>NC_048547.1:1441129-2641129 GCF_902806685.2 Maniola hyperantus
GCTGCTAAATTCAGCGGCTATGGGAGTCCACCTATTGGGAGGGTCTGCATAGCAGTATTTTCCGCTCGCCAGCACTTTGTAGTGGGACCCCAACGCCTGACGGTTTTCGAACAATGTGATTCAATACAACAATACACTCAAACTTGAAATTAATAAAATTAAAGAGGGGGAAGGAGTCAAAAACTTATATTATTCATTCGGGGGAAAGCTATAATTACCAATGCGTACTGCCGTACCACATCCCACAGATACCTACCTCTCAGCAAGAGTATTTTCTTTACAAGGAAAATATAACTTTAAAACTGCACTAGTAGGACTTCCTATATTAAATGGGATTTCACCCATATCTGGCACGGAGGAGGTTCTGTTACATTAATGTTCGGAGGAAGACGAGGCCAATGTTTGGCTATGTAGTGTGGCTGCAGGCATGGAGATTTCGCTACAATACTTATCGGCGATGTAGAGTCCGGAAGCTCACCTCGGTGCGCTCGACGTGTGTAAGTCATAAGTGATGCGATTCAATCTATACTTAATATGTGTTATAAATACGAAGTTTAAAGATAAAAGAATTTAAAGAAAGAACGATGTTAAAGTACATATAATCAGTACCCATATTATAAACGCGAAAGTGTGTTGGTTTGTCCTTCAATCACGTCGCAACAGAGCAACTGATGACCGTAGACGTGATTTTTGGCATGGGTATTTAACGACCTGGAGAGTGACATACCCCGGGAAATCAAAGAAAGGGTTTTTGAAAAGCCTAAATCCACGCGGACGAAGTCGCGGGCATCAGCTAGTAGAGAATAAAGCAAGGCAATATGTGACACATTTTGATTTTATTATTAGAATCTTAAGATACGAGAGTAGTAGTAAATGTTATTATAATATTGTTTC
Organism: Maniola hyperantus; assembly: GCF_902806685.2. Lineage (NCBI taxonomy): Eukaryota > Metazoa > Arthropoda > Insecta > Lepidoptera > Nymphalidae > Maniola > Maniola hyperantus. Next base: position 1,442,024 of record NC_048547.1, read on the forward strand.
ATTTTAAGTTAGTGCATGTGAGTATTTTTACCCAACGCAAACGAGTGTGTGTTTGAATCAGTCTGTGTATGTTTATTTTGTTTCATTTGTGGTACATAAGAGACTAAATACATGGCCGTGGACCGATTTTAATGATTCTTGCAATAATAGATTTGTGATTGATCGTCGGAGTGCTACTAAATATACTTATTAAAGCCATGCGAAAAAATATGGTGCTTACTAGACGCCACATTGGAACAGTATTTTTTTTTAAAGTCGATGAATTATGGCTTTTTACACCTGTAGTTGACAACTATGATGAAGTTAAATTGAATATATTGTGGCCATAATATAATTGTAGAAAAGTTATTGGTGTACTTAAATTAAATATAAATAAAAGAACCCAGGATAAAGAAAGAAAGAAGACTGTGCCTCACTCCAAAACCTAAATAAATCTTATTCAAATCGCGTTCGCCTATGAATTGCGTCATAGTCTGCGGCCCATTGTCGCCTACCTCTATCGCTGGATTCCTTTTTACACAGAGCCTTTGACGCCGCCAGCCGAGCTTTGTTTGCTAGAAGATCAGAATGAGACTGGATCGGCCTAACGCGCCTCCGTTTGTGGTGGCCGATCGATTATTGTTTGCGGATTCTTACGGCGCGACGGATGCTGTTTACTTCTCTTTAACTTTGGCTTGTTGATTGAAATTTCAAATGTCGCGACTCTTGATAGAGCTTTGATAGTCTCGTGGTCTCTTGTACAAGATTGTTAAGATTAAGATTCGTTAAGATTGTTGTATTTTTCTTGCGACTCTTTTAAAATTAGAAATAAGTATAGTTACATTTTTAACGCTTTTATTACAGATTTTGTACTACTCCATACTTCTATACTGAAATTAAAAAGAGGTAAAGTTTGTAAGTTTGTTTATAACTGGAACTATTGAACCGATTTTGAAAATTCTTTCACCAGTAGAAAGCTACATTATTTCTGAGTGACGTAGGCTTTACTTTATTAAAAAGAAATCGGAGATCCCTACGAAAATTGTAATCCGTGCGAAGCCGGGTGGGTCGCCAGTATATTATAAATGTGTAATGTCGTCTGTTACTTTTTCTCGACCCATCTTACGGATTTTGAGGGGTACAAAGATAGCTTGCATCCCGGAGACGGAACTAGATTTTAAAAACCTAAATTCATGCGGACGTAGTCACACTCATCTAGTAAATAACAAGGACATCTCAGTTTTCTGATAATAAAATATAATTGAATCGAGAGTTTTAAGAAATTAATAATGAGACGAATATGGGCAGAGGTATCCAGATACCCTTTTTGTGTTCGAATCTTCAGACCTCAAGTCTCAGCTCAGGCTCAACGAACGTTAACTCGAATATTCGTTATCGCTTTATCAAACTTCGTGCAATGTTTCACTGCTTTTATACCAAACTACGAGTGCTACAATATTTAGGGACCTGTAGAGCTAAATTTCATTTGGTAATTGGACAAACTTTAGCCGCGGCGAATGGCGATTCCCGTTGACAATGCAATTTCGGTTAATTCGATCGCGAGCCGCGGCGTGGCGAGTTCTGACGGACGAATATTAAACTAATTATGAACAAACCACCGCCCCGGGGCTAAAATAACCGCTGAACTCCATTAGCTCTGTTGTCCTAACTATCTTCCGCTATCACTCTGTTGGTCACTTTAAACTTTTAACCTGGTTTTACGAGTACACTATACTCTAGAGCCCAAAAAAGTTACTACATTAAAGTTAACGTTAACTGTGGGTAAATCTGCCGAAATGTAGGTATGTGTTTGACATTTAGGAGAGAAACGTGGACATATTTCCATTCATATTAAACATCTATATAAACATACAAGAAGTGAATTTAAATATTAATCACGACGCGCGCAGGCTTATCGATAGTTTTAACTTTTACCTTTTATAATAACCTAACTGCAATATTAACTTGATTAGGGCCCAATTGCTATTGCGACACTCAATCAAAATGGCGACCTAAACACAAAATTAATAGTCGTTAAAGTCTGTAGCTTTAAAAACCATCAACCAGCCGTATTTATACAATCGACTCAATGTTGACGCAACAGATCACGTGACGTTCGTTTTTAAGGCGGCAATTATACAAGTGCGATAACATTACGTAAGAGAATATGTCAAAAATCAAAGGAGTAAAGACGCTTTTGTCTGTCTCACCAATTCTTTGTATTAGCAGGATTCCGCCCGCGCGTCTCCGATAACGCCAATTTTCATCATTTCAGGGCTGGCGGGACTTTATTACCTTTGTATTTCTTAAAACCTGAATTACGGTTCATTATCACTTAAACAACTACCAGTATACCATAATATCATAAAAACGTTCCGTTGTTGAATACTCCAATATTATTATAAAGAAAGAGTGCGAATTTTGTGTTTGTGCGTATGTGGAGGGTAATTTGCAGAAAGAACCACTGCATCTATTGCCATTTGAAAATGGGGCGGACCGCTAGTTTAATTCCATGTCTTAGAAGGAATCAATTTAATGCGATAAGGTATTCTGGTTGAATTGCTATCAAAATTATTATGGTATCACAATCTTTCATTTGTTTAAAACATTCAGTACTATACAGTTGTTAAAAGCACAAGCAGTATGAGCACAAAAATGTTTTATTAAAATTTCAGAGAACATGGTAAATAAATATTTTTATACAAACTAGCTGATGCTCGCGACTTCGTCCGCGTGGAATTAGGTTTTTAAAAATCCCGTGGGAACCTGGCAATTTTTAAATTTTTCTTTCCATAAGAACCATCCTCGTACTTCAAGGAATGTTATAAAAAAGAATTAGCGAAATCGCTTCAGCTGTTCTCGAGATTTGCGATCAGCAACACATTTAGCGATTCATTTTTATATATAGAGATATGTTCAATTGCTATGAATTTCGAAAAATACAATCGTTTTGCAGTTCGACTCTATTTGTTCTAGATCGCTTACCTACTTAAGATTTAAAGTGGGCATACGATAGTATCTTCATCATCTATGCAAAACGTTTTATATAAGCATTTGAGTGAAGAACAATGTTGCCTGTTACTTATGCATAATGTTTTTTAATTCTCCCACATCTTGCGCACAAAAAGGTTTTAAAGGCAAGCGATAATGTATTCATTTAAACATCGCAACCCTGAACCAGTTGTGTTCGGCTCGTCTCAAAGGAGAATTTATTATTTAAAGTGAAAGTTATTGAGTTTCGCTAAGGTTAAGTGAGCCTTTTGACTTGCTTTGCCTATCAAAGGAGGGGTGTGAGAACCGGTGTCAGCTTCCTCTTTATATGACTCCCAGGATCTACAAATTACCTCATATTAAATTGTTGAAAGGAAATTTAATTGGAACCTGTCGAGTGGTACAGAGTTATTTGACGGAACGCAATTGTGTTTGAACTTTGACAATTTTTTACTTTCGTACGTAGACGTAGGTAATTTGTGTGCGGCATACTTCATTTATATTTTTGTTGTTCCCAGAACACATATATACAAGTAGGTACTAATAAATATCTCCACTTTATGTTAGGAATTAATATTGCAATATAATCAGTACATTATTATAAATGCGAAAGTGTGTTGTTTGTTGGTTTATTGGTTTGTTGGTTTGTCCTTCAATCACGTCGCAACGAAGCAACGGATTGACGTGATTTTTTAAACGAGTATAGTCAAAGACCTGTAGAGTGACATAGGCTACTTTTTATCCCGGAAAGCCAAAGAGTTCCCACGGGATTGTTAAAAACCTAAATCCACGCGAACGAAGTCGCGGGCTTCAGCTAGTATACTATAATAAAAAATGAATATTAAAGAAATAAATAATTTGATACCAGTAAATATTTATTTTCAACACTGTATAATGTCTCCACTAATGTTTTAGTAAAAGGTACAAAATTATTGATTTGTTCCATAATAACTTGCCAAACTGCCTTCAACGGATGATTGAGAAGTTAGATTAGTTCGAGACTAGTTCATGATCATAACGTTTCTAGGCTAGTCTGTCTTATACGTACAACACACATTACATAGTAACAGTAGGTAGAGTCACAAATAACAATGTTTTTATATTATGATTAGTTCTTGAGTTTGTAGGTCGGATTCATGACGCCGGGTTTGAAATTTTTTCAATAATTACATAATCTAACTATCTAACATAAATCGATAAACTGAAACTACTGAACCGATTTTCATAATTCTCTCACCATTAGAAAGCTAGTTTATCCAGAAGTAACATCTATAGATATTATAAATGGCAACGTGCTCCTGTCTATCTGTTATGTTTCCATATCGGCTCACCCGCCCAACCGATTTTGACGAATTTTGGTACAGAGATAGCCGTCGCGGAGAAGGATATAGGTTACTTTTGGCCCCGGAAAATCAAAGAGTTCCCACGTTTAAATTACATATTATGGGCCAAAGCTAGTTAGCAGTAAAGCTAGGAGTCAAAGTATTAAAACATCAGTAATATAGGTAACAAAGCATCGAATAGCTCCCCGCTATCTGGCCAGCTCAGACTCACGGCTGGTACATTATGTAGATTGTGGCAGCAGGCTCGACGCCGCGCCGTCTCCGCAAACCGAATTTATCGCATTGACTATTCAATCCGCGAGAAACATCTGCCGCACGCTGAATAGAAAAATCTGCGGACGCCGCTCGCGTGAATGGCGAAACTGAAAATCTGTTCAAGATGACAGGAGCTTTCTACCACATTTTGAGAATAAATAAGTAACTTGTATGTTTTGCCGTTTTCTGTTTTCGCACAGAATAGAACAAAAACTACTGAACCTTCATATTTTGAGCCTCGATTTTGGAGGCACGTGAAAAGTATCAATAAATATTATCTTAAAATCTATACAAGGTGTTAGATAGTCCGTAACATCTTGGCAAGCTGAGGCTAGGACCGCGATGTGTAGTTGTACCAAAAATTTATGAGTCCAATTTTTTTTACATAAAGTTACCTATTAATTTGCTAGTAACAATTCCACCCCCATTGCATGATGTTATTTATGATGTTTCTCTGATAACTTCGTTCTTCTTTTAATTAATAAGTTTGAACTATGCATGGCCATGATTTTTTCAGAAAATAATATCTTTAGGCATTTTTTTCATATTATTGAATTTTTCAGTTTCTTTTCTATTCTCTTCCCGCGTGCCACATATCGGCGCGATCGTTCTTCGGGAATTACTTAGCATCTTGGAGTGCAGTTCCCGCCCAAATTACTATTTCAATCTGCCTTGCGAGTCGCGACTCCATCTGCCTCGGAGACAATCAAATGTCGCGCTTGTGGAACTTTTATTACTTTTCCAAGATGTGCTCTCTCTAAATGATATTATTGGAAAAATGCAATATAAAAGCCTATAGCGAGCGGACTGTTTCTATGACTGGAGTTAATTTGTTTGCCAAAATGTATCAAACATGAAGCAACCCTTACAATAATTTAGTTAACAACAAACTTCACTTGATTACAGATCAAAAAGATCATTTTGATGTAAGTGAAGTACTACTCTGGTATCTGATGGTTAGTAGGAAATACCTTGGAAACATCAATATTTCAGTGGCCCTACCGCGGTTGTTTGACAGCTACAATGTCACGATCGCAATCATCTCTGATTGGTTAATGCTCGCTCACTATTGGCCACAATGCATTGTTGCAACAAGAATCGCACAAATTCAGTCAATCAGAACAATTGAGATTGTAATAATGATTGATGCAGGTTTTAGACAATCGCCCTACTGGAAGATAAAGAACTTTGAAAGAGGTTTGACTCGTTACTCGTATGTATCCGTAATTTACGAGTAGTACTTAACAATTTCTATTTAATTCGAGAAATACTAAACTAGCGGCACGCTATGATGGCCGGTTTGACGTTTGTCCGCTCATGAAGTTCCGTATTAATTGATAACGACTTTGAAGGAAATAATTGTATTACTTTATTGACGATAGTGATGTGCAGAGATTCATAAATTTTATCGAATGTAGTTTTAGGTTTAGGACTCAAAATTTATTTATTAAATTGATTTCTTAAATGTATACAAGTGTAGAAAAATCAGTTTGCACCATTTAAGGGTGAATGTACTTGTGAATATGAACAATTTTCACTATGTGGACAAACCTCTGAAATCGCAAAAAATATCAATAAATTTTTAAAAATGGAATCTAATACGATCGTCACATAGGATCGCTGGCTAGCACAACTACTACCTCCGGCAAACTCGCGTCAATGCTCAATGCAAAACAAGCAGTTTCGAATTGACGTTGCTTCGAAAAGTATAAACTGTCAGTGCAATGCGATTGTGATATAGTTTTGACCTGGCTTTGGATTTCAAATATTGATACTGCATTACTGTTGACCCTTGCTCGTTAATTTGGACTCTGTTCAAGCCCTTTGTTGTGGATTTCGTCGATATGACCGAACGTACGCAGAGAACTGTTCTAAATAGTCAGACACGTGAGTTCCTAATACGCCTTCGTAACTATTTCGATCGTGAAGCTCAAAATGGAGGGCCAATTTTACCTATAGCGTCAGTGGTTGAACGCGTAGCTGATGCGTTAATATTGGACAACGAACTGTTAGACGGATAACTAAAAAAAATATGGCGAGACTGGCACAGAAGAAAATAAACTTCACACACCAAAAAGAGAAAACGAGCAAAACCAGTCGTAGGCATCGATAGCTTTGATGCCGATGCTATCCGAAGACATGTTTACGGCTACTATTTACAGAAGGAGTATCCAACAAGAAAAAAGTTGGTGCATTCACTGAAGGAAGCTGGATTATTCTTCGGTGGGGAAAGTTCTTTAACGAAGATTTTGAAGACCATTGGATTTCGATACAAAAAATGTAACAAACGCAAAATATTGATGGAAAGATTTGATATAGCGATGGCAAGGTATACTTTTTTACGGCAAGTGAAAGAAATCAAAAATTGGCAAAATGTTGTGTTCTTGGATGAAACATGGCTTAATGCTAACCATACTGTAGGCCGTTCTTGGAACGATGACACAGCAGCATCTACTTCCAAAGTTCCTGTAGGAAAAGGATCGCGACTTATAATTTGTCACGCCGGAACCATCAACGGGTTTGTCGAAGGTTCTCTCATGGCTTTTGCGTCAAAAACCACTGGAGACTATCATGAAGACATGAATGGAGAAAAGTTTACTGAATGGTTTACCTCAATGTTGTGTAGCCTCCCTGAACCATCTATTATAATTATGGACAACGCCCCATACCACTCGATGCAAATTGACAAGCCACCTGCCCAATCCCAAAAGAAAGCTGATATCGTCGCATGGCTTCGTAAAAATGGCGTAGATGCAAACATGAATATGTTAAAAGCGGAATTAGTACGTCTTTTAAAAGAAAACAAACCAACCAAGATCCGATACGTCATTGACGAAATAGCATTAGAACATGGGCACAGAGTTATACGGTTACCGCCTTACCATTGTGAGTATAATGCGATTGAGTTGGTGTGGGCTCAAATTAAGGGATATGCTGCAAGACACAATACAGAACCCCCATTTACCACAAAAAAATGCTAAAATTATTAGAAGAAGCTTGTGAACATGTGACTAAAGGAGACTGGGAAAAGGTTGTGAATAGAACTGTTAAATTAATAAGGGAAGATTATGAAAGAGATGTGAAAATAGATAATATTATAGAAAACGAACATAATTATTAATGTATGTGATGATAGCAGTGACGACAGTGAAATAGTAGTATGGACGAATCTGATTAATTATGGCCTTTTGTGGCACCTTTTTCGGTATCTTTTGTATTCATATGTTTCTTGTGTGCATATAAAGTATGTATATCATTTTCGTTCAAATATTCAGTTCGTTCAAATAAATTAAATAAACATATCATTTTGTTTTATTAAACCTATTTAATCAGGTACAAAAACAAAACTTAATTGTTTTTGTTCGAGAATAAATTGACATTCCACATCACTATTGTAATGTGTCAAACCGGCCATCATAGCGTGCCGCTAGTGTAGTTAAAATTTAAGAGCTTTAGAACCTAAGCTTGCAAGGTCTGTCGCTTTTCTGTTTCGCTAATAGGTATAACACACGCACAGTTACAATTGTAGCAAGATTACAATAACCGCTAAGATTTGGAATACCCTTCCAGCATCAGTTTTCCCCTCCAATTATAATATGGGTACCTTCAAGTCAAGAGTGAATAGGCATCTTCTAGGCAAACGCGCTCCATCTTAGGCTACATCATCACTTGCCCTGGTCTGATTGCAGCCAAGCGCTAGTCTATAAATAAAAAAATTAAAAAAACTCAGCCGATAACAATAATTGAGATAGTTGTAATGTGAATATCAGAACTTTGCTAGTTGCACAGTGTTCAGCCATGTTCTCATAATGTGGAGCCTTGAGGTAGCTACACGTTAGCATTCATCTCACATCGCATCGTAGATACAACGCGGAGGCGTGAAGGTGAAAGGAATCCCATAGGTGACAAAGGGGTTGTTGTTTGGAGTGTACTTATGAAGTGACGTACTGGTACACTCGCACACTATTTTACGTGAAGACGCGAAACTTTTCTTTCTGTACAAGTTCTTTATCATTTGTATTTCTAAACTAGCTTATGTCAGTCAGTCAATCAGTCAGTCAGCTTTTCCTTTTATATAATACTAGCTGATCCCCGCAGATTCGCCCGCGTAGATTAAGGTTTTTAAAGATCCCGTAGATAGCCTATGTCACTCGGGAATAATGTAGCTTTCTACTGGTGAAGAATTTTCAAAATCGGTTCAGTAGTTCCAAAGATTACCCCCTACAAACAAACTTAACGAACATTACCTCTTTATATAATAGTATAGATGTAGACTAGCTTACGCTCGCGACTCAAAAATCCTTTCTTAGCGGATGCCTACGTCATAATAGCTATCTGCATGCCAAATTTCAGCTCGATCCGTCCTAGTAGTTTGAGCTGTGCGTTGATAGATCAGTCAGTCACCTTTTCTTTTTATATATTTAAGATATAGATTAACTATTTTTTTACAAGTTCCTTGAGAGGATTTAGCACAAGATCAGTGTAAAAATATTGATGTTTCTAATAATTTAAACTTTTGGTTCTAAATAAACACTTTTTCCTCTGTTGTTATTCTTTTGCTGATCACGTTATAGGTACGGTTATTTCAGTTGTACACAATCTCTAAAACTTACCTAATAACACGACTAAATGTACTGCTATCCCTTTTACAATGCTCCCTACGGAAAAACATATCACTAGATAATGACCTGTAAAAGTTTAGAGATTGTGTACACAGAATTAGCCACATGAGGTATACTTTCAAATTCCGTGCAGCTGCACTCTCAATGTTATATGCAATTATTTATCCATTTTGAATAAATATCGCCGATTACTCGATTACTGCATAAACTACGGGGGTTTTTTTTTTTTTAAACTTAATTATTATTATCATGTAAAAGTGTAGGTCTGATTTCCTTGTGGGTCAATTTGCATGTATTTATTCACACAGCAGTATACCGCGGAGGTGTTAAAAAGACCCCCATGTGACACAAAGGGCTGTCGCGCCGAGTGTGCTTGTAGAGTGACACAGTGCTACAGTCGCCTGTGTGCGACTACCGCACTTGATGCGGCAACTTTTCACACTTCAATACACTGTCTGAATGGTATCATTATTTGTAAGGGTTTAACTATTCCTGCCACCCGCTACTTCTATTTATCTATCTTCTATCATGATCCTTTTCAGATCTTTTACCTACTTATGTCCATCCAAAAAATCACATGGATCCTTTGCTCTGTTGCGGCGTGATGAAGGATAAACCATCAAACAAACATATTTCCGCATTTATATCTATGTAATACGTATCTTCGTTTTCTTTACTCGTTACGTGAACTCTTTTTTTAATTCGGACTTCTGAAAAACAATATTTTAGGAGATAGCAGATAGATAACTACCTCCATTTTGGATATACAATACATATTTAAATAGCTTTTGAAACATCAAAGATCGTGTCCATATTCTGTAGAGTTTCATTTATAACAGGAAGTTATTTTTCATTGAAAACACAAGTTACCATCTTTCTTATGTTAACTTTCTACGTATTTCAAATATTGTTATTTTTACGATTACTATTTTAGAATATAATATTTAATGTAGTAGTCTAACCAATAAATCGTGCCATTTTATTTTATTTTATAATAAAATAGCTAGAGCTTTTATATTTATAATAATTCGCGTAGAAACATTATGAAAGTGCTAAATTAAAATTCTTGAAAGCAATTTTCCATCAATATTCATAGAGGCGTCCAGTGTTGAATAGATGAGAGCCAGGCTTAATAAACCCACCTCTTAACTTATTAGTTTGAAGAACTATGCTTCAAATATTTAATGAAGCACCTATTTAGTAATATAATCATATAGCTAGTAAGTTTTAATAGTAGAGACATGTGTATAAAAACCGGCTAAGTGCGAGTCGGACTCGCGCACGAAGGGTTTCGTACCATTATCTATAAAATAAGCAAAAAATCACGTTTCTTGTGTGGGAGCCCCTTTAATATTTATTTTATTCTGTTTTTAGTATTTGTTGTTATGGCGGCAAAAGAAATACATCATCTGTGAAAATTTCTACTGTCTAACTATCACGGTTCATGAGAAACAGCCTGGTGACAGACGGACAGACAGACGGACGTACATAATATTTAAATTGTGTTTGAAAAAACAATGAAAATGCTATATGATATGTGATTTACGAAAAGGTCCTTCGAGCCGGATGCGTTTTATTTCAAAGGTACTTCCGAAGTTTCCTGTATTTCATTTCGAACGGTATATAGAACAGTATCACAAAGGAGCCGCGTGTACCAACGAATGTCACGTTTACTTCACCTACTAATACAAACGGGGAAAATTCTTTTCTCCCCACCCACTGAGCTTTATTTAAAAAACCGGTCAAGTACGAGTAGGACTCGCACACGAAGGATTCTGTACCATCGTACAAGATATTCCTAACACTTTTATGTAGAACATTGCAAGTTAATGATGGGCTATACGTTTGGCTTAGTAAATTTTTTTTTGTAAAAAAAATAAAAAAACATTTAACCATGAATTTAGAATTACTTCCGTACTTTGTATTGTGCGCTTCTGCACATCTCACTATGCTGGATTGGTGGAATTCTTCAGGAAAACACTTGTTGAAGCACTATTTTCTTTATTTCCTAGGTACTGCTACCGCTAGGTCTGGAGGAGAACTGTACCGGCATACAAAACCGGGCCGGTATTTATTCGAAATCACATGAAAAAAAGTAGACCATCTGATTGCTGGCAAATCAGAGGATCTTTACATTGACCAATCAGGAGAGAGCAGATTCGAGAGGTGTGGCTTACTTAGAGGGTTCTTTTCGACTCCGGCTATACCGTAGTGAGAGCCGCGCCTCTCGCTCTATAACTGTTGCTATCTCTATCTACACTATTTCTCTCGCTCTCAACTATTGCTTTCTCTGTCTACTTATATTTCCTATCTCTGTTTATTCGTAAAAGGCTATTAAATTTACATAGTAAAATCTTAACAAATCCTAACATACTACGCTACTGTTTATATTCAAGTATGTACTATACATAAGACCTTGCTAAACATAAGTCTATAACCTACACCCTAATACCTATTAACTATCTTTATTAAATTACAGGCTAAACATTGCTTATCTATACTATAAAAATCCTATGATAACTATTAAACTATTAATTATTTTCACAAACAAACACTATACACTATATCGTCCCGCACAATATAAAATCCTATAATAACTGTTAAACTATTAATTGTCAATCAATACACACACTAGGCACTATATCGTCCCGCACATCCTCCCGCCGTGCGATTATGTCGCATTGTCTGTCGGTGCGGGCGCGTCGTCCGTCGATACAGGCAGGACCACCAGCTTCCTCACCGGCCGTCTCAGCACTCCGCCTTTGGTCCGGATGTCCACTGCGCGCACGACGTTGTCTGGTCCTGGATACGTTGCGATGACTCTGCCTCGGATCCACACGTTTCGGGGCAGGTTGGCGTCGACGACTTGCACCAGGTCATTGTTCTGGATCGCTGGGCCTCGCCCATGCGGCTCCCGCCGGTTTTGGAGTTCCGGCAGGTACTCCTTCACCCAGCGCGTCCAGAAGATGTCGGCCAATCGCTGCGAAGCTCGCCACGTAGATCTGGAGACCGCATCCTCTTCGTCGAATGTACCTGGCAGCGGTACACGTCCTGGACCTCCCAGCAGGAAATGGTTCGGTGTCAGCGCTTCTGGATCATCTGGACTGACTGAGACGTGAGTCAGTGGTCTGCTGTTGACTGTATATTCCACTTCGGCCAGCAGGGTGGAGAGGACCTCTTCTGTAGGATGGCGTTCGTGGAGTGTTGCTGTCAGCGCCGTCTTCACGGAGCGCACCAGTCGCTCCCAAGCTCCGCCCATGAACGGCGCCCCGGGTGGAATGTAGCGCCAGGAGATTGTCTTCTTGGCTGCTTCCTCTGCTGTTGCTTCGTCGAGTGCTTGACGGAGCTCCTTGTCTGCTGCCTTCAGGTTGCTGCCGTTGTCCGACCAGACTTCAGTTGGAGACCCTCGTTTCGCCATCATTCCTCCTCAGTGCCATCACCGCCGAGTCTGCGCTGAGTGAGCCGGCGATTTCAAGGTGTATGGCCCTCATGGTCAGGCAGGTGAAGATGGCCACCCATCTCTTCTGTCTTGTTCGGCCGACGGTCACGGAGAGAGGCCCGAAGTAGTCTACCCCGGTGAATGTGAAGGGACGTCTGTGATGAGCTAGGCGGCATCCCGGCAGGTCTCCAGTCCTGGGGTATGGTGGCTTCTGAGTCTTCATTCGGCAGAAAAGGCAGCGTCGTATGACCATTCTTGTTACAGGTCTCAGGCGTAGCACCCAGTACTGCTGTCGGCACTCGTTCACTAGTTGTCTCGACAGCCGGCGTGGTGAAGCTGCTGATGCACTGCATTCACCCAGAGTCTGATTGTCGAGTGGTCACCGTCGAGCACCATTGGACTCTTCAGATATTCTGTTATGCCTTCTGTTGCTTGAATTCGGCTCCTCAGTCTGATGGTGTTGTTGACGTACTCGACGCTCAGCTGGTGTAGGCGGCTCTCCTTGTTCAGTGTCTTGCTATTGTTCAAGACTTCTATTTCTTCTCCGAAGGAGTCCTCTTGAGATGAGCGCATCAGGAGTTCTTCGGCTCTTCGGAGATGTTCTGCAGTGACTGGGAGAAACTTCCTGCTGGACGATGCTGTTGTCTTCACTGTTTGTTTCTGTTTCGTCGCAGGCTTGTTCGTCTTCTTCCAGTTTGGGTCCTTTTCTGTGTTCTTTCTTGTCCTTCTGTAGTTGACACTCTGTTTGGTGGCTCTACAGAGTTCGATGAACTGCAGAACTCGAGCTGTGGTGTACCGGAGTCTGTCCCAGTTTGAGAAGCGAGACACCTCGGGTAAGGCTTGTGAAAGCTTCGGCTTGCTTCTGTCTATGACATGGTGTATTCTCTCTTCGCCAGAAGGTTCTTCTTTTTCTGTAGACACTTCGACGGGCCATTGGTCTTCTGCTTCGTAGAGAAAGTCAGGTCCCTTGTACCAGCGGTGCTTCTCGTCGAATGATGTTGGCACGTCTCGCGTAGCGTCGTCTGCTACGTTCAGTTTCGTTGGCACCCAGCGCCACTCGTTGACTTTGGAAGACTCTTCTATTGCAGCCAGGCGATGTGCTACGTAGGGCTTGTATGAGCGTGCTCCTGTTCGGATCCAGGTGAGTACGGTCTTGCTGTCTGTCCAGAACACCTTGCAGTCTGGTTTTCTCTCGTGCTCTTCTATGACTGTTTCGGCGAGTCTTGTACCCATCACTGCTGCCTGGAGCTCCAACCTCGGGATGGACGTCAACTTCAGCGGCGCAACCTTCGCTTTGGCCATGATGAGTGATAGGCTGACTTCACCATCCGGTGTCACTGTCCTCCAGAAGACGACTGCTGAGTAGGCTGCTTCGCTTGCATCGGTGAACACGTGTAGCTGGATTGAAGTGGCGTCGTTGTACTGTAGGTAACGCCTTGGGATTGCCACGCTGCTGAGGTTCTTCAGATGATTCATCCAGTCTTGCCACTGCTCAGCCAGGTCTTCATCTATTTCGTCATCCCACGACGTGCCTCTTCGCCATACTTCTTGCAGCAGCTGTTTCGCTCTTATGGTGACAGGTGATGCGAGCCCGAGCGGATCGAAGAGTGACATGACCACTCGCAGCGCTTCTCTCTTCGTCGGTGTCTTCCCACTGATGAGTGTTGGTGCGACGCGTGCCAAGTTGAGGTTGAAGGTGAGTTCGTCTGTGTTGAGCTTCCAAATGACACCCAGCACCCTTTCTGTCTTCTCTTCTGGCTTGTAGAGTTCCATGTCTTCTGTGGTTCAACTTCGCCCAGTGCTTCTAACAGTTGAGGCGAGTTCGACTTCCATTGTTTCAACTCAAAGCTGGCCTTTGAGTGCACTTCGCGTACTGACTTCGTGATGCGCACTGCTTCTTCGAGGTTTCTGAAGCTGTCCAAGTAGTCGTCCACGTAGTGCTTCTGTACGATGGCAGCTGCGGCTTCAGGGTGAGCTTCTTTGTGCTGTTCAGCATTCAAGTTCTTGATGTAGATTGCTGTAGATGGAGAACTTGATGCACCGAAGATCAACGAAGTCATTCTATATTCTTCAGGTGGTTGGCTGTCTCTTCGTTCTCCTCGCCACAGATACCGCAGTGCGTCCCTGTCTTCAGCTCGCAGCTTGACTTGCATGAACATCTCCTTGATATCCGCTGTGACTGCTACTGCGTGTTGCCGGAATCGCATGATGACGCCAGGCAGTGACTGCAGGAGATCAGGTCCTTTGAGTAGCATGTCGTTGAGAGCTACTCCTTTTGTCTTTGCTGCTGCGTCGTGTACCACTCGGAGCTTCTCAGGCTTCATCGGGTTGATCACTGCGAAATGTGGCAGGTACCATGTCTTGCCAGCAGTCTTCTGTTTCGGAGCGAGTTCAGCGTATCCTTTTGAGATGAGAGCTTCCATCTGTTCTGTGTACTTCTGTTTCAGCTTGGGGTCTCGATCGATCTTCTTTTCTATGTTGTGAAGTCGCTTCAGTGAGTTGTTGTAGTTGTCCGGGAACGTAACATCTTCTTTGCACCAGAGAAGTCCTGTTTCATATCTTCCATCTTCCTGTTTGGTAGTGGTCTTCTCCAGGATACGAAGTGCTTGTTCTTCTGGATCTGTCTTCGGTTTCTTCGGCTGTATGCAGAGTGCGTCCATTTCGAAATACTGTTTAACGAGGCTGTCCAGGTCGTCTTCTGTTCCCTCTGTGACGTGCGATACGAAGTCGATGCTACGTCCGGCGGCGCGGCTCTGGCTGCCGTGTAGCACCCACCCCAGCGGTGTGAGAGAGGCTACTGGTTGATTGCTATTTCCTCTTCTCACTTCTGTTGTCAGCAGGAGGTGCCAATTATCTTGACCGATCAGGACTCGAGGCTTGATGTCTGCATATACGAGGTAGTCGCGGATGTCTGCCAGGTGTGTGCAGCCGTCCACCAACTCTCTTGAAACCCGTTGCGATGACACTTGAAGGTTCTTCACTGTTCGTGCTTGTATACGTTCTTCATGATCGTTGAGACCTCTCAGCTTGATGTTCACTCTTCTTGAGGCTGACTCTGATGTCTTCATGTCGTTGATAGTTTCTATCTTCAAGGGATCGATGGGTCCTGTTGCTCCGATGAGTTCGGCTATGCTGTTGTCTATCAATGTCACTGTTGACCCGTCGTCCATCAAGGCGAATGTGTTGAGAGCTCCTTTGGGCCCCTCAACTTGCACTGGAATAATCTTCAGATAGGATTGTTTCTTCTGTATAGTCCACGCCGAGTTGATAATTTCTGTGATTTCGACGCCTTCTTTCTTCTCCGGTGTCTTGGTGTAGTGCAGCATCTTGTGGTGAAAGTATTTGCAGCTGTTGACGCCACACGCCTTGACCCGGCAGTTGTGTGTTCTGTTTCTGTATCGAAGACATCGAAAACATAGGCGTTTGGACTTGGCTATGTCCCATCTTCCGTTTGCATCCGCGTTCTTGAATTGTTCACAATCGCTTGCCCCGTGCTCTCCTTCACAGATGGCGCACTTGGGTGTATACTGTTTTTCTGTTACGTTGTGAATTTTCTGCGGTCTTCTCTGTTGCGTGGCAGGCGCATGTGATGTATGTGGTGCCACTTGTTCAGGAAGCGCGTACGGCCCGCACAGCTCCGCTTCTCTCTTGAGGAACTTCTCCATCTTCATTAGGTCCGGATCTTCTTTCGGCTGTAGCACTGCGAAGTCGTAGTATCTATAGCGCAGCGTAGGTGTGAGCTTGTCCACGACCGTCTTCGAAACCTCCGGGTTGAACATGTAGTTCACGCAGCTGAGTGTCTTCAGAGTCGCGACCACATTGGAGACCTTTGTCGAGAAGATGCAGATGTCGCGCGGTGACTCGGTAAGGCGCGGCAATCCACGTAGAGCTTCTATCTCCATCATAGCGATGGATTCTGGTCTTCCGAATCTGGATTCCAGTGTCTTCATTACTTCTGTTGGGTGCGCGCTGGTGATGAGAAGACCTTCAACTGCTTCTTTCGCTCTTCCCTTCAAGTTTCTTCTTAGACGATTTGTGTTTTCTATTGTGGTGAACATGCTTTCTGTTTCGTAATATGCGGCGCGGAACGGTAGCCATTCCTGATGTGATCCTCCGAAGATGGGCAGCTCGATGAACTTCGGGCGTCGTGCTGCTTTGACGGCGAGCGTGATGGCTTCGGCGAGTTCTGTTAGACCCGGTTGCACTCCCGCCGGTGACTGAAGTGGATTCTGGTGCTTCTGTTGTCCCGTGCTGTTGACCACTGGTTCTATAGGGTAGTGTGGCTCGCTGGTGATCGCTAGCGCGGGGCGTGGGGGCTGTGACTCCAGCCAGTTGCCCACTCGTTCGCTCGTCTCGGCTCCGGAGTGGACGGATGCACCATCATCTTCTATTTCATCTTCTGTTTCTTCAGCTTCCATGGCGGCGATGCGGGCAGCGGCTAGTTCGACCTGAAGACGTAGCAGTTCTTCCTTGGCCTTCGCTATTCTATGCGCCTTGCTGCGGCTGTGGGTCGACCCCTCCCCCTTCTTGCTAGGGGGGAGTGGTACTTCTTGCGGCTTGACAGTCCTCCTCCTCTTCTGGATGGCCGACGCTTCTCTAGCCTGGCTACGCCCCTGTTCTATAGCAGAGGCCTCCACGACAGCGGGGGCCCCAACTGTGTCGCATCGGCGGGCAGTGCCAACGCGACGGTGGTGGGCGCAGACATCTGTGAGGCGGCGGCGGTTGCAGTCATCTCTCTGACTGACTCGGAGGAAGGCACGGCGGACGTCGATGTCTCGGAGGGTGGCACGGCCGTCGACCTGGATGTCGCGGAAGTGTCTGTTGCCGCCCTCGACGCCGTTCGCTCCGACACTGTAGTTTCTGTTGCGGCGGTGGTAGCAGTATCCTCTGATGCGGCCGGAGACTCTTCTTCTGTTGAAGCCTTGCGGTTCTTGAGCTCCTGCCGTGTTACTGGCATATTTCCCGAATTCGATGAATATTCTTCAATTTTCCCGATTTTCCAACGTATCCGGCTCGAAGGACCATTCAATGTGCGCTTCTGCACATCTCACTATGCTGGATTGGTTGGAATTCTTCAGGAAAACACTTGTTGAAGCACTATTTTCTTTATTTCCTAGGTACTGCTACCACTAGGTCTGGAGGAGAACTGTACCGGCATACAAAACCGGGCCAGTATTTATTTGAAAATCCCATAAAAAAAGTAGACCATCTGATTGGCTGGCCAATCAGAGGATCTTTACATTGACCAATCAGGAGAGAGCAAGCTCGAGAGGTGTGGCCTACTCAGAGGGGTCTTTTCGACTCCGGGCTATACCGTAGTGATAGCCGCGCCTCTCGTTCTATAATTATTCCTATCCCTTTCTACAACTATCTCGCTCTATCACTGTTGCTATCTCTATCTACGCTATTTCTCTCGCTCTAAACTATTGCTTTCTCTGTCTACTTTTATTTCCTATCTCTGTTTATTCGTAAAATCTTTATAAAAGGCTATTAAATTTACATAGTACAATCTTAACAAATCCTAACATACTACGCTACTGTTTATATTCAAGTATGTACTATACATAAGACCTTGCTAAACATAAGTCTATGTCCTACGCCCTAATACCTATTAACTATCTTTATTAAGTTACATGCTAAACATACTATAAAAATCCTATGATAACTATTAAAATATTAATTATTTTCACAAACAAACACTATACAGTATATCGTCCCGCACATGTATTTTATAAACATTACACTTAGTACTTTTGGGCTGTCGTGTAAGTCTTTATAGAACAGTTAAAGAAAATGACAAGGCGCGTCGAACCTTTCCAAATTCCCGATTTGACAACCCTAGAAATAGATGCCTTTTGACGGCTCCGGACGGATTTGTGATTACATCACACAAAATTACCTTTGTCTTCGAATAAAATAAATAATAAACCTTGTCACTTCGCAACAAGGTCTAGTTTTGAACAATTTTAATTTTTTTTTAGCGAAAATTGTGCTTGTAATAAAGTAAATAGGCTTGTATCCTTATCGATTCCGATCTGACGACCGCGATCGCTATCGTTATGTTTCATAAACCCCTGATTTATACTTTGCCAGTTGGTTCTGATGAAATATTGTTAGTTTGCATGATAAGAGTTGTTGTATTGTGATTAATTTATAAAGTAGCTGTACGCGATTAAAATAATTTGTAAGTTTTAGTAGCTGTGAACTAGATTTTTTACCGAGTCAAGTAGGTTAGTTAAAAGATTTGTAAAGTTGTCCACCTAATACAAGAAACCCTTGTAGGTAGGTATAGTGCTTTCAATATTAACTGGCGTGTTTCCACTTGAGACTTCTACAGTCGCAGACTATGTAAACGATAAAAAAGCTTGGATTTGACTCGCTCCAGCAATGCACGGGGCTGCAATGGCTTGTATAGTACGGTATAATAACATTGTAAATTGAAAAATTAAAAAGAGCAACCGCCGAGTTTCTTGCTGGTTCTTCTCGGTAGGAACGGCATTCCGAACCAGTGGTAAATTAAAACTACCTGACTATTCATAAGCACTTTTAAAAAGTTTACATGAATAAAAAAAACATTTTATTCTATTCTATTCTATATTCTATTGAGACTGTCATTAGCAATAATAGGCTGGCTGAATTCTCAACCACTAACCTTCAACCTATCACAGCTTCAAAGGACGATAAAACCAGTCAAGTGCGAGTCCAACTCGCACACGAAAGGTTTCATACCAACCTAAAAAAAATTTTTTTCGTAATGTACCTAACCACAAATTCATGATAGTGAGATTTTTCCCTTTACTTGAGCTTAATAACACCTTGCTAACTGCTGAATTTCATGATTCTCCTGTTGAATTTGATGATAGGTTTATAGGTTTTGAATTTTGACTCCCTTGATGGTTATTGACTGACGCGACAGACAAACAACGAAGTGAGGGTATAAGTCCTATAAGGGTTCTTTTTTCCTTTTCCGGTACGAAACCCTAAAAACATAAAACTAATTAATGAGACCTATATCAGTATATACTCCCATACAAAATAACCCACATAATTTTGCAATGGTGTGACGAAAAGTCAACCCCACAGTAAGTATATAGGGTACTCTGAACCCCACAAGGCATCGGATTCCCGTCAATGACCATTAGTGTTATCGCGTTTCCACAAAACATTTACACAAAGGGACACAGCTTCAATTCCCGTGACGAATATGCGATGATAAATAGGCAGAGAGATAGCGGCTAGAAACATAATGCACTATGTATCTACCTATAGTGTATACTCAACTTTTCAAGAAGAGAAGAGAAAGAAAAGACAACTTGAAAAGTCAATATTTTATTTAAAAATATACCGTTGGCAAATATTTTTTCAGAATAATTATAATAATTTATAAACCTAGCAGACTGCTAGGTTTATAAATTATTATAATTATTCTGAAAAAATAATAGCAGTAATAGTAAAATTCATTATAAAGTACAATTTATTACTTACTAGCTGATGCCCGCGACTTCGTACGCGTGGATTTAGGTTTTTAAGAATCCTGTGGTAACTCTTCAATTTTCCGGGATAAAAAGTAGCCTATGTCCTTCCCCGGGATGCAAGCTATCTCTGTACCAAATTTCGTCAAAATCGGTTGAGCGGTTGAGCCGTGAAAAGCTAGCAGACAGACAGACATACACACTTTCACATTTATAATATTAGTATGGATTTTTGATATTTATACTAGTTTTATTAATATTTTCCTTTTAAAATACTTTATATTAAGTAGTAAATATTTGTGTACCTTAGTATTAATGAGTACACGCTCTGTGACCTTGGTTTTTTTACGTCATAATAGCTATCTGCCTGCCCAGCCCGATCCTTTCAGTAGTTTGAAGTGTGCGTTGATAGATCAGTCAGTCAGTCGGTCATCTTTTCCTTTTATATAATTAGATTATGTCGTTAAACCACGATAAAAGTTTAAGATAATTGATCACGTAATTTTAAGGTTATATTACTGTACTACTAAATGTACTAGTGGTGACTTAAGACTTTAACTGATGAAATCTAATGAAATCAATACATGACGACCTTGACGGTCCCGGGTTCGATTCCTGGCAGGTATTCGGAATTTTATAATTTCTTAATTTCTGGTCTGGTCTAGTGGGAGGCTTCGGCCGTGACTAGTTACCACCCTACCAGCAAAGCCGTGCCGCCAAGCGATTTAGCGTTCCGGTACAATGCCGTGTAGAAACCAAAGGGGTACGGGTTTAATAAAAACTGCCATACCCCTTCCAGGTTAGCCCGCTATCATCTTAGACTGCATCATCACTTACCATCAGGTGAGATTGCAGTCAAGAATCTAAATTTTAAAAAAAAAACTTAAAACTTTATTTTCAAATCTAATGAATTCAATGCATGAACGCTTTGGTCGCCGGATCTCAGCCTATGGTGTTTGGCGAATAACATGGGAGTCGGATGACATGCATTGAGGGTGCTCCATAAGTAGGGTACTCGAAGGCTTAGTGCTCCCATTGTTAACAGTGCATGAATGTTGCCAACCTAATAATCCGATGGTTATTATTTTTTCTTTATCCGTGATTCGAAATAAAGCATGTTATCCTGTAAGGAAATAGCTGTTGTGGGACAATGGTGATATGATTCTTTAATTTTACATCTGTAAGAGGGAAATCTTTTACAACTTTTTTTCTATTGCGTGATTGTTGTTTTTTCTGTTGTGAGCGTGTTGCTTTGGCTTGAATAGAATAGAATAGAATGTTTTTTTTATTCATGTAAACTTTTTACAAGTACTTATGAATAGTCAGGTAGTTTTAATTTACCACTGGTTCGGAATGCCGTTCCTACCGAGAAGAACCAGCAAGAAACTCGGCGGTTGCTCTTTTAAATTTTTCAATTTACAATGTTATTATACCGTACTATACAAGCCATTGCAGCCCCGTGCATTGCTGGAGCGAGTCAAATCCAAGCTCTTTTATCGTTTACATAGTCTGCGACTGTATAATTTGCTTTTTTTAGGAGCATACTTTTAACACATTTTTTAAACTTGTGTAAAGGCAAGTCTAAAATTGCTTGTGGAATTTTATTATAAAATATTACATTTATTTCTGACATCGGCATTGACGAGCAATGAAGATGAAGCAGTCTACCGTCTAACTAATTTAACGTCTTTCTAGTAATTATTTAGTTACAAACTCACAAACTAACTACGTCTTTCTAATATTTATTTAGTTACAAACTCACAAACTAACTACGTCTTTCTAATATTTATTTAGTTTAGATGTAGCGTTAGAAATTATCATCGCTAACGCTATCGCCTCGCGCGACTGTAGAAATGCCCTTATATTTTGGCCGGTGTCGCATTGACTGCATCAGCTGTATTTATTGCGATGCGCTTTTGTCCGTCGTGACCAATTTCGGCGGTTTTCCTTCACATTTGATGGGGCGTGGTAATTCGAGCCGGATGTTTGGGGGCGTGACTTTTAAGCGTGTTTGAAATATTTCATACCCATTATCACATTTAGTTATTTCGATGGCATAATGCGTGAAATTGGACACTACATAGAAGGTACTAGGAATAGCGCGGATTTATTTTGTGCAATATTACCACCGACGCAATCGAACAAAATCAGCTTGCAGTACGAGGTAGAAAATAATGTAGGTACATCGACCTTTAGAAGGAGATAGCGGATTTGTAGAGCATTGTCTCTATCGTTGAGACCAACAAAACGTCATGTTATAGGTATGACTGACAGAGACAAAGCCAAAATGTCATTCTAAAGGCCGATGTACAATATTTTCTGCCGCATAACAATACTTCTACTAAACACCGAGGTATGGCCATTTAGGCATTTACTATCAAGATATTAATTTGAGGCTATTAAACAAATTAAAGATCCATTGAGAGAAAAATAAATAAATTTTCATTAAAGTAATTTTTGACAAAAATATCAATATGGCGGCTATACTATTTTCAAATGCGTGTTTTTTTCTTTTAAGTTCTTTTTTGACAGGGCAGTTCTTAACTTATCTAAATATACTTATAAAACGAAAAGTTGACTGACTGACTGACTGATCTATCAACGCAAGCTCAAACTACTGGACGGATCGGGCTGTTTGGCATGCAGGTAGCTATTATGACGTAGGCATCCACTAAGATAGGATTTTTGAAAGTTCAACCCCTAAGGGGGTGAAATAGGGGTTTGAAATTTGTGAACTCCACGCGGACAAAGTCGCGAGCATAAGCTAGTGACTTAATAAATTCCTTTTGAGTTAGGAAACCCTAAAAATTCAAGAGCCCTAAAATGAATCAGTAATTGGTAAGAAGAATCAAGTTATAGGTTATAGGCTCGTTATAGGCACCTATTCACGCGATGCCTAACTACAAATTAAGCCCACCGCGCCATTAGGGCTCGCCCACAGGCAACGTGTTATTTGGACTGCCTTTAATAACGTTTAATGTACGCCGTTTACAAATAATAGTGTTGCCACGTTGGTGTACGAAACTCTAGATACCTACTAGATAGATGCTTTTTAATTGGGTATCATAAAAAAATTAGGCGCAAATTTAATATATTGAAGTCGTTGGCGTTGCGAACACAGGAAAGTGTAATCGTGTTTTTTAAATTTAATTTAACAAAGTTATTGTAGTTCGCTTTGTTTTAAAAATGTGAATAGCTAAAATAAGTAGGTATGCTTAACCAGAAACGGCCAAAAACAAGTGTAAAACAAGCTGGGATATTATAAAGGGTCAACCTCACCAGAATATAATTAAAAATGTAATCGACAAAATCAAGGTAAACGACAATTTATTATCTGATCCGCAGGAGATCTCCAATGCTTTTAATGATCACCTTATTTCTTTAACTAATGGAAACCGGAATAAAATAGAAAACACAAATAAAACACGACTGTGTGATAGTCTATTTCTCACCCCCTATAGTGAAAATGATATTGTCAAAATAATTAAACAGCTAAATAACACAAATGCGGTAGGATTCGACGAAATAGCTACAAAAATAATAAAAGCTGTAGCAAATGAAATAGCTCCTGTCTTGACTCACCTTATTAATAATTCATTAGAGAGTGGATGTTTCCCTGAACTACTAAAAGTTGCAATAGTAAAACCGGTACACAAAAAAGGAGATAAATCAAATATGGGAAATTACAGACCCATAACCTTAATCTCAATTTTTTCCAAAATATTCGAAAAAGCAATGCACCAACGTCTGTCAGATTTTATAAAAAAGTTTAACGTTATAAAAAAAGAGCAGTACGGATTCCAAAAGCAAAAATCAACTATACATGCCTGCTTTAACCTTATTGACACTGTCACAACGTATCTAGACTCCCTAAAACGACCTATAGTCATATTTTTCGATATGACCAAAGCATTTGACTTTATGTCACATGACCTTCTTCTCTGTAAGCTAGAGAATTACGGGATCCGAGGCCCAGCTTTGGAATGGATAAAGACTTATCTTGAAGACAGAAAACAATCAGTTGAAATAAAAAATCTAAGTAAAGAACAGGTTTTAACTAGCTATAAATCGTTCGCCAAACAAAATAATTTTGGTGTACCTCAAGGTAGTCTACTCGGCCCTCTATTATTTATTTTATACATTAATGACTTACCAGATGTAATCTCTGACAAATGCATCCTATACGCTGATGACATTTCGCTTATTTTGACATGCTCCAATAATACAAATAATAATGATGAAATTGACATAAATAATAAGATTAAATTAATAGGAGAATGGCTTAGCAGTAATAATTTATCACTTAATATATTAAAAACCAAATATATACAGTTCTCTAATTATAATAATACAAGAAAAAATAAATTAAATCTTAGTTACCAAAACCAAATAATTGAGGAAACCGACGCAGTAACTTTTCTCGGAGTTAAACTAGACAGAAATTGTAACTGGAAAGCACATGTTGAAGTAGTATGTAAAAAAATAAATAAATTCACATACGTACTAAATAATTTACGGAAAACCTCAAATTTAAAAACGGTTCTTACTGCATACTACGGCTATGTATATTCAGTTTTAAGATATGGCATTCTTATATGGGGAAATTCCACTGAAATAAAAAGAGTATTTATCGCACAGAAAAAGTGCATCCGTGCAATCACTGGTAAGGCCCCATATGAATCGTGTAAACCTATTTTTAAAAGTTTGGGAATCCTTACACTCCCTTGTATATATATCTTAGAGATAGCGATGTTTGTTAAAACCAACATGCATCTTTTCAAGACTGCGAGGGAGGTATTTCCGCGCGGAACTAGAAATAGGGAAAGGTTGATGTTAAACAAGACGCCCAGGACAGCCACGTATTTAAAGAATTGTAGTGCCATGTGTGTAAAAGTCTATAATGCAATTCCTAAATCTGTAACTGCACTACCAGTAAACAAATGCAAAAATGCATTAAAAAAGTGGCTGTCGCAAAATGTATTTTATTCTGTTGGTGAGTTTCTAGAATTTAAGCACAAGAATTAGAATGAATTTGATTAAGTTATTAATATTATTGACTGACATTTATATCTTTGACACAATATGATATTCTTATCTGATGTACTGCCTACTTTGTCAAAACATTTGTACGTCAGGGCTTCCTGACTGGATATGTTGGCAACTCTCTATTGTAAACACCTTGTCTTCCCATATTCACACAAATAAATTATTTCATTTCATTTCATTTCATTTCAGAGATAATATATTAATATATTATCTCTGGCTTAACTAATTAGTAATTTTCAAAAAAGTATAGCCAGTGTCACTCGGTATAATGTAAGGATTCTACCAAAACCCCATATATCGAAACCTGTTTCAGGTACTTATTTAAAAGTTATAGCGGAACAAAGAAATTTACATACATACATAGATATATGAACCCTGAGCCCATGAACTCCTTTTTTGGGCAGTTGTGTAATAAGAACAAGTTGCCAAGTTGGAATGTCATTTCTAAGGATGTTTGTATCTTTGGTTTGTATATCAATGTCACCTGTCTGTAAGGGGTGCAATTTGTTATGATTATGGGTCTCGTCTGACGTATTGTAGACATTATGTACCATCATCTACATTCACTCATCAATTATATTGTTAAGAGCCGGAACTACCCGATACAAGCTTTTTTCTTTGAAATTGTTTGATAAAAACGGGGCCAAACAACAAGGTTTGTTAAAAATCATAAAAACTAAACATTGATTACCTACTTAAATAATTCAAGTTATTAAATTTACCAAAATAACCCATGATCAACCCATCGTCGGCTCACTGCAGAGCACGGGTATCCTCTCAGAGTGAGAAGGGTTTTGGCCATAGTCTACCACGCTGGCCATGTGCGGATTGGTAGACTTCACACGTCTTTGAGAACACGACGTTTTCCTTCACCGTTAAAGCAAGTGATATTTAATTAATTAAAACGCACATAACTCCGAAAAGTTACACGTGCGTGCCCGGAATCGAACCCCCGACCTCCGATTAGAAGGCGGACGTCCTAACCACAAGGCTACCACAGCTTTTATCAGGTACTAATTACAAACTGTCAATAAGCCACATTATTATGCTCAACTAATTACCACTACAATTTACAAAGGAACTTGCGAAGACCGTAGCACATGTCGTTTCCTTGCTTCTAATAATTATCATGTCAGGTAAATACTTACCTACTTAGCTACTATTGATTTCTGCTGTCCTAGTAAATTTGCAGTAGGTACGCTTATTTGAATTTTTTTACCCATCGTAAAGAAAAGAGATGTTTTTAACTATTATAAGTCCCGCAAAATGCTATTGCGCTGGAACCATGTCTCATTAACATCGAAATGACGTCCTTTTTACGTCAGCCGACATAAAAATATACCATCAGCTCGAAACTTCAGTCTAGTGCTGACGTCACTAAAATGGCGGCCACGCTCAATAGCAATTTATAAATATAATTATAAATTCTGTGACAATTTAATTTGCCATCGATGACATATGGATCCGAGACAATCGCTAACTATGGGCCTCATAAGAAAGCTCAGAGTCACTCAGCGGGCGATGGAGAGAGAGCTATGCTTGGAGTTTCTCTACGTGATCAAATCAGAAATAAGGAGATCCGTAGGAAATCCAGAGTAACCGAAGTAGGTCAAAGGGTTGTGAAGCCGAAATGTCAATGGGCAGGCTACATAGTCCGAAAAACCGCTAGACGTTGGGGTCCTAAGGTGCTAGTATGGCGACCTCGCACCGGAAAGGAAAGCGTAGAGGCGAAAGATCCCCCACTAGGTGAACAGACATTAAACGAGTCGCAGTCTCAGTGTGCTGGATTCAGGCAACGCAAAACCGTGTCGTGTAGAAGTCCCTACGTCCAGCAGTGGACGTCTATCGGTTGATAATGATGATGAAATACTTTTATATGGAACTAGCTGCCCTGGCGAACTTCGGTCCGCCTAACAGTCGATTCAAATTTTTTAAATTTTTCACTCCGTAAGAACCATCCTCGTACTTCAAGGATTATTATTAAAAAAGAATTAGCGAAATCGGTTCAGCTGTTCTCGAGATTTGGGATCAAATTTCATTCAACAACACAGCAAGCAACACATTCAGCGATTCATTTTTATACTTAATTATAGCGATATCAGATATGTATATACGGATATACCTACCTGAAGTAGGTATAAACATTTCCAATTCAAACTTGTATTATCTTTACAAAGTAATCAATAACCTGTAATGACAGACCGTGGCATCGTTCGACCTCCGTCCGTCCAAGGCATATAATTTTCATCGTTGGAAAATGAGACATTTTACGTCCATTCTATTGCCAATGCAGTACAGACTTAATTTTGTCGACGTGGCAGATAGTGAGTGGCCTCAGAGTTCTGACGTGGATGTATGCTCTTTAAAAGCTCGTTATTTATTCAAATTGATGGCTTACACTTTGTTATTTTATCCAGAATATTTCCTTTTTAATGTTTTTTTTGTTAAATAATAAACGTTTTTGCTTGGCAGTTATTATTTTTAATTCTGTCGTTTTAAAGTCAAACATTTTTGAAAACGTAATATTACACGCTTATCATACCTAAAGACCGCGACAGGTTGAGATGACAATCGAGGTATGAGGCGGGGGGATGCCAAACACCCGCACGTCACCCGCGTTCGCCTGCACTGATTCAACGCAGAGGATGTGCGGGTGTGCGAGGCGTTCCCTCCCCTATCTCGACTTGTCGCGTACTCATTATTTCTGGAAGTTGGATAAGCTGATAGTGTTGTCTTTGTAATTTTAAGAGCAAACATTTATGAAACGTTTTTTGCTATTGTGTATATAACAGGCGCATCATAAAAATGTTTTTTAACTTGAACTTTAAACCAGGACGGTAATTTTAATACAACTCTGGTAAAGCGTTACCATTTTTGAAGCAAGCTTGCAGGTGTCAAATGGTGCATAAATCCCGTGCCAATATCTATAGGTGTCACCACGCAAGACTTACGAATTTGATTTTTTAGAGGCTATGATTTTATTTAGGTTTTCATAAATTGAAATATTGTTATAACTTCAGGTTCCCTCACTATCCCTACCCATATTATTTTAAATGCGAAAGTGTGTTTGTTTGTTGAACTGTCCTCCAATCACATGAATCGCAACGGAGCAACGGATTGACGTGATTTTGCATGGGTATAGTTGAAGACCTGGAGAGTGACATAGGCTACTTCTTATCCGGAAAACTATAGAGTTCCCACGGGATGTTTCCACCAGTATACCTACCTAGTACAATAAATTAAGTTATTATTACATGAAAAATAAAGTTCCATACATTCATTCAATAAATTTTGATTGATCGTATTGTAGATATTATGGTCAGCATTCAATACCAAGACAAGTCAACTAATAATGAATCAAATCGTATAAACGCAGAGAAGAAAACCGTATCAGATTAAGGGGACCTGTTTGAAAACGGGACAGGATATTTTCATCAGGTAATAAAACATCCCCGGGTTACTTGCCGGGTGAGTTATGGGGTCGGGCCGGGTGGGGTCGCCCATTCATCACCCGGCTGGGGCAAGGATTACTACGACATCGACTTTGGCTTGTTAATGCGGTAACTTTTACACTCTTTTCACGCTTTTTGTGTGGTTTAATTTTTAAGTGGGATAAGGAACAACGTGTAGGTTTTGTGCTCGGATTGTTTTATTGGATTTGGGGTGCTTGGATGTTAATGGTTAAAGCTCAAAATCTACCCAAAAAGAGGGGTGCTAGGTATAAGTGTAGATACAATTTTATTGCATTGTCGTAGTCGAAATTCCAAAGATACGTACGAAGCGATTTGCCTCCTCATTTCTGATTCGAACCGCTAAGATTTGGAACACACTTCCAGCATCAGTTTTCCCCTCCAATTATAATATGAGTGCCTTAAAGTCAAGAGTGAATAGGCATCTTCAAAGCAAGCGCGCTCCATCTTAGGCTGCATCATCACTTGCCACCAGGTCTGATTGCAACTAAGCGCTGGTTTATAAATTTTAAAAAATGTCTGTGCGGAAAAATGCTAATTTAGATATACGTAATATTATTTTAAGTATACCTACTTGCTAAAAATGCACAGTAATAATGCAGGGTGTAACCAGAACGCTGGCAAAAACGATGACAGGTGATACAGATGATTACTGATATGATACTACAAAAAAAAAACGCGAAAATAAAAACCAGAAAACATCGTGAACTTTTACAAATAAAACATCTGACTGACGTTAGAGGTCAACGAACGTTGCGTAAGTAGGCCACTAGGAGTCAATGCGCCGTCGTAAGTGGGGCATTGACCTGAGTTTTGCACGCTATACATTGCGGGTTTGAAAAATACTAAACACTAAAACTACAAAATTGTCTCGGATCCATATGTCATCACTGGCAACACACATTGTTGTGTGACACTGTTGAATCTCGAAGCTTCCTGAACGCTGCCCAACCGAGTTGAATTCGGCGGTTGACCTCTTTCTCGAAATCAGCCCCCTACAGAGATATTATTATAAGAGATGTCCTCCTAATAACACTCTATGAAACAAGTTTGTTTGTTTACGAGCGAATAAATCTCGTTTATCTTAATGAATATTCAGGGCGCAGTAAACGCAGCCAGCCGCCACTTAGGCGCTTTTTATTTTCGGGGAGTTTGTTTTTATTTGGCATGTTGACGTCATTATTTTATTCTGGAAATATTAAAACCACCTTCCTGCCTACTGATTCGCTAACTCAGTGTCTAACACTAAATGACACTGATAGCTACCGAGCTTATTTGACATTTATTTTTAATCCATTGAAGGTTTGCTACGTAAAATTATTTTGATATCAGTGAAGTACTATACCTACCTAAGCAGCAATGTAGAAATGATTTCCTGTTTATTAGCATTAGCAGCCTTACTTTCAAAATGGAATATTACAACACTTATGCTAAATAACCATACCATAATGTCAATGAATGAGCTCGGTGGGTAGAGTTGATCTCTGAGTTAGCGAATCATCCCGCTAGGGATCCGCAGAATTACTGGAATTACACACAAGTTTCAGTTTTTAATATTAAGCCGATTTCGACTCAGTGGCGTGCACAGGGTTTGAAGCCAGGGTAGGCATTAGTCAGGTAGGAACCTGTTTACTGGCAGGTCATAATGAAAAATATACATTGAGCTTTTACAACTAGGGTAAGCACAGTGGCGTGCACAGTGTTCGAAGCCAGGGTAGGCATTAGTTAGGTAGGAACCTGTTTACGTGCAGGTCATAATGAAAAATATGCATTGAGCTATTACAACTGGGGTAAGCAGTGCATTTATGCCTCTATGATCTGCACGCCACTGGGTAAGCAGTGCATCTATGCCTCTATGACCTGCACGCCACTGAATTTTCGACATAATATAGCGTCGAACTCAATCCTGAAATCAAGCTTTTTATATATTTTTTATTCAATATACGGCTGAAGGCCATTATATTTAAATTTGAAGTAATTACGTTCAGAAATTCAGAAGTTATAAGACTGTGACAGACGGACGGACGGACAAGTGCACTCAAATACCTTGCTTCGCTCAGTCAATAATAAGGTAGGTAACTTTAAGGTGTGAAGTTTATCGATGCGCACTTGACCAGCATGGTAGACCATGACCAAACCCTTCTTGATGATGATGAATAACTAGGAATCGAATTCGTATGAGTGCACAATAGCACTCAAGTAGTGCCGCGTTACCAGAACTCAGAAGCATCCATGTCAGTAGGTTTAAACTATGTAACAGATAAACGCCCCTTCGTCAGGGTTCGGGGGGGTCGCGGGGGGGTCGCGGGAGGGTGTGAGGCTTGTGAGGTGTCAAGTGGGGAATGAATTTGTCAGCTTGTGATTCTTCGCGGCGCGCCTCGCAATATATTATCCGCCAGAGTACACCGCGCTTCAAAAGTTATGGCTCAGTTTAAACTTTTCTTTTAACTGATAAACTGGCAAATCACTTTTTTTTACCAATTTTTTGAAAAAAAAATATATGGCAGGGCAGGCATGTTTTTAATTTTTTTTAACTATCATAAGACTTATTAAGCTCATTTCACACTACTGGATATAAATTATATCATAGTCCGGTCAAAATAGACATTCAAAGTTACAATGATTCGCATAGGGCTAAAAATTGGTACGAATGTTGGGAACACCAATATATAAATGAATTGTGAAAAGTCCCCAATATAATTTATATCCCGTAGTGTGAAATAAGCTTTAGGTCTGTTTAGCGAGCTAAAGAGGAGGGTGCGAGAGAATTTATAATGCGCGGGAGTTGATTGGTTGATCAGTTACTCTTCGTTTTTATTCACTATGCCGGTTTTTGCCGGTCATACGATCTGATATAAGTATAGTCCGCGACAGGTCAAGATGGCAATCGGGGTATGAGGCGGGGGGACGCTCCGTATACCCGCACGTCACCCGCGCTTGCTCGCACCGGGTTAGCGCGGGGGCTGTACGGGTGTAAGAGGAGTTCCCTCCCCGATTGCCATTTTGACATATCGCGTACTATAGGTACAACTTCCTTCATAAATCAAGAATCGTAACCCAGAGCCTCAAAATCTACTCATTATTACACTGCTACGCCATCCAGACTCATCATCATCATCATCATCATCAGCCTGTGGACGTCCACTGTTGGACATAGGCCTTCCCTAAAGAGCGCCACCACACCCGGTCCTCAGCCTTCCTCATCCAGCCACTTCCCGCCAGCCTCTTTATATCGTCGGTCCATCGTGCTGGAGGGCGTCCCACACTACGCTTGCTTAAACGCGGTCTCCACTCAAGGACTTTCCGGCTCCAACGGCCATCGCCTCTACGACAGGCATGACCTGCCCACTGCCACTTCAGCTTGCTAATAGTTTCATCATTGCCATCCAGACTAATCGATGATTATTTTTTTCTGTTAAAAGTAGTCTCATTTTATGTGCCGGACTATACAGCCGCCTCGTCCTTGTGATTTATCGCGTGATGTATAACTTCCTTCATAAAACACGTCCGCGGCTGCTCGCCGGGCGCCGGTCGCCGCCACCTCTTACTACTACTATAGTACGGAACAGGTCGAAATGACAATCGAGGAGGGAATTCCCCGCATACTCGCACAGCCCCGCATACTCGCAGTCAGTGGCGTGCACAAGGTTAGAAGCCAGGGTAGGCATTAGTTAGGTAGGAACCTGTTTACTGGCAGGTCATAATGAAAAATATGCATTGAGCTATTACAACTGGGGTAAGCAGTGCATTTATGCCTCTATGACCTGCACGCCACTGCTCGCAGTGAAGTGTGGGTGTGCGTGGCGTCCCCCCGCCTCATACCCCGATTGCCATCTCGACCTGTCGAGGACTAGGTATATTGCTCGCTTTATTTTATTTCCTTCGGCCATGCTCACAGTTTCTTCAATCAGTCTTCAGCCTTCCTCATCCAGCCACTTCCCGCCAGTCTCTTTATATCGTTGATCCATCGTGCTGGAGGGCGTCCCACACTACGCTTTCCTACGCGGTCTCCACTCAAGGACTTTCCGGCTCCAACGGCCATCGCCTCTACCACAGGCTTCGTCATAATAGCTATCTACATTCTACATGCCAAACAGCCCGATCGGTCCAATAGTTTGGGTTTTTTTTTAATTATCTTTAATTTCAGGAGTTTTTTCCTATTGGAATATGCGACTCCGTAAGGCCTCACATATATCAATTAATTACTTACGTAATGCCTTCTTGTACAACTGTAACAGAGCCCCAGCCTGATCCGACAGAGGTTGTGATAGGGCGCTGTTACAGCCGCCAATCTGGCGAAGCATAGGAAATCGAGTAAATGCCTCCCATCTCTCCGCCTCGTTACGAACACATTCCACTAATAAGTGGTGTACGTCCTCCGGTCTATCACAATCGGGACAATTAGGGGATAGAACTTTTTTCATTAAGAAACCAAATTTATTCAGTGGGATGTGTCCGGAACGAAGGCGCAATAAGTGTACAGAATCCTTTCTATTTAAAGAACAGTTGCTAACCCAAGATGTAAGAGGCTCCGACTGAATAGCACGATACCAGATACCTTTGTCTCTCGAACGTCGGTCAAAGTATTCATTCCATAACTTTACACACTTCTCTTTTAACCGACTTCAAAAAAAGGAGGAGGTTCTCAATTCGTCGGAATCTTTTTTTTTTTTTTTTTTTTTTTTTTTTTTTTTTTTTTTGTATGTTCCCCGATTACGCGAAAACGCCTGGACCGATTTTGAAAATTCTTTTTTTGTTTGAAAGGGCATACTTCAAAGTTGGTCCCATTTCAATTTGGTGAAGATCCGATGAACATCTTCGAAGATAGATACTGGAACTCCTTAACGGATAAGAGTAAATTGCTCGCGATCAGTGTAATAGCTTAGTAAACAGTAGATTTTTAACCAGTCATAGCATAATTCCATGGAGCCACTAAAAATTGTGAAATAAAAATTTTTTACAAAAAAAATAAAAACCGACTTCGTTACACAAACACTAAAAATTGAAAAATAATTTAATTTATTACCGAATATATTATGTATACAAGAGTTAATATAGTTCCATAATAATATTTTTTGGGGTCGGTGCCAATGAGGTGCCATTGTGGAGTCCCATAAAAATATGAAGTCTAGACGATTCGCGCAGCTAAAGCTAATTGGCACCGGCACCAAAAAGTATTATAATGGAACTATATTAACTCTTGTATACATAATATATTCGGTAATAAATTAAATTATTTTTCAATTTTTAGTGTTTGTGTAACGAAGTCGGTTTTTATTTTTTTTGTAAAAAAATTTTATAACAAATTTGTACAGTCTGTATAAAAATGATGTACTTGTAAAAAATCTCCTTCGTATGTTTAGTTTGGGTTGTGCGTTGATAGATCAGTTAGTCAGTCAGTCAGTCAGCCAATCAGTTAGTACTTAGTCAGTTAGCTTTTCCTTTTATATATTTAGACTCGTACAGACATACCTACCATTATATAAAAATCCGTAAGTCGTCGCTTATACGTCACTTCCTGCGTGTAAAATATGTCGGTCGTACAAATCTCGGCGGAGTCCACATTTTTCCCGGGAAGTCGTAAATCGAGGAGATAGGCTGAAGGCCCAGCATCCGTCAGGGGAACGTTCCGCTCCAGGGTCTGTCCCCGGAGGACTTTTGTTTTGAGTCTGTCCGTTTCAGCTGTTGGAAGGAGGATTTGGGGATAACGTCACGTGTCAACAAAATAAAATGTCTGTCCAAAAGCACGAGATATGATACTCAATTATTTATTTAAGTTTTTTTTCTTCCATAGTTATAACATGTGTAACCAAACCAGATAATACGGTATTTGACTATGTCAAAAATAAATTATTTCTCAGTGATTATTAAATAGAGCGTCTTCCAAAATACGTAAGATCTCACGTCTTTTATTACTTTTATGTGTGATAACCATTTTAAATTATCGATTATAGTAAAAATAGGACGTCAAATGATTGTGACGTCACATACCGGTATTTCTTGGAATATCGCACAAGTACTAAACGCGCGTTTTTACGTTTGATAAAAAGTCACTGATTTGACTAGTTGTCAAATACCGGTAATATTTAATATTTAGGTAATAGTTGTCGTAATTATTCAGAGTGCTTTTGCGTATACAGTTCGACAAGGCTCTCTTGGCACTTGAATGACATTGACAGGGGGGCGCTGTTGGAGGACAAAGGCTTAGAATATTCAAACGAGAACAAAGGGGACACTTGACGGCAACGTTAGTTCCGAATTTTGCAACACGCCAAGATAGCCTCGTCGCACTGTGGGTTCTCTCAACGTAGATCCCCACTAAAAGGATTTTCAGGGATTCCTAAAGAGAGAGAGAGAGAGAGAGAGAGAGAGAGAGAGAGAGAGAGAGAGTAAGTCACCTAGAAACATTTAAAAGATTTCCATGTCAAAGTTCATCTGAAATTTTAATACGTGAGCTAACTAGGTAATTAGTAAGAGATGTGCAGTCACCAGTAGTCGTATATCTCAATAAAAATCATAAAGAAGCTCGTATTTCTCGCCATCGTGAAATATATCTGCGAGAAAACACAACTAATTCTGCAACTGGATACATATTTTATGCAGAAACTTCGCCCCGGAAATATGTCCATTGTTCTATGTTTTCTTGTTAGTCCTTACTTTTAGTTTGACGTCAGAATAAAAAAAGAAAACGTTTTTATTTGACACAATGAAACTTAAAACAGTGTGCAGAAAATATGTTTTTCTGCACAAAAATGTTTGTAACCATTGATATCGGAAGCCCCCTCTATTCTAGGATCGTAACAAACCTTGTTAACATTGTTACTGTAAACAAACAAATAAATAAATAAAATGAAATCAATAACAAAGTATTATGTGTGACCAAATAAAGTTATAGTATCATACTGTAGCAAGCTGCAGCGCTGGCCTTAAAAAGGTGAAGTCACGAAGAGAAAAGTATCTCTTTGGTGTAAAATTGAACACCTATTAAACAAGACATGTCTTGCAGTTAAATATAGGATCACTCATATACGGGGTTCTATTATTGAAAACTCCAAAAATCCGACCAAGTGCGAGTCAGACTCGCGCACTGAGGGTTCCGTACTTCAATCGTATTTCATCGACATTTTGCACGATAAATCAAAAACTATTATGCATAAAAATCTGTTTTTAACCGACTTCAAAAAAAGGAGGAGGTTCTCAATTCGTCGGAATCTTTTTTTTTTTAAATGTACAAGCAAAGCCCTTTCATATATGATACCCCACACGGTATAGTAATCCTACTTTGAAAATACTAATTATTAGTTTATGACCACAATTTAATGTTTTTTGTGTGCTGTGACCACATACTCACGGTTTTCAGATTTTCCCCCTAAAGCCAGATAGACAACAAAGTGATCCTATAAGGGTTCTGTTTTCCTTTTGAGGTACGGAACCCTAAAAATCATCATACATCATCATGATCAACCCATCGCCGGTCCACTGCTAAGCATGAGTCTCCTCGCAGAATGACAAGGGTTTAGGTCACGCTGGCCAAGTGTGGATTGGCAGACATCAACTCACCTTTGAGGACATTATTGAGAACTCTCAGGCATGCTGATTCCTTCACGACGTTTTCCTTCACAGCTAAAGTGATAATTATCAAAGTAAAAAAAGCGAAAAAAACGGTTTCTTAGTACTCTTTGAAGACAACAAACCAGAAATGTTTGAAACTTTTGTTTTTTCAGGCTTCGATAAGTGAAATGAAATGAAATGAAATGATTTGAAATGAAATGAAATGATTTATTTGTTTTAAAAGGTCTTTTTAAAATTGTGCCAGGGACCCTGAAGTAAGTTTGCAAAACCTGTATCTCAGGGTCCCCGCTCTCCCTCCTCCATCATTAACAAATAAACACTTATACAAAACTAAATTTAGTGATATGACATGAATATGAAACTTAAAAATATGTGTGTGTGTGTGTGTGTGTGTGTATGAGTGTGTGTGTGTACATATGTGTATCAGTGTGTATTGTATGTGAGTGTGAGTGAGTGTGTGTGAGTGTGTACATGTGTATATTTTTAATAACAAATAACAAATTTCAAATTTAACCTACCTATTTATATTCCTACAAGTAATTCTGTTTCGTCGTACGTTTTTTCTTGTAACCACTTAGACAATGTTTTTTTAATATCAAACTGTTTACTAGTGTGGAAATTGAGAATTTTGTTGATTTTATTGTAGAGATGTGCAGATTTTCTGGTGTACTGATTGCGAGAAAAAGACGTTTTTGCTGCAGCTATATTAATGACATTAAGTTTCCTTCTCCTTCGTACAATTAAAGGTTCAAATTTTGTGGATTTATGTACTTTCAGAATCGTTTGCAAAATATATAACTGTCTCACAGTTAATACCTGACTGGTTGAGTAAAGCTTGTGTGTAGGAAATCTATAAGGTTTCTGATACATGACCTTTAGTAAAGATCTTTGTGCTCTCTCTATATCGATGAATTTAGTTTTAACTGCACCACCCCAAACGGGGATGCAATAACCTAGTATAGATTGAGCTAAAGCTATGTAAATTTTATTTAACAGGACTTTAGAGGCTATATGCCTAAGCATTTTAAAAATCCAAATTAGTTTTCGTATTCTACCACTAATTACTTCTATTTGTCTCTGCCATGATAGTCTATGATCTATTACAACGCCCAAATATTTAGTGGAGTTTACCCTGTTGATACTGGAGCAATTATTACAGTTACTATTACAGTTAGGAGCGTGCAATATCATGCTATAATCGGCCTCCGGCTGAGTTTTATTGGAGATGGAGAAACATATAAAATTAGTTTTTTCAGTATTTAATGTTAGTAAATTATTCTTCAGCCAGCGATCGATTTTAGCAAGTCCCAGTTCTGTTATATTTTTAACTTTTTCCCAAGTGGTTTCTGAAAAAACTATTGCAGTATCATCTGCGTAAGAAAAAATTTTTGCATTATTGATTTTTAAATTACAGAGTGCATTTATATAAATTAAGAACAATTTTGGTCCTAAAACACTACCTTGTGGCACCCCGTAAGAGATATCAAGATCTTGACTTATATGTTGCCCGATCTTAACTCTCTGGGTGCGTCCAGTAAGGTAGTCCTTGAAAAGAGACAGAGGGACATCTCTTATCCCAATATTTTCTAACTTTTTCACAAGAATGGGGACAGAGACAGTATCAAATGCTTTCTTTAAATCGAGAAATAAAGCAACACATTTTTTACCGCTATCGAGTTGTAGATCTATAAACGAGGTAAGTGCGATAACAGCATCTTCTGTAGATTTTCCATGTCTGAAACCGAACTGAGAGTCTGAGAGAAGCTGGTATTTGTTTAGATAACTCAATAAACGTATGTTCATTATTTTTTCTATTATTTTTGAGATCGAAGGTAAAACGGAAATTGGCCGATAATTATTAACATCCGCTCTGTCTCCACTCTTGTGAATAGGTGTTATATTAGATCGTTTAAGTAGTGAGGGAAAAATACCTTTATTAAAACAGAGATTTATTAAATGACAAATAATGGGAACTACATGGTCCTTAGCAAGCTTAAGGAACGAATAAGGTATGTTATCCCATCCAGGGGCACTTTTCGCCTTGAGACTCATAAGCACATCATTTACTTCCTTATTGTCTGTATCTAACAACCCAAAAGAGTTTAACTGAGACTTATGAGTCTCACCTGACTCCAGATAACTTCCACTTGAAACAATGTCTTCTGCTAACTTTTTCCCTATACTGGCAAAATATTCATTGACATAATTCGCTGACTCAATAGGAGAAGACTTTATATTTAACAATTGTGTATTATCGGATTTTTTAGTATTCATGTTAGTAACTGATTTTATATTGTACCATAGCATTTTAGAATTTTTAAGTGATGCTCCCAGCTGTTTCCTGTCGTAGTCACGTTTTAACTTTTTAATTAAATTATTACAGAAATTGCGATATCTTTTATAACTTATTTTTAATATTTCATTGTGAGGTTCTAATCGTACTTTTTTTTGCATTTTGTTTCTGTTTTTTATACACCTCAAAATCCCGGGTGTAATCCATGGTTTGATCACCCGTTTACTTTTAGGGACCTTCACTGTACTGGAATTTTCAGTCAGTGATTCAGTTATACTGTTTATTAATTTATCAGTTACAAAGTGTGGGTCATAACAAAATAATAACTCCGGTAATTTTTTTTGTGCTTAGCTTGCAAGTGCTGCATTAAAGTCGGTAATGGTCTTAACTTTATGATTTACTTTAAATTTAGGATTTTGTAAGGTTAGACAAAGAAAAATCATAGAGTGGTCAGTAATGGTTGTGTTTAAAACAGCCATTTGTATGGTTGATGTGTTTTTGTTAAGTTTAATCATAAAATGGTCTAAACAATTACTTTCTCTAGTTGGTAAAGTATGACCTGGCAAGAGACTGTGTATTGATAACATGTTAAGATAGTTAAGTCTATTATTACGCTCGTGAGTTTGTTCTGTTTCCTTGGCTATTAGATTTATGTTGATGTCTCCTGTTATTATAATAGTTTTATAGTTTTTTAATGTTTCTAGGTGTAAGTTCAGCGAATCAATAAATTGATCAGCGTTGACATTAGAAGGGGAACGGTATATACCTATAATTACACTATCGCATGTGATTAGTTGAACACATGATGCGTGTTGTAGTTTAATTTCTTTAACTGCCGTAATAATGATATTATTTTTTACGTACGCTACAACTCCGTCGTTCTGATTTAAATGGTTCGTTGTGGCATGTGTAGTATAATTAACAATATTTGGGATCGCTTTACTTGAGTTAAGTCTGCATTCAGTTAAGAAAATTATATCAGGGTCAAATTTAAATACATTTAAGGTAAGGGATAAATCATGCATGTTACTATACACGCTTCTAATATTTTGGGTTATTATTGTTAAGTCATTCTTTCTTACAGGTATGTACTTTGTTAAATCCTCAATATCGCAGTGGATTGCCCGCCCAACTTCTATATCGTCTATTTTATTCAGAGTAGTAAGAGAGCTATCCATATTGTGATATATTTAGTGAACTGCAGGTGCAACAAATTTTAAGATTTACTGTTTGGGTAGCGTTTAACATAGTAAATCTAATTTTTAATACAAGGCGGTAAATTAAATTGATTATATCGGATATAACGATATTTAGCCAACAAAATTTTGTGATAGACATAGTGCAGCCAATAATGATAATTATTAATATTATGCATAAGTTATATATTTTATGAGTGATTACGTTAATTGATGAGGTTGAGTATGTATGTAGTGTGTATATTGCGTCGCAAGCATGTGTATGTATTTGAGTGTATATCAATGATATTATGCTATCTACTAATTCTATATCAATGGTGCGTTTCAAGAAAAAGTAAAATGCATCGCCTACAAGTAAACCAAGCTGTAACACACATGTACAATAATAGCAAACAAAACAGTTGACAGAGATCAAATATAAAACACCGTAACCAGCAAATAATGACAAACTAAAATTATTAAAAACTGAGTCTAGTCATTTTCCTTGCGAAAGTTTGTGAATTTGAGGTTCATTCGTAATTAGTATTATAGGGGATCCCTCATCCTTCCTTAGATATATTTTGCCATAGGCCGTCCAGCAAAATTTATAAACTTTCGTCTTAACAAGGTCGCGCGCCAAAAAATATAGACGGGCCGCTTTAGACGTAAGTTGCTCGGAAATGAAGATAGGGGTGTCTTCCGAGGTACGGAACCCCAAATGCTTCGCACATAACTTTGATTTGTGTTTGATATTGAAAGACTTACTCATTTTGATAATATCATTTTTTAATATAGTAGAGGACGTTTCCACAATGATTGGTGTATTTTGAATACCCTCCTTTTTTGAGCGAATCCTGTATATGTCTCTAATATCGGATTTGTTAATTTTACAGTCAATGTTGTTGGACAGGCACATTACCATGTCCATTAGGTCCTCTTTACTTTCATTATTTTTCTTAGGTACGTTTTTCAGCTCCAGATTCGTTTTACGGCTATCTCTCTGCACTTCTTCGATTTTATCCTCCATAATTGTAATATATTTTTTATCCTCTTTTATTTGTCCTTCCAAACTTTCTATCTTTTTTCTAAACTCTTCGTTCTGTGCAGAAAGGAACGCCAACGAATTCTCAATGTTAGTATTAGTTCGTTGAATTTCTTTGAGGGTAGATGCATTTTTCTTAAATTCATTTTCTTGACTTGACATCAGAGTTGAGAGCATTTTTCTCACTTCCTCCTTAAAACTGTTAAACTCCTGAGCAATATCTTCGTCTCTTTTTCTTTTGTTCCGCATAGATATGAATTTGGGTGGTGTAGTTACCGATTGTGTACTAGCTTGAATATCTGAGTCCGAACAGGATCGATCCAATGTGGTATTCATTTTAGATGTACTAGGGTAATATAAATCCAAAGGCTGGTAGTAGTATAAGTAATGCTCGTCGAAGGGTATAGTAAGTACTTACTGGTTTATTATACGCTTAGATTAATTAATATTTTCTCAGTGCTTGACGTCGATCTCAGCTGGTGGTTAATTAATGAATTATAAAAAGAAATCGGTAAACTGGTAATTGCTACACTGCATCATAGCTTCGTAGCAAAACGCTACATCATTTCGTGGTACCAACGGCCTTAAACGTAGAACTATAGTTCCTAAATATAAATAGTGTACTTTCCACTCACTCCTCTTCTAAATATTTAAAAGGAAAAGGTGACTGACTGACTGAAATATCAACGCACAGCTCAAATTACTAGACGGATTGGGCTGAAACCCCTAAGGGGGTGAAATTGAGGTTTGAAATTTGTGTAGTCCACGCGGACGAAGTCGCGAGCATCAGCTAGTCTTATTATATTACCTAAAAATTTTATGCCCGAAACACACACAAAGCGCGACGGAAACTTGTCCGACGCGTTCTTGGAAATCGTAATAATATCACGAGAATTGCGTTTCTGCAAGTCTCCATCGTGCGCTGCAATTTTATATGCTTCATGGAGTTCCTTACATGAGAAATCGTTCAAGAAAATCAAAATTTTATTATTTCCTGTAGGACAACTAGTGTTTCTAATGCTACATCTACCTATACTACTTACCATCGACTATACCTACTTACCATGGATTCTACAGAGAAGAACCGGCAAGGAATTCAGCAGTTGCTCTTTTCAAGTCGTAAAAAGTTACAATATGTAACAAAAACCGGCCAAGTGCGAGTCAGGCTCGCGCAACGAGGGTTCCGTACTAAAGTCGTATTTTTTCGGTATTTTGATGATAATTCATAAACTATGATGCATAAAAATAAATAAAAATCTGTTTTAGAATGCGCAGGTAAAGACCTTTCATAACGGGAAGTACCCTGTAGGTTTCTCGAGAGACCGACAGACAGACAGAGTTCCGTTTTTCCTTTGAGGTACGGAACCCTAAAAACAGCAGCTATGCCATCTTGTAGACAGTTGAAAGCTCAGTCGGTTGCTTCCACGCTACTTTGTGTGGCATTCATGAAATGTACATGCATACACGCGAATTCAGTGTGACTTTCAGCTGATAAGTTTCCGTCACGTGTGTTCGGAGCTTTAGATCGCTTTATAAGCGCACGTAAACATTGGTACTGATTCTGAGCACAGCTAAATTTTAGAATCCGCATCCTCTTCTTACTAATGTAATATGAAAAGGACACACACAGTTTGACAGTTTTAAATTTAATTTAGTGCTGTCAGAACGCGTGATTTTAGCTGCCAGTCGCGAGTCTACCTATTGTTTAAATTTGTAGCGTGCACTAAAATTTAGAGTCTTTAAATGTAAAATTCATATTCCGTCCTGTTTTAGCAATATAAGAAAGAGAAAGATGCAGATACTCTAAATTTTGTTTAGAGAAAGACGAAAGAATCGGTGCCATTACCTTGTTTACATTTCTATAAAAAGCAGCCCATAAAATGAGGAAGGATTCAGCGACGACTGCATTAGCGCGACGGTAACTCGCGCTCTTTAATCGCGCTGCAATCGTATATTTCTTGATTAAGAGCTCGTAAAAATGTCGTCCCTCTCTGATAT
Source organism: Maniola hyperantus (assembly GCF_902806685.2). NCBI lineage: Eukaryota > Metazoa > Arthropoda > Insecta > Lepidoptera > Nymphalidae > Maniola > Maniola hyperantus. The sequence goes on from NC_048547.1 coordinate 1,484,721, forward strand.
ATGGCCGGCGAGCGGGAGAGGAGATTAGCTCGCGGGTTGTCTTCTGTGATCTATGATTATGGTATGTTGATGGATTTGTGGATTTCGTTAATTTTGTGGGATTTCGTTTTTTAAATCAGTGTCAAATTTTTTGCTTTGCTTTTTTTATTTGAATTACTATACAAATCATGCCCGCGTGGAATGGTGCCGAGAATACTGGCTGCATTTCCGAGCTGGACAGCCAGGCTGATCCGTTGCGCAAAAAATGAGCCAGCCCTTCTGTCACCAGATGCGGCTATTAATCGCGGTGAAATGTCACTGTGAATGGGAGTTCACTGTATCGCCAGTGCCACTTGAGTAGATATCCAGTGCTGCAGATATCGCGGCGCGATGGCGATGTTTCACGCGGTAAGTAAGTATATCGCCGGTATCAGCCGAAATGCGCCGTTTCGACGCGGTAAGTGCTACAATTTATACAGACTTCAACGCTTGGCGCAAGCTACACACTTCAGTGACGTCAGTAAACGTATGTATAAGGCGGCGGAAATATCTGCTAACCTGGCTTAGTGACGTCATGCAATGCGCTCGCCTTTGCACTGGTACTGGATGGGCGAAAACGGGCGAGGTGTGTGGAAGCGCGAGGGAAAGCGCATTCCAGCGAGGTGCTCAGATATTTCCGTCGGCTTATATAGTGCGCGACAGGTCAAGATGCACACACCTGCAGGACACCTGCACGCAACCCGCACTCGTTGCACTGGGTTAGCGTGGGGGCTGTGCATGTATGCGTGGCGTTCCCTCCCCAATGGCTATCTCAACATGTCGCGTACTGTACCTACTGCATAAAACCTATAGACAATGCAAAACATGCATCATTCTGCTGTCTCCAGTTTGAGGAAGAAAGAAGGAATGCCGTGGATGAGCTGTGAAGTGAGTTTGGGGTGGAGAGCCTAAGAAATACAATACTGGAGGATAAAGGGAAGTGGCTGAATCCAGAAATATATGGAAGGCATAATGGAAAGAAAGAAGAAGGAGGAAAAATTTTTTCAAAAAAAAATAAAAACCGACTTCAATAACCACAAACACTAAAAAGTAAAAAATAATTTAATTTATTACCCAATATATTATGTATACAAGAGTTATTGTAGTTCTATAAATCTATAGTAACATTTTTTGGAGCCGGTGCCAATTAGCCGCACGAACCGTCTATCTACTCTTCATATTGTTTTGTGACTCCAAATTGGCACCTCATTGGCACCGACTTAGCGTCACGTCGTATTTAACGTCATAGCGGGGAAAACTGACCGGTTTTGTTGTGCTCTGAGTGAATTCGCAAGAGTTGCATTGGGGACTATCTACTACGATAGTGGGGGTTTAATATAATTATTTTCTTTAATTTTTAGTTTAATATATTAATTAGATTTAGATAATATTTAAGGCTTAATCTAGTGCATTAGGACTATTTGCTGTAATGCTAGATTTAAGGAGTTGAATAAATAAATAAATAAATAAATAAAAACAAACATACAAAAAAAAACATTAAAAAACATACAGTCGAATTGAGAACCTCCTCCTTTTTTTGAAGTCGGTTAAAAAGAAGAAAAAGGTGAGACAGACCTCGGCACCGGCAGTAATGGCAGATGAACAAGGCGGGAACGTTATTACTTGGAGGTTTTAGCCAGTAGGAGTCTGGCACTAACCGATTCATTTGTCCATGAGGATATCCTCTCCTACTACGGAAAAAATCGACACGTTTCAAGCATTACAAACGGCTCTTTTTAGTTGAAATCACTACTAATGTGAGAGTATGTTAGTTTAGGTTGGTGTTAAAATCACGCCGCAAGATCTAGAAGATGGCATAGCTTACTCTTTATCCCAGGAAACATTAAAGGATTACAAAAACTAAATCATTTAATAACCGTGTTTACTATCAAAGTGGTGGCAAAGTTAGAAAAATCGCTACCTCTTGTGACTTGTAACACATTATTAGTCACAATATTTCACGGAGGGCAGACATTTTTATAGGTATTTAGCGAAAGCGTCGCCTCTACGGGCCAATTTGAAAGTTGTTTGCGTGGCCAATTTACGAGCTAAGTTAATTCGAAACGACCGTCGCAGAGCGGCGCGTCGCGTCGCCCGCTTTGTTTATTGCTATTATATTGCCTTTTTAAATATAATTAGCGTTTTATAGGTCTACTAGATGATGCCCACGACTTAGTACGCATGGATTTAGGCTTTTAAAAATCGCGTGGTAGCTCTTTGATTTTCCGGGATAAAAAGTAGCCTATGTCCCTCAACTATATCCATGCAAAAAATCACGTCGATCCGTTGCTCCATTGCGACGTGATTAAAGGACAAACCAACAAACAAACAGGGGTATAGTGACAAAGGTAATTAAATGCCTATATGACGTCCTTTTGAAATGCAGCAATTATTAATTGGGCTAGGTACCTATTATTGGACTAGGTAACGCGACAGGTCGAGATTGCGATCGGGGAGGGTACGCCCCGCACACCAGCACAGTCCCCGCGCTAACGCGGTACGGGCGAGTGCGGGTGACGAGCGAGTGACGTGCGGGTGTGCGGGGCCTCCGCCTCATACGATTTCTATCTCGATACGTAGCGTACTATACCTACCTACTTACTCAAAATTGTGAAATTTTGCACTTGTTTTTGAAAGACAAAGATTCAGCAAGGCTGTGCAAAACACCTTGCAAGTATCTATCATGCAGACACACAGTCTCACAAGTATCTATCATGCACACACACAGTCTCGCAAGTATCTATCATGCACACACACAGTCTCGCAAGTATCTATCACATTGGATTTTGCATTGACGGTTCACTCAACACCAAACTCATGCCAAACTCGATTTCAGATCATTCCAGTCGCTAGCGCTACGAACTTACCTCAAGCACAGTGTAATTACATACAGTAAGACGACGGCCTTGAAGTTTGCGAACAAGCCGGCTTTAGGCTGCCTGTCTACTTGTGCGGAGCGGAGCGGAGATGTGTCGAGCAAACCAATCAGATTGTTGGTAAATAATGTGATAATTTTATTCCGTCATCTGACAAAACCCTGGTTGGTCAACTATACACACCTCCGCTCCGCTCCGCACCAGTGGACAGGCAGCCTTACGGTCATCATCATCAACCCATCGCGAGGTCACGGGTCCCCTCTCAGAATGAGAAGGGTTTGACCATCGTCCGCCAAGCTGACCAAGCGCGGATTGGCAGACTTCGCACCTTTGAAACGAACATAACTCCGTAAAGTTAATTAAGGTGTGTGTGTGTGTGTGTGTGTGTGTGTGTGTGTGTGTGTGTGTGTGTGTGTGTGTGTGTGTGTGTGCGTCCTCTCACCGAATAGGCCACGTCTGATGGGTTTTTCATGACGGTAACAAACTGTACCAAATATTCAATTAAATGGAAGCAGCATCGCCTATAATAAAGACATTAGACAGATGTTATGGTAAACAACGACTAAGTTCCACGAGGGAATAAAAGGACTACCTACTCATCATCATCATCATCATCATCATAACATTACTTCTCCATTCGACCGACTGTATGAAGTACCTATCTCTTTAGGCTGTGCTTGAAGTTTACTTATGGTGTCGAATAGCAGACGACGCCGTGGGACGCCGCCTACTTAATGCGGTGTAGCCGAAAAATATAAAATACGGCAAGTGCGGTGTATTCGACGCGTACAGGGAATACGCCCGCGGGATGTCAATTTGCTGTCGACTTCATGAATATAAATTCCATATTTTTTATAGCTTTTCAATTTGAAAGTTAGGTTGGCTGGGTTGTTACAGAAAAATATGACATCTTCTCTATACATAAAAATGAATCGCTGAATGTGTTGCTGATCGCAAATCTCGAGAACAGCGGAACCGATTTCGCTAATTCTTTTTTCATAATATTGCTTGAAGTACGAGGTTGGTTCTTACGGATAGAAAAAAAAAAAATCCTGAAAAAGAATCGACTGTTAGGCGGTACGAAGTTCGCCAGGGCAGCTATATTTTTAATATAGTAATATTATATTATAACCTTTCAAGCTAATAGCCTCATCCGGTAACAGAAGGGCCGCCTCATTTTTTGCGCACAGGCTCAGCCTGGCTGTCCAGCGCAGAAATAAATAAAAATCTGTTTTAGAATGTGCAGGTAAAGCCCTTTCATATGATACTCCACTTGGTATAGTCATCTTACTTTGAAAATTGAAAATACATTCTTTTTTGTGGACACCACAAATTCACAGTTTTCGGATTTATTCCTTTACTTGTGCTATAAGACCTACCTACTTGCTAAATTTCATGATTCTAGGTCAAGGAGAAGTGCCCTTTAGGTTTTCTGAACATACACGACGGACAGACGGACAGACGGACAGACAAACAACGAATCCTATAAGGGGTCTTTTTTTCTTTTTGAAGTACGGAACCCTAAAAAAAGTAGATAAGTAGGTACTTCTTATTATGCTAAATCATTTACTGTTACCGCTATACTGCTGTGGAATTCTCTCCCCTTGGATATCAAACAGTCTAAATCTCTATCAATTTTCAAAACGAAATTGAAGCTATTTTATTTATCCTCCATTTGATGTGTTTATATTTTATATATATTTCTACATAATATATTTCTATTATTTTGTTTGTGTTATATTTCTATTGTTTTGGTTTTGGTGTACAATAAAGAGTATTTTACTTTTACAAAATTGGATCATCAAGTCAACACCACTCCGTCGGTATGCGCCGGCCCTCAGTGAACGCGTGTTTCCTCCCGTTGTCCCAGGAGCGTATCGAATGTTCATATCGCCTCTCATGGCGCCATAAATTCCATTACAGTGTCGATTACCTCTGCGGCGAGGTTTTAATATTCGGGGCATCAAGTGATTATCTTGAACACCTAAGGTTTTGACGATAATGGAAAAATAATGTACACTTTTAGCTTTAAAACTTCCTGAATAGAAATACGGTATTTGACAACTAGTCAAATCAGTAACTTTTTATCAAAGGTCAGAACGCGCACTTAGTCTATCTAAATATATAAAAGCTGACTGACTGACTGACTGACTGACTGACTATCAACGCACAGCTCAAACTACTGGACGGATCGGGCTGAAATTTGGCATGCAGATATCTATTATGACGTAGGCGTCCGCTAAGAAATAATTTTTGAAAATTCAACCCCTAAGGGGTTGAAATAGGGTTTTGAAATTTGTGTAGTCCACGCGTACGAAGTCGCGAGCATAAGCTAGTATGAAATACTGGAATGTGACGTCACATAATAATGACGTACTTTTTTAGTTTAATCGATAATTTAAAATGGTTATTATTATTATTGGAAGATCCTCTATTTAATAATCACCGAAAAATAATTTATTTTTGATGTACCTAGTCAAATACCCAACAACGATACCTACCTAATAAAAGGTTTTTAAATATCCTGTGGGAACTCTTTGACTTTATAGACCAAATTTCATCAATATCAGATAAACGGATGGGCCGTCAAAAGACAGACAGACCGACAGACAAACCGATTTTGTGATCAAGCCGAAAGCAAACGCTAGTTTTAGTAAGTATAAAATTTTATATTTATAGGTCATTTGCACCAAAGGCTCTATAAAAATAACTATAAAGCGCAAAAGCGCTAGAAGTATCACAACAATACAATTTTACGACACACGAACAAAGCGCTTTACATCGCTTCAGCGGCGATAAAGAGATACGTAAACGACACGCTGACATGGTGGAGGGCGCGGAAGGCTTTACTACTTCCGGCAAGATGGCGGGCGAGCGGAAACTGCGCGCCCACCGATAAAACACGTTCCAGACAGGATACATCGGGCAACATAAGTTTCGGTTACAATAAAATTATATTATTAACTAGCTGCCCTGGCGAACTTCGTTCCGCCTAACAGTCGATTCAATTTTTTTAATTTTTCTCTCCGTAAGAACCATCCCCGTACTTCAAGGAATATTATGAAAAAAGAATTAGCGAAATCGGTTCAGCTGTTCCCGAGATTTGCGATCAGCAGCACATTCAGCGATTCATTTTTCATAATAGCTATCTGCATGCCAAATTTCAGCACGCTCCGTTCAGTAGTTTGAGCTGTGCGCTGTACGTTGATAGATCAGTCAGTCAGTCAGCTTTTCCTTTTAAATATTAAAGATTACACGTGTCTGCCAATCCGCACTTGGCCAATATGGACGTAGACTATAGTTCTAATTCTGAGAAGTGACCCGTACTCAGTAGTGAGCCGGCGAAGGGTTGACCATGATGGTATTTGTTTCATGACTGCCTAAAAAAGGAGTATATGTTTTCAGGGTTCATCTATGTGTATAAAGTGTGTTACTAGAACGCTGGCAAAAACGAAGACAGGCGATAGCACTGATAGGTACCACAAAAAAACAAAAAAAAACAAAAAAAAAATCCTATAATTTTCTAAAAGTCTACGACATATTGCAAGTAAAACATCTGACTGGCGTTAGAGGTCAACGAACATTGCGTAAGTAGGCCACTCAGAGCCAATGCCACGTCGTATTTCTGCGCTATTCATTGCGGGTTTGAAAAATACTAAATCACTAAAACTACAAAATGAGGTAGGTAAATGGTTATTGGTATTGGATTTTGTTTGGGTAGTGTAATAACGCTAATGGTACGATTACACCTAACGAGTACAGTGGCGAGTCAGTGTCCTCGGCCGAGTACTCGGTTGGTATAAAATAAATACTTTAACGAGTGCAATTTCTGCAAATTTGCCACAATTTCTCAGCCACAGCACTGTCTCGGCCGAGTGACATTTTACTGTCTCGCTTCACTACTCGGTAGGTGTAATCGTACCGTACCATAATTTTTTTTTTTTTTTTTATTAAATTAACTAACGGCTACTTACACTAAATACATTTTTTTTTAACTTAATTCTGAAAATATTACTTACTAAATGTAGTCGCCAATTATAAGTTAATACAACATTTACAAACATATTATGTGACAAAATAAAAATACAAACATCAATAAGATTACAGATAATACTTCCTACTCAAGACTTCCAATAGGCAAAGATCTTTTCCCGAAACCTATACAAAGAGTCAGAATTAATGTCAATGACAGAGCTGTGGTCTTGCGTGGTGGTTAAGAGTTTTACATAATCTTGAGACAGGAGAATTGGCGCCAATCACAGTTCTACGCAAGTTAAGTTTTTGCAACCGTTCCAGAAAACAGAAAACGCTTATTATAGTTAATACTGGCGCACGAGATCTGGAAGTAACTTACTTACAAGTTCCGATCTCGCGCAATAATGTAGATATGTACTATACTATATGTATATACTTAGTTTAGCTTAGATAATATGGATCGGTACCCTGAGGGCACCGTCCACTTCAAAAATTTCAATTCATCAGGAATTGAGGAGTTGGGACAGATGAATAAAAGTTTTACAGACTTGTACTCTGTTAACACGTGGCATGATTGCGCGTGTGAAAGGAATACAGCGCCATCTGTTATGAGTTTATAGTATTAATTTAATTCGTCGAGAGAGAAGAATGATCTGTCACAACTTTTTTTGATAATATTATAATAATCACGATTTATTATATTGTAGATTACGGGTACTTACCACGATTAATTTGATAATTTTATTTGCCGATATTACAATATAATCACTGATTTGTGTAAGATTTCAGAGCCGATTTGAAAATAGTTATTTTACTCTTATATAAATAATTAATAAACACTGGATCCAACTCCTCAATCCTGATGCTGCAGGGTTACTGCCTGCCTAGGTTATAAGGATTCAGAAACTATTGGTGGTGAATTGATATTGTATGTACCAAAAAACGACTTCATTATTGAACTTCAAGCCCAATTCCTCAACCCTGAATGATACAGTAGGTACAGGGTACAGAACTTCTAAACCACAGGATTCACAGGATACTCTAGGATCTTTTGTTGGCGAAATAATATTTTAGGTGCCGAGCATAGACTTAATTATTGAACTCCAAGTCCAAACTCCTCAATCCTGATGCTGCAGAGTTACTGCCAAGTAAGTTATGAGGATTCGGGAACTGTTATTAGTGGTGATGTCGTCTGTCCACCTAGTTGGGGGTCTTCCAACGCTACAAGGTCACCATTCTAGCATTTGGGACCCCAACGTACCCCAACGTTGGAAAAAAAATTAAAACAACATTTCACAGTAAATATTAATTTTAATCAGTCTTTAATCATTTCATTAATTTTAACCAGTCTTTCCTCATATAATTAACAATCAATTTTATACATTAGTCATTACATTTTTTATTATTATCATCGAAACCACAAAACAAGCTAAAATAACTTAAACGATATTTTTAGGGTTCCGTACCTTAAGGAAAAAGAAACCCTTATAGAATCACTTCGTTAACTGTCTGTCTGTCCGTCGTGTCTGTCGAGAAAACCGATAGGGTAATTCCCGTTGACCTAGAATCATGAAATTTGACAGGTAGCTAGGTCTTATAGCACAAGTAAAGGAAAAAATCCGAAAACCGAATTTCAGAACTTGTGGTTACATCACAAAAAAAATTAAAATGTATTTTCAATTTTCAAAGTAAAATAACTATACTAAGTATCATACGAAAGGGCTTTACCTGCACATTCTAAAACAGATTTTTATTTATTTTATGCATAATTTTTTATTTTTTATTAGTTTTTTTTTAGATTTTTGTTTTTGATTTATCATGCAAAATGTCGAAAAAAATACCCAAGCACGGAACCCTCAGTGCCCGAGTCTGACTCGCACTTGGCCGGGTTTTTAAAAATAACTTTGAGAATCAATATTCTCTAAGTATTCGACACTGAGCATTGCACTTGGAGAACCTCTTGGGTCGGTTGGATGTGGCCAACGACTCGATGTCGAGTTGGGCCAAGTGTTGGTGGTTGTTGGCGCCTTGGCGCGCGGCGGCCAGGTCCGCGGGGCCAATGACCCCGGCCTGCAGGTAGCCCAGCACGTGAGGCACGTGCTCTTCTATGATCTTCTTCCTTTCTTCTGCTACTTCGTTTTGCCTGGAAGGATAATATATTATCAATACCCATATTATAAATGCGAAAGTCTCTCAATAGCTCAACGGGTAAAGGAGTGGACTGAAAACCGAAAGGTCGACGGTTCAAACCCCGCCCGTTGCACTATTGTCGTACCTACTCCTAGCACAAGCTTGACGCTTAGTTGGAGAGGAAAGGAGAATATTAGTCATTTAACAAGGCTAATATTCTTAAAAATAAAAAAAGTGTGTTTATTTGTTGGTTTGTCCTTCAATCACGTCGCAACGGAGCAACGGATCCACGTAATTTTTTTGCATGGGTATAGTTTAAGACCTGGAGAGTGACATAGGTTACTTTTTATCCCGGAAAATCCAAAGAGTCCCCACGTTATTTTTAAAAACCAAAATCCACGCGTATCAAATCTAAATATCCAGTAACCAAAATCGCAGGCATCAGCTAGTAATAATAATATAACTAGCTGGTGTCAGCGTGGGCTACTAAGTCAAAGTCAAAGTCAAATGATTTATTCAAAATAGGTAAAAAATACGCTTTTTGATGGTCAGATGTTGGATTTCTAAGATATAGTGGTGATAATTACGCAAACTTAAAACTAAAGCTACGAGGGTTCCAAACGCGCCCAGGTCTGAGAACAGCCCACAACAAACTCAGCCTACAAATTCGATTCCTATTTTACCCCCTTAGGGGTTGAATTTTCAAAAATCCTTTCTTAGCGGATGCCTACGTCATAATAGCTATCTGCATGCCCGAACCGTCTAGTAGTTTGAGCTGTGCATTGATAGATCAGTCAGTCAGTCAGTCAGTCAGTCACCCTTTCCTTTTATATATTTAGATAACTCATACCATGCTTTGTCGCAGTCCCACACGTGTTTAGCCCGATTGTCTTCCATCTCCTTGTTTCTCTCTCTCGCTGCTGCGTTCTCTCGTATCTGCTCCAGCAACTCTCGCGCGTACTGCTCTTGCTTTTCCCTTCTCTTGCGTTCTTTGTCTCGCTCTTTCTCTTCGTCGGCTGCTATTTTTGCTTCAGCCTAGAAATTACCAGAATATATTGATCTATATATACAGAGTGTAACCAGAACGGTAGCAAAATCTACACTGACTTGTGATTACGTAAAACGTTGCAGTAGCGACAGCAACGCGACAGCAGTAGCAATGCGACAGTTCATTTACTCTCTCTTCTTCTTATTTTGCTTTGTGGCTATTGCTGTCTCTGTCTAGCCGCTGTTACGTGTGTCGCATTTCCATGCAATTTTGTCATTATACATGATGTAACCAGAACGCTAGTCTTCTTATCCATACTAATATTATAAATGCGAAAGTGTGTCTGTCTGTCGGTCTGTCTGTCTGTCGGTCTGTCTGTCTGTCTGCTAGCTTTTCACGGCCCATCCATTTAACCAATTTTGATGAAATTTGGTATAGAGATAGCTTGCATCCCGGGAAGGACATAGGCTACTTTGGATCCTGGAAATTAAAGAGTTCCCACGGGATTTTTAAAAACCTAAATCCACGCGGACGAAGTCGCGGGCATCATCTAGTTGTTATATAAACGTCATTGCTATACTACCTAAACACAATCCAATACCAATAACCTCATTTGCCTCATTTTGTAGTTTTAGTGCCATACTCAGAGTCGCTTAATCGTTACTTAAGTTTAGTTAGAACGAAACAGATCTGTTATCTCTCATATAAATCGGTCTCGTTTTAACTCAATCTTAACGATTAGCGACTCTTGAGTACGGCAGTTAGTCATTTAGTATTTTTCAAACCAGCAATTTCAAAACCTGCAATATAAACCTTCGCTGAAATCGTGCCGAAATTTGGCATGCAGATAGCTATTATGACGTAGACATCCGCTAAGAAAGGATTTTTGAAAATTCATCCCAGGAATGAAAATTTTCACAGGAAATGAGCTCGCGACGCGGGGCAGTTGAGACTGCGTGCTGCATGTCCTAAGTAAATCTAAAAACAGCAAAATTTCACATTTCTTCTAAACTCCGCCTCTCTCTCCCTCTGTTCTCTCTGCAATGTCTGCCGGGTACGCATCTGTGACGTCAGAGCCTGTTTCGTGTCTGTCTTGACTCGCTCGCTCTTGGCGCGTTCACCAATATCGTCTTGCACATTCTTCTCCAAGTATTCTTGCTCTTGGAGAAGCTTTATTATATTCTCGCGATCTTGACGGGCTGCCTGAAAAAATAGCGTGGAAATATATTAGAAATAGAAGTTCTTGAAGACCTTTACTAAAACGTTTTTAGGGTTCCGTACGTCCAAGTGAAAAAGTGGAACACTTATATCCAAAAGTCAGTCAATCAGTCAGTCAGTCGGGACTTTGAATTTTATATATAAAAAGAAGATAAGTACAAAATGAATGTAAGACTTTACCTCATCAGCCAATGTTTTGTCTGTGATTCTCTTGTTGATCTCTTCCTTCTCTCTCAGTTTCCTTTCTCTCTCCGCCACTCTGTAATACGCACGTAATAAACGCTTTATATGATGATTATAATTTTTCATTACTCTAATTAATCAATTTATATAATTTTAAATAAATAATAAATAAAATAAAATAAAATAATTTTATTTCAGGCAATGAAAATACAAGTTACAACCCATAACAATATACACACAATATGGAGCAGATTACATTAGATATTAGAATTGAATTGAATAACAAATTAAATGTAAAAAAAAAAAATGGAGCTAACAATTTAAAAATAAACTAATCTAAGTAAAGGTGTTATTATCGCACCAATGCAGGTTGGACCAATGTTTTGTGAAAGGATTACTAAGATTCTCTACAATAGCACATAAGATAGCGTTGGTACTGTATGTCAGTCTTTCCCAGTAGGAAGCCGTCCTCACTCGGAGTATGGCGAAGAAGTCAGGGACCCTTGCAGCAGCAAACATAGCTTTAGCACTGCAGAAACGCGGTGCTTCATTAGGATGCGGAAGGCGTTGTTATATTGTACCCTAAGTGCATTATAGGTGCGCTTGGTAAACTTTGTCCACAGCTGACATGTGTAGAAACTAGAAACATTGACAAAAAGCTTTAAATAACGTCACCTTCACATCATCAGAGCAACGAGCGAATCTGCGCGCTATCATGTTAGCCCGTACCGAAAGAGCCCTGCGCTCCCTCTCCATATCTCCGTCATCTTTCATGTCTTCTGATAAAATATGGCCCAAATATTTAAATATCTTAACAACCCGAACCGACGACCCATTCAAATACACCGGCGGAACGGTCTCCGGACTCTTGCCCGCTTTGAAGCGAGCAGACGAGCATGTTCTGCAGCAAACTGCTCACAAATATTGAGCAGTTTCCTAAGTCCGTTTATTGAGGGGCTGAGAAGCACCATGTCGTCAGCGTAGCTCAAATTGTTAACACAGATGTTACCAATATAGCAACCGACTTTGGTACTTCTCAGCCTCCCAAAAATTTTCGTTTCATACAACCAAATAAATCTATTAATATACATATAACTTGTTCATAATAATAATAATCTATTTGACGATTAGTTCCAAATCTATCTTAAGTTTAGTTGCAAAATAATATCATTTTAGTTGCAAAACAATTTGATGATTAGTTGCAAAATAATATAATTTTTTCTTGCAAAACAATTAATTGATGATTAGTTGCAAATCTAATTATTGAAGTTTAGTTGCAAAATAATATCTCATATAATATATTTGCTCAGACTTTGGCTTTGTTAAAACGAGATAGCGTTATATCGCCGACATAAATCTATCCCGCTTTAACCGAAACTTAAGTGTAACCAAAGTCAAAGTATAATCTATAGATCTCGGCTTTACATCCCGCTCACTATAAGTTGTCCCCTGACGTTATGTTGGCACTATTGCAAATCACACAATAATAACCCCTAAGTTCTTTGGAATACAGCAAACAAAACGATGGTACCAACATGACGGCAGGGAGGGGACAATTGTAGTGAACAGTCTGTAGTTGCACACGCTCACTCACATGGCCGCGCTTCTGTCAGAGAGCGCTCGCTTCTGTTCCTCGATCTGTTTTTCTTCTGCGATGACCATGGCCTTTTGCTTCTCCTTCCACGCTTCGCGCGCTTGCTGGAACGTCTTCATCTCTCTTTGCATCTTCTCTGTTTGTTCGCGCTTCTGTTGCAGCTCTCTGGAACGAAGCATTCATTCTATCAGGTCACTGTGTGACTACATAAATTTCAAGCCCCTATTTTACTCCCTTAGGATGGAATTTTCAAAAATCCCTTTTTAGCGAATGCCTACATCATAATAGCTATCTGCATGCCAAATTTCAGCCTGATCCATCCAGTAGTTTCAGCTGTGCGTTTATAGATCAGTCAGTCAGTTAGGCATCTTTGCCTTTTATATATTTAGATTACTTAACTAAGTAATATATATTAAAAATATTTGCTTATTAACTACATAAAAAAATTACAATTAATAACTACATTTCCTAACCCAATTTGACAGCCAATCTCAATGTAGACTACCCACTGAAGATAATAAATGTTCCAGTGTGTGCACCAACACAGATGCATTCTCTATTCCCTCACTCTATCGTGAGAGAGATCTATAAAAATGTCTTGATAGAAAAATCCAATAACTTCTTTTTGTCCAACCTTCAACCTGATTAGTAAACTGACCTCTGGTCCTCGGCAGCTATGGTTCTGTCAACTTCCTCCAGCATCTTCTTCTCAATGAGCATCTCCTCGTACTGGCACTGTCGCTGCAGCTGTCTGTTAACCAACTGTTGCTGCAACTCATTGCAGTATCGCCTGTTCTTCTCCTGTTTCAGTTTATCGTCATGTTCTCTCGACTCGTCTTCGTTGTGCAGGCAGGTGGAGAGGATTCGGTTGGCCTGTTCTTCTTGGGCCTGAAAAATCAGAAGCACAGAATTTTATTTATTTATTACTAGCTGATTCCCGCGACTTCGTCCGCGTGGAATTGGGTTTTTAAAAATCCCGTGGGAACTCTTTGATTTTCCGGGATAAAAAGTAGCCTATGTCCTTCCCCAGGATGTAAGCTATCTTTGTACCAAATTTCGTCAAAATCGGTCGAACGGTTGAGCGGTGGAAAGCTAGCAGACAGACAGACACACTTTTGCATTTATAATATTAGTATGGATTAGTATGACTAGCGGACACCCGGCAATTATTGTAATGCCCCAAATTTTGAGAGCATGTTTCCGAGAAGAAGCAATCCTAGACTATGAAACAATATCTATATATACTTTAAAATCACCTTCACATTATTGCCTTTCTGATGAAACTGGTTTAGGGCACATTGGTTGGATGGTTTCAGTCTATAACCAACATTTTTTGTGTTTTATATATTAGGATTATTACTATTACTAATAGTCAGCATGGAATTAGTTTTAATAAAAACCCTGTTGGAACATTTTGTCTACACTAACATTGTTATGTAGTCCATTAATGTTCTGTTGCACTCCCATTCAATGTTGCAAATTTATTTGATGATTAGTTACAAATCAATTTGGCAGTTAGTTGCAAATCAATTTCACATGTTGCAAATGAAAAATTCTCATTCTGAAAGGAGAACTGTGCTTACAAGTGGGTCTGGGATGGGTTGAGATCCTGGAATACTGTGTAGACTACCTTATCCTGCAGCTTCTTGTACTGGTTGTTGAGCATCTGCAGGTTTAAGTCACGGCACACATATCCCGCCTGCAGCTTCTTCATCAGCTGGCGCAGGCCGGGGTCTCTCTCTCTCAGGTAGTGTCTCCGCAACAGCTCACAGTCCTCTTCCCTGCGCACTCGGGCCACTTCCATGCCTAAATCAATCTCTTTTCTGGCTCTTGCATTGACTATCGCTGCATGGTCAGTTCTCTAGACAAAAAAGAGAAAGCTGCAATCTCATTCAATGTTAAGTTGTAAATCTATTTGATGTTCAGTTGCAAATCAATTTTCATAGTTGCAAATCTTTTTGATGTAACACAAAATAGGAACATGAATAGATGATAGTTTAGACAAAATTGGAAAATGTGTGTCTGCCCTAGATGCTAAATCATGAATTTTAAGGTGCAATGTGCTCTTACCTCTTGATAATCCTTCTCCATTTCTGCCTCCTTCTGTATAAGCGCGAGGCATCGCCCCATTCTTCCATCCTCCATACGACTGTTCAACCATTGTATATCCAGTGCGCGCTGGTAAGTTTCCAGCTCTTTACGACGCGCTTCTGCTAAAGCATTACGCTGCAACTCGTTTTTGGGCTCCTAAAATCCGTGAAACAGAAAATTGTAGATTTACTACTGAAAAAGTAAAATCAACAGAATTTGCTATATCTACCATTGTTCGACTGTAAGTGTAAAATGCTGCGCCCTGCGGTTACAATTATTCAATTCAAGTAACTTTTGCTAATGTTCTTGGAAAAAAGAAATTAGCACAATACAAAACATAAGACAAAACAAAACCAAAAAAATTATATACTTTTTTTTTTTTTTTTTTTTTTTAATTTATTTTACGGCCCTGGATAACAGTCCTTTAAGGCCTTTCAAAAATTTACAAATTCTAAAAATACAAAATTGCTTATAACTAAATATTATTCTAAAAATACAAAATTGCTTATAACTAATTAGTCTAACGTTTTTACACTTTATTTATAGTATTACTTATATAATTAAAAATAGACTTAAAATATGACGTTTTACACAACAAGTCCTTTACATGGCGGGGAAAATCAATTTTTTGTTTTTGTTCCATATTTATAGTGTTTAGATCACTGGCTAATATAAGTCTTTGTATGCCAAAAGCTGGACATTTGAGTATCATATGATTAACATCAGCCTCCTCATAATCACAATAGTTGCATTTTTTACTGTTTAGTATTTTTATTTTATTCAGGTGTGTTGGCACCAGACAGTGACCAAATCTCAGTCTATTCATTAATGATGTAAATTTTCTAGATTCACACTTTGTTTTGAAATACCATGGTTGTATTGGTATTTCCTTTTGAATTTCCGCATACCATTTTCCTTTATTTTTATTAGTCACATCCCACACTTCACTCCACAATTTCTTTTGTCTTATTTTAATTGTATTGCATAAATCCGTAAATGGCACTTTGATGCTACTTGAACAATCTTCATAAAAATTACTTCTTCTTGTAGCAGAATCAACCACTTCATTTCCTGTTATGCCTCTGTGGGAGGGTACCCAAACAAATTCTATATTAATTCCCCTTTGTTTTAAATTAAGTAGTACATTTTTAATTTGGAATATAATATAAACTAATTTATAATTACTCAAATTAAAATTATTTATAGCTAAAAGAACACTTTTCGAGTCTGTTATTAAAACATAGTTATTAATTTTAAACATTAATTCTTCTTTGATATATTCCAATGCCTTGAACAGGGCAACGCATTCAGCAGTAAACACACTGCAGTCAGAGTTTAATTTATATGATCTACATTTTTTTAACTGTGAATCATAGAAAGCAGAACTTACAAAGTTCTCATTTTTAGAACCATCCGAATATATCCTATAATGATTTTTACAATTTTCTTCAATGAACAATAGGAAGTCTAAATTGGATTTAATATCAGTGATGTGTATTCTATTTCCGAGGTTTATTACATCATAGTGGCAATCATACATAGGCCAAACGTCATTCACATTTATCTTACTAGCAATACTATGCATATAAGTCATAATCATTGACATAGTAGGTCCTTTACCGGAAAGAAGTGCTTCCGCTGTAGGTTGTAGAGTTTCAATTGATGCTTCAGTAACTTTTAATAAATCCTGTGGAAGTAATAATTTGTTTACCAAGTTGGAGTTAGCGAATAGTTGCTTCAAACAAAACTTTTCAGCCAAATAAACACGTCTCACCGGCAAAGGAGGGATACATGTTTCTACTTCCATTGAATTAATAGGTGTAGACCGCATTGCTCCACTTATTATTCTCAAACCTATATTTTGAATGACATCCAATTTTTTCAACAACGATGGATTAGTTTGCATATACGCAAGACAGCTATAATCAAAATGACTTCTAACCATACTATTGTACAACAAAGTCAGAACTTTGGGATCTGAACCCCAAAATGTACCAGCTAAACATCTAATAAGATTAATGCTTTTTAATGCATTTTTACAAATGTAGTTAATGTGAGCATCGAATTTTAGTTTTGTATCAAAAATTACTCCTAAGAACTTCTTATTTCTTACAATTGGAACATCTAAGTTATTATATTTAATGTTTACATCTACTGGTCCACCAAATACCATGCATGAACTTTTAGAGGTATTAATACTTAATTTTAAAGTGTTTTGGTAATAATTTTGCACCTGAGTCAATGCTGAATTAACATTATTTACAGCTATTTCTACATTTTTATTTACACTATATAATAACAAGTCATCTGCAAATTGTAAAATTTTAACATCCTTTGTTGTTACATATTTCTCAATTTGAGAGGTATATAAATTGTATAAAATTGGAGATAATGATGCACCTTGCATAAGGCCTTTACTTGTTGAGTTAGGTCCATGAAGTATATTATTATACTTAACATAAAACTTTCTGTTATTTAAAAAATTTGATAGCCATTTTAACATTTTTCCAGGAATGCCAATTTCATGAAGAGAAGTAATAATCTGGTTTAAATCAACATTATCATAAGCACCTTCTATATCCAAAAATACACATACTGCAGCATCTTTTGATAACTTACAGCTTCTTAAATCCGATACAAATGATGTCAAACTCTCATTAGCACTTCTTCCTTTTCGGAAACCGTATTGGAATGTTGGTAATAATTTATTTTTTTCTGTAAAATAATCTAATCTCAGTTTTAGCATTTGTTCAAATAATTTTCCTATGCATGATGTTAGTGATATTGGTCTGTATGAATTACAATCAGATGAAGATTTATCAGGTTTTAAAATCGGTACTATACATTGGATCTTCCAACTCTCTGGAACACATTGATTATCCCATAGCCTATTAAATATATCAAGTAAAGCTAATTGACCTAATTTATGCAATTTTTTAATCATTATATATGGAATGTTATCTAAGCCGGGTGTAGAGTTTTTTCTTGATTTAAGTGCTATATTAAATTCTGCAAAAGTGAAAGGCTTTAAAAGTAACATATGCTTGTCAGAATCATTCCGCCCCGATCTTAACTTCATAGTTATAGCACCTGACACACCGACTCGTTACCCAATGACCGACAATTCAACAGACAGACCGGACATACTCGATATAGCTCTTCTAAAGAACATCGCCCTTCAGGTGAGTCCTTTGGAGGTGCTGTCCGAGCTAGGTTCAGACCACCGTCCCGTCCTAATGCGGCTAGGACCCCCGCCCACCGCGGCCCCCCCCGACCAAAACAGTCATTGACTTCAAGAAGCTCTCAGAGCATCTTAAGTCTATAGACTCTGTGCACATCTCTCAAATTCCTGACATTATAGGTAGTCTAGATGAAGCGCATGCAGCCTCACTGCACCTTACTAATCATATCCGCGATGCTCTAAGCGCCTGCTCCCGACAGATGCCGAACGGTTTCACCCGTCGACAGTTGCCGGACGACGCCAGAGAGCTCATCACCATCAAAAACGCTAAACGTAGAGCCCATGACGCATGTCCTAACGCCGACAACCGGAGAGAACTCTGGCGAGCCCAGAGGGAGGTAAAGGCTCGCCTTGCCGAACTCCGCGACGAACAATGGGACAGGAAGCTGAGTGAGCTCAAGCCATCGCATGTAGCCTACTACAGCCTGGCGAGAGCTCTCAAAGCCGACCCTGTCTCGGCCACTCCTCCGCTTTTACGTCCCAATCAACCACCCGCCTTTGAAGATGTCGATAAGGCCGAATGCTTGGCTGATAGCTTAGAAGCCCAATGCTCCCCGAGCACCATCTCTGTAGACAAGTCCCACATAGAACTAGTCGAAAACAAACTAGCATCTATCTTCTCTTCCGCCCCAGGTGGCGATCCAATCCTCCCGACGAATAGCGGCGAAGTTCGTCAAATTATCAAAGAATTTCACGCCAAAAAAGCCCCAGGCCCCGACTCTATTAATAACAAAACACTAAAGTTACTCCCCGATGTATTAATCAACCTCCTGGTTGTCATTTTCAACACCCTCATGGCGGGATGCTCCTTCCCCGACAGGTGGAAAGAAGCTACCGTTATAGGCATCCCCAAGCCAGGGAAACCTAGGAACCTCCCTACTAGCTACCGCCCCATTAGCTTGCTCAACACCCTTGGCAAGGTGTATGAGAAAGTCATCCTTAATCGACTTAGGTCCGTCGTAGAGGAGAAAAACCTCCTCAACGACGAGCAATTTGGCTTTCGAACCAGACACTCATGTGTTCATCAAGTGCACCGCCTCACGGAGCACATCCTTCTCGGTTTCAACCGATTCAAAACGAGAGGTATCCCAACGGGAGCCCTCTTCTTCGATGTAGCCAAAGCCTTCGACAAGGTGTGGCACGCCGGCTTGATCTACAAGCTTTACCATCTAGGCGTGCCCGAAAGACTCGTACGTTTACTACGAGAATTTCTCACCAATCGAACTTTCCGCTACCGTCTGGATGGAACCCTATCCTCCCCAAGACCTCTTCGAGCAGGAGTCCCTCAGGGCTCCCTGCTCTCGCCACTTTTGTACGCGCTGTACACCAGCGACATTCCCAGATCCCCTCATGTTCATATAGCCCAGTTCGCGGATGACACCGCTCTATACAGCTCCGACTTAAACTACCGGAACGTTAAAGCTCGACTCCAAAAGGCAATCAGTAGCCTAGGCCACTGGTTCCGCCTTTGGAGGATAGAGGTTAACCCGGAGAAAAGCGCAGCAGTGCTCTTTCAAAAGTCCAAAAGGAAATCACAATACAAACTTCGACAGACTGAAATAACTCTTTACGACCGCCCCATTCCCTGGCAAACTAATACCAAGTACTTGGGTGTAACCTTTGATGACAAGATGAGCTTCGCCGCGCACATTCGTAGAGTCCGCAAGAACGCAGCGTATGTGCTCTCCCGTCTTTACCCCATGATTTGCGCAAAGAGCAAAATGTCACTTCGACATAAAGTCACGCTATACAAAACGTGCATCCGCCCAATAATGTCTTATGCCTGTGTTGCATTTGCACACCTGCCGCCCTCCTCTCTCAAACCTCTCCAAGTCCTACAGAATAAGTTTATGCGTACGGCCACTGGCTCCCCGTGGTACATGCGCAACGTGGACCTCCACAGAGACCTCCAACTCCCGACAATAGCTCATTACTTTAAACAGCTTTCCAAAAATTATTTTGAGAAAGCCATTAGACACCCCAACCCCCTAATAGTTGAGGCAGCGACTTACACCCCTGACCGAAACGACCCCCCAGATAAAAGACGCCCTAAGCACGTCCTTAACGACCCCGACGATCAAATCATGACCGACAATGCACCCTATCTCGTAGGGCTACACAATTCAACCTCATCACAGCGTCTTCGCCGGCGAAGACGAGGTCCCCGATTTCTAACGTCACCCGGACGTGGGCTCACGCCACGGCCTCGGGGGCGTACGGACTAACCAACAAAACCGACAACTCCACCCATCCCAACGTCATCCTAAGCCGTGGTCCGAGCCTCACAGGAGGCGCCCTTAGGAGGACGTTGCCCCCCGACCTCTCGAATTATTTCTTCGAGCCCTAGGGCTCACCCCCAGGCGGAGCTTCGCGCTCGCCAACCCCCCCGGTGACGCTGTAGCGGCCAATAGGGCCTACGCAGCATAGTCAATCCGAAACAACACAAAAAATCAGAATCATTATTAAATTCGAAAACAGAGGTATTTAACGTTGTGTTATTGTTATCATGTTTAAATTTTGAAATAAAATCGGGAATCCATACATCATTTTTATGCTGTGGTGGGTTTTTAATACGTTTAAACATTTTCATATAATTCCATACTCGAGTAATAGGAGTATATCTATTGAATGTTGAACATAACTTGTACCAACTATTTTTCTTAGCATCCTTAATTATTAATTTTTTTGTGCATCCAATTGTTTATAATTAATGTAATTTTCCATCAACCCATTTCTTTTATATAACTGTAAAGCTTCTCTCGAATTTTTAACAGCAACTTCACAGTTTTCATCCCACCAAGGAGCAGGAGTTTTAAAAAGTCTAGGACCTTCAATTTTTACATAAGGAACGAATTCTTTTCTAAGAGTATTTAAAACTTCACAGAACTTATCATAAGACTGTGAAGGATCTTTTTCATCAAAAGTTATACCTTTAAAGTATTCCTCTGATTTTGCATAATATTTGGTCCAATCTGCTTTATGAAATAGAAATTTCTCTACTTTGTCATTGACAGAATATTTAGATGGAACTAGGCTTAATTTTGTAAATGTTGGATAGTGGTAACTACCCAAAGGATCGTCACCCACTGACCATTCACATAGAGGTGCTAGTACAGGACTCACCCCTGTCACATCAATAGCAGAGCTATTTGCATTAGGTCTTTGTACTGTAGTAGATACACCTGTGTTTAACAGGCATAGGTCATGTTCATCAAAAATTTCAAACAATGTTTTGCCTCTTGAATTTGTACAACTGCACCCAAAAGCAATATGATGCGCGTTAAAATCTCCTGAGACTATACAAGGTTTTGGTAAGCTAGCAATAATATTTTTAAGTTTATTAATTCTACAATAATTGTTATTTTTAGGTGGACAATAAACACATAGAATCGACACGGAACCAATATTAGTTTCTAGAGAAATTGCTATGGACTGGACATCTTGATAAAATTGTGTTGGCAATATTTTATATTTTAATGTATTTTTTAATAAAATGCCTACTCCACCATGTTCATTATTTGCATTTTTTCCTACAAAATTATATCCTGAAAATCTAATAGGATTACTTGTATTTTTTTGCCAGGTCTCATTTAATAGCAAAATATCAATATTATGTTGTTCCAAAAATGTTTTAACCAAGGGTTTCTTATTGTTAATACTTTGGATATTATGCTGCACAATAGTTAGGTGAGAATCCATTATATTTTATTTAAATGTTCTATGTAAAAATGTTTCTTTGATTTGATTAGTAGTCTTAATATTATTAGAGTTCCCTATTGTAACCAAAGTGTTTACTATGGCTCCTAAAAGCTTAGAGTTATTTACAATATCATTGTGTGAAATTTCTGTCTTTGTCTGTGTAGTTTGCTTAGGCTGTCAGTATGTAGTTTGGCTTTTTTGATATGTCTGAGGGCTCTGAGGCTTTGGGAGTGGAGGGAAACTCGCACTACTTATTTGAACTACTTTTGAGTAGGTTTCTTTTTTGTTCCTCTCCATTCTCGCTGCCTTTACAGGACACGTTTTTGATATTGCAAGATGCGCACCCCCACAATTGCTGCACTTCAGTGTATCCGTCGTGCAGTCCTTGTAATGGTGCTCACCAGCGCACCGTGAGCATATTTGCTGATTTTTACAAATTTTCCCATAATGGTTAAATTTCATACATTTAAAACATTGCATTAAAGGAGGAACATAAGTGAAAACTTTGTATCTCCAGTTGTCCAAATAAATGTACTGCGGTAGACTAGTACCGCTGAAAATTACACTGATAGTGGACAGAGGAATTAGCTCCTCTCCCACTTTTTTCAAAAATCTCTTTACACCTATTACTTCACTTTCCGAGGAGAGTTTATTGAATAGTTCCTGATTGCTAGATTCTTTTGGAATGAACCTAACCACCCCTACCCTTTCCACAGAGGACGCCGGGATGAACGCTCGAAGTTTATAAACTGAAAGGCACTCGTGCTTCAAAAAGTCATTAGCCGCTGTCGCTTGTTTGAAGACAAGCATAATTTTAGTAGCGTTTATGCGCCTACTTTCACTTACACCTTTTACTTGTTTAAAATATTTGGATACCACTAGGGGATTTTTGTTTCCTAGTTTGATATCTTCTGTGCTTTCTACGTATACAGGGAATTCTGAATTGGTACTAGTATCGCCGTACGCCCGGCGATACCCTGTTTTTATAAATGGTTTGTATTTTGCACCATCACTTTCAGAGGGTTTCTCCTTTTGCATTTTCTTCCTCTTTTTGCCCGCTGCTGGTTCCAAATCACCGCCGTCACCATCTGACGGCATTGTACCACAGTTTAACGAAAACTATTTACAAAATAATGTACTATTTACACTCAAAAACTATATTTTTAACAATTTTCAATTAAAAAGCGCGCTTCGCGTTTCCCGCCAAAAACGCAAGTCCACTTTTTTTTTTTTTTGTAAACAAACTTACACAGACAAACTCTGTTTTTTTTATTGCTAAAAAAAAAAAAACTTTATTAAAAAAGTACCTACCTGAGTTGCCGCTTTTCAATAAAACTTGGTGAACAAAATAAAATAATGATGCAGTGCGACCGCTTAGAGTGAAATAAAATATTTTGGAACTAAAATGTTTTGAATAGAGCAACCCTAAAATTAATGTCAGTGCTGTCAAAGATAAAAAAAAAAAATATTTTGTTGATTTGAATGGGTTGTAGTATTTTACTAGTTTATTTGTATGAAAAATACCAAATAACACATTACGATTCTCAAAAGTGCTCGTGAAGTGAATTACAAAGTTTTAATACGCTTTTTGGCCGAATATTAAGCTCACCAACTATTGACCGTATTTATAGAGTTGTTGTTGAAACTTGTTAACGAAACTTGTTGCAGAAGCTTATTGCAGAAACTTGTTGATGAAACGTGTTGCAGTAACTTGTTAACGAATCTTGTTGAAACTTTTTGCGGAAGCTTATTAATGAAACTTGTTGACGATACTCGTTGCATTTACTGAAACTTTTGCTGCAGTGTGGTAGTACACTCTACCTACCCTTATCGACATGTTGCAAGCACTCTGGAAGTCACGCTAAGAACACATCTTGTTCGTCTCGTATCCATGCTTCACTCTGTTATGGTTCTGTAGATGAAACTAGCCGTTGAAACTTGTTATTGAAACTTGTTGTTGAAAATTGTTGCAGAAACTTGTTGCGAAAACTTGTTAATGAAAGTTGTTGCAGAAACTTGTAGCGGAATCTTGTTGCTGAAACTTGAGGCTGAAACTTGCTAACGAAACTTGTGGCTTCTATTCTATTCTTATAAAAAATAAAATTAATAAAGCTCTGTAATAAAATTGGCTTCAAAACTTATACTACAAAATGTAATCTTATTAAATTACGAGTATCTTAATGTTATCCAATACCTGCATGAATAAGACGTATAGAATATTTTAGCTGATACAAATACTGGC
The DNA here is from genome assembly GCF_902806685.2 of Maniola hyperantus. Taxonomy (NCBI): domain Eukaryota; kingdom Metazoa; phylum Arthropoda; class Insecta; order Lepidoptera; family Nymphalidae; genus Maniola; species Maniola hyperantus. Next base: position 1,508,976 of record NC_048547.1, read on the forward strand.
TTACATAAAAATATGACCATGTTAAATATGTTTTCCCCCAATATAGGGAAAATATGTTTAGTTGGCAACCATTGTAATTGTCAGCGAAAATACTCGATTCCAAAGCTGAAAATATAAGGAAAATATATAAGCAATCTCTCAAAGCCTAAAATTACTTAAAAATGGAGCTGTTATAATTAATTGGAGCCTGTATTTTAAACTTAATAATAGGATAATAATAATTTACAGGCTTCGAAAATAATTGGACAGTAACGCCATCTATCGTCTTGATATCGCACTTTGTAGGAGACACCATTCGCCTTTCAGCTCACGTCACGTCAGTACAATTTTACGGCACTTGGAATTTGACGTGTGACAGTAAATTAGCAAATTGCAACTTGCCGCACAGTTGCAGGTTAATAGTGTTTCAAAAATAAAGACTGTCTGTAATGAAATAGTGATTAAAATGGCTGAGAGTAAAGGTGCGTTAATCGCGAAATCAGTGCAAAAACATGCTGGACGTGCAAAGGAGAAGGTATTTATAGTTTTTATGTATTGAGATGGTTCGGTGTCTCGTCGAGTACCTATACCTGTTTGAAAATCGCAAGTGATGTGAAAGTGGGGTTTTAAATAATGAAAAGACGCGTTGTTTAAACCTACTCTGATATCTACCTTTTGGTTTTCAATACGTCGGCAAATGCAGGTCATTTTTCACCTGTTGCTTGTACCATTACCTGTAGAACTTAAATATTCCGTGACTTAAAACCTTGTTTACGTACTCAGCTGACTCGTGATAGAATTTACGTGAACGTCAGTCGCTTATCTCTCCAGGGTAAAGTTTAGGACTATTTATAGGTTTCTATTGAGATATATTTGGATTACGGCACAAAAAGTAGATAATGGCGTGCGAAGAATGCAATAATCTGGATTTTAGTGTTATACGTGTATAACTTAGCTGATGTGTAGCTGATGGCAATATCTGGGGTAGTGTGCCCAATTTTATAAATAACTCCACGGTAGCAAGGCGTTGGAGACAGATGGCTAGCTGTCTATGCATCCGTTATTTAAACTTCTATTTCTGTGGGAACGCTTTTGAGTGTCCTACTGACACTATTGTGTACTGTAAATTGTAAAACCTATATATTTTGTCATTAATTATTCAGTATGTAACTATAAACATTGTCCAATAATGTGCTAACAGAAAAATGGAAATAGAAAAAATCTAAGTTAAAAATTACCTAAGTATTTTTTCTTCCATTGAAACTGAAAGAGATTTCACTCTTACTATTTACTAGCTCATGATAATATTTTTATTATAATAAGTAGGTACTATTTTAAACCATAGAGAAAATATAGAAAAATAAAAATTGGAAGAATTCTCCGAGTACTTAATAAGACTGCACCGCTTTAAATTGTGTGTCCATCAGTCCATCATTCCATCAGTCTGTGTGCAATAGTAAAATCTGTAAGTAGTATGATAATATTATATCCACATGGTAGATGTACATATACACATGCGTTAGGATAATGACCTGGTTTGGCAAGTGGCCCACTTGTACGCTTTGAAATATTTCTAAGTTTAAACTGGCATGCTGAAAAATTATCTAACTGAACTGAAGAAAATGGGTAGTCAATTGTATTTGTATAAGGAAGGTTTTGTAATAACAGAGCTGAATGTTTTCATAGAATGAAAGAAAAACGTTTGAAAAATTCTTTGAAAGTTGTGCCCACACATCAGTTAAACCTACTGAAGGGTTTGGTTAACCCAGTGCATAGTCATATAGCAGTTTCTGTGACCAAAAGGCTAGAATGAAATCCATACTTCCATACTAATATTATAAGTGCAAAAGTGTGTGTCTGTCTCTCTGTCTATTTGACTGTCTGTTGGTCTCCTAGCTTTTTACACACCATCAGTTCAACCAATTTTGATGAAATTTGGTACAGATATAGCTTGCATGGTGGGGAAGGACTAAGGCTTATTTTTATCAAATCAAAGAGTTGCCACAGGATTTTTAAAACCCTAAATCCACGCGAGCTAGTTAGTAAATATAGCTGATTAAGTTAGTTTCTTGCTAGAATCTGCTTTCCAAACTAATGGTAGAGTTTTGATGTTGTATAATAGTCACAAGTTGGTTTACATGAAATAATGATAATGTGAATTTAAGTACTTACTTGGTAAAAAAATTACCAAGTGAATACTGTGACGTTGTAAATTTTGAACTACTAATTAGCGTTTCGCTTTTAATTAAAATCAATTTTGTTCAAAGTATGTTGGTGCCACCTAGCATCAAGGTGCAGAACTACGCGTGGGTCGATGTTCAGAGTTCATTCGAGCCACAATAGATGGCGTTTGCTTCGTTGTCAATTGTCGTAAAAATAAAACAAAATAATTAAATAAAACCATAATATCATTTGTTTATTGTTAAGTCATTAACAAAACGGTTCTTATAATATATCCTTAGGTTCCGCAAATATTCAAAAATGAATTGGCTTCATGATCAAACTAACTGAGAGCGGCCACACTCGGGTTGCGTCTGGCAACACCGATAGGTGAGATTTAGAATTTTCCTGGAGTCAACATGTGAAGACGAATTTTTTTTCGTTCCAGGAAAATCTCATTCTTTTTCGCCCATGGCTTCGCCTGGGAAAATACAATAGTTATAAAATTTTAGTCATCCTAACGTATTTCAATGTTTCATCAATTATGGTGAGTGAAAAATCAAGTAATGTGGATTCGACAAAATGGCGGTTTGGTTAGAGAAAATCCTAATTTTATGATTTCATTCCAGTTCCAGTTATTTTATCTTCCCAAATAAATGAGGATAATGGGTTGTGGGTGGACTTCTGAAAACCATTGGTGGCCAGGAGTTCAATAGGGTTTACGTTTACGTTTTACGTTTAGCTTCAGTTTTCCGTTTTAGTTTTACGTTTACGTTTACGGTTTTCGTATTTATTTCTTTTGCACATTCACGTTGACAACTTAATTGCTATGGATAAGACTTGGTGAAAATCTTTGTAATGAAACATTTCGGTTGTGAAGAATCAAATAAATTGAGTTTTGGATCTTGGCCGATGCCGTCCAGCTACCTTGCAGTCTTCGCACCTACAAGTAAGCAAATGTTTGTATCCTGCAACAGTTTAGTGAACCTTCTTAGTGTATGTGTACAGTAAGAACCCTGTCTTTACTACTGAGTTTTTATTTTGGAAACAATTTTATGAATTTTACTGTGTCATTGTCTATTCCATGCCAATGGCATCTTAAATTTAAAACATAGATCTTATGTACTATCTACCTAAGTCATTCTAATGTATCTAAATTAAGTCTTGGCATTAAGCTAGAATAACTAAGCATTATTAGCCATCATTCTGTATTAAGCGACCCCGGTAAAAGTTACATTAAAAACAATTTTGCCTAACATCTAGCAAATTTCATTTATAACACCTCATATGCATTACAAGGGAGTCGACGGCTAGCTTCTATTCTTTACTAGGTAGATAGATCAAGTAAAGTAAATTAAAATTATTTTTTTTCCTCTAATCTTTGTAAGGTGGTAGATTATTCCGTATCCGGGTATATTTCTATTCCGTCCAATTTACCACCCTTACAAATGGCGCCCGAACGTTTTTTATATAGTTATTTCAGTATATTTTGAGAAATTTTGTGAATTTTATGAAATGTACTCCGCTGATTGTACAATTTTCTAAGTGGTGACACATTGCAAAGAGCACTAAGCTGTTTTTTTATGGTTAACTAACTAAATAATAACTAAGAGTTAGAGATTTTGTTTGATAGTTTAAGTAATTTTCTGAGTATAGTCCAACATTGGTTTTTTTTTTCTTATTTAATTAACACATTATAAATGGTGCTTATGCCGTTTAATTATGTTATTTGACTTACCTTGGAGGTGTATAAGTGAATGTTTGCCTTCAGTTTAGTAATAAACATTGCTTAACTGAGTTGTTGTTGGGTATTGCTTTCAATAGTAAGTACATCTTATGTTTGAAAATTCCGGTAACTTAGTATAATTAAAGTTTTGAAACGCTATGTGCTGTTAACTAGTTACACACATACATTTATAAATACTAAGAGTTACAACTTGTGAAACTAAATATATAAACTATATTCAGAGATTACATTAAGTTCAAGTATGAAGTTATGAACAATTTTTTTTCAGTGACTTGATACTTCATTATTTTGTTGAAATTTTGTTTAGAGCTGTGTTAAGGTTATGATAAAAGCTACTTCACACACAAAACATGTTAAGTTTAAGTGAATGCTGGTAGTTTAAAGTGACATTTAGAAACAGATTTTGTTGTATTTTAGGTTATGTGTTAAAAGTGTAAAGTAACAGCCATCAAACCATTGCACAATCTCTTTGTTTTTTTTGAAAGATAATATGCTAGTCAGAGTTCATTGCAACTTTGTTGCCTGTTTACTTTTGTAATTGTAAAGGTTGTAACACACTGTGTACTCATAAAGGTGATACTGCACCTTACAATCATTTATTCAATTTTGGGAAGTTTTATTTTGTTATATTTTGTTTACTATAGTAATAATATGTGCTTGTATTATTAACAATATTTTGGAATAGGAACATAATTGATAAAATAGTTAGGATAGACTTAAGAATATTGTTTTTGTTGTGTATTTTGCTTGTGTATATTTAATAGTTTAAATAACTTCTTTTGTGTTTGTGTTTAACCAATTTGTATAAGGCTAAACATAGACAGTTACACAAGCTCGATATTTTGTTAAATGTGTTTTGACTTAACACAATGGAACAGACTTTTGCCCAGTTTCATTCACTTTTGAAGGACGAATTGTGTTATGAGGTATCCATTCGTTCCGAAACTCCAGCACCTACAGTGCTAGGTTTAAAGAAACAGTTAAAACAATTAATTCAGGAAATTCCTTCTGAATCAATTTTAGAGACGGATTTCACTTCTGAAAGTGAGTTAGGGGTTATTACTAAAAAACTTCAAGACTTAGAAGATTTATTAAAAAAGTGTTCTGACACTAAAGATAGACATGCCCTCTGTAGGTCTAAAGCTTTAGCTTCACATTTGTACTTTAGAATTTTGAGAATACAGTGTTCCGAACTCAGCTTAATAAGTAGGAAGAGTGAATTACATACAAAGTTGCAGAGTTTGATTTCCAGATTAGATGCTGACAATGAGTCGTCTCACGACGAATCACTGGATTCCGAGAGTACCGCCGTTGACTGCACTGGTGATAAAAATGTTGCCAAGTGGAAGTTACATTTCAACGGACAGGGTGATCCGCGCAGTTTCATCGAACGCGTTGAGGAATATAAAAGATCTTATGGCGTTTCAGATGGAAAATTATTTGTTTCTGCATTTCATCTTTTTACAGGCCGAGCATTGTTATGGTACAGAGGCAACAAATGTCAAGTTTCGTCTTGGTCAGAATTGAAAACTTTATTTTTAGAGGAATTTGATGCAGTAGATTATGACTACAGGTTGCTAGGTGAAATTCGAGCAAGAACACAAGGCTCTGAAGAACCTGTGTCTATCTATTTCGCTATAATGTTTTGCATGTTTTCAAGGTTGTCAACACCACTTTCCGAAGAACAAAAGTTACAAATTTTATTACATAATATTCGCCCTTTTTACTCAGAACAATTAGCTCTTGTTGACATTAAGTCTGTCGCAATGTTGAAGGAAAAGTGTCGCAAACTAGAGGCTGCGAGGCAGCGTTCCGCCTTATTTTCTGAGCCTACTAACAGTAAGGCAACTTTAAGTTCAGAGTTTGCTTACAAACAAGTGACAAAACAGATAAACACACTTTCAGTCACACCTGCACCTAAGGTTGATACAAGTAAAGGCACTGATTTTACGAAAACAAATAAACAACTATGTTACAAGTGCGGCAAGGGTAACCATTCCTTTAAATTTTGCAGGACAGTTCCGAAATTTATTAGATGTTTTTCGTGTGGACGTCAGAACTTTACAGTAAAGACATGTCCAAGTTGTAGTAAAAAGGCGACTAGTAAACCCGCTCCGGACAAAAATTCAAAAAACTAATTAGTAAGAACTGTGCAGAGACACAAGTAAAGAACTTGGTCATTAACAACAAAACATCCCTTTTACCTGACACAGTTCTGTATTCAGTGGATAAACGAGACTTTAGGCCACATTTAAAGGTTTTTGTTGACGGTTTTGAGATTACAGGTTTACTAGATTCCGGTGCTTGCGCGTCAATTTTGGGTAACCAGGCGCACAAGGTTTTTTTGAGATTCGGTTATAAATTGCATAGCAGTATTGATACCACATTTTCAGTGGCAAATGGAGACAAACTTGATTGCATGGGTTATATGTTTATTCCGATTACTTATAATTCCGTAACTCACATAATAAAATTTTTTGTAGTACCCTCTATAATAGCGGATGTTATTTTTGGCTGTGACTTTTGGAAAACATTTCAGTTAGCCCCTGGCATTTTTGATAATTTAGAATTAATTAAGGCACCTTCTCAATTTTACAATATTTGTGCGATTGATAATAAACAAATTCATACCATCACTTCTTTTGAAAACTTATCATCTCAACAGAAAGAATTAGCCCAGTCTGTAGTAAATAAATTTTTAGATATTTCTTCAGAGAAAATTGGATTGGGTAGAACAAAATTAATTGAACATGTTATTGACACCGGTGATGCCTTGCCAATAAAAATAAAACAATATCCACTTTCTCCCGAAAAGAAGGAAGCTTTAAGTAAAGAGTTAGATAGGATGCTGGAAATGGACGTAGTTACTCCGAGTGAAAGCCCTTGGAATAACCCAGCAATTTTAGTGAAAAAGGCAAATGGAGACTGGAGATTTTGCCTAGATTGCAGGAAATTAAATTCAGTGACAAAGGGGGATTCATACTCAATACCGTACATTCCACAAATTCTAGATAGCTTGAAAGAGGCAAGGTTTTTATCATCGATTGATTTAAGTTCAAGTTTCTGGCAAATTCCATTAGCTAACGACTCTCAGGAAAAAACCAGTTTTACAGTTCCTGGTAGAGGGTTATTCAAATTTAAAGTCATGCCGTTTGGCCTATGCGGTGCACCAGCACGACAGCAGAGGTTAATGGACCAGTTATTTAATCAAAATTTTGTAGTGATATTGAAAATGGAATAGTATTTTGTTATATAGATGATATTGTTATTTGTTCTGCTGATTTTGAAACCCATTTAATTTTATTAAACAGAGTTCTGGATAAACTAAAAATGGCTCAACTATCCATAAATTTTGATAAATGTAATTTTTTTAGGAACTCTTTGAAATATTTAGGGTATATAGTAGATGAATTTGGTTTACGCACAGATCCTGGAAAAGTTGCCGCAGTTTTGAACTTTCCGACCCCAAAAACTGCACAGGAGGTAAAGATTTTCCTAGGCACTTGTTCTTGGTACAGGCGCTTTATTAGGAATTTTTCAACCATCGCTGCACCACTCAATAGACTAACGAGTAAAGGAAAGAACGCACCTAAATTTGAGTGGAGCGAACAGGCAGAGGTAGCATTTAATACATTGAAGAATGCGTTGGTAACCGCACCTGTTCTTGCGGTACCGAATTTTGAAAAACCATTCAAAATACATTGTGATGCTTCTGCATATGGTGTTGGCGGTATGCTAACGCAAGAAACCGATGGTTGCGATCATCCCATTGCGTATGTCAGTAGGAGCCTAAATAAAAACGAAAGGAATTACAGCGCGACGGAACGCGAGGCTCTAGCTGTGATTTTTGCAGTGGAGAAATTTCAGGCTTATTTTGGTTCCAAGCCAGTCACAATTATCACAGACCATGCATCCCTAAAGTGGTTCTTAAATTTAGAAAATCCCTCAGGACGACTCGCCAGATGGGGTTGTAGATTATCACAGTATAATTTTGTTATCGAACATAGGAAGGGTTGTGATAATGTAGTTCCGGATACCTTGTCGAGACTCATACACGTAGATGTAGTTGGTGATCGTAATGATAACTCTAGTCAACAAGTTTTGGTAGATGACTGGTATGACAAAACATTTAATGGCTGTAAAATCAATCCAGCAAATTTTCCGAATTTTTGTATTTTGAACGATAAACTATATCGTTACAGTAAATGTAAATACCAGCTTCTCAGTGAGTTCGACTGGAAAGAGGTAGTCCACAAGAACGACATCCTTAGAATTATGCAACAAAACCATGCAGATGCAACTGCAGGTCATTTTGGTGTGTTCAAAACTCATCGCAGATTATCCCTCAGATATTTTTGGCGTGGTATGTATAAGGACGTGGTTGAGTACGTTAAGAATTGTGATACTTGCTCTGCGTATAAACACACGACATCAGCCACTCCAGGTCTGCTAGGGAAGCCTAAAGTCTGCGAGAGACCTTTTCAGGTCATTTCGGCTGATTTAGTCGGACCTTTGCCTAGGTCTAAATCAGGATTTACATTTCTTTTTGTGGTGACGTGTTGTTTTTCGAAATATACAATGTTGTTTCCGTTACGGCGTGCCACAGGTGCCGCTGTTGTTAAAGCGCTAGAGAATTTTGTATTTTTGAACCATAGTGTTCCAGAGACTGTGATTGTGGACAATGGGTCCCAATTTACAGGATCTGAATTCCGTAATCTCATTAAGCGTTATAATATTCCGAAATTACACTACACACCACTGTACACTCCGCAAGTTAACCTTGTTGAGAGGTACAATAAGGTTGTTATGACTGCTGTAGCCGCTTTTGTGAAAGATAACCACAGGTCCTGGGACGAAAACCTGTACAAGGTCCAGTTCGCCATAAACAGTGCGGTTAATGAATCCACTGGATTCTCCCCGTTCTTCCTTGTCCACGCTAGAGAACCGGTCTTAAATGGTTCCTTCTATAAGGACACGGATAAGGAGTACGAGGCCGGAATTCCAAGGGAGGAATACGCAGGAAAGTTTGGAACTTTGGAGGACATATTTGGTCAGGTTAGGAGAAATTTGTTTCAGGCTCATGCAGAGTATGCAACGCATTACAACTTAAGGCGTAGGTCTGCAAGCTATTCTGTTGGGGATATAGTGTGGAAAAAGACCTATCCACAAAGCGACGCTACAAATTTTTTCGCAGCTAAGCTGGCACCTAAGTATGAAAAGTGCAGGGTTGTCAAGGTTTTGTCACCTTTGGTTTACGAACTAGTTAGAGTAGCTGACAACCACCCAATAGGCACTTGGCATATTAAGGATATTAAGAAGTAGATATTTGCCATTACTTAGTTTGGTCTAAACTGTTTGAATATTTAAGTTATCAATATTCAATTAGGAATTTGAATGAGTGTAGTGATGTTCTGAGTTAACAGTTACATTACCATGGTTCAGTTGAGGAGGAATGTAGTGGATGTATGTAGGGATGAATATGTGATGATTGGAATGCTTGTGGTAGACCAACCGGTTGAGAAAGTAAAAATGCAAATATCGTACTTTGGGGATAACGAAAAGGGGGGGTTTTGTGTTTTGTTTTCGTTTTCCTTCTAGATAATGGATCATTTCTGTTATTTTTCCGATTCTGTTCCGAGATCTATTTTCTAGGAGAGTTATTTCGTTTTTTTTTTTTTTCTCTCATATTCCGATTTTGATTCGGTTTTAATTTTCCGAATGGGATAGAGAACGGTTGCCATATCAGATGGACCCGTTCACAACCAGATTTTCCGTATTTGTTGAGTAACAAATATTACGATGGTAGTTTAAAAGAGTGAACCACCGTAGGCCTAGACGCATTCTATCAGTCAGCTGAAGAATGATGCCAAGATGTTTCCACTCAAGTGTCTTAGACACCATGAAGTTTTTTTTGTATATATTCTTTTTAGAAGTTAGGGTTGTGTAGTTAAGTATAATGTATAAAACCTTACACTGTTTTCAGTATATTTATTTTGTTAGACAATTTTCCTTGTTAGTAGTAGATGTGCGTTCACGCGTAACTTCTGTGTTTTTTTTGTTTGTTTGTTTCAGGCAAATTGTTAGTAGTTGTTGGATGACGCTGAGGGCAGCGTGGTTCAACCTGTTGAACCTTTTCGTAGGAGGGGAAGTATTGTGACGTTGTAAATTTTGAACTACTAATTAGCGTTTCGCTTTTAATTAAAATCAATTTTGTTCAAAGTATGTTGGTGCCACCTAGCATCAAGGTGCAGAACTACGCGTGGGTCGATGTTCAGAGTTCATTCGAGCCACAATAGATGGCGTTTGCTTCGTTGTCAATTGTCGTAAAAATAAAACAAAATAATTAAATAAAACCATAATATCATTTGTTTATTGTTAAGTCATTAACAAAACGGTTCTTATAATATATCCTTAGGTTCCGCAAATATTCAAAAATGAATTGGCTTCATGATCAAACTAACTGAGAGCGGCCACACTCGGGTTGCGTCTGGCAACACCGATAGGTGAGATTTAGAATTTTCCTGGAGTCAACATGTGAAGACGAATTTTTTTTCGTTCCAGGAAAATCTCATTCTTTTTCGCCCATGGCTTCGCCTGGGAAAATACAATAGTTATAAAATTTTAGTCATCCTAACGTATTTCAATGTTTCATCAATTATGGTGAGTGAAAAATCAAGTAATGTGGATTCGACAAAATGGCGGTTTGGTTAGAGAAAATCCTAATTTTATGATTTCATTCCAGTTCCAGTTATTTTATCTTCCCAAATAAATGAGGATAATGGGTTGTGGGTGGACTTCTGAAAACCATTGGTGGCCAGGAGTTCAATAGGGTTTACGTTTACGTTTTACGTTTAGCTTCAGTTTTCCGTTTTAGTTTTACGTTTACGTTTACGGTTTTCGTATTTATTTCTTTTGCACATTCACGTTGACAACTTAATTGCTATGGATAAGACTTGGTGAAAATCTTTGTAATGAAACATTTCGGTTGTGAAGAATCAAATAAATTGAGTTTTGGATCTTGGCCGATGCCGTCCAGCTACCTTGCAGTCTTCGCACCTACAAGTAAGCAAATGTTTGTATCCTGCAACAGTTTAGTGAACCTTCTTAGTGTATGTGTACAGTAAGAACCCTGTCTTTACTACTGAGTTTTTATTTTGGAAACAATTTTATGAATTTTACTGTGTCATTGTCTATTCCATGCCAATGGCATCTTAAATTTAAAACATAGATCTTATGTACTATCTACCTAAGTCATTCTAATGTATCTAAATTAAGTCTTGGCATTAAGCTAGAATAACTAAGCATTATTAGCCATCATTCTGTATTAAGCGACCCCGGTAAAAGTTACATTAAAAACAATTTTGCCTAACATCTAGCAAATTTCATTTATAACACCTCATATGCATTACAAGGGAGTCGACGGCTAGCTTCTATTCTTTACTAGGTAGATAGATCAAGTAAAGTAAATTAAAATTATTTTTTTTTCCTCTAATCTTTGTAAGGTGGTAGATTATTCCGTATCCGGGTATATTTCTATTCCGTCCAATTTACCACCCTTACAATACTTAGGTACGATACCACTAGATTCTTGTTACTTACTTAATTTAATTAAATTTATTTATTTAATGGAAACAAACAGTAATAATTACATAGATAGTACATAAAGGTTGTAGCAAAAACATAGCGTTATTGTTATATTATCTAAACAATCCAATACCGCAATATAATACTGCAATGTACAGCGTTCAAAACTGGGGTCAATGCCCCACCTACGACGTGACATTGACTTTGAATGGCCTACTTACGCAACGTTCGTTGACATCTGGCGTCAGTCAGAAATTTTATATTAATATATGATAGGATATTTTTTATTTATTTTTCGCGTTTTTTTTTGTGGTATATGATATCAATAATCGTCAGTATAGTCAGTACCTATCACCTGTCTTCGTTTTTTCTAGCGTTCTGGTTACACACTTAACTAAGTAATAAAAAAGGTAAGTAAGTATTGAGTTCAAATAATAATTCAAGACATGCACAATGCACACACAGTATGCATGTGATGTTTGTATAATCATGATTTCATCTGACGTTTTGGAATCATTGCTATAAATAAAGTTGCATAACTACAGCTACCTAGTTAATTACATACTTAATATTATGTAGGTACAAGAAATCACATTTATTTCATTGTAACATTTGTATAAGGAAAACCAAGTTTTACTTTAGTTTTTTTGTTTAAAAAGAATATACAGGCATATTATTGTTAACTGTGACTTTAAGACCAAAATAATTACACATCAGGTGATTAAAGTAAGGTTCATCATCATCATGATCAACCCATCGCTGGCTCACTACAGAGCATGGGTCACCTCTCAGATTGAGAAGGGTTTTGGCCATAGTCTACCACGCTGGTCATGTGCTGATTGGTAGACTTCACACACCTTTGAGAACATTATGGAGAACTCTCAGGCATGCAGGTTTCCTCACGATGTTTTCATTCACCGTTAAAGCAAGTGATATTTAATTAGTTAAAACGTACATTACTCCGAAAAGTTTGAGGTGCGTGCCCGGGATCGAACCCCCGACCTCGGATTAGAAGGCGGACGGCCTAACCACTAGGCTATCACAGCTTAAAGTAAGGTCACTAAAGTTAAATTCAACAATGGTGGTTAAGAAAGAAATTAGATCTTTGTATTAAATTTCTACCATATCAGTCAATTTGGTTTGCATAATTATTAATATATTAAATAATCTTTTCTTGGAAATAGCAATACAATATTATGTTTAAATGCATAGGTATAACACTCCATCTGTTTACTCATATCAGGTTTTACAAAGTCAGTGACCTTTGCAATCCTTATATAATAACAAAATTCCCGCAACTTCGTCTGTGTAGATTTAGGTTTTTAAGCATCACATGAAAACTTTGATTTTCCACTAATTTTCCTAAGTTTGGTACAGGCTGAGCTGGCATGCAAGCTCATGTATATATAGCTATATGTTACTTTTTATTCCGATCAAGAGTTCGCACGGGAATTTAAATCAACATCTTAAATATATAAAAGGAAAAGGTGGCTGACTGACTGATTGATCTATCAACGCACAGCTCAAACTACTGGACGGATTGGGCTGAAATTTGGCATGCAGATTGCAGATAGCTATTATGACGTAGGCATCCGCTAAGAAAGGATTTTTGAAAATGCAACCTCTAACATCCGCACTCAGAGTCGCTATGCGCTAATCGTTACTTAAGATTGAGTTGAAACGAGACAGATTTATGTGAGAAATATAGCTCTGTCTCGTTTTAACTAAACTTAAGTAACGATTAAGCGACTCTGAGTACGGCTGTGAAATAGGGGTTTGAAACTAGTGTAGCCCACGCGGACGAAGTCGCGAGCATAAGCTAGTAAAGCTATACGAGTCAACGTATAGCTGTTAACAGTACCCGTAGTACAAGATTTTACGTCTCACCAAACCAAACCAAATTCGAGAGTCGAAATACTTCCGCGTTAAAGTAAAATGGACCTAAACAGCCTTGAATTGAAGTCAAATATTCAATGCCACTGATTTTAATTTCGCAATGTTTCCGCTTGGAGCGCTGGCTGTAGAAGTGTAGACAAACTTGAGCTTTAAAACAAGGCAGTTAAGATCCAGTTTACTGTAACGCGGAAGTATTTCGACTCTCGAATTTGGTTTGGTTTGGTGAGACGTAAAATCTTGTACTACGGGTACAGGCCTTGCGCGGAGACATTGTGAGTAGATAGTAGGTATACACTATACGTGCTCCATCCATGTGGGACATAGAAAGTGTCATCTTGACAAAGCGAGAAACACCATATCCGCTTACCTGCCTACTACGAGTACCTAACTACATAGGCGCGAATTTGCATTTACTAAAAGCCATCGCCGGCTCACTACAGAGTAAGGGTCTCCTCTCAGAGTGAGAAGGGTTTTGGCCATAGTCTACCACGCTAGCCATGTGCGGATTGGTAGACTTCACACACCTTTGAGAACATTATGGAGCACTCTCAGGCATGCAGGTTTCCTCACGATGTTTTCCTTCACCGTTAAAGCAAGTGATATTTAATTACTTAAAACGCACATAACTCCGAAAAGCTAGAGGTGCGTGCCCGGGATCGAACCCCCGACCTCCGATTAGAAGGCGGACGTCCTAACCACTAGGCTATCACAGCTTATATGCAGTGGCGTGCACAGGGTTTGAAGCCAGGGTAGGCACTAGTTAAGTAGGAGCCTGTTCACTGGCAGGTCATAATGAAAAATATGCATTGAGCTATTACAACTGGGGTAAGCAGTGCATTTATGCCTCTATGACCTGCACGCCACTGCTTATATAGCAGGCAAGTTTTCTATAGGTAGTAGGTATAATCGACAAGGGTAAAGATAAGCCATATATGCCAGTCAGGGTGTTAGATAACCTCCATATCTCCATATTAAGTACTTCTATACCTAAGCTATACCTAAGTATTAGAGATAAGTACTAACTCAATATAATTTAATAATATATCTAACTATACCTACTAACCTATAATTGTACCTATCTATAACCTTTAAACCTCACATTAGTAAATAAGCCTATTTTAAAATGTACTCCATTATATTGTAAACAAATCATTATTATGTAAACAAACCAAATCTCGCCCTCGTCCTTTAGACCATTCATTATCCTCTCCAGTTCCAAATCACATATATAACCCAGATATCCCAAAATCCAAACATTCTATTTCAAACTCTGTTCTACACTGTTACTCTGTTTCTTTAAGTATAAGTTCTTTGTTTTAATTATTGTTTAAATATTATTCATCTTTATAAATTAAATTTATTAGTTTTTATTAAGCCCTTTAATTACGTAACAAATTGGCGCAGTTCGGTAGGATAATTGCGTAACAAATTAAATTAATTGTGCAAATTTAAGACGACAAGAACGTGCGTCAAGAGACAATAGCTCAAAACGTACGGTAGCTGCAAGCTTTTAACAAATGTCGCCGAACGCAATGCTCCTCATCTTGATGTTACTGTGGTAAGTGGCTTAATTTGTCTGCTCAATTCCTATTTTTTTCCTTGTGTGTACTATTTTATATCTATTTATCCTATTTCTACATGCCTAAATCCATAAAAAACGAACCATACACCAACTCTCTATATCCCAACTTATCTCAATCGCCGATACACGACACAAACACAATGCCTCTAGAAATTAACACGTTATTAAAACTCATCCCAACATTCGACACCGCAGAATCACAACAAATCTACAGATTTGTCCGGTCTTGTGACTCTGCATTTCTTCTAGCAGACGCCGAGAAGGAACAAATCCTACTCGTCTATGCACTAAATAACATAACGGGTACATGTGCTTCCGATGTCCACTCTAAACAATATACTTCATGGGAAGACCTTAAGTCCTACCTTATTGAGAAATTCTCCAATGTCAAGACGATTTCACATCTCAATTTAGAACTACAGTCGATGTTCCAAAAACCAGCCGAAAGCATAACCGACTTCTTCCACAGAGTCGACTTATGCCGAAGCAAAATAGTTGAAAAACTAAATACCGAAATCAAAGACAATACGTTATTAGGTCGGATGGCAACAACAGAAGAGACCGCCTTAAGCGTCTTCGTTAACGGCATTAGCTCCGAAATAGGTACGATGCTAAGAACGCGAGGTTTCCAAAACCTAACTGTAGCTGGGCGTTTTGCCATAGAAGAAGAAAAAATACGAGCTATGAACACAGCTAGGCAATCCTTATTTAAAAATAACACGAATCAACATAAACCCAGCTTACAACGAACTCAAATCATTCCTAATCCTCGTACAACTTATAATTCATACCCATCAAATACGAAAACCTGTAACTATTGCAAAAATCCAGGTCATCTAATATCTGAATGTCGCAAAAGAGCATATAACAATAACTTGCGCAATAATATCCAGTCGGACTCCCTCATACGAAACACGTTGCCAGCCTCTCTGGCACAAACGCGCCCGTCAACACAACGAGCCTTACCAACCCCTTCGGCACAGACACGCCCACTAATACAACGTGCCCTACCAGCTCCTCCAGCTTATGCAAATAATTTAAACTGCGAAGCGACCAACGAAATGAGCAGCTCGTCGGAAATCGCTTCAGCCTCCTGCTCAATGATCCAAACTCCGACACCGAGTTTGAACCTAGAGAATTTCCAACTCAAATGGTAAGCAGACCTACTCTGCCCAAACAAAGTCTTAGTCGCAGTTTCCAAAATCCAGTCCATCGGGGACACAATATAACTGCCTCTAAGGAAATCAATGACGCATCGCCAGTCTATCGGAGACAATACAAAGATGCATCTACGCAAACCAATCAAGATTCAATATCCTCGAACACTGTATCTGAATTTCAATCAAAATCGGTAACTCACGAACAGGGTAACCAGCCCCAAACCCGCAGTACTGATGTAATTACTAACTCCGAATCTTTCAACAATACTAGATCTGCGAGCTCCGCAAAACCTACTAATTCTAACAAACCTACTATTTCCACCGAATCCAACATACCTACGAGTTCTACTATTCCAACTAACGTTACCAAACCTACCATTTCCACTGATTTCACCAATTTCTCAAAAAATCATGCCAAACCCACTATT
This sequence comes from Maniola hyperantus, assembly GCF_902806685.2. Classification (NCBI taxonomy): domain Eukaryota; kingdom Metazoa; phylum Arthropoda; class Insecta; order Lepidoptera; family Nymphalidae; genus Maniola; species Maniola hyperantus. Next base: position 1,525,512 of record NC_048547.1, read on the forward strand.
CCTACGAAATCCCGTAAATCTACCAAATCACGATACCATTCAAAGCCTAAACCCAAACCTAAACCTAACCCAAAACCTCAGAATACTATTCCTACCGATTCAAACCCTATTCAATCCTACTCCGTATCGCCTCTAAATGACGTACCTCCCGAGAACTTATTACATTGCACATTCCAAATAGAAAATCAACCCGTAATTCTATTAATTGACACTGGTGCAGGAATTTCAATATTGAGACAAGACAAAATAGGTACAGCTCAGCTAAATGACCTAGACAAAGTCTCTATAATAGGCATTTCTAACTCGCAAACATCAACCACCAGTTTTGGCTCAGCTGAAGTTTCTCTAGACAACTTCCCAAAGTTTAAATTTCACGTAGCCAATTTGAACCTTAAAGCGGATGGTATTTTAGGTAACGACTTCATGACACAGTTTAACGCTAATATTTACATGAAATCAAAAACAATGCGCATACGTGATAAAACCTATAAGCTTCACTATCTTAACGAACCCGTCACTAATTACGATCCAAATAAACAATTTCTTGCAAGCCGAACGGAAACCATAATTAGATGTAAAACAAATAACATTGACTCGGGCACAGCCATTATTGAGAAACAAATATTAGCTAATGGCATCGTTATTCCTAACGCATTAGTAAATGTCACAAACAATTCATTCTATATCACTTGTGTAAATGCTAACAAAAACGACGAGATAATCACTACGCCTATTATTAATGCGGTTCCATTTAATACTAATGACTATAATATTACAAACAACAACACATCCCAAGAACCTATAACGATTAACAACATGAACTCTTTAGACCGTCAAAGCAAAGTTATGCAGTTAGTAAGAAAAGAACATCTAAATTCCGAAGAATCAGAATCTTTAAACAAAATAGTTTCCGAATTTTCAGACATATTCTTTATTGAAGGCGACTCTCTCACATTCAGCAACCACACGAAACATCGAATACCTACAACCTCTGACAAGCCCATTCATACTAAGACTTACAGATTCCCACAAGTTCACGAAAACGAAGTTAAGACTCAAGTCCAGAAAATGTTAGACCAAGATATTATTCAACCTAGTTCATCCCCTTGGAGTAGCCCAATCTGGGTAGTTCCTAAAAAACTTGACGCTTCTGGAAAACAAAAATGGCGTTTAGTCATAGACTACCGCAAACTAAACGACGTAACTGTAGGTGACAGCTATCCACTTCCTAACATCACTGACATTCTAGACAAATTAGGACACTCTCAATACTTTACTACCTTAGATCTTGCCTCAGGATTCCATCAACTCGAAGTCGAACCCGAAGACATTCCTAAAACAGCATTTAATACACCCTATGGTCATTACGAGTACAAAAGGATGCCTTTTGGACTTAAGAATGCTCCTGCCACCTTCCAACGTGTAATGGATTCCGTACTCTGCGGATTACAAGGTGAAAGATGCTTTGTATACCTAGATGACATTGTTGTTTTTGCATCAAGTCTACAAGAACACGAACAAAAACTTTGTGAAGTATTTTCTAGACTCCAAAAATACGAACTCAAAGTCCAACCTGACAAATGCGAATTCTTAAGACGTGAAGTAGCGTACCTAGGTCACATTATTTCTAGCGAAGGCGTAAAACCCAATCCAGACAAAATTCAAGCAGTCAAAGATTTTCCAGTTCCAAAATGCTGCAAAGATATAAAAGCATTTCTAGGTCTTACAGGCTATTACCGACGATTCATCTCGAATTTTAGCAAAATAACTAAACCACTTACTAGTCTTCTCAAAAAGGACACACCTTTTATTTGGGGCGAAACCCAACAAAAAGCATTCGAAGAGTGTAAAAACTTACTAATTAATCCACCTATCCTGCAATATCCTGACTTTACAAAAGAATTTGTTTTAACCACTGATGCTTCAATACACGCCATCGGCGCAGTTCTATCTCAAGGACCAATAGGCAAGGATCTACCTATAGCTTATGCATCTCGCACACTTAATAAAGCCGAATCAAATTATTCCACTATAGAGCGCGAATTATTGGCAATTGTTTGGGCCGTCAAACATTTCCGTCCTTATCTATTCGGTAGAAAATTCAAAATTGTGACTGACCATAAACCACTTACATGGTTATTTTCTATAAAAGACCCAGGTAGTCGTCTCGTTAGATGGAGACTAAAACTAGAAGAATTTGACTACGAAGTTATTTATAAAGCAGGTAAAAGTAACACAAACGCCGATGCGCTTTCACGACCCCCTGTCATGAACACTAATGTTGTAGACCCAACACTCGACGATAACGACATTCCAAATTCCACTCAAAATCCAAAACCTACTGAAGTATTCTCAGAAGATTATCTCCAAATCAATTACTCTCATTTTTTTGAAAACCCCACTTATAGCTTCGACACTCCAAATCTCCATATTTCTCCAGACAATCTCTTAGACGACAGACATAAAGACATATTTATTCCCATTTCATGCGAACTGTCAGATAAGAACGACCTTTTTAACACTGCAATCTCAACATGTCCTCAAGTAGATCCATATTTAGAAAAACCCAAAACACTTTACGATGTCGATTTAGTGGTTTCAAATAACAAACAAAATATGTTTTTCGGTTGTACAAGGCCAACACATTTCGACTCATGGGATTCTGAAAGTTATTTCAAAACTCTTCTAAGTTGTTTACAACAACATAATTGCAAATCACTTTTCGTCCCAGATCTCAAAAATTACCCAACATGTAAATTACAAGGCAACGAACAACTACACATCACCGCATACTTAGCTGACTCCTATGACTGCGAAATTACGATTTGTGAAAATAAGGTTAAACATCCAAATCCAGAAGAAATCCCTGAAATTCTAAAAACATTTCACGATGACCGTTTATCAGGACACAGAGGAATAGTAGAAACAACACGTAAAATCAGATCCGAATATTTTTGGAATGGTATGACTGATACTATAAAAGACTATGTTAATAACTGTATGACATGCCAACGTGGTAAAATACAAAGAAAAACATACAAAGCTCCCATGGTTATAACAACCTCTTCTACAGAACCATTCGAACGAGTTACCATCGATTTAGTTTCTTACTCTGACATTACAGGTGACTCTAACAAATACATACTGACCTTACAAGACGACTTAACTAGATTCGTCCAAGCTTATCCCATTCCCGATAAACAAGCAATCACTGTCGCTAAATCCCTTCTAACCTTCTGCCAACATTATGGCATCCCAAAACGTTTTCATTCAGACCAAGGTGGTGAATTTGTCAATAATATCCTGAAACAGCTAATGAAATTATTAGGCTCACAACACACGTTCAGCACAGCATATCATCCACAAACAAACGGCGCATTAGAACGATTCCATGCAGTACTCAGAGACCATATACGCATGTACTCTACAAAAAGGTCCCACAATTGGGATCAAATCGTACCACTTGCAATAATGTGCCATAATACCTCACTGAATCAGTCGACAGGCTTCACACCTCATGAACTCCTATTCGGATATAAACCTCGTTTGCTTTATACCCTTAAAGACTCGCGCGAGTACACAACAAGTGACTACCTTAACGACCTTAACGAACGTCTTAAAATATCTCGTGACATAGCTCAAAGAAACCTTAACAGCATGAAAGATAGAGCTAAAATACGCTATGACAATAACATCAAAAACATAGCTGATTTTCAATTAGGCGATAAAGTTATGCTCCGCGTACCTAATCCTAATAATCTAGATAGCAAATGGGAAGGACCATACGAAATTGCAAGAAAAGGGTTCAACGAAAATTACATTATAAGGAAATCTGGTAGAAACCAATTAGTTCACGGCAATCGCTTAAGACCTTTACAGGATTGCAATGATCAACTTGATACCTAGTTTTAATTTATATATTAGATAGTTTTAGATAGATTTATACATAACATAGTTTATACAATTAAAATAATATTATTTTACAAATTTCTATTTACAAATTATACAATTTTACCAAATCTTTTATACTTCTAAACTCTCTAATTCAAAAAAAAATAAAATAATTTCTAAGTCGTATAAAAGAATAATGTTTTTCAGGTCGTATCATTTGGTGATGGCCAATCCTATCCCACGAAATCAACCAAATAATGAAACACGACATTTCAATACCAAATTCGCTGAAATCATGAATACCCATACTTCAGTTTTACAATTTTATCTTTACTTAAATTTATTCTTATACAAACTCTACATCTTTGTGAAAAACTTCTATATCAATAAATTTAAAAATTCATACACTCCTAACGTTTTATGCTAAATTATATTCTATATTATAAATGAATTCTAAACTTGTAATCACAAATTAATACTTCTATTTGAACTTCGATTAAAACTATTTTAAGAATTTTGTACGACAAATACCTAAGTATTCTATTTGCGAATATTTAGATCAAACTAATGAAATCATTTTTAACTCATTATAATTAAAACGAATATCGACTATATCTTCTAAATCCTAAAATTTACAATTGGCCCAAAAATAGTTTTAGATGTTATTACAACAAGCATATTGTCTATTGAATCGAGCACAATCTGCCTATCTATTATTTTACCGTATCCATCAAAAACTTTTAATTATAATCACATGAAAAGCTTCATCAATATAATTGCTTCAAAAATACATAACACTTTACACAATACTTCAACTTTATAGAATCTATAACTCTAATATTATACACAAATCTCTTTAAGTTAATTTAGGTTTTACAATTTTATTCAAATTAATTTATATTATCATAATATAACATTATATTCCATTCCTTTTAATCATTCCAATTCCTCTTTTATTCTACCTTCCTTTCCTCGAGCAAACATAACTTGCCACTTCTACGACACGGCAACGCTGCGTGTCTACAAGCTTCCGGAAAGATGCAAGATCGTCGTACTTACCTGAAAGAAGATTCTACAAGCAACAAAAAGAACTACCAATAAATTGCCAATTAAAATATTCTCAACAAATAGCAACACTTTTAAAACGCTTAAAAATAACCGATGGATATTTTCACTAAAATTTAAATTGAACATCAAAAGATCTCTGAAGACTCTAAAATCATTTCATCGAAACAAGATGCAGATTCTACGCAACATTTGTGACATTGAATGCAGAACAAGACACATACCACTGAATTCGCTGTACATCATCAAGGATCAAATCAAAGTACAAAAACAACTTCTAAAGGAGTATCAAAACTCCTTCAATCATAGTGATTCCAATACCAAATACTCTTTTGCCACTATGGCACTGGGCACATCTATGCTCATTTTCCTAATATAATATAAATGTTGTCCCTGGCGCCGCTTCTGCCTTCGAAACCAAAACCAACCAGATCGAGATCTGCAATCCAGAGGTTGCATTCAAATTTTCAACAACTGTTTCGACAACTCTCGTCAGCATCAAACTATCCCAATGGCCACGATCATCACGAATGCAGTTTCCAAAGACGAAGAAGAAGAAGAAGACCTACCAACAACTAACCCAAGATCACGCACTCCAAAGGCCCGATCTTTATTCTAAGAGGGGAGGTGTTAGATAACCTCCATATCTCCATATTAAGTACTTCTATACCTAAGCTATACCTAAGTATTAGAGATAAGTACTAACTCAATATAATTTAATAATATATCTAACTATACCTACTAACCTATAATTGTACCTATCTATAACCTTTAAACCTCACATTAGTAAATAAGCCTATTTTAAAATGTACTCCATTATATTGTAAACAAATCATTATTATGTAAACAAACCAAATCTCGCCCTCGTCCTTTAGACCATTCATTATCCTCTCCAGTTCCAAATCACATATATAACCCAGATATCCCAAAATCCAAACATTCTATTTCAAACTCTGTTCTACACTGTTACTCTGTTTCTTTAAGTATAAGTTCTTTGTTTTAATTATTGTTTAAATATTATTCATCTTTATAAATTAAATTTATTAGTTTTTATTAAGCCCTTTAATTACGTAACAAGGGCCCAGGGGCGTTCCCACGACTTTACAGGTCACACTTAACTACAACACTACTGTTATGAGAGGTTTATTGTTTTTTTGAACTTTCAATGGTGGACAAAATGACAAAATTTCCCGTAACTTGGAAGATTAGGTTGGTGCATTATTTTTCTAACTTTTATTTATTTTATTTTATTATAAAGGCACACAATACAGGTTTCAACTATTAACGGTCCAAATACAAAAACAATAGATTAAGATCTAAACACATCAACGACACTTAAATATAGGTATTATGCAGTATGCACTAAAAAAGGTAACATATACAATTTGTAAAATACAGAATAAAGAAATGGACAATTATCTATATATATAAAAGGAAAAGGTGACTGACTGACTGACTGACTGACTGACTGATCTATCAACGCACAGCTCAAACTACTGGACGGATCGGGCTGAAATTTGGCATGCAGATAGCTATTATGGCGTAGGCATCCGCTAAGAAAGGATTTTTGAAAATTCAACTCCTAAGGGGGTGAAATAGGGATTTGAAATTTTGCAGTCCACGCGGACGAAGTCGCGAGCATAAGCTAGTTATAAAATATATAAATTGGTTTAGGTAAATAGTTATCAGAGTTACGTGCCTTTTAATTTTAAGCAATTCAATATCACTTGCTTCAACGGTGAAGGAAAACATCGTAAGGAAACCTGCATGCCTGAGAGTTCTCCATAATGTTCTCAAAGGTGTGTGAAGTCTGCCAATCCGCATTTGGCCAGCGACTATGGCCAAACCCTTATCATTCTGATGGGAGACCACTGCTCAGTAGTGAGCCGGCGATGGGTTGTTCATGATGGAATTGCCATACCATAAAGTATGTGAAGTCTGCCAATCCGCACTTGGCCAGCGTGGTAGACTATGGCCAAACCTTTCTCATTCTGATACCCTTGCATTATAGTTAGTCGTGACTACGTGAACAAGGAAATTCTAGTCTACATTTGATTAAAATCAATCAATCAGCCTGTTTGCGTCCACTGCTGGACATATGCCTTCTCAAGAGCGCACCACCACACACGATCCTCTGCCTTCCTCATCCACCCACTTCCCGCTACCTTCTTAAGGTCGTCAGTCCAGCGGGTTGGAGGCCGTCCGGATTAAAAGTTATAACAAAATTAAAACCAGGAAAAAGCACAAGCCTCTAATGGTGAATACTATTATATCAGTTAAGTCCACTGTGTGGGACCTGTCCTTGCTCGCCCACGCCCAATAGCTTCAACTTGACTCTCCCACGCCCCACCCACTGCGATGTGGAAGCACTTTCGTTAGCTGATTGCTTAATAGACAATCATTTATGCAGAGAAAACTGTGGGGATATATTATAAAAGGAAAAGGTGACTGACTGACTGACTGATCTATCAACTGCTCAAGGTACTGGACGGATCGGGCTAAAATTTGGTATGCAGATAGCTTTTATGACGTAGGCATCCGCTAAGAAAGGATTTTTGAAAATTCAACCCTTAAGGGGTGAAATAGGGGATTGAAATTTGTGTAGTTCACACGGACAAAGTCGCGAGCATAAGCTAGTGTTGTATAGAAGCAGGCGTTACTTTGCGGAAATCCATGATATACATTGAACCAAAAGCTTAATTTGCTAAAAAAGCAGCCACCAGGCAGGCAATACGCACCACCACCACACAGGTTTCCTGCATGTTTAGCAGTGGGAGGGCGGGCGGTGCATGTCGCATGCTGCATGTTGCACCATACAGATTCGATCTGTTTCAGCGGACTATAGAAAACTAGCCCCGGCTTCGCATGGGTGCAATGTAGATACTAATGTGGTGTCATTGCTTCGGAAACTCTCAAATGAGAGGATTTTTTCCGACCTAATTCACATTATTTCAATTTCTCTAGGGATCTCTTATTTTTTGAGAATTAAACTATAGCTATAAACCTTCCTCTTGCATCACTATCTATTGGTGAAAACCGCATTAAAATCCGTTGCGTAGTTTAAAAGACCTACGCGTTCATACATACAGACAGCGGGAAGCAACTTTATTTTATACTAGCTTATGCTCGCGACTTCTTCCGCGTGGACTACACAAATTTCGAACCCCTATTTCACCCTCTTAAGGGTTGAATTTTCAAAAATCCTTTCTTAGCGGATGCCTACGTCATAATAGCTATCTGAATGCCTTTCAGCCCGATCCGTCCAGTAGTTTGAGCTGTGCGTTGATAGATCAGTCAGTCAGTCAGTCACATTTTCCTTTTATATATAAAGACTATGTAGAGAAGACTGTAAAGATTAAGCTTTTGGTTCATTCTATACATTACATTGAAGATGTGAGGTCGAATATAAATTACACAGCCTGCGTCCTACGCGCACTTCTTATATGAATCGAAAGTTTATTGCTATTATCTACTTTCCAAATGATGTAAGTTCCCATTCAAATGAACTCAATAATATGAGCAGGTACACAGTGGCGTGCAGCTCATAGATGCATAAATGCACTGCTTACCCTCAGTGTAAGAAATCAATGCTTATTTTTTCATTATAACCTGCCGTAAAATAAGTTCATACCTAAATGCATACCCTGGCTTGAACTCCTGTGCACGCCACTGCAGATACATATACTTAATGCAGACAAGAATTTTAAAACTTGAACTCGAACTTGAACTAGAATGCCGAGAGTTTTTATTTCGTCGGAACTTTTAATCTTTATTTTCACTTTTGAGTTTTACGGAACGATTAACTTTTCTTTTCTTTTCTGTTGCGAGTTACGAGTAGGTTTGCATTTGATGACAATTATGATTAACTAGCTGACCAGCCCCGGCTTCGCTCGGGTGGAATTTAGATAATCGTTGTGGGGGTAAAGTTTTCAAAAACCCTGAAATAGGGTACATCTAGGGTAGGGGTAGGGTAGGTTTGACGACCTCCCTGGCGCAGTGGTGAGCGCTGTAGTCTTAATAGTGGGAGGTCCCGGGTTCGATTCCTGGCAGGGGTTTGGAATTTTATAATTTCTAAATTTCTGGTCTGGTCTGGTGGGAGGCTTCGGCCGTGGCTAGTTACCACCCTACCGGCAAAGCCGTGCCGCCAAGCGATTTAGCGTTCCGGTACGATGCCGTGTAGAAACCAAAGGGGTATGGGTTTAATAAAAACTGCCATACCCCTTCCAGGTTAGCCCGCTATCATCTTAGACTGCATCATCACTTACCACCAGGTGAGATTGCAGTCAAGGGCTAACTTGTATCTGAATAAAATAAAAAAAAAATGCTACGTATTTTTTTCATTTGTAACCGAAAACCCAAATATCAATTTTTATGGAAATAACTTGAAAAATAACGGACTTTCATACAAATCCATACCCTATTTATTAACCCCGTTAGGGGTGGAATTTCGAAAAATCCTTTCATAGTGGATACCTACTCTTTACAAAGAACACACCCTCCAAATTTCATGTTTCGAGGGCCAGCGGTTTAGGCTGTGCGTTGATATGTCAGTCAGTCAGGACTTTTATGAAAAGCAATGATGAGTCTAGGTTGGGTGCTTACCTAGAAGATATCTATTCACCCTTGCCTTGAAGGTACTCAAGTTATACGTGGCGTTTGTGATCATGTGTGGTTCTTGCCTAGTGTTATGATTTAAAGCTTGCCGGTTGCTACTTGCAAATCCAATCTTTTATTCGTAAATCCGTATTAATAGTGTACGATATTAGTATTACGGAACATTTCGTCACAATCTTCGCCCACTTCCTATGGCGCTTGCCAATTGGTACAGTGGGTGACGGGGGAAAAGGCGCTAACGCGATTTGAGACGACCATCAAATTGCACTGTAATGCTGAAGTGAAAAGGTAAAAAATCACTTGACAGGTGATTTAGAGTGATGGACTGTTAGTTACTGATGGCATACAAGTACAACACAGACTCGTTCCGGTCTATTATTAAAAAAAATGCTGAATCTGGTCGCTCACGCATCGCGTTCTCGGTAGCGATTGCATGACACACTTTAGGTTCGTGCGACTGTTCATTTGAATGGCAATTTGCAATTTTCTCTAAACCAGTATTTTACTTACTTTTAAGGTTCCGTACCTCAAAAGGAAAAAGGAACCCTTATAGGATCACTTTGTTGTCTGTCTGTCTATCTGTCCGTCTGTTTGCCGTGTCTGTCAAGAAAACCTATAGGGTACTTTCCGTTGACCTAAAATTATGAAATTTGGTAGATATCCTAGGTCTTATAGCACAAGTAAAGGAATAAATTCTAAAACCGTGAATTTAGTGTTACATCACAAAAAATTAAAATGTGTTCATGAACAAATACTTAGTTCAATTTTCAAAGTGAGATTACTATACCAAGTTTGGTATCATACGAAAGGGCTTTACTTGTACAATCTAAAACAGATTTTCATTTATTTTTAGCCATGATAGTTTTTGATTTATCGTGCAAAATGTCGATAATATACGATTGTAGTACGGAACCCTCAGTGCGCGAGTCTGACTCGCACTTGGCCGGTTTGTTATTCATCTCATGAAACTATTAAAACGAATATGAAGTTTCATAAATTTGGAATTTCAACTCTGACCAGCTTAGCGACTAGATTCCGAGATGGTTGAATGACCAAAACTAATTTAAATCGATTCATACATATTTTAAGGACAATGCTGTTTCATACTTCTGTAATGCCACACTTGTTTACCTGTAAAAAGACTTCGTGTACAATAGAATTGTAGTTATTAGCTATTATTGCGAACTTATTACTTAGCTGCAATAATAATTTATTGATAAATCGTTATTTCATACGCGCCACACGTGTAAAAACTCATTACATATATTAAAAACCTCGTGTTTTACACTGAATGTTATCATTATCGTCAACAACAGATGCTACGTTTCATGTTTTGCTACCATCGAGCTCATGACCCTTAGAGCAGCAGCACAGTTCACGACAGTTAGGGAACTACAAACAAAACCTCCAGGCTTCGACGTCACTGGCAGGCGTCAAATGTTAGTACATTTTTCTTTGATTTCACATCACCATAGCCTAATCCTAATCCTAATATTATAAATGTAAAAGTGTGGATGTTTGGATGTTTGTTACTCAATCACGCAAAAACTACTAGACGGATTTGGCTGAAATATGGAATGGAGATAGATTATACTCTGGATTAACACATAGGCTACTTTTTATCCCGGAAAATCAAAGAGTTCCCGCGGGATTTTGAAAAACGTAAATCCACGCGGACAAAGTCGCGGACATCAGCATTCGACGTAAATCATCGATTCAGGATCGAACAGTATGTATAGATCAAGTGATCAAGTCAAGAGTGTATAGGTATTTGTGCGCTTCTGCACATTACACTATGCTGGATTGGTTGGAATTCTTCAGGAAAACACTTGTTGAAGCACTATTTTCTTTATTTCCTAGGTACTGCTACCACTAGGTCTGGAGGAGAACTGTACCGGCATACAAAACCGGGCCGGTATTTATTCGAAAATCACATGAAAAAAGTAGACCATCTGATTGGCTGGCAAATCAGAGGATCTTTACATTGACCAATCAGGAGAGAGCAGATTCGAGAGGTGTGGCTTACTTAGAGGGGTCTTTTCGACTCCGGGCTATACCGTAGTGAGAGCCGCGCCTCTCGCTCTATAATTATTCCTATCCCTTTCTACAACTATCTCGCTCTATCACTGTTGCTATCTCTATCTACGCTATTTCTCTCGCTCTCAACTATTGCTTTCTCTGTCTACTTTTATTTCCTATCTCTGTTTATTCGTAAAATCTTTATAAAAGGCTATTAAATTTACATAGTAAAATCTTAACAAATCCTAACATACTACGCTACTGTTTATATTCAAGTATGTACTATACATAAGACCTTGCTAAACATAAGTCTATGTCCTACGCCCTAATACCTATTAACTATCTTTATTAAGTTACATGCTAAACATACTATAAAAATCCTATGATAACTATTAAACTATTAATTATTTTCACAAACAAACACTATACACTATATCGTCCCGCACAGTATTTTCTAGGCAAGCGCGCTCCATCTTAGGCTGCATCATCACTTGTCAGCAGGTCTGAAGCATTCGACAGTTCATTTGTTGTCTCTTTTTTTCTTCTTCTTATTTTGCTTTGTGGCTATTGCTGTCTCTCTGTAGCCGCTGTTACGTGTGACGTTTGACAGCAATGATCGCGAGATTTACGCCTGTAGCTGTCGCGAGATACGTAATCGACCCGCGGGAAACACGTCCAAGGATTGCTACTCTACGTGTCTACAGTTTATGTGCTCGATGTCTCCTGCCTGTAGTCGAGCTTTTTATTTCAGCAACAATGCACATTCTCATTTCAGTTTTAATATCCCCCAACTTTTCAAATGCTTTGAACTCTCGCTCTGCTGGAGATTAAAGTCATATTTTAAAAGCTTTTTTATTTGTTTTAGTTTAAATTATATAACTTTTATAAATATATAAAAGGATTGACTGACTGACTGACTGATCTGTCAACACACAGCTCAAACTATCACAGACAGACATGTGGACAGATCGGTCTGAAATTTGGCATGCAGATAGCAATTATGACGTAGGCATCCGCTAAGAAAAGATTTTTGAAAATTCAACCCCTAAGGGGGTGAAATAGGCGTTTTAAATTTGAGTAGTCCACGCGGACGAAGTCGTGAGCATAAGCTAGTCTTTCAATAAAAAAAAATTATCATCGTACTTAAGTAATTACTTGCTGTTTCTTATTTTTAACAGTCGAGTTTTATATCGCGTTTTGTCAAACTTCGTCCCATTGACCTAGCGGCTAGCTTATTTAACTGCGGTTCATGAAGTCCCGGATTCGAGTCGGGTCAAATAAATTATTGGGTGTTCTCAAGAACTTCCAATCCAATCCATCGGCCTGTATGCGTCTACTGCTGGACATAGGTATTTTTAAGAGCGCGTCACCAAAAACTTTCCTACGTCTACCTACCCGCTCCCAGCCACCATCTTCAGGTCATCGGTCCAGCGGGCTGGAGGTCGTCCTACACTGTGCTTACCGGTACTTACCTACTCACGGCACGGTACATACTGTCTCAAGAATTTGCCAGTCTGTAATTAACAGCCCAGAGTTGGGAAGCGATGTTACAACCTACACCATGAGCCTCGAAGATCACGTGAAGCGCGAAATGTTACGCCTAGTCTCTCTCTGGCCCGTCTTTCTTTTTCCAGTGGCAATTATGTAATAAAAAATCGTACTGAACCCTTTAGTATCACAAAGTAGCCTCCTGTATCTATGTCCGCCAACCCGCTCTGAATTCCGATGTAATAAGCCCGCTCTACACTCGCGCATAAATCGCGGCCGTGTTGAACTTTACTCGAGTTGAAAATTGGTATCCCTCTTTACCCCTATAGCAGAGTGAACTAGAGTGAGGGGACTCTCGATTTGATCCTAAATCAACGATGTGTCAAATATTAGGCTATTGTGACGTATAATCATAGAACAAAGGGCTACTTTAGGGCTACCTGCGTCAAATGAAATTTGACGCCTGCCAGTGAACTCAAAGCCTCGACGTTTTGTTAGAAGTTCACTAACTGTCATGCACTATATGCATCTAGTGCGTAGTAGGTACTACATAATGTAGAGACCCTAACCATACCTAGAGTACGCGGCAAAAGGTAATCTGCATCGACCTTTAGAAGGTGACAGCAGATTTGTAGAGCATTGTTTCTGTGGTTGAGACTGACAAAACGTCATATAAGTATGAGTGACAGAGACAACGCTCTACAAAGCCGAAATGTCATTCTAAATAGGTAAAAGTCCCGTAAATTGCTAATGCGCGTGGTCGCCATTTTAGTGCCGTCAGCACTAGAATGAAGTTTCGAGCTGATGGTATACATTTACTTAAATATACGTCAAAATGACGTCATTTCGATGTTAACGAGACATGTTTCGAGCGCAATAGCAATTTGCGGGACCATACACACTATTATTTTGTGGCATTCGCGGAGTGTAGAGCGAGCTTTAGGTGGGCTGTTGAATGGCCGTGTTTTTGTGACGCACTTTCCTCTTGTACTTTCTCGGCTGGCCTTTACCTACCTGTCTACGGAACTACCTTCGCAGACATTGTAATATGTGGCTTGTTGGTTCCTCAAAAGGAAAAACGGAACCCTTATAGGATCACTTTGTTGTCTGTCTGTCGGTCTGTCAAGAAACCTATAGGGTACTTCCCGTTGACCTAGAATCATGAAATTTGGCAGGTAGGTAGGTCTTATAGCAAACATTATGGAAAAAATCTAAAAACCGTGAATTTGTGGTTACATCACAAGAAAAAAAAATGTGTTCATGAACAAAATATATTGCTATTTTTGACTTTCAAATTAAGATTGCTATACCAAGTGGGGTATCATATGAAAGGGCTTTACCTGTACATTCTAAAACAGATTTTTACGCATTTATGATGTGGCTAATGATAGTTTACTCTCAAAATTTTAAATAAATAGGATTTTCTAAATCTGTGACTACCACTGCATTCCAGTTATCCAATAGGTATTTGATTGTTTTTTTTTTCTTTTTCAGGTAATCCTCGTATTTCTCTTATATAAAAATCTTCGCCTGCAGTTAAAAGGTACGTGGCTTTCCCGTTGTTCTTTCCTACGGTTTTATTAAGAACATAGTTAGATACATCTCTGTACAACGTGACCTTGCCACGCCTTTATCAGATAAGATGAGCACGACAACTCGAATGATGAATCTCCGGCGATTACAGTCTCCCACCGCGTGACGTGATCACCTCAGTTATTATGTCCTGTGTTTAAAAGGTTCCGTCGTTAATAACCAACTATTACTAGAGGATGCCCGCGACTTCGTCCGCGTAGATTTAGGGTTTTTTTAAATCCTGTGGGAACTCTTTGATTTTCTAAGATAAAAAGTTGCCTATGTCAATTTCCGGGATGTTAGCTACTTTTGTACCAAATCTCATATAAATCGGTTAAACAGACAGGCCTTTAAGAATCCCGTGGGAACTCTTTAATTTTCTGGGAGAAAAAGCAGCCTATGTCCTTCCCCGAGACGTAAGCTAACTCTGTACCAATTTTCATTAAAATCGGTTAAACTGTTGGGCCGTAAAAAGCTTGCAGACAGACAGACAGACAAACACACTTTCGCAATCACCTTTTCCTTATATATATTTAGATATAAAGCAACACTGGATTGTAGTAACAACCACATTTTCAAAGCTATTTGCTTGTGATGATTAGGTTTTGATGAAATTAGACGTCCCGTACAAATTTATTATGAAACGTTAACGCAGCGAACAATACCGTATCAAAGATTTAATTTTCAAGATAAATAGACATTTTTGCCAATGGAGGATTATAAAAAATGCTGATTAGGTCTTTAGGTAAAGTTTAGAGTAACTAAAACTAATTGCACCTTTTTTACCGATGTAAAAGAAACCCCTACTTATGGTTAAACTACCTAAATTAGGTATTAGTCTTGAGAATGGGTATGGTGTTTAAATTCATAGAGTAATTGGTTGTTACAACTAACTAATAGTTTAATTAATTTCCGTCCTCTTTTATCATCATCATGATCAACCCATCGCCAGCTCACTACTGAGAACATTTGGTCTCCTCTCAGAATGAGAAAATTTTGTCCATACACCACGATGACCAAGTGCGTGTTGGCAGAGTAATTTAGAGAAAAATTTTAATCTTCTTCCTCTTCCTCTCGTTATCCCACGCTATGTAGGGTCGGCACAACATATTGTCTTCTTCTTCCACTCGCTTCTATTATTTTTCTACACGCAGTCTATCGTTTCTTTGGTCTTCCTCTCCTCTTTTTCCACATGCATATTTTTACTAGGTACCTACTTTTATCCAGAAGTTATGTACCGTTATCGATCACGTATAAGTATACTATATAAAATGTACTATGTACCACAAAGTCGTGGGCATAAAAGTTGTTTCGCAGCCTGACCAGATTGCAATCGGGGTATGAGGCGGGGAGACGCCCCGCTTGCCATCTCGACGTGTCGCGTAATGTACATTCATAGCAATGTTTACTGTGCTCATTTTTTTTTTTTTTTAATTCATTATAGGCGCACGCTTGACCACGATCACACCTGATGGGAAGTGATGATGTGGCCTAAGATGGGACGCGTTTGCCTAGAAGGTGCCTATTCACTCTTGTTTTCAAGATACCCGGATTATAATTGACAGGAAACACTGATCTAGGAAGAGTATTCCAGACCCTAGCCATGCGTATAAGGAATGATGACGCAAAGCGTTTCGTACGCGAAGATGTAATGTTGACGACATATGGGTGAAAACTCGCCCGGTGTCTTGCGGTACGGTGGTAGAAAGGTGAGGGAGGGACAAGATCGAACAGCTCCTGTACCCGTAGTACAAGATTTTACGTCTCACCAAACCAAACCAAATTCGAGAGTCGAAATACTTCCGCGTTACAGTAAACTGGATCTTAAACGCCTTGTTTTAAAGCTCAAGTTTGTCTACACTTCTACAGCCAGCGCTCCAAGCGGAAACATTGCGACATTAAAATCAGTGGCATTGAATATTTGACTTCAATTCAAGGCTGTTTAGGTCCATTTTACTGTAACGCGGAAGTATTTCGACTCTCGAATTTGGTTTCGTTTGGTGAGACGTAAAATCTTGTACTACGGGTACAGAGCACACTCTCCGAAATATATCCTGTAGAACACCGATAGGCCGGCCGCTCCATTTTCTTCGCTTATGTGATTTTTATATATGTAAGTAGGTATTTGTTTCCTAATGTTTACGACAAGCAAGACTCAACAGTAAATATACACGCTGTCGGTAACATATAAAACGTGTCTAATGTCTGTCTATGAATAGTTTCGACAAACATTGCATGTACAGATGTTTCGGCAATTTTTTACAGCATCAGAAACAAATTTGATTTAAGCTTCATGCATAATATGCTTATAACTAGCTTATGCTCTAGACTTCGTCTGCACAAATTCAAAACCCCTCTTTCACCCCTTAAGAGCACGGGTCTCCTCTCAGAGTGAGAAGGGTTTGGTCATAGTCTACCACGCTGGCCATGTCCGGAATGGCAGTCTTCACACACCTTTGAGAACATTATGAAGAACTCTCAGGCATGCAGGTTTCCTCACGATGTTTTCCTTCACCGTTAAAGCGAGTGATATTTAATTACTTAAAACGCACATAACTCATTGCGATGAGCACAATTCGCAGTGCAATAATTACACTCTTAATTTTTAATGCCCATTAAAAATTAATTTCAATTTTCAACAGCATTTTAATAATTACATGAAGTTAAAGAGCACAATTAAATAACACAGTTTGGGTAATTGCCAGCGCGAAGCCAAAACAAAACAAAATTACAGCACAGGAAGGAAAATCTGCTATAATATGAATAGCTTCCCTAATTCGCTCGACGTGTAAAATAGGATTTAGCGATTTGTTTATCTAAATATATAAAATGAAAAGGTGACTGACTGACTGACTGATCTATCAACGCACAGCTCAAACCACTGAATCGGGCTGAAATTTGGCATGCAGATAGCTATTATGACGTAAACATCCGCTAAGAAAGGATTTTCGAAAATTCAACCCCTAAGGTGGGAAAATAGGCATTAGAAATTTGAGTAGTCTACGCGGATGAAGTCGCAGGCATAAGCTAGTGTTGGATGTTGACCTTCCATAACCTGTTTTTTACCCGACTGCGGCGAAGCCCAAAGGAGGGTTATATGTTTGACCTGTATGTATGTATGTCCGTTCCTATGTCCGCTTGTAACTAGGAAACGGCTCAACCGATTTTGATAAATGATACTCATAGGTCATTAGATTCGTATTGATGCCGCGAGGTCACTATGAAGCAAAAATCTTGTAAAATCAAAATGGCGGATTTTATGCCAAAATATGTATATCCTATAGAAGACCGATAAGCAGGTGTAGACTGAATAATTTTGTCTGAGTTACGCGCCGGCCAATACACGTTCAAGTTTACCGTCAAGTTTGCAGTGGACTTGAAGCTACGTCCAGTCAACTAATAGCCATATACTGTCAAGTATACTGGACTTCAATTAAACATGGTTAAGTTTTTTTTAAATATTGTTCTAATGAAAATATTACAATAAAACTTAAAGCTAGCCTTGTCTAATTACTATACAAATCAAGCCCGTGTGGAATGGTGCCAATAATACTGGCTGCATTACCGCGCTGGACAGCCAGGCTGATCCGTTGCGCAAAAAATGAGCCAGCCCTTCTGTCACCAGATGAGACTATTAATCGCGGTGAAATGCCTCGTAAATGGTTAAGTTAAAATTGCTGGTAGTAGTTGGTCACTTGTCGGTAATTGTTCAACGTATCACAAAACCATTCCTGGATTCCACAGCGATAACGCTATCTGTCTCAAAATGCTCTGTTCCATTCCAGTGGCGCCTCATTGGTACTGATTCTGAGCACAAACTAATTTTAGAGTATTCGCATCCTCTTCTTACTAATGTAATATGAAAAGGACAGACTCAGTTTGACAGTTTTAAATTTTATTTTTAGATGGTAAAACCCTTGATTTTAGCGCACAGTCGTGAGCCTGTTGTTTAAATCTGTAGCGCGCACTAGAATTTAGAGTCTTTAAATGTAAAGTTCATGTTCTGTGCTTTTTTAGCAATATCAAAAATTAAAATATGCAGATACTCTAAATTTAGTTTAGAGAAAGACAACAGAATCGGTGCCAATGTTTCCATTTGCTCCGATCTCCGTTATCGAACAACGAATTGTTGGCCCGTAGGTACATGTTGCTGATAATGTTTTATATTGTTTCGATACCTATATTTATCTGTATAAAACAAATCGATCAAGCGCGAGTCGGGCTTGCACACGAAGGGTTCCGTACCATCGTACAAGAAATACTTAACACTTTTTAATTGTCTTGACGCCCATGTTGATTTTTTTTAATTTGTTGATGCACCCGTTACATACGATACATAAAATATACAGTCTTTTCGATTAAATATATAACTACTGTATTGATTTTAGTCTTGTCTTCACTAATTATTATTAATGAAAAAATCAACGCGTAGTATGTCTATAGAACATTTTTATATCGCTTTTGTGTATATAATTTTCTTATTTTGAGGTTTTTGAATCAAGCCGCTTCGATGTTAATGGGGAATTGATTTTATTGATCGATAAGACACCTTTCATAACATGTTTTTCGACTGGGTGGTCCTCCATAAAATATATTCTTATTTTTGAGATTAATTGAGATTCAAAGTTTCCTATCTTCTATTTGTTATTCAGTTTTTGTTCACATTAATCTTTTGTTGTTTTATCTTAAAGCGATACCTGCTATCGAACAAAGAACAAGTGGATTGTCTCTATTTTTGTATTGCGCATACTATAATCTAAATTCTTTATTTTTTATCTTTGATAATTTTGCGGTATCATGGTCAAGTAAACAGATCTCATGACTAGAGTCTTAAATGAAACTGGCGAACCTGAAATTATCGGTCATAGCCAAGACATTAATTTAGAAATTATCCCTGCCAGGAATCCAACTCGGGACCTAACACTAACAAGACCACAGCGCTTACCACTGCGCCAGGGAGGTCGTCAAAAAGTGCTTCATGTTTTCGCGTGCCTGGGTTCGATCCCCGGACCCGGGTAATAGGAATAGGAGCCTAACGTCTTAACCACTAAGCTATCATCGCATTTACTGACTTAAAAATTAAAGACAGTGTGGCTAATTCCGTTGTACCCAATCTATAAACTAAAATGGCACGTCTAAATCTATTGCTATACCTTACATAATTTTGCTTGTGGAAAAGGATAACACTAGATTTAGACCTGTTAATTTAGTATAGTTAAGAGATTGTGTACAAGAGAATCGGCCCCACTGGTGCTGATTCTCTTGGCTTTCTCTAAACTAAATTTAAGGTATTTGCATCTTTCTCTTTTGATTGATTTTAATATTGCTAAAAAAGGACGGAACATGAATTTTACATTTACAGACTCTAAATTTTAGTGCACGTACAAAACAGTAGGCTCGCGACTGGCACCTAAGTCCTAAAGTCACGAGGTATGGCAGCTCTAAATTGAATTTAAATCCGTCAAACTGTGTCTGTCCTTTTCATAATACATTGCGATGCGAATACTCTAAAATTTAGGTGTGCTCAGAATCAGTACCACTGCTGCTTTGATTTCCATAAATATATCATTATAATAATAATTATATTAAACCTCAGTGTGCCATATTAAGAAGTGGTCAGTGATTAAATATCGCGTGGGTCTGGCCGTTCACCTTACTACTTACAGACCGACTGACTAATACGTTGCTTTTGGACCTATTCCAAACATAGCCGAACGCACAGAAATCGGAATAAATGTAAAGGTGTAAAAAACCGGCCAGGTGCGAGTCAGACTCGCGCACCGAGAGTTCCGTACTGCAGTCGTATTTTTTCGATATTTTGCACGATAAATCAAAAACGGGACTGCGGTGCTACGAGAGATGAAGTTCGAGTGAGAGTATTTTGCCGGACAGCTCGTGACGTTCCAGCGAAAAGAACAAGAAAGAGGGTAGTTCGCTACTGCCCTTGACAGCTCGAACTTATCTCTCGCAGCACCGCAGTGCCGTGCAATTGGGTTGTAAATATCTACAAACATGGAGGACAATATCGGAGGAGATCCGTAGAACTAGAGTAACCGACATGGTTCAACGGGTTACGAAGCTGAAGTGGCAATGGGCAGGCCACATAGTTCGTAAAACCGATAGACGTTGAGGTCCCAAGTGTTGGAAAAGACCCCCCCCCCCCCCCCAATGCTAGGTGGACGGACGACATCAGACGAGTCGCAGGGGATTCAGGCGGCGCAAGACCGTAGAAGTCCCTACTAGTCTGTCCAGCAGTGGACGTCTATCGGTTGATAATGATGATGATCGACAAAATGAAAACATCAAATTAATCGTGGTATGTACCCGTTATCTACGTCAAAATAGGTACTTAGGTAGGTACCTAGTTAGTTTCGTAACTCATAACATCATTAACACTTGACGCCTAACTGAGCGAGTGTCCATTTTCGTGGCTCGTGCTAACTTTATTAGGAAGCTGGCGTCTCATTTTACACTTAAAAACATATTTTGTACTAGACTAGCTTATGTAGCGGAACATTGCTGCCTATAGCTCGGAATGTAATCTAAATATATAAAAGGAAAAGGTGACTGACTGACTGACTGACTGACTGATCTATCAACGCACAGCTTAAACTACTGGACGGATCGGGCTGAAATTTGGCATGCAGATAGCTATTATGACGTAGGCATCCGCTAAGAAAGGATTTTTGAAAATTCAACCCCTAAGGGGGTGAAATAGGGGTTTGAAATTTGTGTAGTCCACGCGGACAAAGTCGCGGGCATAAGCTAGTGTCATATAAGCTTATAGACATTGTATGGGGACCTGTGGCCCTACCGCGGTTGTTTGACAGCTACAATGTCACGATCGCAATCACCTCTGATTGGTTAATGCTCGCTCACTATTGGCCACAATGCATTGTTGCAACAAGAATCGCACAAATTCAGCCAATCAGAACAATTGAGATTGTAATAATGATTGATGCAGGTTTTAGACAATCGCCCTACAGTAGTCCTGCGACAGAACTGTGACAGCTGGTGACAGCACTGTTGCGGCAGCGCTGCTGCGTGCAGCGTCGTTCGGAATCATACCTTAATGTTTTAATTTGTAAAGTAGCACTAAAATTTTAGAGGCTTTAATTTAAAATTCATTTTCTGTTTCTTTTTTTAGCAATGCTTAAAAGAAAGCCTCAATAGTTCAACCGGTATAGGAGTGGACTGAAAACCGAAAGGTCGACGGTTACCCCGCCCGTTGCACTATTGTCGTACCTGCTCCTAGCACAAGCCTGACGCTTAATTGGAGAGGAAAGGGGAATATTTGTCATTTAACATGGCTAATATTCTTTAAAAAAAAAATGCAGATACTTAGGTACTCTAAATTTAGCTTATAGAAAGTCATCAGAATCGACGCTACTTTTCCATCTAAATGTTTATGACAAAGGCCGATAAGTATCGCTAAACCAGAGCTAACACGTGCTAATCGAAGATAACTCAGCTACAGACCACTGGCTTCATATAAGTTGTTAGTATGAGATGATATAACTGTGGGTGCGAAAGAAAGTAAAATGTGAAAGTGTCGATTGTCTCAAGCCAATCAAAGTAAGAACTCAAAAATTTTGCCCTAAACAAGTAGGCTTCGAGCGGTTTTTAAATTGTTAATCTTGGATATACCTACGTAAAAGAAATCCGAAATCAAACCTCAAGAAACTAGATATATATTTTTTTTAAATAGAGATAGCGAGCAAAGGAGCAGGCGGGTCACCTGATGTTAAGTGATTATCCCATGAACATTTGCAGCACCAGAGTAACTGCCGATGCGTTGCCGGCATTTTAGGAATTTGTTGGTCCGCCCCTTGAATAACCCCATGAATACTTATTTATTGGAAAAAAATTCGTTTGAATATACTTTTATTAGCAATCGTAGAATAAGCTTTATAAAACCTGTAGAAGTTGTAGGATACTTGCAATTGTTATAGTTGTCTGGATTGTTAGCATTCTTGCTGCAATTTTGTTTTTTACCAATACTTAGTTTTAGTTACAGAGTACAGCTAAGTATCAGATCACGTCAGGCTTTTGTGCTTTCCTATTCCTACCATTGATGTTTCCTAATATATCCAGCCGTAAGGGAGCCTAGGATTCAAGCGGCGCAAACCGTGGGAACTTCGTACAAGAAACCTATATATGTACTGCATTAGGCAGGTGACGGCAATGACGACAGTTAATATGGCAAGTCCAGAAAATGATCCTCCATTAAAAAAATTTCGTTCTTTCCCACGATAAATCTTGTCAATCCTAATTCAAGGTCCCATCAACCTTGCACCCTTTGATGCAGTAATGTAAGACACTCGTATGCGGAATCCGCCATCCGTCATCCGGAAGCGTTGCAGTGACGTATTGAGCTCGTCGTCAGCTAAAAATTACGTAAGGGCCGGCGCAGACGCGGCTTATATCCGTCCCCGACAGTTCACAGTGACGTATCTGCGCACAGATACAAAGCGAAGTCGACCTAAATACGAGCAGTCAAGATCGAGATTCGTAGAAAGATTAAATGGAGTTATGGCATTTGAGGGACGTTTTACAATATGGACGGCAGCCAGGCCAGGGATGCGACTATTCCCGTCTGGGGAGCTGGACTGTATCCGATGTCGCTGAGACGATTCCCGCCTTAATTTATAACTAAGCGCCGTTTAAACTATTGATGAGCTGGCGATCAAAACGGTGTAATTGCATGAAACTAAATTTCGCTAAACGCAAGTTGTCAAACTGATCATAGGTGTGAATTTTAGAAGAAAAATGGCTTACTACAACCAAGAATCTAAATTTACATTAAATAATACAATACCTACTGTATAAAAGGAAAAGGTGACTGACTGACTGATCTATCAACGATTCAACGCACAGCTCAAACGACTGGACGGATCGGCCTGAATCGGATTTGGCATGCAGATAGCTACTCGGATTATGACATAGGCATCCGCTAAGAAATGATTTTTGAAAATTCAACTCCTAAGGGGGTGAAATAAGGGTTTGAAGTCTGTGAAGTCCATGCGGACGAAGTCGCGAGCGTAAGCTAGTTATATATTCATGCAGGGCATAACGAATGTAAACATTAGTAAATTACACTTGTATCCATTCAGCTGTGATCAACCACTAGCCTTGAGGCTACAAGAAGAGATTACGCTTTAATGTCTTTACTTCAAGTCTATGAAAGTTTTTATAAAGTAATTTATTTATTTTCTCTCTACAATATAAAATCATCACAACTAAATGCTAATGTCTCAATTGCGATTATCTTCGCAAATACCATTTTGAGATTTTGTTTTCTTTATATTACTTACTAATGTGGCATTTTTACAATTCGAAGCATAATTTTGTGATTTCTTTGCAAATAATTTTTGAGACTGTAATCCATACTAATATTATAAATTCGAAAGTGTGTCTGTCTGTCTGCCTTTCCTAGCCTAGCCTTTCAATCCGTTCAACCGATTTTGACGAAGTTTGGTACAGAGTTAGCTTACATCCCGGGGAAGGACATAGGCTAATCCCGGAAAATCAAAGAGTTCCCACGGGATTTTTTTAATTCCACGCGTCGCGTGCATCATCTAGTAAAAAATACTTGTTTTAATGGAATAAAAAAAACCGGCCAAGTGCGAGTCAGACTCGCGCACTGAGGGTTCCGTATTACAATCGTATTTTATCGACATTTTGCATGATAAATCAAAAACCCTACCAATAACCTATACCTAAAAATAAATAAAAATCTGTTTTAGAATATACAAGTGAAGCCCTTTCATATGATACCCCACTTGATATAGTTATCTTCGAAAATTAAAAATACTAATTATTAGTTTATGACCACAAATTTTTTTGTGTGATGTGACCACAAATTCACGGTTTTCACATTTTTCCCCTAAAGCCAGCTATAAGACCCACCTACCTGCCAAATTTCATGATTCTAGGTCAACGGGAAGTACCCTGTAGGTTTCTTGACAGACAGACAGACAACAAAGTGATCCTATAAGGGTTCCGTTTTTTTCCTTTTGAGGTACGGAAGTCTAAAAATTAATAATTTCCTTTATAATGTCTAAATTTCTCAAATAGCCATAGAAATATACTTGTAAATTGTTCTTTGCAATCGATTGCGTCATTATTTATCGATTTTGGCATCGCGTTAATGCGATCGAGCTCGATTTGGTTTTGTTTGATTTTTATTTTGGCAACCGCTTTTATTGTTTATTGTTATGGACGCCATCGTCCGTGCTTGGTATTCGTATTAATTAATATCATATGTCGTTTCAAGTTCAACTACCTAATAATTAGGGTTCCGTACCTCAAAAGGAACAACGGAACCCTTATAGGATCACTTTGTTGTCTGTCTGTCTGTCTAGAAACCTACAGGGTACTTCCCGTTGACCTAGAATCATGAAATTTGGCAGATAGGTAGGCCTTACGGCAGACATTAGGGGAAAAATCTCCAAACCGTAAATTTCTGGTCACATCACCAAAAAAAAAATTAAATAGTGTTTTGAACAAATAATTAGTATTTAATTTATGATGTTCACGCAGACAGAGTCGCGGGCGTATACTAGCTTCTCTACATAGTATAAAATAAAGTCGCTTCCCGCTGTCTGTATGTATGTATGTATGAACGCGTAGATCTTTTAAACTACGCAACGGATAGAGTGATTCAAGAAAAAGGTTTACAGCTATAGTTTAATTCTCAAAAAGTTAGAGATCCCTAGAGAAATTGAAATAATGTGAATTAGGTCGGAAAAAAAATCCTCTCATTTGAGAGTTTCCGAGGCAATGACACCACATTAGTATCTACATTGCACCCATGCGAAGCCGGGGCGGGTCGCTAGTGTTTAATAAAATGCATCATCTTAAAATTAAACATGATTTTTATTAATATGTAGACGATTTATTTGAAACAAAACATGTCTGTGGCTCTACCGCGGTTGTTTGACAGCTACAATGTCACGATCGCAATCATCTGTGATTGGTTAATGCTCGCTCACTATTGGCCACAATGCATTGTTGCAACAAGAATCGCACAAATTCAGCCAATCAGAGCAATTGAGATTGTAATAATGATTGATGTAGGTTTTAGACAATCGCCCTACTGGTCAACCATTAATTCTAACAAAACTGTCTTTACAACTAGTTCCCCGTGTCCAAAGTCAATACAACGGTAACTGGATCTAACCAAACAAGTTTCGTCAGTTATTTATACCCACTTTGTGTCTACCTGTAGAGTGTAGGTCTGTTGCGTTTTCAAATGCATTCTACCTGATTGGGTCAGTGGAATCCGAAGCTTCACATGTTCAAATTTTATATTCACTATAATAATACTGACCATTATAGAGTTATAAATTTTGGTCTACACTTTTTGTTTAGTTTTAGTGATGAGTAAATTATGCCTGGCATTTCTTTGACTGAATTGTATATCTAGACTAGCTTATGCTCGCGACTTCGTCCGCGTGGACTACAAAATTTCAAACCCCTATTTCACCTCCTTAGAGGTTGAATTTTCAAAAATCCTTTCTTAGCGGATGCCTACGTCATAGTAGCTATCTGCATGCCGAATTTCAGCTCGATCCGTTCAGTGGTTTGAGCTGTGCGTTGATAGATCAGTCAGTCAGTCACCTTTTCCTTTTATATATAAAGACTAGCTTATGCTCGCGACTTCGTCCGCGTGGACTACAAAATTTCAAACCCCTATTTAACCCCCTTAGGAGTTGAATTTTCAAAAATCCTTTCTTAGCGGATGCCTACGTCATAATAGCTATCTGCATGCCAAATTTCAGCCCGATCCGTCCAGTAGTTTGAGCTGTGCGTTGATAGATCAGTCAGTCAGTCAGTCAGTCAGTCACCTTTTCCTTTTATATATTTAGATTACATGATTTACGATTTAATAGAGTTTGTCTTGTACCTATTGTTCATTCTATAGAGTTAACTATAGAAAATAGAAAATAGAAATTTTTATGCAAACCCATTATGACTGCAGTTTCCAACCCATTTTTAGGGTTCCGTAGGTACCTCAAAAGAAAAAACG
The DNA here is from genome assembly GCF_902806685.2 of Maniola hyperantus. Lineage (NCBI taxonomy): Eukaryota > Metazoa > Arthropoda > Insecta > Lepidoptera > Nymphalidae > Maniola > Maniola hyperantus. The sequence continues at coordinate 1,552,192 of NC_048547.1, forward strand.
GAACCCTTATAGGATCACTTTGTTGTCTGTCTGTCTGTCTGTCTGTCCGTCTGTCTGTCAAGAAACCTACAGGGTACTTCCCGTTGACCTAGAATCATGAAGTTTGTCAGGTAGGTAGACCTTATAGCTGACATTTGGGGAAAAATATGAAAACCGTGAATTTAGGGTTAGATCACACAAAAAAAATTAAATTGTGGTCATGAACTAATAACTAGTATTTTCAACTTTCGAAGTGAGTGACTATATCAAGTAGGGTATCATATGAAACGTCTTCACCTGTACATTCTAAAACAGATTTTTACTTATTTTTATGCATCATAGTTTTTGAATTAACGCGCAAAATGTCGAAAAAATACGACTGTAGAACGGAACCCTCATTGCGCGAGCCTGTATCATGTAAATAGCTATTATGACGTAGGCATCCGCTAAGAAAGGATTTTTGAAAACTCAATCCCTAAAGGGATAAACAGGGGTTGGAAATTTGTGTAGTCCACGCGGACGAAGTCGTGGGCATAAGCTAGTAAATAAATACAAATGCACCAACGTGTATTTTGTTGTAAAAAATCTTGTACGCTTTTTAATTGCATTTGGTTCTTAATTTCATTAAACAGCCGGCTATTTCATGTTATGGCTCCACTCCACGCCCACTCTGTGTTGAAACTAGATGAGTTTAGAAATGCTGAGTGTAATTCATTTTTGCAGCAATCTCCTTTCATAATGTACCTAGTAAGCTATTAAAATTTTCATTCGACACGAGCAACCTAAATACATGATGAAGTATGTAGTTATATATAGCACTGTTATCCAATTTATAGGGAAAATATTGATACCACTATTATTATACGGGTTACATGAAAATAGGACACGATCCCGTTAAGGGGTTATAGTACAGGACATTAGCTATCAAACGACCCCTAAAGTGCTTATGCGAAAGTGTATCGTTTTCGAGTTATTCATTTTTTTATTTTTTTATTGGTAAAAGGGTGTTTGCCACTTTAAAAATTAATAAAAAAAAGGAACAATGTATTTCAGCAGATTTTTTTTTGTTCACTTGACTGATTTTATGTTACCTTTTGACCTCATTAAAAATAATCTTTAACTATTTTGCATAAAACTCGTTTTTACATAGATTCTGATTTAATTCATTTGCTAGAATTTTCTACCTGGTCTCTTTGTTGTGTAATTTTTTCTTGATTTTATGACTTTTTTGTTAATTTTTTTTATACCAATGGATAGCTAACGAAACGTAGATGTTTTTAAAATAATCCGCAGGATAAGTGCCTTAGTAATTTTTACAGAAAATTTGCAAGTTATTCAAAGAGTTAAATTTAAAAATCGAAAACTTGTACAGTTTTTGGGCTGTAATTTTAAAATGGTTAAAGATTTTTTTTTGTTTTATAACTGTTTATTATTTACAAGGATATGTACTAACAAGATATTTAAAAAAAATCTGATGAAATACATTGTTCCTTTTTTTTTATTAATTTTTAAAGTGGCAAACACCACTTAACCAAGAAAAAAATAAAAAAAAAAATAACTCGAAAACGATACACTTTCGCATAAGCACTTTAGGGGTTGTTTGATAGATAATGTCCTGTACTATAACCCCTTAACGGGATCGTGTCCTATTTTCCTGTAACCCTGTATATTAGTTGAAGTATGTAGTTATATATAGCACTGTTATCCAATTTATAGGGAAAATATTGTTATAATTTGATACCACTATTATTATCTAAATATTCTGCAGGAAAAAGGAAAAGGTGACTTACTGACTGACTGATCTATCAACGCACAGCTCAAACTGCTGGACGGTTCGATGTGATATAGTGAGACATGGTTCCAGCGCAATAGCAATTTGCGGAACTTATATAATACTTGAATGATTTAACAATAATGCGTAACGATTCGGAGACAAAACAATAGAAAAGGGTTTTGTATTTTTGTATTAACAGGTTTATTCTTTGATCTAGATACAAAGTCTAAATTTGTGACTTAAATCGGAATTACGGAAGCATGTGCAAGAGTATGTATCCGAATTGGTTATTTGACTAAATCAAAAATAAAATATTTCTCCGTGATTATTAAATAGAAGGTCTTCCAAAATACGTAAAATCCACGTCCTTTGTTAGTTTCAAGTGTGATAACCATTTTAAATTATCGATTAAACTAAAAAAGTACGTCATTATGATGTGACGTCACGTTCCAGTATTTCATAGAATATCGCATAGGTACTAAGCGCGCGTATTGACGTTTGATAAAAAGTTACTGATTTGACTAGTTGTCAAATACCGTATTCCCAATGGCGAGTGTGGCATTTATTTCTACGGCGATTGTGATGTCACAGAACATTCAAAGGGATTTCAGAAAAAAGAATCTTCAAAACACTTGCCAAAAATGTAGAGTAGATGAACATATAAATTGACCCGTTCGGTGCTCTAAAGTCTGAAGATAATAACAAGTCAATTAAACATCGATACGTGTTAAAGAATAAAGTGTTTAAAATCGATGTCATTAAAAAGGAATTAATTAGTCTCAGTAATGCCTTATCAAACGCGCATTATTCTTAAACGACATCAAATCAGTCACGAAGCGCCGGCGATTTACATTATTATTAGGGTTCCGTACCTCAAAAGTAAAAAGGAACCCTTATAGGATGACTTCGTTGTCTGTCTGTAAAGAAAACCTATAGGGTACTTTCCGTTGACCTAGAATAATTAAATTTGGCATATAGGTGGATCTTATAGCACAAGAAAAGGAAAACATTCAAAACCCTGAGTTTGTGGTTATACCTACATCACAAAAAAAATTTAAATGTGTCCATGAACAAATATTTAGTATTTTCAACTTTCAAAATAAGATTACTTTACCAGGTGGGGTATCATATGAAAGGACTTTATATTCTAAAACAAATTTTTATTAATTTTTACGCATACCTAATAGTTTTTGATGTGTCGTGCAAAATGTCGAAAAATACAACTGTGGTACGGAACCCTCGGTGTGCTAGTCTGACTCGCACTTGGCCGGTTTTTGGTGATATTGTAGCCCATCGAAACAAACTATTGAAGTTTTGAAAAGAATAGTAAGACTTTATTGCAAACTAGCTTATGCTCGCGACTTCGTCCGCGTAGACTACACAAATCTCAAACCCCTATTTCACCCCCTTAGGGGTTGAATTTTCAAAAATCCTTTCTTAGCGGGCTCCTACGTCATAATCCAAGTCTGCATGCCAAATTTCAGCCCGATCCGTCCAGTAGTTTGATAGATCAGTCAGTCAGTCACCTTTTCTTTTTATATAATTAGATAGAAGATAGATGAAACTGGTCAAACTTTGCTTCGATCTAAAAAAGAAATGAGGTCAAAATACAAGAGCTACGCATTCGTGAATTTATTTGTGGAGTAAGACGTCGTTTATTGCAATATTTATAACTAATGAATCAAGCCGTGCAAATATACAGACGGGATTATTATATACGCAATCAGATTAAACGATCATGATTATTTATACTTCATTTGATTCAGATACTATAGATTGAATATGGTCCTGCTCTTGCTAAAATTTACTAAGCAGCCATTCAAGGGGATTGCAGTCATTAATAATAATTCTTTGTTTATAGGATGCAAGATAACAGGCAGACAGACAATTTCGCATTTGTATATTGTGTCTTGGACTGTAGCGAAGAAATGATGTGGTTTTTTGTATAATGTTAGTTTACGGGGCTAGAATTCATTATTAAAGAGAATAATTTAAAAAAATCAAGATTTTTTAAAATTTTAACAAAATTAATTATCAACGCCACGCCTGTACGGAAAGCAATTGATGTCACAAGGCGTAAACGAAAAATATTTTAACAAAAAAAAATATTTTCCCACAAAAATTACTCTATTTTTATGTTTAAAAATTGTAAAAAATTGTCGTTTACCTTCTGTACAGCGTGACGTCCATGTAAAAAATAAATAATAATGATGTTTTTTTTTAAAAAAAAATTCTTTATAATGAATTCTAGTCCCATAAACTACCGCTATACAAAAAATCACATCATTTTATGACTACAGTCCAAGACCCTATTAAAACAAACGGAGTTCTTAGCTATTGACAGAGTGAACTACTATTGATCCCACCATCACAAAAGCCATAACTTGTTCGGCTTTCGTAATATATTTATCAGGCGTAGGAATGCGGCGAGTGAACGTCCAAGACACCCAAGCCGCAGGCGTGTCTGCCTTATAACGGCTACACACGTGCTTACCTTACAGGTTCGCGTCTTACCTGAGGGTCTAGACAGATGTACTGTCTATAAGGGTCCAGGTCTATCCCTAGTCTTGAAGTTGCTGGGTGGCCTTACGACTAGAAACTCCAGCAGGGATGGGCATTTTATGGGAAATAGACGAAAAATGCGGAAACCTGCCCAGAATGAATGTTGAAGAAGTGACAATGCTTGTAGAATTTTTTTAATAGGAGTTGACAATGCCTACTTTTTAACCGACTTCCAAAAAGGAGGTGGTTCTTAATTCGGCCCGTTTTTTCAAGTAAATATTTTTAGGTTTATTAAAGTTTAATTTTTTGAAAGAAACGGAATATTCACACATTGACAATTGACATTTATGCTCAATTCAGATTGACATTTAACTGCGCATTCTATACTGCTCAAGTCATTGGCTGTATTTGTGGTATCCTTGCTGCAGCAATGCATTTCATCCATTAGTGAAAGAATGTCGGTCAATCATAGGCGATTGCTTTCGACACACACTATTGGTACTGGGTTGATTACAGTACTCCTGTAGAGCTGTAGCAGATTCCAGCAGAGCTGTTTGGATAGGTCTGCGCAAGCTAACCTGCTAATTAAACCGTTGAAAGACGTACGTATGTGATTGGCCTTACGAGTTAAACAGTACGGCAAATGTCACTAAGGCAAAGGCGTGATCTCGGAGCCCTCTGATGAAATTAGGATGTTTAATTTCCATCGCATGTTAATAGCAAATGATATTGTTAGCATACTAAAACCTGCATTATGATTGTTTCTTATGCACTTCTTGCCTTGTAAATAACACTGCAATTGTCATCGTGGTCATCCTATTCAAGGTCTAGTATAAAATGAAATCCTATTTAATGGAATATTTGTGTACCTCTGAGCACCACCTATTATGTTCACCATAACCATAATTCAAAAGTTTTTGCTAACTACTTCTTTATTGTTATTTCGCTAGTTACTTAAAAAATACTATAGTGACGTCGACGTTTGATCGCTGTTTTGCTATTATTTATATCTCTTGAAACATTTAAAATCTAATACTTTAATAATGCTCTGGTAATTGAGTACAATAACCTCTGGAATCTATTACAGTTCACAAAACATTCCTTTTTACTGTGGAATTCATGAATTCACCATAACCTTCGTCTATAACTTTTTGCGTATCTTTTTATAGTCAGTTCGTTCAAGATTCTTCGTTTAGTAGTTCAAGATCATTGTTGACCTAACCGGTCGGTCGGGTAAATCTTTTTACTTCGCAGATTTGACCTACATCTAATTACAAAAACGTTGTTTACTCAAGCGGCATTGCTGTCGTATCAATAACAAGTTCTTCAATGAGGCCATACGTCTCTCTAGTTTCGCAGAAAACGAGAAGTTCTATGTTCTATGGCTGTACTACTTGGCCCGTCCCTTTCCTCTACTTGCTAAGCTTAAAGTCACATTGGACTTTTGAAGTGAAAACTTTTTAGTACCGTTGTGATTTGAAGCTTGATGAAACGAAAAACCGACACTAAATAGCATTGACTTATATTACTTCGTATGTCAGGGCCTGCAACCTCAGTGACGTCTGGATTTCAAACGGGTCGCTCATTAGTATCTAAGAGGTGGCGCTGATTTATTTGGTTCCAAAACCGTGAAAAATTTTGTTCGCTTGGGCATATCTTGTAGAGACAAACGCTTACATCTAGATATTTTTTTGTTTAAAGCATTTTGTCCTGCATGACGCTAAATCGCTTAGCGGCACGGCTTTGCCGGTAGGGTGGTAACTAGCCACGGCCGAAGCCTCTCACCAGACCAGACCAGAGAAATTATGAAATTCCAAACCCCTGCCGGGAATCGGACCCGGGACAACCAACTAACAAGACCACACCGCTTACCACTAAGGGAGGTCTTCATTGAAATTTTACTTTAGGGATGTGATTCTGTCCCACATTTACTGCCTCCATTAAAATCTTGTACAAGTAGGACACTGGTACTGATTCTGAGCACAACCAAATTTTAGAGCATTCGCATCCTCTTCTTACTAATATAATATGAAAAGAACAGAATTAGTTTGACAGTTTTAAGTTTAATTTAGAGCCGTTCAACCTCGTTTAGCTGCCAGTCGCGAGCGTATCGTTTAGTAGTGTGCACTAAAATTTAGAGTCTTTAAATGTAAAAATCATGTTCCGTCCTTTTTTAGTAATATTAAAAAGAAGAGGATGCAGATACTCTAAATTTAGTTTAGCGAAAAACAACAGAATCAGCGCCATTTTTGTCCTATCTAGCAATGGTCGCAGAAATATTTGTCTTGTCGATGTCGCCAGTGTGACCATACGCTAATTCTGTTCCGGCTATCGCTTGTCCTGCTCGCACGCTTTCCCTCCCGCTCCCCCCGGATCCACCTGCGTATGCGCAGCGCGACACACATCTTCCGTTTGCTTTCTATTTTCCGTTTGCCGATCTGCGCGGCGTGTTTCACACGATCATTACGCTAACTTGGCCTTTTAAATGGACATTTTTTTAATTATGCTTGTTTTTTCGTTTTAGGGTTCCGTAGTTAGTAAGGAACCCTTATCGTTTAGTCCGTGTGTGTGTGTGTCACAGCCATTAAAAGATTAGACTTTAAGAGTTGTATAACGTTGAAAAGTACAACAGTCAAAGTCTAAGGCTGAGATCTATAGAGCGCACTTTGACTTTGCTCAGACTTAAGATTGAGTTAAAACGAGACAGATTTATGTGAGAGATATAGCTCTATCTCGTTTTAACTCTGTCTTAAGTCTAAGCAAAGTCAGAGTGCGCTCTATAGATCTTACCCTAAGAGTCGCTACTTAATCTACGTGATCAAATCAGAAATGAGGAGATCCGTAGGAGAACTCAACGGGTTGCGAAGCTGAAGTGGCAATGGGCCAGGGCACATAGTTCGTACAACCGATAGACGTTGGGGTCCCAAGGTGCTGGAATGGTAACCTTGCACCGGAAGACGCAGTGTTGGAAGACCGCCCACTAGGTGGTCGGACGATATCAGATGAGTCGCAGGGAGCCGCTGGATTCAGGCGGCGCAAGGCCGTGGCGTGTGGAAGTCCCTACAAGAGACCTATGTTGATGAAGACGATAAACAATCGCTATACAAAATTTGTTTTTCTCCATCTACGGTCGGAAACTCGGAATCATAGATAAGCTATGAATCAATGTATTTTATGTGTGTTAAAACAGGTATGTTATAAGTGGGATTAGAAAAACACCTTTGTTAAATTCTTCGCGTGACATTGTTAACGCCTGTAAACCTTGACATGACATCAGTGGCATTAAAACTTTGTTCAGTGTGACCCTTGTGTCCATTACCTTAGAGTCTAAAGTACCGAATGCAATAATCGTATAATAGATCACAGATGCCCATTGTCCAGCTGGAGCCGGTGTACAAGTGGCCAACAATGACGGTTCAAGTAAAATTTTAAACATTTATATTAAGGACTTGTTTATTATCAGTCATAGGCCATAGCTCTCTCAAAACATTAATAATAATTTATTTTATTATCTACTAGCTTATGCGTGGACTACACAAATTTCAAACCCCTATTTCACCGCTTTAAGGGTTGAATTTACAAAAATACTTTCTTAGCGGATGCCTACGTTATAATAGTTACCTGCATGCCAAATTTCAGCCCGATCCGTCCAGTAGTTTGAGCTGTGCGTTGATAGAGCATCGTCAGTCAGTCAGTCACCTTTTCTTTTTATAAATTTAGACTAGCGACCCGCCCCGGCTTCGCACGGGGTAGCTTATTACAATTTTGGTGGGGATCTCTAATTTTTCTGAAAATATAATATAATGTAACCTATGTCACTCAGGAATATTGTAGCTTTCTACTGGTGAAAGGATTTTCAAAATCCCACGCGCTATCATCGGGATAGCGCGGGGGATATGTGGGTGTGCATCCCGCACTGGGATGTGGGGTGTGCTGTGCGGGGCGTCCCCACCCCTCCACGACTCGCCTCATGATTGGCATGTTGATCTATCGCGAACTAATAGGATTTGGTGAAATTCCAACGAAATTTTTAAAAACCTCGACCAAGATTCACGCTTCAACTAGCACAATCATACAGGTGCAACAAAATAGTGCAAAAAGTAAAACGTACCTAAACTCAAATACTCAATAAATATTAATAATCGTTTCACATAATTCATTCTTGCATTAATAAACCTGTAAACGTATCCTTACAAATTACAAGTTTCATGTTATTGATGTTAATAGGCTTAGGTATTCTTTTCATTACACACATTACTCAAATTACCGGCGCGGGTACAAAATATTTTGTATAGGTACTGTTATATCTCTAACTACGCCTGGTGCACTAGAAAAGGGCTTTCGCAGACATGACGGCGTTTAGCGATAGTTGGGCGCTTCAGAGCAATTACATAGAGAAACGACCAGTACATGTATTGGAATCAGTACCAACAGGCACCAGACAGACGCAGTGGTCATTGTCGTCTTGGCTGCTGGACATAGGGTCTCTACTCTTTTGTAGGATCCAGCGGTATTCTGCAGCTCGCTTCGTCTGTCCACCTAGGGGAGGGTCTGCCAAAACGATGCGTTTTCCGCTGCGAGGTCGCCATTCCAACACCAACCACTCTAACTTTCTCGGTTTTCTCGCTTTTTCGGTTCTTCGATCTGTCCCCTCCCATTGTAACTTGAACTACACAACCCGTCGGGCTATGCCGGTTACTCTGCTGCGCGATTGCGGGAGAATGACAGCTACAATGTGACGATCGGAATCATCTCTGATTGGTTAAAACTCGCTCACTACTGGCTACAATGCATTGTTACAACAAGAATCGCACAAATTCAGCCAATCAGAACAATTGAGATTGTAATAATGATTGATGCAGATTTTAGACAATCGCCCTACTGGTTATTCTACGGATCTCCTTGTTTCTGTTTCGATCACGTAGAGAAACTCCGAGCATATTTCCGCTGAGTGATCTTTCTTCTTTCTTTCAAGAATCGTAATACAGGGGATTATAATAATATTAAGTCAATGGGCAAACCGACGCGCCGTGTATGAATTTCCTACAGCGCATTTCTACGGATGCGCCAGCCTTTACTGGACGTAAACTAGGTAATTATCTGCCCGGTGTTTAGTTCAAACAATAAACATCCTTGCGACGATGTCGGTTATGCACGAACCTACCTAAATACCTGGTAGCAACTATTGTTAGAATTTGTGTGACGAGCAAGCATTGTGATGACTGAATCGCATCGGTAACTGACGATGCAGTCAAAGATAGAAATCTTGCTAACTTCGAAAGGTAAAACAATTTAGTAAGCTAGCGCTAGTAAGTATGCGATCACTGTTTTAAAATATCAACTTAAATACTGATGTCATAATCCAATAAAAAGATAAATTTAGATTTGCGTGTCCGACTCGCGAACAAAAATGATATTTCCCTTGTCGATTACTGAGCAAGTTACTGTTGCCCAATTGATTGGTTTGGCAGTAGGTACAGTGCGTTAGCTAAACTGGATGCCAATTGGATTTTTTTTCAATCCAATCCTTAATCTAAGATACAGATATTAATTTCTAGAACGTACCTAACATCCGTCAAGGAATCCAACTTCGTTTGTATATAGAGAACGCAACGGGTACAAAGCTGTTACAAGAATTTAGCGAACACTCTCATTCGAAATTTAAAAGGCGCCGGCGCAAAAGGGACCGTCCCTTGTGATGTTGTGATGAAAATAATGTGATCGAATGGGTAAGTCTTGAAAAATCTCATGATTTATTAAATTTTCTCATCAGTAGAAAAATCTTTAAACAATCAGCATCCGTCCTCATCGACAGAAACGCGATATAGGTCACGGACTGTGTGTAAATAGTAATTCGTTAAATATGACGTTTATTTGTACCGAGCGACCTAAATTCTGCGAGGAATTCTCAGACTACTTCGTATTTCATTGCTTTTAGGCTTGTCTCAAAACGACCTGAATTATAAAAGTGTTTGGCGTTCCCAATGAATTATGAGTATACAAGAATTGGCTATTGAATTTTATCATTCCAATTTTGAAGGTTTTAATTTAATTACTTTCAAAGCTTCAACTATCACACACAAGGGTCATAATTACTAAAAAAAAAATCCGCTCTCGCTTGTCAAAATATTCTTTTGAATATTATGAAAAGCGAGAGCTGAAAAAAATTACGCTTCTATCTACGCTAAAAGAAATTAACCAGCTGAAAAAAAATTACCCCGTTTTTTTTCAAAATTTAAATATGCCTCTGTATTAAGGTTTCTTTAGCTTTGCTAAGCAACTTTACAGCTGTTAGCTCTATAGTTTATTTTTAAAACGGCTGTTACACACAGCCATACAGACCGACTAAACGACAACGGAATGTTAACGTAGCACAGAAAGCAAGTGGCATAGTTTTTCGATGGGATCTATAAAATTTCTCGTAGTATTATACGAGTAGGTAGTAGGAGTAGGATCTTGCGTCGGCCTACGTGTTATCATATTGCCAAAATCAGCCACAAACGAGAAAATCCTTATTTAAATAATGTTTTCGGAAAATATAAGGAAATACCAGTTGCTAGTCACGGCCACGAATGCGTAAACAATTTTTCGGCTTTGAGAATATGACCTTCAAATATTTGATAATAAGTAAATCAATCTTCTCTATATCGTCCGTCATAACATCGATGTCTCAAATATTGTTATAGAAATCTATAGGCATACTACAGTTTTTTCTTTTATGCAGTAGGTTTTATGGAAGGAACTACCACTCTTCCGTTGGTTGTTATGCATATTATTTATCTACAAAAAACCAAATTCACCACAAGTAAGAAGAAAGAAAGAAGAAAGAACGGACTGGACTGGACGGATCGGGCTGAAATTTGGCATGCAGATAGCTATTATGACCATAGCTATTATGGCATCCGCTAAGAAAGGATTTTTGAAAATTCAATCCCTAAGGGGGTGAAATAGCGATTTGAAATGTATGTAGTCCACGTGGACGAAGTCGCGAGCATAGGCTAGTATGTAATATTAATGTGAAAGTATTTTCTTTGTTGATTTGTCTATAAATCACGGAGCAACGAATCGATTTCTGCAAGGATATACTTAACACCTAGAGATTGACATAACAGTTTCAGATTTTTAAAAGACCTAAATACATGCGGAAGATATCACAAGCATAAAATCTATTGTAGTCATCTCTAAAGATTTCAAGGTCTAGGTCATAGATAGCATGTTTAGTATTTAACATCAGGCGACCTGTCTGCTCGTTAGAAACTTAAGTAATTATCTGGCATCTTCCATTTCTGTTTCCTTTATCGTATCTACGATTATACCTCACAGCGACGTCAGATCAACGTAATGTTTGTACGTCTCTATCATCTGTATAAAGTAAACGAGTTTACCGTAGTTGCGCATAATTAACACTTCTATATCGTATTCCAAGGTCGGCCGTGAGTGAGATATTGTATTTCACATGTTGTACATGATAGTAGAAAACGTTGCCCATTTGAAACACTCAGTTAACCGCAATGCGCTATTAAATATTGCAAATCGGTTAAATGCAATTAATGGGTACATGTGAATTTAAAAATATTTCATTTCGACACTAAGATATAGTGGAATGATCATAATAGATAATCTGTGAACGTAAAAGGAGGTAAGCTAAGTTTTTGTATGATTATCAGCGATAAATGGTTAAACGTATATACGTAGCCAATCATTCAATTTATCTTTTTCCTCTTTTTCTTTTCGTGCCTCCACTATTAGAGTTTGGCTGTCATCTTATATCATAATTCATATCCTATAATTCGCCAAACGGAAAAGTTACGCTACGTTGGCTACATTGGTCAATTCCCGGAAATTCAAAAGCTAAAGACTTCCTTATTCTAACGACGCTTCTCTTTCCCTCTTTTCTGCTCATCAACTCACTCTTTCTGCGTTTGATGGTCAAAATCAAGTATTTATTTTTCGATAAAAAAATAGAGACCTAATTTTGCGCGTCGTAGGATTTTGCCGTTTCTTAGTTTTTGGTCCCAACTTATTCGCAGCATCGCATTTAAACTATGAATAAAGTAAAATTCGACTGAGTTAAGGATATGATAATAATAATTATTCATTATACAGATTTAAAATATCATTAATAATCTTGGTTTTGCATGACTAATCCATTATGAAATGGTTCAAAGAAAGAGCAATACAAAGACTTTTTGCGATAATCAAAATATAATACAAAGTCACAAGATAACAAGATTTAACTATTTACTTCTGGAAATAGAAAGAAATATAATGATAGGTAAAGCGATAGATTAAAATTAATAAAAAATAAGTCATACATACTGAAACAAACACAAAACAATAATGTTACAAACGTCTTTGAGATCTTACATTTGTAAGACTCACTGACGATTGGGTTCTTGGTGTATAAATAATCATACAATTGACGTCAATCACTGCAGATTCGTTTACTGAATGCGTTTCAAATCTGGATGCTGGTCTTAAAACAAATTACGTTGATCCATTTATTGTGAGCTTAATTTATCAAACTTTTGCGAAGGTGACAAACTGTTCCCAAATGTACGATTTAGGGTGGTCCAACTTCCGAACTGGACGCATGAAATCACATTTCAATTCAATAACCATGTCACTAGAAGAATGTTAAATGTGCATGTGAAAGGAAAAAAGATGAGAGGACGACTAATGAAAAGGCGGATAGTTTGCTTGAAAGTGGGAAGTGGGTGGATGAGAAAGGCGGAGGACCGCGTGTGGTGGCGCGTTCTCGGGAAGGCCTCCAGCAAACAGGTTGATTAGTTGATTGATAACAGCTCTTACATTGACCTTGAGAGCCACTCGTTCATCTGCATATTATCTGGTTTTATTTTCACCGTTGCACAGATACTGTTTGTTTTAATTTACTCTTTGGTATATTTATTGGTTTAATCCTATCTGTATTTTTGCAACTAGCTGACGAGCTCAGAATTTTATCTAGTTTTTCGTAACTATTAACATTCTTGATTCTCCTAATGAATTGTAACTTATTTAAACGACAAGCTTATGCTCGCGACTTCGTCCGCGTGGACACATTTCAAACCCCTATTTCACCCCCGTAGGGGTTGAATTTAATCCTTTCTTAGCGGACGCCTACGTCATAATAGCTATCTGCATGCTAAATTTCAGCCCGATCCGTCCAGTAGTTTCAGGCTACTAAAATTTTATAATTATAGTAACAGTGGCCAAATAAGTTAATCATCATCATCATCATCATGATCAACCCATCACCGGCTCACTACAGAGCACGGGTCTCCTCTCCGAGTGAGAAGGGTTCTGGCCATAGTCTACCACGCTGGCCAAGTGTGGATTGGCAGACTTCACACACCTTTGAGAACATTATGGAGAACTCTCAGGCATGCAGGTTTCCTCACGATGTTTTCCTTCACCGTTAAAGCAAGTGATATTTTAATTACTAAAAAACGCGAATAACTCCGAAAAGTTAGAGGTGCGTGCCCGGGATCGAACTCCCGACCTCCGATTGGAAGGCGGACGTCCTAACCACTAGGCTACCACAGAATAAGCTAATGATCCAATCCAATCTTGGACTTAGTCTGACCTTGAAACCGCGAGCATTAGTACCGTTTCGTTCCACACACATAATAGACTTACACTTGACTGATGAGTGTATTGTCGGCTTAACAATGAGCCCAAGCATCTGTGTTAGTGGCCAGTGAAACTGTTTGTGTTACCGTAGTCTAAGAGCCGGTGCACGTTTCGTTTAAGTAGGTTTTATAACAATAACATGGCGCATTGGCGCCCGCGCCAACCGAATTCAGAACCTCCTTCTTTTTTTTCAATACAGGTTGAAAATTTTAGTGATACAAATTAATATAAACAAATTACTTAAATCAAGTACCCTTATTACAAATGCGAATGTGTGTTTGTTTGTTAGTTTGTCCTTCAATCACGTCGCAACGGTGCAACGGTTTGACGTGATTTTTTGCATGGGTATACGAGTAGATAAAGACCTGGAGAGTGACATTTAGGCTACTCCTTATTATCCCGAAAAATCAAAGAGTTCTTCGGGATTCACTGGTTAAATTCCGGAATTCAGTTCATGTGGCATTAAGTAAATTACCATAGTAATTTGCTTGATGCCATATGAACTGCTTACCTACATTTGTTTATTAGTTTAGAGTTTATTTATGTAATTATTATTATTATTTTTTAATTAAGTAACTTATTTTAGTAGTAAAATTACCTGACACTGTATTCGCATGCGGTGATTACCTTTAATTAGCGCGTCATTTTATCTAAGAACTTTTGTATTTTTAATTTTGTGTTTGATGTAGATGATTAGCTGTTGGTGATCCTAATAAATGAAAAAAAAAATTATAAATCTAATTCCACGCGGACGAAGTCGCGGGTATTAGCTAGTAAACTACACAATAGAATTATTGTTAACTAGCCGATGCCTGCAACTTCGTCTGCGTGAATTAAGTTTTCAAAAATCCTTACTACCTTTACTACTGGTACTTTATTGGTACTTGGTTTTCAGGGATAAAAAGTATCTTATATTATTCTCCAGACCTTTAACTATATCCATGCAAATAATCATGTCGATCCATTATGCTATGCGGCGTGATTGAAGGACGGAAGGTGAGCCTCAATAGCTCAACGGTTGAGGAGTGGACTGAATTCCGAAAGCACAACTATCCTACTTCTAGCACAAGCTTTCCGCTTAGTTGGAGGGGAAAGGGTAATCATGGTTAGCATGGCTAATATTCTTTAAAAAAAATGTACATAAATCCCGGCAAGCTGACGTTAGGACCGATGGATAGATGTACCAAAAATAATAATAAACTTTTTAGCGTGATATCCCTGGGAGAGATAAGGACTTAAAGAATTAGTAACTCCAATGTAACAACCCTGCAAACAGCTGATCGCAAAAATGTACTCGTAAAAACTTCTTTCGTGATGGCTGAGCACCAGATCTTGGCCTATCTGTTCAATATGTTCTTTTAAAACGAGACTTGGATACACGACTATCCTTTTTAGAACTACTTGTTTGGTTAAAACAACTTTCTTATTTTTTTCTCTACTTTTCCTTTTCTATTTGCCTCGAGATTTTCTATTCGCAAATACTTTGTTGGTTCATTAGTTTTGTCTTTGGTTGGATTGATTTATGTTTATTTGAATTAATTAGTTAATTAGTAGCGCGCGATAGTGTGGCAATGAAGAGATTTACCTGAAAGGTAGAGCGGATACTATCCATATCTATACTCTCTCTCTCTCCGGTCGTTCCTTCATTGCTGAAGATCGTGGTCCTGGCAACCTGCCCTCGAATGGATTATCTGTTTCCATCGGCTTCTGTCGGTGGCCATTTTCGCAATGTGATAAAATCCACACCTGCTGGACTCCTTTAGCTGGTCGGACCATCTAGTTGGTGAGCGGCCTCTCGGTCTTTTGCCCTCAGTGTTGCCCGTCACTATGAGCTTTTCTAAGCTGTCATCCCCCCGCCGTATGATGTGGCCGAAATATGAGAGCAATCGTTGGTAACATGTGGAGGAGAGTCGAGCAGTGATTCCGAGTTGCGAAAGGATAGACACGTTTGTAGCATCCGCCTCCAGCACCACATTTCGAACGCATCTATTCTTTGCCTTTCTCTTGCTTTGATAGTCCATGTATCTACTCCATACATAAAAATTGGGAAGATTAAGGCACGAACGAGCCGGGTCTTGGTTTTGAGTGATATGCCTCTGTTCTTCCAAATCCCAATTTATCTTGTCATGGCATTTTTCGCCATCGCAATGCGTCTCTTTATCTCTGGCACACAACTGCCATCATTGGAAATTTGGGATCCAAGGTAGATGTAATTCTATATCTATACTAATCCATACTAATTTTATAAATGCGAAAGTGTGTCTGTCTGTCTGTCCGTCTGTCTGTCTGTCTGCTAGCCTGTCACGGTCCATCCGTTCAACCGATTTTGATGAAATTTGGTACAGCGATAGATAGCTTGCATCCCGGGGAAGGACATAGGCTACTTTTTATCCCGGAAAATCAAAGAGTTCCCACGGGATTTTTAAGATTCATATCCACGCGAATGATGTCGCGACATCAACTAGTTCTCTATAGTTTGATGAAGCAACGAAAATAAAAGAAGTCACATGTCTTCTTTTAATTAATTGGATGCTTTGTCAACTAACATAACGTTTAAATATCTTCGTGTGGCATAATTATTATAATGATTCATCATTACCGACTAGACGAATTCCGTTCTGTTTCTGTTTTGCGATAAGATTCTTTGATGAATGTGCCCCATATTATAGTTTGAACTTAATTAACATAAAAATTAATAAACATCATTAAAATTGAGTTTTAATTTATGAAATACTTACTAGATCCCGCCCGCGACTTTTGTAAATAATCCTGTGGGAACTTTGATTTTCCAGGATAAAAACTAGCATGCTCAACAGGTAAAGGAGTGGACTGAAAACCGAAAGGTCGACGGTTCAAACCCCGCCCGTTGCACTATTGTCGTACCTACTCCTAGCACAAGCCTGACGCTTAGTTGGAGAGGAAAGGGCAATATTAGTCATCTTACAAGCCTATTATATTATATATAAAAAAACAAAAAAAAACCTCCTACAAATTGTGTTAATATAACTTCTTAAACACTTATTATCTCAACCAGTTCAACTAGATTGCTTATAAATTATTCGTATTACATTCGGTTGCTTGCGGGGTCGTACATTGCATCCTTGCGATGTATAATGCCTCATTGTTATGAAACAAAACGCCGCGCAGTCACGTTCCCCCGATATTTACAGCATGCACCTATTTACTGCAACTCGTTTCGTTTGTGCAAATAATGCTACAGGTTGAATGAGACTACCTAGTTACGTTAATTCATGAATACAATACCCATATCATAAATGCGACATTGTGACAAACACGCTGCAACGGACTACGGACCAACAGACCGACGTGATTTGTAGTAGCCTGCACCATAACAGAGTGTACAACTCGGTCATAAAACCCATTTTATGCCCTTGTTGTGCAATCTACTATTACATCATGTTTTGTTCGTTTATGATTATATTCACAGGTTACAAACATTTTAATCGACAGTAACAACTTTATGCTCCATCGCTTCCTTGTGTTTATGTTTTTCTTAAGAAATATTAAGCGTATTATGTAGCACATTGTTGTATTATTTGTTCTCTTGTTTCCGGTCGATGAATTAATTTTAATCAACCGAAACGGTTCAGCTCCCCTTGACCGTATGGGCGCCTTTAAATTTACCGCAAAGTACCAAAAATAAATTCAGCCTGTAATATAATTTTTTTAGTGATAAGTTTTTTTTTCCACATGTAAATATGCCTATATAAAGTACCTAGCTACTTGTAAAAGTATTGTTAATTAAATATTATTTGCCTGTAAACTAACTAAAGTAGAGAGTTTTTTTTAATATAAATGCTCTATCGGCATTGGTCTATCTAAATATTTTATAGCCATAACGAATATGTAATTAAAATGTTGCCAAAGAAATAAAAGCAGCGTCAAAAACGGATTGACCAACGCGACTTGCGCTAAGATATGTGAAAGAATTAGCGATTTTAGCGGCATGCGATCATGCAAGTCTAAGTTTCCTCAGATCTGTTACGACTTACGGCCTGCGCACGTTGTCGGACGGGATGGCAGAGGATTTTAAATTTATCAATTGAATTTGATATTTATCCCATTGAAATTGCAATCCAAAAATACCTTGAAAACTCTTTGATTTTCCAGGATAAAAAGTATGCCACTCTCCATTATCTATACCAATCACGTCAATCCGTTGCACCGTTGCGACGTGATTGAAGGACAAACAAACAAACACACTTTCGCATTTATAATAATGATATAGAAGGATTTAAACGTCCAACACGTAATCTATTCGATTCAACAGTTTGATATAACACTTTGCCAAGTTTACACTTTCCCCACTGTTTATTGCATTGAGCATCCACCCGGCATCCAGGTTTATAGGACAAACATGTCTGCATGATTTATCTTATTTTCTATTTCCTAGCTTTCCCCTTGCGCAGTGCACTTGACGAGCCCTTTCTACTATTTGGAATCCATTCTTGAATACCAATTTTGTTTATCCTCAGTTTTATCTATTTACCACACTTATGAACTTAGTCGTTTAAATATAAAGTAAGAAAACACGAATTTCGAAAGGAATATACAGTACGCGGCAGGAAATAATGTACATCGGCCTTTAGAATGACATTTCGGTTTTATAGAGCGTTGTCTCCGTCACTCATACCTATATGACGTTTTGTCGGTCTCACCGACAGAGACAATGCTCTACAAACCCGCTATCTCCTTCTCAAGGTCGATGTACATTATTTTCTGCCGCATACTGTTCTTATTAATTGTAAAACTTCAATAATTAAGCAAAAATGATTGACGTTTTGGCTTCCATTTTCAAATATTTGTTCAATTTTCAACCAAACCTTGTCATTCATAAATGAGTTCGAAACTGGATGGCCAACGATTGAATGTAGATATTTATTTTCTCTTCGACGTTTTCATTCATAAATGAATGAAAAATGGACTGCTATTCCCACGTACCCTCGAGATTATCTATTCTCAAGTCTTATGAACATAAATTATTATCTAATTCGTAATTTAATCACGATTATGAATTCAAATAGCTGAAATTAAGATTGATATCTTTACGTTAAAACGCTTAAATTGTTCGGTTAAAACCATTGTTTATAGTGATTGGCCACATTACTTAGTTGCCGATTAACCAATCAAAGTAGCTTAGTATGCTTGTTTTTCTGCCAAGATATTAAAACAAGATGGTTAATAAATAATATGAATTACTTGTTATGTAATATTTCACTCAAAAATATTGGCACGCGAAGTCAACAATTCTGCCGTCCTTTAGCCACCTTTTAGTTGTGTAGTGTAAAATTAGTTTCATTAGGTATTTTAATACTGATCTAACATCAATGAGCCTTGATATTACAGCAGTGTTGTAATTTCCGATTGTTTTCGCAATTTACCGGCAATCGACTTTTATTTATTGGCACATATTTAATAAAGGATGCGTTTTATTAACATAAGCATCCTTTCTAGTTTTTACATAGTTGCTGTTATTTGTACTTATCAATTATTTTGTACCTGTTATTTCAATCATGTATCTATTACATTGATTTAAATTGCTAAATAGCCCATTGCATCATGGATCATCACTTTGTTCTTGTTTGAATATTCTAAGCCTTTGTTCTCCAACAGCGCCCCCTGTCAATGTCATTCAAATGCCAAGAGAGCCTTGTCGCACTATACCTAATGGCTACATGATGTCAATAATACCATAACGTCCGTCATTCATAGCGTCATATCCGCCGCGTTCCTTTCATTTTCGATTGTCTTTGACCGAGGTCTCATATAGAACTGCTTTGGTACAACCTATTGTTTCCTGCATGCATCTTAGGTTACAACAACATATTTACAGTTGCTATCTCTCTTATTATCACAGTGTTTAAGTTGATTATCACTTGTATCATAGAAGTAATTGTTTCACTATCCACTGTCGACTATGTGGAATAGATTATTTTGACAAAATATCCCGACTAGATTATTAGTTTTTCTTTTTTGTTCACTAGAAGCACACTCATTTTTATAATTTTTCACTAAAAGCTTGACCAAAATCATACCTTATGGGAAGTGATGATGTGGTCTAAAATGGGTCGCGTTACATGCCTATTCATTCCTGTTCTAAAAATACCGGCGTAACTAAGAACAATCATTAATGTATGATCCCCGGATTGTAATTAGTAGGAAAAACAGATCTCATAAAATTATTCCAAACCCTAGCCATGCATATGAGGGATGATGACGCAAAACTCGCCCAGCCCGGCTCGTTTTGCAGTACGATAGTAAAAAGGTGGAGAGGATACAAGATTGAAAAGTGGCTGAGCTTTTCTGGGTTCTTATAAAACATTGATAAGTGGACACCGGCAGCTGTGATCAAGACTCGGAAGTTTCACCAGCAGTGGTGATTTAAAAACTCGACAACCTTACGGCGGTGACCAAGCCTGAAATTTCACCAGTAGTGGAGAATCTTCGCCTATGAGTCTCCTTGCTTGACGATTATGGGCATCTAGAACTTCAATTCTAATTTCTATTTAGAACACCACTTCTGTAGACTGTGGATTACGACTTACTAATGTTGTTAACGTGTTTATCTTATCGATGCCTGTCACCAGTAATGTTGAATCTATGCCCATGATTCTCCTAGCTCGAAGATCAACGGCATCTAGAACTTCAATACCAAATTTCATTTAGAAAAACACTTCTGTGGATTACGTTACGAGAGCTGTTAACATGTTTGGCTTATCGATACCTCTCGATAGTCGATGTCGACTTATCGAAAGGTTAAGATTATTAAGAGTTATGAAACGAGTTTTATGTTCTCTCTAACCTTTGTTTTGTTTGGTATTTTGCATAACAACGTCTGTAGGCCTTAATCCGACTTTGACTGTAGCAATTTGTTTTTATCGAAATGTTTAATGCTAACCATAATTATGGGAATATTAGCCAATCGGGGCAAATCATGCAAATCGCGGGATAATCGTATCTTCTTCTTCTTTGTCGTATCACTCTTGGCAGAGCGGTCGTGGTCATCACGAAGCAAAATAATCCATAGTCCATATCCAAGTCCATAAAAACATAAATAAGTTCAAGAAAAAAAGTGACTGTCATAATGTAAATACTAGAAATAAAAATAAGCTTGTAATGCCCACCTCCAGGCTAAGTAAAGTTAGCAATTCATTTATTGGAAAATCTATAAGATTTTATAATAAGCTTCCAGAAGACATATTGGAGATGTCTCTCAACAAGTTCAAAGTTTTCATAAAACGTAAACTAATTGAAAAATCCTATTACAATGTAAAGGATTATTTAAATGATAAGCAAGCTTGGGAATGAGTTGCTTAACGGATTGTGATAGTTCTATAATTTTGTAAAGTGGTGATAATAAAAAGAATACCCGGCTGAGTTTGTTGTGGGCTCTTCTCAGACCTGGGCGCGTTTGGAACCCTCGTAGCTTTAGTTTTAAGTTTGCGAAATAATTATCACCACTATATCTTAGAAATCCAACATCTGACTTTCAAAAAGAGTTATTAATTACCTATTTTGAATAAATCATTTGACTTTGACTTTGACTTTGCAACGTCTTTAAGGGCAGATGTTATATGCCTCACGAGCATTCGCCATTTCTCCCTGCTGGTCGACAGCCTGGTACACTCGTGCAAAGGACCGCCCATAGCAGACTTAATTTGGTCGGTCCATCGCATGGGTGACCTTCCTCGTCCTCTGGTGCCCTCCACCTTGCCCTGCACGACAAGACGCTCGATGGAGTCACTCTCACGCCGGGAGACGTGTCCGAAGAATTTTAATATGCGACTCTGTACTATCGACGAAAGTCGTTTTTTAATGCCGAGTTCTTGGAGTATAGAGATGTTGGTACGAGATTAGGTCCATGAGACTCCTAGCATGCGCCTCCAGCACCACATCTCCAGAGCATAATCGTATGCATTGATCAACATTTCGTTCAGTGTTTCCATGAAAGTTATGCCTTTCATACTAATAAGTTTAGTGATATTCTGAAAAAAGAATTCTTTTCAGACCAGGTGCATTTGGAACACTCATAGCTTTAGTTTTGAGTTTTAAATCTTACAAATTCGACAATTGAACTATTAAAAACTGTACAATGGTAACTATTTTGAATAAATGCTTTAACTTTGAACTAGTTTTCGAAAATTATGATTGATATGTACGCAGATGTATTGGTACTTTTATCCATAAATATTATTGTGGCGTAGATAAGGATGACTGCAAGACTCAAGTGGTGTACACTGTACAGTGAACTTCGTTTCAAAATACACGATAACACGCCTCTGTGCCTATTTTCTGACAAGGTTTTTACCTATTTCTAAGTAACTAGCAGTAGATATTTACTGATCTATTCTGTGATTATAGAATTAGGTGCAGATAAATAATTTGAGGCCTTATACCCAAATATGGGATCCTTATCTGGACTGAATAGAGAATACCTATCTACTCAAATAAATAGATAATCAGGCAATAGTAATTAGCAATAGATATAAATGTAGGTATAAACTAGTTTAAAACTTCTGTAAACTAACAGTTTTACTAACCGACACTGCACATAACATTATATAGATACCTAACATGTAAACCTCACAAACGCATACAAATTTAGAGCCTCAATAGCTCAACCGGTATAGCAGTGGACTGAAAACCGAAAGGTCGACGGTTCAAATCCCGCCCGTTGCACTATTGACGTACCTACTCCTAGCACAAGCCTGACGCTTAATTGGAGAGGAAAGGGGAATATTAGTCATTTAACATGGCTAATGTTCTTTGTAAAAAAAAAAAATGTCGAGATACGTTCTAAGAACTATTATACAGGGTGTAACCAGAACGCTGGCAAAAACAGGCAGGTGATAGTAGTGATGATCAGTGATATGATACCACAAAAAAAAAAACGTGAAAAAAAACGAAAAAAGATTTTAAAAAACCTATAATTTGTAAAATTTCACGATTTATATTGCAAATAAAACATCTGACAGACGCTAGAGGTCAACGAAGGTTCCGTAAGTAGGCCACTCGGAGTCTAGCCGCGTTGTAGGCTTTTTTGTCCCGCGTTTTGAACCAAACATTGCGGGTTTGAAAAATACTAAATCACTGCAAAATGAGGCAAATGGTTATTGATATTGGATTGTGTTTTGGTAGATTAACAATAACCTAGCGTTCTGATTACACCATGAATATAGTAGTGAATTTTAAAGTTACACGGTTACAAGAATATACATCTTCATCTTCTTCTTAGTTAGCCCTTATTTATCCATTGTTGGAGATAGGCATCCTCACGTTCACGCCATTCTTCTCGGTGCTAGGCGAGCCTCCTCCCAAAGCTTGCTGATCGACATCACCAAGCTTGCGATTGAGTTCAACATGATTGTGAAGTTCTTCAAAGAACATTGAAATAAGAACCACACTACGTTCGTAAGGAGCACGCGACGGAGAGACTGCCGTTAAACTGGTATGTGTCTCGTTACTTAATTCATTCAGGAATGTGGAATTTGCATTGTATCGTGTCTTTATGAAAGTGTATAATGTAAACAGTAACAAATTAGCTCTTAGGAACAACAGGTTTGTAGCTCTAGGCGATTTTAAGGTGAAATGCATAAATGATATGTAATCATCACTTGCCAGCAGGTTTGAGGTTTGTAGCTAAGCGCTGATCTATAACTTAAAAAAATTAAATAGCTCATATTTATTTTATGTGGGCAACTTGTGCCATTTTTTTTACACAATCTTGTGCGATGGTACGGAACTCTTCGTGTTCGAATCCGACTCGCACTTGACCGGTTTTTATGTTATTATGAAGCAAGCACATAAATCATAGAGTAAAGAACTCTTGGAAGTGTCCACAAGGAGACAGGAAAAGACCAAATAAGTGGGGCTTAGACCTCAGTGTGGAACATAAGCTGTTGATCCGATACGTTGTCGTTATGCTAAGGCGATGTTGTGTCATCGACCGGTCATTCTTTGCTGTGAACTTTGCCAACCAAGGCGATGCAGTTTTATCACGATCTTCTAATATGCATTGTTATGTAATGAATGTGATAAAAATGGTAACAGTATTATCAAACACTCAATAGCTCAACCGGTAAAGGAGTGGACTGAAAACCGAAAGGTCGACGGTTCAAACCCCGCCCGTTGCACTATTGTCGTACCTACTCCTAGCACAAGCCTGACGCTTAGTTGGAGAGGAAAGGGGAATATTAGTCATTTAACATGGCTAATATTCTTTAAAAAAAAAAAAAAAAAAACAGGCAGCCGTATAGCGATGCTATATGGGGTTCATTTTTTAACCACACAGTTTCTTCAAATTATTTTATTATTATTAAGCCTTTATTTATTTTCCTTATCTTTAAAATTACAATACTTTGCTTTCTTACAACTATCTAGTTAATTATTTAATAATTTTTACCTTTATGTTAGTTTTGTTAATATGTATTTAGTATATTATATGTTTTGACATTTGTATTTTTTTTTTAAAAAAGAATATTAGCCATGTTAAATGACTAATATTCCCCTTTCCTCTCCAACTAAGCGTCAGGCTTGTGCTAGGAGTAGGTACGACAATAGTGCAACGGGCGGGGTTTGAACCGTCGACCTTTCGGTTTTTCAGTCCACTCCTTTACCGGTTGAGCTATTGACATTGATTGGTTAGTATCTAAATGAGAGCCTAACAGGTTTGTGTGGAGCGCACTATAAATAAACTCCTCATAAGATCGGCCTCGCTTCCACGGAGCGCCGATTCATGCGACCAAGCGAGTGCCGACCTTGCGACAATCTCTGCATTGTTTGCTAACACTACACCGAATACATTAACACTTGCACTTGGATCAGCTGCCAGTTGGAATACTGATGAACGTCCTAATGGTATGTCATTGCCCTTACCATAAGAAGCTGTAATTAGATCCAATGTTTATTGTGCATCATCAAACCTTGTCACTAGAAGAATGTTAAGTATGCGTGTGGAAGGAAAAAAGAGGAGACGACCAAAGAAAAGGTGAAAGAGAATATGCGTGAAAAAGGGGCGGATAATACGTTGACGAATGACAGAAGTGAGTGGAAGAAGGAGACATGTTGTGCCGACCCCACGTAGCATGGGATAAGGTAAGGAAGAAGAGAAGTTTATTGTGCATCATCATCATTATCAATTTTCCACCAATGGATACCAAACAGATGATGCCGGGATGCCCGCAACTTCGTCCAAGTGGATTTAGGTTTTGGAAAATCCCGTTTGAACACTTTGGTTTCCCGGAACAAAAGGTAGCCTATGTCTGATCTCCGGAATATATCTACGTATATTCCGAAGATCGAACATAGGCTATTTTTCTAAGTTAACTCTGTATCAAGTTTTGCTCAACGGATGGGCTAATATACACAGACAGACACACTTTCGCATTTATAATATTAAGCATCCTTTATCTACCAATCCTTAATTGGTTAGTGTTTTGGTATAAGTAGGTATATATAAGTTAAGTAATGTAGGAATATAAATGTAATAATCAGTTATTACTTACTAATTATATTTAAGGACTAGACGACCTCCCTGGCGCAGTGGTGAGCGTTGTGGTCTAAATAGTGGGAGGTCCCGGGTTCGATTCCTGGCAGGGGTTTGGAATTTTATAATTTCTAAATTTCTGATCTGGTCTGGTGGGAGGCTTCGGAAGTGGCTAGTTACCACCCTACCGGCAAAGCCGTGCCGCCAAGCGATTTAGCGTTCCGGTACGATGCCGTGTAGAAACCAAAGGGGTATGGGTTTAATAAAAACTGCCATACCCCTTCCAGGTTAGCCCGCTATCATCTTAGACTGCATCATCACTTACCACCAGGTGAGATTACAGTCAAGGGCTAACTTGTATCTGAATAAAAAAAAAGGAGTGCCAGCTCGCCAACAAACTGGCTCACCAGATTGGCGCAAGTCAGAAAATGTGTTAATATCTTGTATCCTATTTAATTATAAATAAATAAGAATTAAAAAAATTAAAAAATAGATTGTTACTTTAGTATATTCTGTCTAGGATGTTGTTTCGAGTCCGCCCTTTTACGGTAAAGCGAGATCAGTTTGCTGAGTTTAGTTTGTCGGCTCGTTATAATGAGCCAGCCAGAGGATCGGCCAACACAACCGTCCGTTACGAATAATAATGAGTTGGATTATACTAGTGACATCATTATGAAGGTTTAGCTAGCTTTGGACATATTTGGAAATACCTCTGGCCTGTGTTTACGAAAATAACTGCTTTTTCTTTGTAGGTATACTGTGATTTCGCTGGTGATAGTCTGATGGTTAAGAAGTCGGCTTTTTCGTCGGACACGCACCTCTAACTTTTCGGAAATTGTTTGCGTCTTAGCAATTAAATATCACTTCCTTTAACGATGAAAGAAAACATCTTGAGGAAATCTGCATGCCTAGGAGTGCTCTCAAAAGTGCCAACCCGCACGTTTTACATTTTTATTCCTTCTAAACACTAAAGCCAGCGAAAGCCTTATAAGAAAAGTTTCTTGATGGAGTGAGCTTCTCCCAAGTCTTGACGCACTCATACAAATATGCTTATAGTCCATACCAGCCAGTGACTGATTGTAGATAGCCTAGTTTTTAAAAAAGGTCCCCATTTCTAACGTGTGTCAAAAAGCTTCGCTACAAAAATTTGCGGTTAATTGCGCAGACTCCCAAGTCCAACTGAAGTTATAAGGAAGTCGGTAACCCTATAGGCTGTGCCAGCGTATGATTACCATACGCAAGTTGCGCAAGGCGAGGCACTTGCTGAAACACGACTGTAGTCGGAACCCGCGGTGCGCGAATCTGACTCGCACTTGGCCGGTTTTTACGAGTTAGATCCCCATCCCAAACGTTTGTTAAGAAGCTTCAAAAAGCTGTTAATTGCGCAGGCTCCAACTCCAACTGAAGTTATAGTTCTGGCATTTCACGAGGGCGAGTGGCTTATGTTTGTGTTAAGTTGTATCGGCATAAGCAAGGTACAGTAAATGTGTGCGTTTGCGAGCGCTTGCTCGCGACTGATTGGTCCGACATGCACGCACACTTACACAATGCCCTTGTATACGACGTAACCACAAGTAAAGTTCACCCGCCTTCGTGAATTGCAAGAACTGTACAAGGAAGTCTGTAACCCTATAGGCTGTGCGAGCGTATGATTACCATACGCAGGTTGCGCAAGGCGAGACACTTGCTGAAATCCGACACACTTGTCACACCTACTTAGCCACAGTTTGCTCCAACTACTGATGCAATCTACGCGTAGTAGCATAACGCAACCATATCTCAACTATTTGCATTTGATAATAACAGTGGCCTGTGATGTGTTGCACTTGTTCAGCGATCCAAGAGAGATCTTCTCTCGTGCAGGACGAAGAAGCTACCTAAACTGGTCTACGTAATTAAAACCCTTTACCGCCCTTCACGTGGTAAAAATAAAGGCCTTGTCTCGTAAGTTTCGACACGCAGTCATCAATTGCGATGAGAGCTAGCAGGTGTATGCTAGCGTTTTCATTCCAGCGATAGCCACCAGAACCTCTTTCTATCTAGGTGATTGATACGTCGCGTCGCACGCACTTGAAAAAGTCAATACTAAAACTATTTCTACTAAGTGTCCAACCAAAGAAAACAGAAGTTTCTAAGCATACAACCGCATGTTATATTAAAAACCCTTGAGTATGAATTAATGTAATTTATTAGTTGGCTCAGTCTTTATTAATGTGACTACATAGATAACCATAACAGTCCTTGGATCCTGAACTACAATTTTTTCAGAAAGCCCCCAGCCTTTTAAAGGAATTACATAATTGAGATATTAAGAACGTAAAATATAAAATGTGTGAGGACTATTTAATTTTATGCTTCCAAAAGGTATGAAAGACAAGCGCCATTCAGATTTCTACTAGCGCCATCTAGTTGTTAATAAGAATATTTTCTTGTTCCAGCTGCTACAAAACCTCGGCAAAGTAGACCGGACACTAGACGACATATTTGAGGAGCACCTGCAGAACTTCAACCGACAGCACCAGACCGCCACCAGACTTCAAAAGGAATTCAACAATTATATACGATGCATACGAGGTAATTAATTACACTTCTTTAAGTTTCTCTTTACTGGTTAACGCAGAAAATCCCCCCACTTTATTTGCCTCGGCTTGAGGCACGGCCGCTCTGCCAAAGGAATCCTGTCTGTCGTCTTCCAAGGGCCGTATTAGGGCTCTTCTCTTTTCATATACCTTAATTTTTCCTGACTCAGGTATTGGTTTGAAACTTCTGAGTCAGGAGATATTGAGTAGTGTGCTCATGAGATTTTCTTTCATCAAAAACGTAAATTAAAAGTTTCAGAAAAGTTTAAAAAGAATGTTCAGTGATTCAGTGGCACATTTTTTATTTTTAGCCAAGGCTGAAAAAGTCATTCGGTGATTATGCATCGTAAAATCGCACATGTTAGCGTAAAAGCTTATTGAATTCTCTCGACTATGATCTACCACCTACTGAATTAGCGTAGAGCTACATGTACCTAATATTCACGGCATAGTCGTAAAGTCCCTCGAGTATTAATTAATCTTATTTATTAGTTGGCTCAGTATTGAATGCCTACGGCCTTCAATGTGTTTTTTTTATTAAAATATACTCTCAGGAGAGAATAAGAAACTTGGGCGTTGGTGAAATAGGAACTATTAAATGAAGCCATCCCTCATAAGCCCACAGAAGATAAAGAGATATCCCCCTCCCCTGCAACTTGACATGACGTAAAATGCGTGATTCGTGAAAATAAAATAACGATCTGAGATAATAAAGTTCGGATCTAAGCAACCCAGGATTTCAAACGCGCAAACAAATCCTGCCCACGGTTACGACAACGATGAATGCTTCACCAAATTCTATAAACGCTAAGAAGTGAGATCCCAAAGGCTATTTGATGAAGGTGGCCATTTAAGGGCATAAGATTTCAGAAGCCGATCTCTTCCCCCAAGAGATTTGTATAGAAAATTTTCAGGGATACAAAGCAACCTGATCCCTCTCCAGGTTCTTAACTATATTCTTGCAAAAAAGTCATGTTGATCCGTCGTCCCCCTGCGGCGTGATTGAAAGACAAACATACATTCTTTCGCATTGATAATCATGTACATATTAATAAGATTTTAAGTTCCCGGATGGGTTCGAAACTAGTCGGGCTAACGTCGACTAGACACGTGAGTACAGCCGGGATAGATATTATTTATTTATAAAAGATTTTAAGTATGTTTTTATCCTTTCCAGCGGTTCAAACAGCGTCCAAGTCGCTGATGGAAGCGATCACAGAGGTGTACGAGAGCGGCTGGTCGGGCCACGACCTGATGTACGTGCAGGCGCAGAACATGGAGATGCTGTGGCAGGACTTCTCGCACAAGCTCGGCGACCAAGTGCTCATCCCGCTCAACACCTACACCAACCAGTTCCCTGAAGTTAGGGTGAGTGTATCTAGGGAGAGTTGACTTTGGGCACTTGTATTTACTAATGACTACATGATCGAATCCTTCAAAAGCTGTGTCAAGAGTTGTCGCACATTCTCGGCGACAATCCGCTTAACTACTTCCTTGAAGTTATAGTAGGAGTTTACCTTGAAACTTTCGTGACAACCTTCCAATAGGTGAGACAGGACAGCAGAATGCTGACCATTGGACCAAATTCTGTTCAAATTCAATGCTCGTTGCAAGAAACTGCATGCGGACTGCGCCAGTCGGTCGGCAGTTGCGATGTAGTTGTGTCAACTGCAATAACAATGCGTCCCAATTGTTTTGCAGTCAGTTTGCAGTCCAAATGTAGTTGGTCTTTATAAACTCTTACAGTACCCGGCAGGAAATATTGTACGTCAACCTTTAGGAAAGAGATAGCGGTTGTCTACAGAGACAACAGCTATCTCTTTCCTAAAGTGTTTTTGTCGGTCTCAACGCTGTCATTGAGACCGACAAAACGTCACATAGGTATGAGTGACAACGGTCTACAAAGCCGAAATCTCATTCTAAAGGTCGATGTACAATATTTCTTGCCGGCTACTGTAGTATCTAGTAATTCTAGTATCTACCCGTAAACAGGTCGAGCTGAAAAACTGAAGCACCATATTTTTTGTATTAATTTTTTAAAATGTAAATTTCAGAAAAAGATCGAGAAACGGGGTCGGAAGCTAGTGGACTACGATGGCCAGAGACACAGTTTTCAGAATCTGCAGGCGAATGCGGCCAAAAGAAGAGACGACGTAAAGGTGGGTGATTAAAAAAAAAAAACTTTTAAGGATATCATCTATGGCAAACGCAGTGCAGTTGCATTATTGCCTTTTTGACGGCTAATAAGAAAATTCTCTATAAAATCTAACGTACATTTGACTTGGAGTTTTATATGGTTGTGACGCATGGAACCTAGTGTAGGAGTTGCGAAAAAGAAGCCTTTGAGATGTAAACGTATCGCAGGATGCTCCTCATGAGCTGGACGGCTAAGGTGTCTAACGCTGAGGTTCTTGCCCGAATGTAGAAGAAGACCAAGCTAGTTAAAACCACCAAGCAGCGCAAGATCTCGTACCTGGGCCATATTTTACCACCTGCTGCAGACAATTATGATGAGTAAAATAGCTAGAAAAAGAGGGGTTGGAAGAAGTCATGGCTCATGGCTTCGTAACATAATGGAGTGGACTATCATAAAAACAGTTGGAGAACTATTCCGCCTAGCCATGAACAAGGAGAAGTATAGACAACTGACTATTGACCTTCAATAATGGAGAGGCACATGAAGACGAAGAAGAAAAATCGGACAAGTGCGCGTCGAATTCAAACCACTAGGCTGTCACCGCCAGTGGCGTGCAGGTCATAGAGGCATAAATGCACTGCTTACCCCAGTTGTAATAGCTCAATGCAAATTTTACATTATGATCTGCCAGTAAAGGTTCCTACCTAACTAATGCCTACCCTGGCTTCAAACCCTGTGCACGCCACTGGTCACCGCTATGCTATACTATTCAAATATTTTCAGTAAATGATAATGATAATCTCCCTTCCAGGTAACCAAAGGTCGGGAGCAGCTAGAGGAAGCCAAACGCACATACGAGATCCTGAACTCGGAACTGCACGACGAACTGCCAGCCTTATACGACTCACGCGTTTTGTTCTTCGTCAACAATCTACAGACATTGTTCAGCGCTGAGCAGCTGTTCCACTCCGAGAGTTCAAAGGTTTGTCCAATGGTTTTAAATCTATGTAAATAAAAAGAAAAGGCGACTGACTGACTGACTGTCCGTCTAAGCACTACTCAAACTACTGGACGGATATGCCTGAAAGCCGTGCAGATAGCTATTATGACGTAGACATTTTTTTTATTCAGATACAAGTTAGCCTTTGACTGTCATCCCACATGGTGATAAGTGATGATGCGTTCTAAAATGGAAGCGGGCCAACCTCGAAGGGGTATGGCAGTTTTTATTAAATCCATGCCCCTGTGGTTTCTACACGGCATAGTACCGGAAAGCTAAATTACTTGGCGACACGGCTTTGCCGGTAGGGTGGTGTATGTATGTACATTACTGTCTGCCGCGTACTCTACAAAGTTATAACAAGTACTGTTATCAAGTCATATCTCCAAATATTGTTGTGTTTCAGGTATACGCGGAACTGGAAGCGATAACAGACAAGCTGGCGATGGACAGCCAGCGCGGCTCGTACAAGAAGCCGTCCATCAAGGCGCTGCTGCCCGCCACCAACGGCAACGCGGCCTCGCCCACCAACACCGTGCAGAGTGAGTGCCCCAACTGTTGGATATTGTAGTGATGTGTCCAAGTGTGTCTATGTTGGATGACATGTGTGTGTTGTGTGGAATGTGTGTTTGTGGAAACTTTTGTCACTGTACTAATTTTTGTATTCTAGTTAGGAAGTCAAAAAATATTTTTTTACTAATGATTTCAAGCTTATTTCGTGGTATATTGTAGATGGACAATGGGTATATACCACGCTTAGTTTGATGATTTTTATTTGTCGACTCAGTTAGTTGCACGAGTCGAAATATCGACAAATAAAAACAATCAAATTACTCGTATGTATAAAAAAAAATATTATAAAAAAATTACATACTTACTACATTTTAGATCAAAAGCTAGTGGCCGACCGAACATTCCGACAAGACAAAAGTTTTTATAAACACTGAATGTTTTGAGAATGGACTGCTAATTTTAGTTATATTAGATACTTGTACGGGAGCGGTGTGCAGGCTCGACCGTACCAAAGGGGAGATCTCCCACCGAGCGGTTGGTTGTGCTCGGTAGCGCCAGCTGGGCCGACGGTTATGTCTTGAAACTTCTATATATAGTCCAGATTGCAGAAAACTCCGTTAGTGCGATTGCTATCGGCGGTACATTTGTTCGGGACTACGTCATCGATTGAACAGCGCCATCTAGTTTCTATTGTGGTAACCGCCACATCACTCCCCTCCGAGACGAACGCGTAGTGTGAAGCAGTGAAGAGAGGTGGCGCTGTAGCGTGAAGGCGTGTGAAGGAAGGGCAATGGCTGCTAACCATCCAGAGAAGCGGTGGACCAGGACGCTTGTAGCTGGTGATGGAGTGCAGAGCCATTGTGCCCCGAAGCTGTGCTACATCCGTCTTACAGGCCTCGATGTGATTGCTGTTGCTGTAGACTTGGAGTTGGAGGAGACGTCGGGCTTGCGGTGTGTGATCCAAAGGTGTTGCGATGTATGCGATCACCCTTGATCACGTTATGTGCGCATTGCTGTGGTGTGCGGTTGATCTTCGATGACGTCGGCTGTTCTAGTGTGCGATCACTCTTGTATCAACGTCGGCTATTGTAGTGTGCCGACCACTCTTGATTTCGTCGGTTGTTGAGGTGTGCGACCGTTCTTGATCACGTCGGTTGTTGAGGTGTGCGACCATTCTTGATCACGTCGGGGTCACCAATGTACGGGAGCGGTGTGCAGGCTCGACCGTACCAAAGGGGAGATCTCCCACCGAGCGGTTGGTTGTGCTCGGTAGCGCCAGCTGGGCCGACGGTTATGTCTTGAAACTTCTATATATAGTCCAGATTGCAGAAAACTCCGTTAGTGCGATTGCTATCGGTGGTACATTTGTTCGGGACTACGTCATCGATTGAACAGCGCCATCTAGTTTCTATTGTGGTAACCGCCTCAGGTATCACTCAGGTTACTTAAATTTTAAATTAAATAAAACAAGTGGAGTTCCAAAAAATTTTGCGAACTTTTAAGACAACTAGCTGATGCCCGCGACTTCGTCCGCATGGGTTTAGATATTTAAACTTTTTGATTTTCCTGTTTAAAAAATAGCCTATGTCACTCTCCAGGTCTTTAACTATACCCATGCAAAAATCACGTCTATCCGTTGTTGCTCCGATACGACGTGATCGAAGTACAAACCAATAAACCAGCAAACAAACACACTTTCGCAAAAAAAAAATGGATAATGTGGGCAATTATGTTGTACACAATCTGTAAACTGAAATGACTACTGTTATCCTTTCATAAATTCATAATGCGGAAAAAGATAGCACTTCTAAATCTATAATATACTATCTATCTTTATTCTGTGGATAGAGGTAATCAATTAACTTTGTTATTTGTCAAAAAAATTATACAATTTTTGAGAAAAAATTGCAAAGCAACTTATCGACAGATTGCAGATAGGATTGATTTATTAGTATTAACTTCGGTCGAGACTCGAGACCTGCCAATTTAGATTAGAGAAGGTGTACAAAAGAATTAGGTATATTATTAATTATCTCGTTAATTATGACAACGATTTATAAAATTTTTGTAGATATATTCCGTATTACAATTCTAGCATGTAACTTGAGACCTTACAGACAATTGTAGTTCAAAGAAGTTTAATATGAAAAAGATCAAATTATAAATTCTTACTACTCTCAACCCACGGCGAGAAGTTAATATAGGGCTCTTTTTGAAATGACAAAGACACAAAACTAGTGGGCGTGAACGATTTTGACTTTAATACCCAACCAAACCAATTATAAAAACCCAAAAAAGTTAGTCCGTAAAACATAGGCTCGTTTGTGATTGGTTGTTCGCTCAAAATTGTTAACGACCACTGACTTTTTGTCTTTGTAATTTGTATCCCATACAAATATTAAGAGCCCTATATTAACTTCTCCCCGTGGATAGAGTATAGTTCTACGCTTACTACTGTCGCACCGACTTCTATAGCCTGAACATATCCTAGGCCCGGTCTCCACCTAAGCGGAGAAGAGAGATGCGTTCAATCGACCAATCAGATTCAAAATAGATGACGTGAAAAAATTATCACGTCGCCTTTAGAAAATCGGATTGGTTGACTGTACACATCTCCTCTCCGCTCTGCTTAGGTGGAGACCGGGCCTAACCCTGCGTGCTTTCGTTGAGTTCATACTGAAGAACACCTACTTTACATAGAGTCAGGTCTCAAGTTACACAATATCCGCAATAACCGCATGTGTGTGAGCGTGTGTCGTGTGTGCTAGCGCCGTCCCCCGCGCTCAACGGCGACTCGCCGCCCTCCACGCCCGCCTCGCCGTCCCCCGCGCCCTCCTCCCCGGGGGGCGACGTGTCCCCGGCCCCGGGGGGCGACGTGTCCCCCGCGCCGCCGAGCCCCGAGCCCGCGCCGCCC
Source organism: Maniola hyperantus (assembly GCF_902806685.2). Lineage (NCBI taxonomy): Eukaryota > Metazoa > Arthropoda > Insecta > Lepidoptera > Nymphalidae > Maniola > Maniola hyperantus. Next base: position 1,586,729 of record NC_048547.1, read on the forward strand.
GCGCGCCGCGACCCCTCCTCGCCGCCCGTCACGCCCGCCGCGCCGCCCGAGGATAAGAAGGTTGAAGAGCTATATGACATCCCTGTCGGTGAGTTTCACTACCTTGCCCCTGGGATAGGTGACCCCTCACGCTGGGGGTGCCGATGACCCTGGAACCCGCACCGCCAGTGCATCAAGACACCTCCGCCTCGCTACCCGAGAGTATTAAGATGGAGGATAATAACAATTCTATTGGCGATAGACCATCACGCTGGACAAGTGCGGATCGGCATACAAACTTATTCTCATGCTGAGAGGAGACCCATTCTCAATAGTGAGTCAGCGATGGGTCGACCATGATGAAAGTAAAAGCAGATGACATTAGATTAAATAAACTCTGACCAGCGAAGTGGGTGATTTATTTTATTTTTATTTTGTATTTTTCATGTAGGTACCGAAATTGTAGTTACATAGTATGTAGTAATAAATTTATTTATTTGGTGAACAATCATCAAATCAAGTACGACGCTATACCGGCATGTTTAAATGCACGTCACATATTCTAGGTAGGTATATAGAAAAAAATATCACGCTATTAATCAATAGGTAGGTACAAATTTATTTAATTTATTGCTATGTCTACAAAAGCTTTAAGTTTTTCTGTCCCACAAATACCCATTACATAACAATGAACTTAAAAGACATTTTGAATTATGGTACGTTAAATCACTAGTTCACAGAATCCCCCCAATCGCACCCCCTAGTATAGTTCACAAAACCCCGTCCACTGTACATACGACCGGTACGCACAGTAGTGGCTTGAGTAGCTCGCCTTCCCCAGGGTCACCGGGCGCAGTACCCAAGCTCAACAACAACGAGGAAGCGAGACAGCACGACGACGCGCACAACGATACAACGGATAAGAAAGAGACGGACAAACCCAACCAGACGCCTAAAGCTGAAGAAGTGTATGACATACCCGTCGGTAAGTGTAGTGTACTAAAGTGGAAAATATTTTGGTAATAGTGACTGGCAAACAACTTCAGCAAAAAGCGTAGTGGGGGAAAGTTGGCACATCGCGGCATCAACCAATCACGTGCTAGTTAGTTAGAAATCCCCGAAAATCGATACCGCGCATTTGTTCAAGTTTGCCGGTGTGGCTAATTCTACTGTACACAATCTCTAAATCTAACAAATGCTAAACTAAACCACCCTTATTAATAAAAAATGCTTACTTCAAGCATTATCCTAAGCTACACTTGGACTAGTTACTTCCAGGACCAACGTAGTATTAGCTTCGTTTTAACAATCTTATTAATAAACATGGAATAAGCCCGATTTAACAATGCCAGCCTTACTTCAGAATGACAGCGTGCACGTGTGGCAGCCCCTTTATTAAAAAGTAAAAGAGAGAGTCAGCGAACGAACTGAATGCTGTGTGTGACAGTGACAGACGATATAGACAAGCGGACCTATAACTGTGACAGTATTTTTTGTTGACATTGACTTCACAGCTGATAACTTGCACCGCCATTTTTGTTTGGGAATTTGGAAGTATTGATGGCAATTAATTACTCAGAAAACGCTTCAGTTTCACTTTATATTATCAATGAAATAATCTGAATTGATCTTGTAGGTAAGTACATTTCTAATTTGCGTTACAAACTTATGATATGAAAACACAAATATCATTAATCAAAAATCATTTTATTGATTATTATCATACACAACAAACATAAACGCTATGGCTGATGGTCAAAATATGCATACTTAGTGCGTAGATTATGCTTAGTCAGCCGTTAAACCATGTGGCACCGAGGAGTAAATTTTACACCGAGAGTAGAGTCGCATTATTTTACTTCCTCCTTACTCTGTGTTTATTAATACGAAATGTAGCTACTGCAGACTTACAACTTGGAATAAAGTTAATAGCGCTCTAGTCTATGTTTATTAATAAGAGTGAACAGGTCTATATACAACTACAACGTTAGTTTTAGTATACGCAAAACCTGAAAGTAGTTTGTTCAGAATCGATTGCAATCATTTTTGTAACTGGTTATATTTTGACCAAAAAATACTTTAAAATCCTGCAAGTTTGAACACCTAGTTGAATGACCGCATGCACCAGCTGATTCGAGCTGCGCAAGCGGGAGCGCGCACGATCGACGCTACCCGTCCCGTTCGCTCACAGCCGCTCGCTTGGGTGACCATGTTTTAGCGAGGACAACGACTCAACACAACAAGCTTATAACTTCGTAAATTTTCAATAAATATTTATGAAATTTTGCATATAATATAATTTCTTTATGTCAAAATATTCGTTCGACACGTGTTTCGGTTTTTATGTTACGGTGGTGAATATTCAAATTTTAGTTAGTTTTTCGAAAATAGTAGACTTATCATACATCGAAGGCTTATGGTTATGAGTTTTGCGCGCATAACACTTATGCATCTACATGTTTTTCAATAAAAACTTTGGTCAAAAATGAATATTCAAATTTTAGTTAGTTTTTCGAAAATAGTAGAATACATACATCGAAGGCTTATGGTAATGAGTTTTGCGCGCATAACATTTACACATCTACATGTTTTTCCATAAAAACTTTGGTCAAAAATACTCATTTACTTCATATTTGTGCAAATCTGGGAAAATTCAGAAAATTATCTTTCAGGAACAAATATGATGTATCAAACTACCTTAACTAAAACTAACATTGTATATTTCTATACGTTGCGAAATAATACTCCCCGCGGAAAACTCGTTCGGATTCGGTGAACGGATCGCTAGATTTAGATCTGTTGATTTAGTTAAGTTTAAAGATTGTGTACTACAGAATTAGCCACACTGTAAGGTTGTATATTTATTTTATGGTATTTAGTATTAACATAAATTAGGTAGGGTTAATTATTGTAAAGTAAATGTCGGTAGCACAGAATTCACAACTTTTAACCGGAACCATTGGCTCCATTTTACTCCAACGTTACAAAATCTGAATTTATACCTACTAGGGGCTCACGCTGTGATAGCCTATTGGTTATGACGTCCGCCTCCTATCTGGGAGGTTGGGGGTTCGATCCCGGGCACGCACCTCTAACTTTTCTGAGTTATGTGCGTTTAAGCAATTAAATATCACTCTTTTTAACGGTAAAGGAAAACATCGTGGGAAAAGCTGCATGCCTGAGAGTTCTCCATGGTGTTCTCAAAGGTGTGTGAACTCTGCCAATCCGCACTGGGCCTGCGTGGTGGACTATGGCTAAACCCTTCTCATACTGAGGAAAGACCCGTGCTCTGTAGTGACCATGGCTTGGCCAAATTTCATCAAAATCGGTTGAACGCTTGGGCCGTGATAAGCTAGCAGACAGACAGACGCACACTTTCGCATTTATAATATTAGTATAGATTTTTATCAATCGTCGTCGCGTCTACCCCGTCTAAACATTTTATAAAAAAGTTTTGAAAAAAAGTTGCTAATATGCGAGTTTTACCTAAGGTAAAATATCCTAATAATATTCTAAATGTGAAAGTGCATGTTTGGATGTTTGTTACTCAATCACGCAAAAATGGTTGAACGGATTCGGATGAAAGTTGGAATGGAGATAGATTATACCCTGGATTAACACATAGGCTACTTTTTATCCAGGAAAATCAAAGAGTTCCCGCGGGATTTTGAATAACGTAAATCCACGCGGACGAAGTCGCGGACATCAGCTAGTGGAAAATAAACAACAAAAAATTACTTTACAACAATTTAATGTAAATAAAGAAATCACAAATAGCCTTTACCTTTAAATTAATGTGAAGCTGCCCATGGATGGTCTTGTTAAAAATACTATATTTATGGCAATGACTTTGACACTTCTCCATAAACAAAATTGAATGTCGTGAACTTAAGGCTGATCATTCACTGGCTGTGAAAATTCGAGCACAGATTTTTATTAACATATATTTCATTTCTACAATACGCGGCAGAAAATAATGTACATCGACCTTTAGAATGAGATTTTGGCTTTGTAGAGCGTTGTCTCTATCACTCATACCTATGTGACACAGACAATACTCTACAAAACCGCTCTTTCTAAAGGTTGATGTACATTATTTTCTGCCGCGTACTGTAAATGCATCTCGCTCTTGCTTGTTTTTTACACATAGTTATTAATTTTAACTGTTGAATGCTCGGCCTTAACACATAATTATCACTTTTTTTTAATTTTAACCGATTTAAAAATGGAGAATTTTGTTCATTGTATATTTATTCAGGAATTTCTTAAGTACTTGACCGATGTAACTTCTCAAATGTAACCCGTATATTGCATAGAAAGTTTTAGTACCTACATAACTCACCTTATTGCCTGCACAGTCGGTTTTTGTAAAATATTTATTTAAATTATAATTTGTTTTTTATATAAGCAATATTTTTAATGATTATATAAATGTATATTAATAGTATGTTATGTTTGTTGTTACATATATATTTTTTACAGGCTGCGGAATTTCTATTTTGTAAATATCTATTCTTCTTGGAATGGCTTGCTTAATAGATTTTTTCTAACGCTTGGCTTGATTGCTCAGTATTGTTTATAATTAACCTGTTTATTATCTAAAATTTCATGCTATCAGTTATAGTTAACCTTTTATATTTTAACTAGCTTATGCTCGCGACTTCGTCCGCGTGGACTATACACAAATTTCAAACCCCTATTTCACCCCCTTACGGGGTGAATTTTCAAAAATCCTTTCTTAGCGGATACCTACGTCATAATAGCTATCTGCATGCCAAATTTCAGCCCGATCCGTCCAGTAGTTTGATCTGTGCGTTGATAGATCAGTCAGTCAGTCAGTCACCTTTTCCTTTTATATATTTAGACTTATATTGGTAGTTACGTTAATTACATAAATTAATAGCAAATAATAAACGCTGTTTCTCAATAACTTAACAGTTATCGATATAAACGACAAGATATTATGGTCAAGCGAACAAAATTTTTCACGGTTTTGGAACCAATTAAATCAGCGCCACCTCTTAAATACTAATGAACGACTCGTTTGAAATCCAGACGTCACTGAGGTTGCATTGGTGCTAAAGCACCACTGAGTCGGTGCCATTTTGTTTGTTCAATAGCCCTGTCCATACGAAGTAATATATATATATAAGTCAATGTTAACAGTATACTTCTTATAAAGAGGACACGAAGCAGCTCAAGATGAGAACTAATATAATTTTAGTGTCGTGTTGCGACAAAAGTCGCTTGCCGGCAGGTTTTTTTTGCAGCCAAGCGCCATTGAAGTCATACCTATGTACTAGTAGATACAATATAAAATGTCATGCTGTGGTACATCAAATCATAGTATAATATGTTGGAATTGCGACAGAATATTGTAGGCGAGTGCGCTCCAACCTAGACCTCATCATTGCTCTGTTTCTCAGGCATGATTGTCGTCAAGCGCGAGCCTATCTCACAATAAAAAAAAAATCCATCATACTGCTACGATAGACGCTTACCTTGCTATAATAGTGTATTTGTATGGTCCAGGAGCGACTCTGGCGGGCTTGCCGGCCGGCACGCTGTACCGCGTGCGCGCCACGTACCGCTACACGCGCGAGGACTGCGACGAGCTGTCCTTCGAGGTGGGCGACATCATCCGCGTTGTGGAGTACGACGATCCAGACGAACAGGTAACTTTATGTGTACCCAATGGGAATCCACAGGTAAAACTGACTTTAGAGGGCGCCACAAGAGGTACGGCCAATGCAAGCTGTCATCCTCATAGTTTCTTACTTGACTAAGGAGGTTTCATGTTTACCTGACAAATTTTTTTAATATGTCATTTGACAGCTCAGTCTAGCCGATTCTACAGATGATACGACCTTTATGGCCGGTTCGCTTATACGCCACCTGTCGGGATAAGTTGGTAGTATAGCCATCATTTTTTTAAAATAAAATAGCGGGTAACGAGCAGGCCTGAGTGATTACTGCCACCCATAAAAATTTGCAGCACCAGAGGAACCGTCAATTCGTTGGAGGTCTTTTAGGAATTTGTAGGGTTTTAAAATACACATTTAGTTGGTTCCACAGTTTTTGCCGCACTTTTTTTCAATCGCTGAATAACTTAACTCCGTAACAAATCTAAGGTATTGACAGTTCTTGTATGGAATACATCTTTACTCATCGGTTTTAGTTCATTTGGCGATTGAAAAATCAGCCCTTTTAATCTTTTAACCCTATAATATTATTATGATACGTATACGTCATCTCATCTAGAATTTTTATTTAATTTGAACCAAAAACATTTACAACCAATTAAAAAAGTATTTTTTTTTGTAGGAGGAAGGCTGGCTAATGGGTATAAAGGAGTCGACCAATGAGAAGGGTATGTTCCCCGCCAACTTCACGCGGCCAATTTGAGAAGTCCGTACTGCCTAACACTACATACCGGTGTTGTAGTATGTAGCGGACCGCGGGACGTCCGTAGTCCGTAGTCCGCACCACTCGTGTACAGTACTACCACTTTTATAAGACTCAACGGCAATATTCGTTTGCGTGGATAAGCGCAACCTAACGCCGACTAAAACCGAATGCACACCAATGAAATATAGACGATAAAATTTTAAACTCAAAAACTAGAGATTGTGCTGTCTCACAAGCCTATCTTGGCGCGTGGCGAAAATCGGAACTAATATGTTACCGTCAAGTGTCCCCTTTGTTTTTGTTTGAATAGTCTAAACCTTTGTTCTCATACAGCGCCCCCCCCGTCAATATCATTCAAGTGCCAAGAGAGCCTTGTCGCACTGTAACAGGGCGAATAGGCAACAACCAATAGCAGACGGACGCGCGCTGATTGGCTGGCATATTTTCGCGCCATTCAAAAATAATATTTCTGTGCAGGTACATCTTGCGTAACTTACAAAAGTGGTAGTACTTTACCGCTAACTTTGATGTGAATAGGGCAATGCGTACAGTGTTTTGAATTCACCGAATATATAATGCATCCAAACTAAGAATAGGAATGAATTTCCGCCATATTATGACGTCTTAGCTGGAAATATGTTTTGATTCAATATATTTTGAATAGATTTTGTAGTACTAAGACTTAATAAAAAAATATAGAAATAATCATTATAATTATATGCAAAGTATTTTCCTTGCAAACTGTAGTTTGCAATTGACAGTTGACAGGTATAGGTCATTGGTTTTTCTAATCTTAGTTTGGATGTATTATACAGGCTGTTCTTTTGGGAGCGGTCAGTGCGGACAAAAATATTTTAACTATTATAGTCGACGTAGGAACCATCTTATATTAAAAAAGCTGCTTTCAAAGATTTTCAAAAAATCTTTGGCATAGGTCAGGAATACAACCCGCACTTTTCTCGAAAAACTCTTAATTTTGCTGTTGTAATCGATAGAGTAAGGTTGTAAAAAATAATTATTATTCCCAAAGCAACGCGTTAGGTAATACCCGTGGATAGATATTTTATAAAGCTTATGCACACATTCTTGTAGTGAAGTGCCTCATTTTTAAACAACTTAAAATTAAAGTGTTTTGTCAGTATGTTTTTTTCATGTTTTTATCCAATCTGAATCAGTACTGAAGTCGTTTTTTTTTTTCTTTGTTAAAAATCGAACTATCCGGTATATATAAAAATCATTTAAAATGTGATTTTAAAATAAATATTTGAATTGTTTACGGATGCTAATAAAACTAATAACGCTTTTTTATATTAAACCTCCCATCTTACAATTTTTTTTCGGATTTTCATAACACTGTGCGCATTGTTGAAGTTAGCGTTTAGTTGTTGAGCGTTACTAGATATATATTATTTATTGTCTGTGTTGTATTACAACGAAATGTAATATATGTGCCCCTCTCGTTTATTTCGTCATTTCTTTACTTGATTACCGAATATACTGTTTATATGTTTTCATAGCCGACGTAAAAAATGTAATAAACATATCTTAACCTTTGGTATTTTTGTATTGTATATTTTAGACGAGTTTTATGAAATTATTGTATTAAAATAATGTCAAAAAATTGCTCAGTCGTAATTATTATTGTTAAAATTTATATTATTAATAAGAAGTGACCTTACAGATAATATAATTAATATGGTGACGAAATCATCTTTGATACTATAAATCTTCCAAAAAAATAACTCCAAATTAAAGATAATAAAAAATGTAATATTTATTATTAAAGCATATTTAAAGAAAAATTCGTCTGTCGAATTAATACATTCGATGGTAAAAATATCAAATTTAATGGGGATTATTGATAAATAATGGTTCTTTAAAAATTTCCTAGAATTAGTACTTTCTATTCCTCTAGAGTTTTTATTGCAATCGTTGTTTCTGTCTCTTATATTTTATACTAATATATTATTATAATTGAATTATTGCATTTTATTTACATAATAATAATTATAATAATCTTTAATGTCTGGTTGCATTTGAATTGTTTGACTGTTTTGACATTTATTTATTAGTTTTCTTTTGAATATTTTCTGAATCATTATTTAATGTATTTATTGTAAATTATTACATTAATGTCAAATTATTAATTGTTAAGGATTAAGGACAAACATTAATGTGTTTCATTATTCGTATTGGTTTTTCTTTTTGTATGATTTCTTATGTAAGTATGTATTATTCTTAAATCTTCATTACCAACCAATTAGCTTTAGTGTACATATAAATCAGTTTTAAATTGTTGACCTTTTTATTATTGTTAAAGCCATTATTTTAACATAGCGAGTAATTTAATCGAATATTTATAATTATTATTTTACCTGTAAACATGCTTCCTTAATCGGTTTTATTATATTATTTTGTTTTAATCCTATTAGTGAACTGATTACTAATGTTTATTAATAAGGGATGCTTACAATAATTAACTGAAGATAGGAGACATTTTTCTCTTTTTTTTTTTAATTGAAATTTAAGGAAACATACTTGAACATTTATTTTTAAAGGCAAAGTTAACATTATGAAAAAAAGATATAAATTGTTAAGCTACAACTAATAATAATTAAAAAACAAAACAATAAAAATCGAAAAATGTCCCCATATCCAAATGAACCGATCAAGAAACTACCCATATGAACATTTGTGTCAAAACTGGTGCTTTTGGGTGTGTAAATACATAATCATCTTTTCATTACCATATTTTAGAAATAAGAAAAGATTAAATTACAAACTATAATCGAACACTCCCAATTATATTTTAGTTATATACTCTTTGAACGCAGTGTGTGAAAGTTCTTAAAAAAAGCAAAAATGAAGTCAAAAGCCATGAGATCATTATTTTCTTAGACTACCTTTGGTCAATATTAAACGGATTAAAACGACTGATGTTATGTAGGAATTGAATGTAAATTTCTAAGTAGTCTATGCGCGACGTTACACGTGGCTTTTGTCGTCAGCAGTGCCATGCGAAGGTCCATAATAGATGATAATTTATAAGTTTGTTAAGATTTGTACAGTTTTTACAACTGCAAATAAAATGTTTCTCACAATATTGTCTCTTATTAATTTTGTGAATCCTTTCCAAAATATTTATATTTTATTTTATATTTATATTATAAATTAATTATATTAAAAGCAATGGGAAAAGCAATGCAATAACATAATATATTATAGTGATTTTATTACAATGATTACATAAATTTTACAGTAATTATAAGTCCCGTAAATTGCTATTGCGCTGGAACCATATCTCATTAAAATCGAAATGACGTCATTTTGACGTCAGCCGAAATAAAAATGTACCAACAGCTCGAAACTTCAGTCTAGTGCTGACGTAAAGACGTAGACTAAAATAGCGGCCACGCGTATTAGCAACTTGCGGGACTTATAAATACGACGAATACTTTTTTTCGGTTTTCTAACAGGATGAGACTAATAGGTAGGTAGGTATGTATTACAATTTGGTATTAATAAAAATTAGGTAATAGAAAATAAAATCAAAATTCGAATTACAATGTTAGTAGGTACATATTTATTGCCAGTAAACAATTACAATTTACAACTAGGTTATTACAATAATTGGGTATGAAAAAAAAAAATAGAAAATCAGTAGTAATAAAATTTTTGTTAATAGAGTTAAATCCACATCTCGAGGTCGAGCCTCAATGTCATAATAATAAAGTAATTGGTCATAGAAGTCAAGACTAATGTCAAACTACAATACATAGCAATTAATTTTTTGTTAGATACAGCTGTTGCAGTTTGAGTTTTTTGAAAATAGATAAATATTTGTGATGTTGCTATTTAGGTATATTGGGTTTTATCCTTGTTAGTGTCCAAGTTCAGATTTTGTTTAGTTTTTTAAATGATGTGTGGTATTTGCATTAAAAAAAATGCTTTTCAAAAATATAGATAGGTGGTAAAAGTAACTAACAGTTTTGCTTTGATAAAGTAAGTAGGTATGGTTTGTACAACTTTCACGACTGGCTCATGTCCAGATCTAATCATTATTAATTACCAGGATGAGAAGCAGTAGGTTGAACTTAGTGCTATACCCGCTATCCCCCCAAAGGACTAACTATGCTAAAGAACAATAATATATTATGGACTATGCCATATCACAGAAAATACTATAAAATATTACTTACAACGAAACCAGGCTCCAGGCTCTATCAGGAAATATCTTTGGGTTTATACAAGTTGAAAATATCTGTAACATCGCGCTCTGTTGCGTTGCACAGACCAGTCCAGTAATCTTGCAATATGCTTGCAATCTGCCGGCGAACTCGACCGGTGAACGATCAACTTATCAAAAGAACTTACATCTGTGACCCTTTTTGTCATTGGTCAACACAGATGAATGGAATACCCTTAGATGAATGATTACCCTTGATCAATCATGACTATCTTCCAAACCGTCAATGTCAAGGATAAACGATAATGTCAATGTCAATTTGCGACTGCGTTGCTCGACAGTTCAACTGTCAAAGCAAGTTTTCTTGGAGAAAGGAGAAAGTGTTTTGGTTTCTGAATTCAAATTTAATTACAGTGAAGATAAAATTAAACACGTGAAGAAACTCATTAAATCAATAGCAAAACAACAGATTCTTAACGAATATAACTTAGTTAAGAAATATATAACATTTAAGTTTTGACCTCTGCTTGTTTTGATATTTGCGCAGAACTCCACACAGGTAGGGGTAATCGATTTATTTTTACCTTTCGAAGTTCATTGAACCATTGACATTTTGCTATATAATTCTGGACCACCAACTTGACCAAGGTTTTCTTTTCAGGAACATTTAACTACTCAAAAATGTAAGTAAAAATAATCTACATACCTAGTTACTTAACAATAAGAAGCTTTTGCTGAGTAGGAATTTACAAAATAAACAAGTTACTAAAAGATTTTTAAGTAAGTAGCTGTAGGTATCTACTTAGGTAAGTATATATTTTTAAGTAAGTAGGTACCAAACGATCAAAAAATATATTTTCATTATAGGTCTCCTAAGTCCTATTATACTTTTAAAAAACTGATTTAAATACTGGAATTTAAATACCTACTATCAGAAATGGTCTGTCAGAAAAAATTCTGACTCGCTTGGGAAGGTACTCTGCTCATTTGAGCTTGACAGACCAGACTGTTAGAATTTTGGTTGATCAGATAGATGTACACAGATACTCTTCACAGATGTTCACAGATTGAAACTTTTCTGACAGACAATTTTCTGATAATAGGTATGTGGTGGGCCTGAAAAAACTTTTAGCAAAATTAAACCTTCAGGCATAATATGAATATGATATACTATAGGGTTTATAGGGTATACACTATACACTTATACAGCTTAAAAGCAGTGGTGTCATATTTTGCTTTCAAGTGTTTTTGTTATTTTGATTTCCTAGTGTACCTATAGTTTATTTACTTTGTTTTATTTTTCTAACAGGATACAATACCATTCCATGTGTCCTGATCTGGGTGATTATTTTGTAAGTTTGTCTTTTATTTTTTATATTTTTATTATCAAAAAATGAATTTCTAAGTAGGAGATGATTTTATAATAATTTAATGGATATTTTTCTGAACAACATGAAATAAATGATTTAAGATTCTAGTTCGAGTCTGAAAGCCCTTTCACAATACTTGCAAAAAATCTAATAATAGCGCACAAGGCATCCTGGGAATTTGATGGGAATCACACTGATGTGCGACGTCGCACGAAGAACGACGTCAAGTATTGTGGAAGGACCCTACAGACGCGAGTCCAACGAGTGATCTAAAAGACTGGCGGTTGTAAGCGCAATAGACACCGATAGAGCCGTGGCGCGTGGCGCGTGGCGCGGTCTTTGAAAACAACTAAGCTTTGGATGGCGTGTATTAAGCTCATCATGATCAACCCATCGCTGGCTCACTACAGAGCACGGGTCTCCTCTCAGAGTGAGAAGGGTTTTGGCCATAGTCTACCACGCTGGCCAAGTGCGGATTGGTAGACTTCACACACCTTTGAGAACATTCTGGAGAACTCTCAGGCATGCAGGTTATCTCACGATGTTTTGCTTCACCGTTAAAGCAAATGATATTTTAATTACTTAAAAACGCACATAACTCTGAAAAGTTAGAGGTGCGTGCGTGCCCGGGATCGAACCCCCAACCTCCGATTGGAAGGCGGACGTCCTAACCACTAGGCTACCACAGCTTTCGGAAGCTTAGGCGCATCCAACCGCGGCGAGAGGTCCGTGTTTATTTCCAACTAGCTGATCCCCGTGGCTTCGCCCGCGTGGATTTAGGTTTTTAAAAATCCCGTGGGAACTTTTGATTTTCCAGGACCAAAAGTAACCTGTCCGTAGTAGCCCGTCCCCGTGATCCAAGATATCTCAGTCGTAAAAACATTTAATCGCATGATTCTTTAAAAATCCCATGGTATCACCACAAATTAAGAATGCAATTCCTTACAGCATCAGGGCTGAGGAGTTGGGTCCTCGAGTTCAAAAATTCTTTACTTGGTAGATACCATCCAATATCATCGTAATGCGACGTAATCGCGCTGCATGCACGGACTGCCGCGGCCGTCGCCATTTATTTTAATTTCGTGATATGTCCTAAGATATTATTCTAAATGAAATGATATAAAGGATTGGTCTAAATTAAATACTTGAGGTAACGAACAGCTTTATCTTCATAAGGTTTAATACTATGATAGTAAAAACACCTTCGAAAGTAAAGCTTTGTTTTAGACCAGTGGCCCTACCGCGGTTTTTTGACAGCTACAATGTCACGATCGCAATCATCTCTGATTGGTTAATGCTCGCTCACTATTGGCCACAATGTATTGTTGCAACAAGAATCGCACAAATTCAGCCAATCAGAACGATTGAGATTGTAATAATGATTGATGCAGGTTTTAGACAATCGCCCTGCAGATTTGAAAATCATAAAAATGGTTTGTGACCTTACCGTAAAAGATAGATATATGCCATCGCGGACTTTTTTTAGACTGTTTAAGACGAACAATTCCATCGAACATTGTTTTCGTGTACCTAATTAACTTTAACTATTTACGTAGCGCACGCCACGGAAGCTCACAGATGAGACGACTTTTTTCACTTTACTTATTGCAATTTTCGAAGGGATCTCTAATTTTTTTGAAAATAAAATATGGCCTATGTCACTCAGGAATAGAATAGAATAGAATAGAATGTTTTTTTATTCATGTAAACTTTTTAAAAGTGCTTATGAATAGTCAGGTTTAATTTACCACTGGTTCGGAATGCCGTTCCTACCTGTCAGGAATAATGTAGCTTTCAAAATCGGTTCAGTATTTCCAGAGATTACCCCCTACAAACATTACCTCTTTATAATATTAGTATAGATAGTATCCAACGGGATTTTTAAAAAACCGTAATCCACGCGGACGAAGTCGCGGGCATCATCTAGTTTTCAATAAACAATGGTATGTATTCGCAGCTTCCGTAGAGTAGGTAAATATACCTACAAAGGTAAAGTAAAAGTCACATGCAGTTATTCATCTGTGGTATTCAATTGACATTGTTGTTAATTAAACAAAATCCTTTTATAGTGGGGTTAAGGGTCACCCAGTCTGCAATGTTGACCTTTTCGAAAATCCTGTCTGGTTCGACGACCTCGGATGAATCCTTCCTTCTCTTAACTTTTCACGAAACGTGCCAGTTGGGCATTTTTGCAGATCCGTAGTAAAATATGGATCCGAGCGATGGTCTCGCTAACTATGGGCCTCATAGTAAGCTCAGAGTCACTCAGCGGGCGATGGAGAGAGCTATGCTTGAAGTTTCTCTACGTGATCAAATCAATGAGGAGATCCGTAGGAAAACCGTAGAGTAACCGACATTAGCTGTAGTAGCAATGGGCACGGCATTGTGAATTGGGTATTTTACTAAATCAAAAAATAATAATTCTCAGTGATTATTAAATTAGAGGATCTTCCAAAATACATAAAATCCACGTCCTTTGTTAGTTTCAAGTGTAATAACCATTTTAAATTATCGATTATACTAAAAAAAGTTCCTACCTACGTCATTATGATGTGACGTCACATTCCAGTATTTCATAGAATCTCACATACTAAGCGCGCGTTTCGACGTTTGATAAAAAGTTACTGATTTGACTAGTTGTCAAATAACTACCGTATTGTGATGTCACTACAAATTCACAGTTTTCGATTTTTTCCTTCTACTTGTGCTATAAGACACTGCTACCTCCCAGATTTCATGATTCTAGATCAACGGGAAGTACCTATCCCATAGGTTTTGATTCCCCCGAATTGACAAACACGACAGACAGACAGACAACGAAATGATCATATATAAGGGTTCCTTTTTCCTTTCGAGGAGACACTGCTTTCTCCCAGATTTCATGATTCTAGATCAACGGGAAGTACCTATCCCATAGGTTTTGATTCCCCCGAATTGACAAACACGACAGACAGACAGACGAAATGATCCTATATAAGGGTTCCTTTTTCCTTTTGATTTACGGAACCCTAAAAAAAGTGATATAGGTGCGATAAATTACCATAATATTAACAACTAGCTTATGCTCGCGACTTCGTCCGCGTGGACTACACAAATTTCAAACCCCTATTTCACCCCCTTAGGGGTTGAATTTTCCAAAATCCTTTCTTAGCGGACGCCTACGTCATAATAGCTATCTGCATGCCAAATTTCAGCCCGATCCGTCCAGTAGTTTGAGCTGTGCGTTGATAGATCAGTCAGTCAGTCACCTTTTCCTATATATTTAGAAGATTATTAGGGTTGTCGCCTTGTCCGCACCGCGCGCTGGTAACGCATTTGCAACACGTCACGCTTGTGGGTTATAAAGGTGAAATATATAGAGCTGACTCTGACTTAGCTTAGAATCAAGACAGAGTTAAAACGAAACAGATGTATATCTCTCATATAAATCTGTCTCGTTTTAACTCAATCTTAAGTCTGAGCAAAGTCAAAGTGCACTCTATAGATCTCAGCCTAAGAGTTACTACTCATAATATTATGAATGCGCAAGCGTTAGTTTGTCTTTCAATCACGGCGCAAGCGGAGCAACGCGCAACGGATCGGTGCGATTGTTTGTATTGTAGGTATATATATATAATCTTTAATTTCCTTAAATGATTTAAAAGGTAAACAAGTAGCTTCTCGCTGTAACGCGTAGAGACGCACTGTGCGTGGCGGTGCGTGCGTCAGTTCAATATTGTTTTCGTATAAAATGTAGCCTATATGTCACAAATGTAGCCTAGCATAACAACGAATCAATTAACACCTCATTCATGAAAATCGGCCCAGTAGTTAGGCGCTACGGTGGAACACACATAGATACAAACATACATACATACATACTTAAACTGCTAATATCATAACCCTTCCTTTTGGCTTTGCTCAGTCGGGTAAAAAATTAAGCATTTAGACCATTATCTCTACAATGTAAGTAACTAATTAAGCCATTGAAAAGTTATCATATTGTTGGAACGCAAAATGCAACTAAACTATTGAATAAAACCCGTAGTTGGCAGAAGACATTTATTTGGTAAAATTCAATTTAATATACAGTACTGTTCGATCATAAGTAATAACTCGATGTAAAGTCAAACAGCGCCATCTAGTAAGTGAGAAGGTAGTTTTTTTTACAATACTTTATCGTTCACAATTGGACATACCGCCCACCATGGACAGAATGTCCATCATTCCGCCCACCGTGATCCAACTTCGACAAAAAAATGGACTGTATGATTGAAAAAACCTAAATTAATTTAATTTGTTAAGAATCATGGTGAGTGAATCGATGTTAGTTAAGACTAGATCATAAGATAGCGGAAATAGTTTACAAAGTTATGGTAGGTACAGTTAACATTCTCAATAAGATCATATCGTTAACATGGTAAAAGGGATCAACAAATAATTAGTGATTAACTAATACTCAACCAATACCTTAGGTAGACAAAGGCAAATTGGTGACTAAATAATAAAATCATTGATATAAAACGTTGTTATACTACAAACACAAAACAACAAAATTAATCCAAATTGGAGACTAAATAATTAAATCATTGATATAGAACGACGTGATACTACAAACACAAAACAACAAAATTAATCCAAATTGGAGACTAAATAATTAAATCATTGATATAGAACGACGTGATACTACAAACACAAAACAACAAAATTAATACAAATTGGTGACTACATAATAAATTCATTGATATAAAACGACGTTATACTACAAACACAAAACAACAAAATTAATACAACTGCATGCTTCAAACATTTAATCGTGATGCGTCCTAACCCTTATCAGTATTCACTGGTAGTACACATAGTTTGGCGACGGGTCGTTTGATTATGACGCCCCGGCACTTCAGACTAACAACTCGCGTAATGTTGTCCAAACCCGTGTGCTTTGCGGTAACAATGCCTAGCAACCATCTCGCTGGAGGGAGATCATCCTCCTTTACTAAAACTATATCGCCGATATTTGGTTCTGGAATCTTGGTTGCCCATTTGTAACGATGCAAGAACTGATTTAAATACTCCTGTGACCATCTGCGCCAGAATTCTTGTAACATTTTTTGTGTAAGTTGCCAACGTTTAAGAGACGAAATGTTTGAATTTTCATAATTATATTCTGGTACAAGCATCACAGGTTCACCTATTAAGAAATGAGCAGGAGTTAAAGGAATAGGATCCTGAGAACTATCACTGATTTGCGATAGTGGCCTAGAGTTCAGGCATGCTTCAATCTGGTATAATAACGTGGTTATTTCCTCAAAGGTAAGTGTGTGACTGCCAATCACCCGACGAAGATGATGTTTTGTGGATTTTATCCCTGCCTCCCAAAGTCCACCGAAGTGTGGTGTATGTGGCGGAATAAAGTGCCATGTCGTTCCGTTGTTTGCTAAACACTCAGCAATCTCCTTGGTCAAATTCTGCCTTTCTTGAGCAAATAAATTTTTTAACTCTCGAGAGGCACCCACGAAATTGGTCCCATTGTCACTAAATAAATCAGAGCAATGACCACGGCGTGAGACAAAGCGCTTAAAGGCTGCAAGGAATCCTTGTGCCGTAAGGTCAGTTACCGCTTCCAAATGTATAGCTCGCGTGGCCATACACACGAACAAACATATATATCCTTTGTAGGATCGATGACCTCTTCCCTTTGAAGCTCTGATTTGGATGGGTCCGGCGTAGTCTACACCACTTTGGAAAAATGGACGAGTAGGTGTTACACGAGCTGAAGGTAACTGTCCCATAAGTTGATCTCTTGTGCGTGCTGCATGACGCACACATATCACACATTTGCGAACGAATAATTTTATTCGGTTTTTTGCATCTATTACCCAGTACTTAGATCGCAGATAATTAAGCATTGATTGAGGTCCACCATGCAGAGTTTTTTCATGAGCTTCAGCAATGACAAGATCTGTGAGGTGTGATTTTGCAGGCAGGATCACAGGGTGCTTCATGTCATTAGTAACACTGGCCCTTTCTAGACGACCACCTACTCGCAACGTATCAGTAGTATCCAAAAAGGGATTCAATGAGGTGAGTTTACTCTTCCTATTTACTGTTCCATGTTGTTTGATGTCATTTATCTCTTGTAGAAAATTATCGTTCTGACATTGTTTTACACAAATGTGCAGCGCTTCATTTAGTTCTCCACTCGTTAACCATGAAGTAGTCTCATTTGTCTTTGTTTTTCTTGACCTCGCTAAAAATCTTCTACAATAAGCTAAGACTCGGATAAGTTTTCGTAAGGTAGAAAACTTGTTCCATAATTCAAACTGGTTCGTCTCTCTTAAGTGGCAGACCTTCATTTTCCTTTCTTCTAAATCAGTATCTCCGATCTGCCCTTGATGATAATCGATAGTGGATTTTCTTAGCAATGCTGGACCAGTCTTCCATAACTGGATCAATTCTAATACTGATGGGTTAACGCCTCGAGAGGCACAATCCGCTGGGTTGTCTTTGGTTGATACATGTGACCATTGCTCTCTATCTAGTATGGTCAGTATTTCTGATACCCTGTTAGCAATAAACGTTTTCCAACGGCTGGGGTGACTGCTTAACCAAGCCAACACTACTGTAGAATCCGTCCAAGCATGTAGCTTTTCCTTTGGAACCTTTAACACTTCTGATACTTCCTGTAATAATTTTGCAGCCAAAACTGCACCACAAAGTTCCAGTCTCGGAATGGACACTTGTTTAATCGGTGCAACCTTTGTTTTGGATGTAATTAGATAAACATAGATGTGTCCCGCTTCATCCACGATGCGAGCATACACTACAGCAGCATATGCTTCGTTAGATGCATCACTGAATCCGTGCAACTCCATCATGGTGTTCTTATCGTTCACTCCTATCCATCGTGGGATTTTAAATCCAGTAAGTGCTGTAAGCTCATTGCGGTAATTAATCCAATCTTTAAGTAGATTAGGTGGTAGTTCTTCGTCCCAGCCTATCCCTGCCAGCCATAACCTTTGGATCATAATTTTTGCTTTGACGATTGCTGGTGCTATCCAACCCATAGGATCGAATAGTTTAGCGATATCCGAAACGACCTTTCTTTTTGTTACGGGTTTGTTGACTGCTGGCAGCTGAACAGAGTACTTGAAGTCGTCGGTACGACGGTTCCAGGTAAGTCCCAGTATCTTGATTGTTTCATCAGTCTTTAACGTCAGGTTATTTTTTGTTGACTTGTTCCCTTGGTTAATTTCATCTAAAAGCTCATCATTATTACTAGACCACTTTTGAAGTTCAAATCCTCCTTTGTTCAGTATTTTGCTTATCTCAACAAATAGTTGCTTGCCTTCGGCCACTGACTGGCACCCGGTAAGGAGGTCATCCATGTAAAAGTCCTTTAAGATTTTTTCAGTGGCCATCGGAAAGTCCTTTCCTTCATCGTAGGCGGTCTGATGCAGCGACCTGACCGCCAAATAAGGAGCCGATGCCGTTCCGAACGTTACACGTGTTAGACGCAGATGTTGAAGGTCTTCGTCAGTTCGTGTCCGCCACACCAGCCGTTGAAAATCGATAGCCTCGTCTGCCACCCTGATCTGGCGGTACATTTTAACAATGTCGGCCACCATGCATATGGGATGTATTCTCCACTTCATGATGATATGACGAAGCTCAGCCTGCAGAGTAGGACCTACCATAAGATCATTGTTAAGGGATGCTCCATTGTTATCCCGACAAGATGCGTCAAACACTACCCTCACCTTGCTTGTGGTTTTATCGGCTCTAATTACGGCGTGATGAGGTAAGTAAACACTGCCAGGTTTATCAATCTGTTCTGGATGTATCACCTCCATGTGACCAAGGGTTAAATACTCGGAAATTACATCAGAATATTGCGTTTTTAAATTGGGTGATTTAAGTAAACGTTTCTCTAGCATAAGAAACCTCGTGATTGCTATCTCTCGTGAATTGCCGTACTTGCAGCTTGGATCCTCTTCTTTAAACGGTAACTGCACAATGTATCGACCTTCAGAGTCTCTGGTAGTTGTTTCTTGAAAAAAATCTTCACATCGTTGTTCCTCGACCGTGCGATGGTTTTTACTAAGAGTAAAGTTGTCAGATTCAAGTTCCCAAAATTTCTTGAGATTAAACTCTTCATCATTATTTTGAGCATGCATAGCAATGATAGTTGTATAGCAATTTAATGTATCCCTTGTTTCACTTTCCTCACTTACCTGTCCAGACAAAATCCAGCCGAGTTTCGTATTTTGCGCGATTGGTGTCCCTGGAGGTCCTCGAATCAACCCCTCCACTAAAATATGACAGTAGACGTCGGCACCAAGCAAAGTGTCAATTTTGCTCGGTATGTTAAAGTCGGGATCAGCAAGCTTCATTTTCGGCAAGTTTGGCCACAAGTGAGCTACAAATTTCCTATCAGGTATGAATGAAGTTAGCTTGTTGAGAACATGTGCCTTAACACGAATGGTAAATGTTGGATCCTGGAGAGATTGCAACTTTAGATAAACCACGTATTTAGAATCAAGTGATGCGTTGCCCACTCCAGTTATGACACTGTTGGCCTTGACTTTCTTTAGGCCCAAAAGCCTGACTGCAGACTCCGTTATAAACGAAGCTTGTGATCCTTGGTCAACTAAGGCCCTCAGTGTCATAGTAGACCCAGTGTTTGTTTCAGCTTTCAATAAGGCTGTTGCTAACAAAACCTGACTTTTTGTATTAGAACAGCAAGTGGTAATATTTTCTATTGTTGTCTCACCTTGTTCTGTTGTGCTGTTCGTACCAATGTCGTTACTATCCACTGATTGATTGTTAACGCCTGGATTCTGAGTTGACAGGTTAGAACCGTGAATCTGTGAGTGATGTTTTCCCTTGCAGTATCTGCACCGAGTGGGTAGCCGGCATGAGGATACTAAATGATTTTTCCCTAAGCAGTTAAAACATAAACGGGTACTTTGAACAAAGTTACGACGTGTTGTTAGATCTGTTTTGGAAAAGTCATTACAATTCCCTAACTTATGATCGGTGCCAGAACAATAAATACAAGAAATCGACTGGTTGTTATCAAAACTGGTAGATACATGATGTGACTGAGAACCCTTTACTACTTTAGTGCCTAAAAATTCAAGTGATCGAAATCTATGTTCTAAAAACTCTAAAAACTGTTTTAATGTAGGCAATTCATCGGTGAAACTACAAGCCTTTGCTTCCCATTGTTTACGGGACTCAGTGTCTAGTTTTAATGATAAGATATAAATGACTATGATATCCCAGTTTTCAACATTAATGCCTATATTTACTAGAGCATTTAAACATTCGTTAGTAGTATCTAAAAGTTCCTTTATAGCTTTCGCTGATTCAAAAGTAATGTTCTTTTGGCTAAAAAATCGTTTAAAAATACAGTTAGTTATGAATCTCTTATTGTTATATCTACGTTCTAAAATATTCCAACATGTTGTGTAGTTCTCGTTTGTAATCGCTAGATGCCGAAGCAGCTGTTCAGCTTCACCGGTTAGGTAGCTCTTAAGATAGTGAAGTTTCTGCACGTTCAGGAGCGATTCATTGTTATGTATAAGTGCTACAAAGAGATCCCGGAAGGTAGCCCACTCAGAATAGTCGCCAGAGAAATTTGGTATAGTAATTTTAGGTAGCTGCACCCCTCGTTGATTACCATCGCATGATGAATCTGAACACGATTTCTTAACGTCTGATGTGGTTCTGAATTTTGAGAGACGTTCTTTTAGTTCTGTTTTGTAATCCATATACACTTCTTCTGTTAGGCTGTAAATATCTTTCAAGAAGTATTCAGAGGTTTGGACCACCTTTCCATCAAATTCCGACATAATTTTCTGATTAGTATCATAAAAAGTTGACCACTCTTTTTCTAAACTTTCCAATCTTGTTTCTATATAACCTTCCGTCACTCTCTCTTTCGGAGATTTTTTAAAGTTCGAATATCCTTTGTTAATTTTTTTGTTTATATTTTCCTGTATTCTTACTAGCGAATCCATTTTCTGTGTGCGCCAAGGCTATTCCAAATTACGGTATAGGTAAATCTGATAGTTTCTAAGTTGGGTTTAAACAAATTATTTTCGAGGTAAAATTCTTCAAAATTTCAGTCAAAAGTCCAGTCTATGTTTCAATTTCTAAGTTATTCGAAAATTCGGCTACGTTCAAGACTCTTCAAAATGTTAAAGTTCAGGTTGCGTTTCAATTTCTAAGTTGAAGTTCATCTATCTTAAGGTTCACTTTTGGTTAGATTTTATTACGACATAATGTACTTACAGTTTACCGCGCACTGGTACTCACAAACAACACACACACTTAATCACTACTTGCTGGGTACTTCCACCAGGGGGCGCCACTGTTGTCGCAAACTGCACTGACATCCGGTCTCGAAGAGCCATGAATAAAACCCGTAGTTGGCAGAAGACATTTATTTGGTAAAATTCAATTTAATATACAGTACTGTTCGATCATAAGTAATAACTCGATGTAAAGTCAAACAGCGCCATCTAGTAAGTGAGAAGGTAGTTTTTTTTACAATACTTTATCGTTCACAATTGGACAACTATTCTAGTTAGATTCGCTCAGGTGGCAGGGAAACTTTGTTCCATTTCAGTTTGCCATGTAAAGCATTTCCCAGTCTGTAGAGCAATGAATAGCACGCCTAAGAGTGGACATAGAACTCTCATGAATACAAAAAACGGCCCAGTGCGAATCAGACTCGCGCACCGACAGTTCTGTACCTACCTTGGTAGGATGCGTGTAATAATTATTGTACTGTTACTAAATATAAGGCAGGTATAAATGGCAGTATTTTTAGGGTTCCGTACCTCAAAAGGAAAAACGGAACCCTTATAGGATCACTTTGTTGTCTGTCTGTCTGTCTGTCTGTCCGTCTGTCTGTCAAGAAACCTACAGGGTACTTCCCGTTGACCTAAAATCATGAAATTTGGCAGGTAGGTAGATCTTATAGCTGACATTTGGGGAAAAATCTGAAAACCGTGAATTTAGGGTTAGATCACACAAAAAAAATTAAATTGTGGTCATGAACTAATAATTAGTATTTTCAGCTTTCGAAGTGAGTGACTATATCAAGTGGGGTATCATATGAAAGGTCTTCACCTGTAAATTCTAAAACAGATTTTTATTTATTTTTATGCATCATAGTTTTTGAACTATCGTGCAAAATGTTTAGAACGGAACCCTCATTTTGCGAGCCTGACTCGCACTTGGCCGGTTTTTTTATTGCGTTGACTTATAAGCTTTTTTACACTTCCAAGATACAGCAGACTATCTATTTTAAATTAATTTCAACTTGGTACCACCTACCTACCTACCTCCACGCGATCCTTAGAAAAATGATCTTGACACACAGACAGACAGGCGGACAACGAAGTGATCCTATAATAGTGTGTTACTTTTGAAGCATGGAACCCTAAAAAGTAGAGCATTTCAATACACATTTGACAACAAGAATATTTACCCATACATTTACAAATTTAGAGATCTGTAAAGTATCATAGGCGATGTTTTATCCCGGAAAATCTAACAGTTTCCATAGGGAATTACTAACAAAATGTCGAGGCTTCGACGTCTTTAAGCATCCGTCAAATGTTAGTACATTTGACGCAGGTAGCCCTAAAGTTATATTTCTTTGATTTTACATCAACATTATTTGACATAATATTACCATCGATTCTGGATCAAACCGAGAGTTCCCTCACTCTACTTCACTCTGACCCAGCGGTCTTATACTCAAGCTAAGAAATATAACGTTGCGTATTCCTTCTCCTTCAAGAAAATTCGCTATGCTCTTTGGTTGAAAGCTACATGGTTGAAATCGGTGAAAAGTTTATAACTATACGATGCAAGTGGGAAAAGCCAGTCGGTTGTGTGACATCGACGAGTTAACTCGTGGTTCGGTGTCTATTGCGTGTTACTGAAGTCTGTGCGTATTGATAACTCATTTTAAATTTAAAAATCGGTCAGGTGCGAGTAGGACTCGCACACGAAGGGTTCCGTATCATCTTACAAGAAATAACGCTTTTTAGGGTTCCTTAATAATTATTTTTTTGTGCTGTAACTTCGGATTTTTCCCTGTACTTGTGAATTGTAAATATAGGACATTGCTATTTGCTACCTCATGATTGTAGGTCATCGGGATGTACTCTACCCTTTGGTTTTGATTCACTTGACGGGTGTTGACAGACAGACAGACAACAAAGTGATCATATAAGCGTTCCTTTTTTCTCTGAAGATACGGAACCCTAAAAATTGATAAACAATTAATGATAATTTGTATCTAAAGCACGATTTCCGTTATAAAAGTTGTGACTATGTAAAGAACAATATCGGGATTTCAAATAGTATATTTGTTATTTACCTACCTAGTGTTTTTATAGTACTCATCTATCTTCTAAAGTGTCATAGACTATAGTTCTTCTGTTGGCACAGATCAGTACACACCATAGATTACAAACGTTATACCTACCTACTGTGCTGTGCACAATGAACACAAAAAGCACAGGTCCAACGGTGTACAAGTAAGTTTTAACTGTTATTTCTATACTTATATTGACAAAGAGTATAGTAGTAGAGATAAGTTGCGGAGACTATATAGCCAGTTGCCTGCGAGTTGCCACTGCGCAGCAAGTCACTGAGTCGCCCGGGAAACCGTAGGGCGATTGTCTAAAACCTGCATCAATCATTATTACAATCTCAATTGTTCTGATTGGCTGAATTTGTGCGATTCTTGTTGCAACAATGCATTGTAGCCAATAGTGAGCGAGCATTAACCAATCAGAGATGATTGCGATCGTGACATTGTAGCTGTCAAACAACCGCGGTAGGGCCACTGGCTGCTCGATTGCGGTAGAATGACAGCTACAATGTCACGATCGCAATCACCTCTGATTGGTTGACGCCCGCTCACTATTGGCTACAATCATGCTACAATGCATTGTTGTAACAAGAATCGCATAAATTAAGCCAATCACAAATGTAACCAATTCAGTAATGATTAATGCAGGTTGTACTAAATCGACCTACTGCAATTTGGTGCACATACACACTCACACGGCAACTTCTATATAAATTACAGATTCTTACGGTCGCCGCCGACTAGTTGCCGGGCGACTGGTCGACCGTGCGTACAGTACGCGGCCAAAAGTAATGTAAATCGGCCTTTAGAATGACATTTCGACTTTGTAGAGCGTTGTCTCTGTCACTCATACCCATATATGACGTTTTGTCGGTCCCAACGACAAATCTGGCTATCTCCTTCTAAAGGTCGATGTACATTACTTTCGGCCGCGTAGGTACTGTAATAGTTCTAACGATCGCCGTCGACTTAGTTGCCAGGCAACTAGTCGACGGTGCGTAATCGCGATTGGTTTTGAAACGTTTCTGGCAATTATTTCTAGCTTTTAAAGGTCGTATTAAAGTATTTTGTTATTGTGTACAAGATCATGTGAAAGTTTATCAATTTACCTTATCGGTATTATAGGTACCTACTCAAAACAATTGCATTTAATACCACAGTTCAATGCTCTTATTATCTGCTCGACTGGTAGGTATTAGGTAGGACATTAATATAGTAATAACTAAGTTCCTAATACTTTTGAAATTGTAAATTCTATTTTACGCTATTTTTTTAACCGGACAATCTAAAATAATGTGTATACCTTTGTTCACTGTACTCTGACTAATCAATAACTATTTTATGCAATATTTTAATATTTAATATTTGAATACATATACCTATAGTGTACGTTGGTGTATCAAATAATAAAATAAAGTATGCGATCACTTTTAGTAGTATTTAGACTTCTGCTCGTACCTAAGTAGTGCTAAGACAAACAATATTGTGGGATGAGCACTTTCAAGGCCCTAATCGCGTAAGTAAGGCTTCAAGCCGATTATGCGCGAACACGTAAGTGTATAATAGCTCTCTCTGTTATTATATTATGACTATCGTAAAACTGTATTCGATAATTTCTTTGTTAGATAACTTTGTACATAATTCTAAATATATAAAACTAAAAGGTGACTGACTGACTGATCTATCAACGCACAGCTCAAAGTACTGGACGGATCGGACTGAAATTTGGCTTGGTAATAGCTATTATAACGTAGGCCAATCGCCAACTCGTTTATAGTTTCTATTTCTACTCGTTTCTCATTCATCGTCGGCGGTCGGACCACTGCCTAACGTGTTTATCCGCTAGATTTGTTCCTGAACTTAAATAAGCAGCAAAATAAAAATAAAACCGGCCAAGTGCGAGTCAGGCTCGCGCAATGAGGGTTCCGTACTACAGTCGTATTTTTTCGACATTTTGCACGATAATTCAAAAACTATGATGCATAAAAATAAATAAAAATCTGTTTTAGAATGTACAGGTGAAGACCTTTCATATGATACCCCACTTGATATAGTTATCTCACTTCGAAAGTTGAAAATACTAATTATTAGTTCATGACCACAATTTAATTTTTTTTTTGTGTGATCTGACCCTAAATTCACGGTTTTCAGTTGTCCCCAAATGTCAGCTATAAGATGTACCTACCTGCCAAATTTCATGATTCTAGGTCGACGGGAAGTACCCTGTAGGTTTCTTGACAGACAGACAGACAACAAAGTGATCCTATAAGGGTTCCGTTTTTCCTTTTGAGGTACGGAACCCTAAAAACAAAACAAAAGTAAAACATTAAAGTTTCAGGGCATGTAGGCATACCAATATACCTATCTTTTATAGGTTTAATACATTATAGGCTGGCACACAGCCAGCTTGCAGGCCAGGTAAGCTCAGTGTTTACGTCTTGTGACCTTACACCAAGCGTCTTAAGTTGATAATTTTCCTTTTATCACCATCATCATTATCAACCCATAGACGTTCCGTCGCGTCGTCCACTGCTTGACACACTCTTTTATCGCGGACGACTAGTCGCCCGGCAACTAGTCGACGGCGACCGTATAATCTGTAATTTATATAAAAGTTGCCGTGCGAGTTGCCGGTCGTCCGGGCGACTCAGCGAGATGCTGCGCAGTGGCTATCTAAATATACGGGGCGTAACCAGAACGCTAGCAAAAACTAAGACAGGTGGTAGTACTGATGATTACTGATATGATACCATAAAAAAATACTATTTTTTTTTTTTTTTAAACTATATTTTGTAAAAGTTCACAATAGGCATATTGTAAATAAAACTTCTGACTAACGCTAGAGGTCAACGAACGTTGCGTAAGTAGGCCACTCGGAGTCAATGCCGCGTCGTAAGTGGGGCATTGACCCGAGTTTTGCACATTATACATTGCTGGTTTGAAAAATACTAAATCACCAAAACTACAAAAGGAGGCAAATGGTTATTGGTATTGGATTGTGTTTACTCTCACTGAGTTTTTTGTCTTGTGTGGACTAGTGGTTAGGACGTCCGCCTTCCAATCGGAGGTCGGGGGTTCGATCCCGGGCACGCACTTCTAACTTTTCGGAGTTATGTGCGTTTTTAAATAATTAAAATATCACTTGCTTTAACGGTGAAGGAAAAAATCGTGAGGAAACCTGAGAGTTCTCCATAATGTTCTCAAAGGTGTGTGAAGTCTGCCAATCTGCACTTGGCCAGCGTGGTAGACTATGGCCAAAACCCTTCTCACTCTGAGAGGAGACCCGTGCTCTGTAGTGAGCCGGCGATGGGTTGATCATGATGATGATGATGATTTGAATTTTTTTAGGTACCTATAACTTTTAATTAATCATAGTTGGGTAAGAACCTCTATTTAGCTGAAACTTAACAAACGCAATGCATACGACGTCGCAGAAGGATAGTGCGGACGTGTGCGGAGTGATTAATACCGAAATTACCCTAAATTGTCGCAGCTACCTCATTCATTGTAGAAACGGATAAGACAATCATCATCATCATCAACAACCTACCGCCGCCGGCTCACTGCAGAGCACGGGTGTCAGGATGAGAAGGGTTTTGGCAGACTTCACACACCTTTGAGAACATTATGGAGAACTCTCGGGCATGCTGGTTTCTTCACGACATTAATTTACTTTACCGTTAAAGCAAGAGATATTTAAATTGCACATAACTCTGAAAAGGTAGAGGTGTGTGCCCGGGATCTAACCCACGACCCCCGATTAGGACGCGGACGTCTAAACCACTAGGCTATCTGATAATACAGCTGTCATGATGACTAAATAGTAATATTGAAGCAATGAAAACGAATTTTCATCGGATCAATGCGATTAAAGGGATTATGATAGTGAATTGAATTGTTTTCAAATTAAATTGAGTCATTAAGAGTGGCTTTAAAGGATCAAGTTTATATTTAAGAGCTTTGATGTATAATTACAGAATGGGCTTACAGACTTCAAATTTTTTTAAAAATATCAGCTCAGCCACTATTTGGCGTACCCATATTTTTAGGTACTTAGTACCTACTATATTAATATATACAGGGTTACAGGAAA
The DNA here is from genome assembly GCF_902806685.2 of Maniola hyperantus. Classification (NCBI taxonomy): domain Eukaryota; kingdom Metazoa; phylum Arthropoda; class Insecta; order Lepidoptera; family Nymphalidae; genus Maniola; species Maniola hyperantus. The sequence continues at coordinate 1,615,144 of NC_048547.1, forward strand.
ATAGGACACGATCCCTTTAAGGTGTTATAGTACAGGACATTAGCTATCAAATGACCCCTAAAGTGCTTATGCGAAAGTGTATCGTTTTCGAGTTATTCATTTTTTTATTTTTTTCTTGGTAAAGGGGTGTTTGCCACTTTAAAAATTAATAAAAAAAAGGAACAATGTATTTTATCAGATTTTTTTTTATTTCTTGCTAGTACGTATCCTTGTTAATAATAAACAGTTATAAAACAAGAAAAATCCTCAAGCATTTTAAAATGACAGCCCAAAAACTGTATAAGTTTTCGATTTTTAAATTTAATTCTTTGAATAGCTTGCAAATTTTCTGTAAAAATTACTATGGCACTTATCCTGCGGATTATTTTAAAAACATTTACGTTTCGTTAGCTATCCATTGTTACAAAAAAATTATAAAAAAAATCATAAAATCAAGAAAAAATTACATAACAAAGAGACCAGGTAGAAAATTCTAACAAATGCTATTGCTAGAGAATTAAATCAGAATCAATGTAAAAACGAGTTTAATGCAAAATCGTTGAAGATTATTTTTCAAAGAGGTCAAAAGGTAATATAAAATCAGTCAAGTGCGAGTCGTGCTCGCACACGAAGGGTTCCGTACCAACGTACAAGAAATAACACTTTTTATTTTATTATTATTTTTATGGCGGCCATTTTGTAATTTTTAGTATTTGTTGTTATAGCGGCCATAAAAATACACATTTTTTGAAAATTTCATGTTCTTTCGTCCGTCCGTCCGTCTGTCCGGCCGTCCGTTTGTCTGTCAGTGGACTTTATCTCGTGAACCCTAATAGGTAGAGACTTGAAATTTTTACAGATATGTGTATTTTTATTGCCGCTATAACAACAAATACTAAAAATTACAAAATGGCCGCCGTAAAAATTTAAAAAAATTAAAAAGTGTTATTTCTTGTACGATGGTACGGAACCCTTCGTGTGCGAGCACGACTCGCACTTGACTGATTTTATATTACCTTTTGACCTCTTTGAAAATAATCTTCAACGATTTTGCATTAAACTCGTTTTTACATTGATTCTGATTTAATTCTTTGGCAATAGCATTTGTTAGAATTTTCTACCTGGTCTCTTTGTTGTGTAATTTTTTCTTGATTTTATGATTTTTTTTATAATTTTTTTGTAACAATGGATAGCTAACGAAACGTAAATGTTTTTAAAATAATCCGCAGGATAAGTGCCATAGTAATTTTTACAGAAAATTTGCAAGCTATTTAAAGAATTAAATTTAAAAATCGAAAACTTATACAGTTTTTGGGCTGTCATTTTAAAATGCTTGAGGATTTTTCTTGTTTTATAACTGTTTATTATTAACAAGGATACGTACTAGCAAGAAATAAAAAAAAATCTGATAAAATACATTGTTCCTTTTTTTTATTAATTTTTAAAGTGGCAAACACCCCTTTACCAAGAAAAAAATAAAAAAATGAATAACTCGAAAACGATACACTTTCGCATAAGCACTTTAGGGGTCATTTGATAGCTAATGTCCTGTACTATAACACCTTAAAGGGATCGTGTCCTATTTTCCTGTAACCCTGTATATAGCTGTTCGTGCTGATTCACTGACTGACTCACTCATTGATCACCTCTCCTAAACATTTTTGTATGAAAAAAAATTTTTTCACTGATGGTTTCGTATAGAGGACAAAAATTCATTTGGAGGAAAAATACGGAGAGAGCTGATGATTGAGGATTTCGGAGACGGGTGAAGAGCACGCTTAAGGTATTGAAGATAGGTGGGGGTGCTTGAGCAAATGTCATTTGAAACGTCATCCAATTGGCAGTGAGCTGAAAAAAAATTCAAAATGGCGAAAAAAAGATGGCCGCCATATGAATTTCGTCGGTGTCCATCTCGGAGAGTATAAAAGATGGAAGAGTGGTTTCTTAGCAAAAGATGATCAGGATCCGAAGGTCTACTCGATGAATACAAAAAAATTCAAGATGGCAGAATTTATTTTTCCATACAAAATATATGGACGACCAAACTATAAAAAAAATCTTATTCAAGACAAGGTCCGCGTTTTGTAAAAGCAACGCTGCATGCTCGCGGACCACTTCAGTGGTCCGCGCACCCACGCACCCTACTAGTCTTATATATTACTACAAATAGTAGTACTAAGTACAGGGGTTGTCATGCTTTCGTATCTTCTTCGTACTATTTGTATTGAGCGTTTTATTTGTTACAAACGTCTTAAATATCACTTGCTTTAACGGTGAGGAAAACATCGTGAAGAAAACAACCTGCTTGCCTGAGAGTTCTCCATAATGTTCTCAAAAGTGTTGCAGCGTGCTGGACATTGACCTAAGTCTTCGTCATTCTGAGAGGAAGCCCGTGTCAATTTTTGTGTCAGATTATTTTTGTATGTGACATTTTTCCAAACGTGGCATAGTTTACCTATCTAAAATTTTTGAGTGTTATAATAGTTTTTTTTTTTGCTTTTGGTAAAGATGTGTAAAGTGCACTATGCTAAATTCTTTTTCTGATCCGGGTAGGTAGGTACAGACATTATTTATACAGGAAAATTGGCTTAGCCAATATATCTGAAACCAATATGTGCATTCATAATAAAAAGCTAATACGAGTATTACATCAACGCTATTTTTATTTTGCTAAATTTCAATTAAGTGCAGTGGATCTCCTTCAATTTAATTATTATAGGAATTTATCACGATTTTGCGTTTTATTTCGATTTGAGACGGCGTTTCAGAAACAAATAATCTAAAAAAATGTAGATCTCCGTCTTACAAATTTGATAGGTACCTATGTATGTGTTTTCGATTTTCGACACAGTAGGTAGATACCTAAAGGAAACCCTAAATTGTCTCAAATCGTGCTTTGCCCATGGCACAGAATGCGTATTAGAAACGAAGAAGCGAATCGCTTCGTAAGAGTCCGTGGAAATGCGACTTGGTATGTAAGGGGGCAAGCCTTTAAGATGGCGCGCGGTTCGATAGTAGGTAAAATGGCAGGGGGGGGGGGGGGGGGGAACTAGATCAAATAATACTAATAATGCAACCGTAATCTGGTATAGTTTTTGCATTACACGAATGCGAGTGGCTCATGCTTGTGTACAAGTAAGGTACACAAAGGCTGAGATCTATAGAGCGTACTTTGACTTTGCTCAGACTTACGATTGAGTTAAAACGAGACAGATTTATGTGGGAGATATATAGCTCTGTCTCGTTTTAACTCTATCTGAATTAGGTATTTTAAAAATCCCGTGGGAACTCTTTGATTTCCCGGGATAAAAAGTAGCCTAAGTCACTCTCCAGGTCTTTATCTATACACATGCAAAAATCACGTCAATCCGTTGCACCTTTGCGACGTGATTGAAGGGCAAACCAACAAACAAACACACTTTCGCATTTATAATAAGGGCTCTTTTTTCAGAATGGAGGTAGGGGTCCGGATAGTGGGCATCGTCCTGCGAGTCCTCAACTTCATCCTGGCGCCGCTGTTCTGGCTGCGCGGGCGCAACCAGGACAGCCTGCGCGTGCCGCCCGTCCGGGACGCTGTCCTGCTGCAGAGCGCGTCCCAACTTGCTGCTGCCATACGAAGCGGGAAGGTATGACTTGAGCTCAGTGGCGTGCACAGGGTTTGAAGCCTGGGTAAGCATTAGTTTGGTAGGAACCTGTTTACTGGCAAGTTATAATGAAAAATATGCATTGAGCTATTACAACTGGGGTAAGCAATGCTTTCATGCCTCTATGACCTGCGCGCCACTGCTTGAGCTATTAGGTACCTTGAACCACAGAGTAAGGGCGTTTGTGCACTCATCCGTATTCGGTTCGTATTCGTGTTTTTTATGTAAGAAAGAACACGGTGATCCGTTATATTTTCTTACATAAAAACACGAATACCAACGAGTGCACAGACGCCCTAAGGGCGTTTGTGCACTCATCCGTATTCGGTTCTTATCCGTGATTCTTCGAAGTGGCCGTCATACACTACACATACATACATTTGATTCGTATTTTTTTTACGGATTCGTAAAATCACGGATCCTAAGGGAGGTTACGCACTGCATCCGATCCGAGTCCGTGAAAATACGTAGGTAAGTATATTAAAAATTCGGACCGAATTCGGATATTGCTTAGGTACCTACTATTCCGATTTCTGATACAAATCTAAGCTTCCACAAATGATTTGAATCCGAGGTAACGTAGTTACAGTACTATGGCTACTTCGGTCCGAATTATTTCTTCCGAATTTGAGACTGACGGACGACGACGGAGAGAAATCGGATGACGGAAGTCGGATCTAGTGCGTAAATTACCATACAAATAGTTCTACTTTTATGACTATAGTCCGCGACAGGTTGAGATGTTAATCGAGATATGAGGTGGGGGGACGCCCCGCTCCCAGAAACTTTTAAAGGCAGATTGGTAGGTACCTATTTAAGCATACGAATTTTGATTTTATTGTCTTGCGAGGTGTGAATAGTAGAGTATTAAACGTGTGGGTAACTAATACTGTCTTAATCTTGGACGTCGCTCAACCCCGCGCTTCACTCAGATTCTAGATGCAACACCCTCGCTACGCTCGGGAGTTACTCTGCAATCATTCGTTACGCTTGGGATTTATCCCGACGCCCGCCCGTGACGTAAGACATTACAATACTCCCGTGTTGAATAATCTACAATTAACTATGTTGCAAGGCTGCATTCGCGAATAGTATGACAGAATACTTCGTCTAATACAAATAACCAACATTGTAAAAAAAAATAACGTAAAAACTAAAGACAAATTACATTACATTAACATCTCTGTACAAGATATATTGCTTAGGTACTCGCTAATGTTATTAAACTAACACGCTAAAATATTATTTGCATGACAATAAAATTAGAGGTACTAGATGATGCCTGCGACTTCGTCCGCGTGGATTTAGGTTTTTGAAAATCCCGTGGGAAATCCTCTTTGATTTTCTGGGATAAAAAGTAGCCTTCCCCGGGATGCAAGCTATCTATGAACAAAATTTGGTCAAAATCTGTTGAACGGATGGGCCATGAAAGGTTAGCAGACAGATAGATAGACACATGTATATTTTGGGAGCTTATTGTAAAACCGTACATGTTTATATTATATCTATTTATATTCATACTAGCTGACCCGGCGAACTTCGTACCGCCTAACACGTCACTCAATTGTTTTGCCTTCCCGGAACCCCTCCACTAACACTTAAACTTTATGGTATGGTATTAAAGTTCAAATTGACTTTTAAGTATTATTACGAATCTTTTGTATGGGAATAAAGAAAAGTGTTGATTTTAGACTTTTTCAGGCAATTTTTTTAAACTTTTCTCTCCGTAAGAACCATCCTCGTACTTCATGGAATATTATAAAAAAAGAATTCAGCTGTTCTCGAGATTTGCGCTTAGCAACACATTCAGCGATTTATTTTAATATATAGAAAGATATCTTTTGACTGTCATAGTTGTCCAGTGAAGAAGTGGTAACCAGTTTCATAGAGCGGATCAAGGAAGTGAACCCGCTCCTCAACGCGATGGTGCAGGAGATATTCTCCACTGCGCTAGCGCAGGCAAAGGAGATCGACCTCATGCTGCAGGAGGTCAGGGTCAAGGGCCAGATGGATGAGCTGGTTCTCACCAAACCCTTGCTGGGAGTCCCCTTCACTGTCAAAGAGAGCTGCTCGCTTAGCGGTAAGTCTATCATCTTTTTTAGGGTTCCGTACCTCAAAAGGAAATAGGAAACCTTATAGGATAATTTCCTGTTCTGTCTGTCGTGTCTATAAGACAAAGGTATCAAAAAATTTACTATATTGGTTTCAGATTTCTTGTACGATGGAGCGGAACCCTTCGTGTGCGAGTCCGACTCGCACTTGCCCGGTTCTTTTTAATTCCATTACAAGTTAGCCCTTGACTGTAATCTCACTTGGTGGCAAGTGATGGTACAGTTTAATTTGGAAAATCTTGTAAATAAATAAAAATTAGTTCACTGCATCATAATAATCCGTCCACCGGTGGACACAGGTCTCTTACCTCTGTCTGTAAACCTTCATTATCATCATCATCATTATGATCAACCCATTGTTGGCTCACTACAGAGCACGGGTCTCTACGGGTGAGAAGGGTTTTGGCCATCGTCTGCCACGCTAGCCAAGTGGGAATTGGCAGACTTCACATACCTCTGAGAACATTATAGAGAACTCTCAGGCATGCAAGTTTCCTCACGTTTTCCTTCACCGTTAAAGCAAGCACACGTATAACTCTGAAAAGTAACCCTCATTTTCCAGGAATGTCCAACTCAGTAGGGTGTCTGGAGCATCAAGGCAGAGTGGCCCTGAAAGACGGTGACGCTGTGAGCCTGGTGAAGAGAGCCGGAGCCATTCCTCTCCTCGTGTCCAACACGCCAGAGCTGTGCCTCGGCTGGGAGACGACGAATTTACTCAACGGGACGACGAATAACCCCTACCGTCTCAACACCACTCCCGGAGGGTCGTCAGGGGGGGAAGTAAGTCATGTTAAGCTTAAACTTTTCTATTATAAATACTATCTGTCCCGGCTTACTCACGTGTGTAGTCGACGTTAGCCCGACTAGTTTCGAACCCATACGGGGTCCTTTTTCAAGGGAGTTCGTCCGCGCCCGCGCCGCGGTTTTGACTGCGGGACGCACGTGCCGCTGCCCGTAGAGCCCGTTGTGAGGGTGGCTGGGGTGGGGGGGGAGACAAGACAAGACAAGGGCATCAGTCGTGGGACGGGACACCATAAGCTCCGCGTGCCTGGATTTCGGTGACGGTTCCAGTGATGAAGAACAGTAGGAACTGTCGGGAGACGATCGGCAGCTGTCTCCCCCCCCACCCCAGCCACCCTCACAACGGGCTCTACGGGCAGCGGCACGTGCGTCCCGCAGTCAAAACCGCGGCGCGGGCGCGGACGGACTCCCTTGAAAAAGGACCCCGTATGGGTTCGAAACTAGTCGGGCTAACGTCGACTACACACGTGAGTAAGCCGGGACAGATAGTATTTATAATGGAAATCACTCACGGTAGTTTAAACGCTAAATTAAACTTTTCTGTTACCATCTTCTGTAACGTAGAAATTCATAATGGAAACTTTTCAGTCACCATAGTCTAATGTAGAGGTTCACAATGGTTTTTAGTAAGAAAGACGGATATACAGAAATCATTCTTTATTTCCTTTCCTCATAACCTTTCATCATAACTAGTAGATATTACAAATTCAGTTGTTGTTGATTCGTGGGAGGAATAACCCCTACCGTCTTAGCACCACTCCCGGAGGGTCGTCAGGGGGGGAAGTAAGTCATGTTAAACTTAAACTTTTCTGTTACCATCTTCCATAACGTAGAAATTCACAATGGCAACTTTTCTGTCACCATCACTAACCTTATTATAAATGCGAAAGTGTGTTTGTTTGTTGGTTTGTCCTTCAATCACGTCGCAACGGTGCAACGGATTGACGTGATTTTTTTGCATAGCTTATGCTCGCGACTTCGTCCGCGTGGACTACAAAATTTCAAAACCCTATTTCACCCCCTTAGGAGTTGAATTTTCAAAAATCCTTTCTTAGCGGATGCCTATGTCATAATACATCATCACTTCCGATCAGGTGTGATTGTGGTCAAGCGTACACCTATAATGAATAAAAAAAAAAAAAAAAAAAAAATAGCTATCTGCATGCCAAATTTCAGCCCGATCCGTCCAGTAGTTTGAGCTGTGCGTTGATAGATCAGTCAGTCAGTCAGTCAGTCATTCAGTCAGTCAGTCAGTCAGTCACCTTTTCCTTTTATATATATAGATAAAGACCTGGAGAGTGACATATGCTACTTTTTATCCCGGAAAATCAAAGAGTTCCCACGGGATTTTTAAAAACCCTAATTCCACGCAGGCAAAGTCGCGGGCGTCAGCTAGTATTCTATAACGTAGAAATTCACAATGCAAAGGTCGGCAACGCATCGGCGGTTCCTCTTGTGCTGCAAATGTTCATGGGCGGCGGTAATCACTTAACATCAGGTGACCCGCCTGCTCGTTTGCATGCTATCTCTATTTAAAAAAAATGCAAACTTTTCTGCCACCATCTTCTAATGTACAAATTCACAATGGTTCTTAGTAAGAAAGACGGATTTTTTTTTATTTATTCAGATACAAGTTAGCCCTTGACTGCAATCTCACCTGGTGGTAAGTGATGATGCAGTCTAAGATGATAGCGGGCTAACATGGAAGGGGTATGGCAGTTTTTATTAAACCCATACCCCTTTGGTTTCTACACGGCATCGTACCGGAACGCTAAATCGCTTGGCGGCACGGCTTTGCCGGAAGGGTGGTAACTAGCCACGGCCGAAGCCTCCCACCAGACCAGACCAGAAATTTAGAAATTATAAAATTCCAAACCCCTGCCAGGAATCGAATCCGGGACCTCCCACTATTAAGACCACAGCGCTCACCACTGTGCCAGGGAGGTCGTCAAAATATACAGAAACCTTTTACCTTTCATCTTAACTAGTAGATATTACCAATGCAGTTGTTTTCGATATAACCCCTACCGCCTTAGCACCACTCATGGAGGAAACGCTTAAACTTTTCTGTTACTTTTCGTAAGAAAAACAGATGTATGTAAATCCTGTAAAGTGTGGGTGTGCGGGGCGTCCCATCGCCTCATACCCCGATTGCCATCTCGACCTGTCGCGTACTGTACATTGCAAGTTTGTCAAAATTCCGTGGAAACTCTTTAAAGAAGCCTGTCTCAGCAAGTTATCTCTATACCAAATATATATAAAAATGAATCGCTAAATGTGTTGCTGATCGCAAATCTCGAGAACAGCTGAACCGATTTCGCTAATTCTTTTTTTTATAATATTTCTTGGAAGTACGAGGATGGTTCTTACGGAGAGAAAAATATCAAAATTTGCCTGAAAAAGTCTAAAAACATCACTTTTCTATATTTGCTTTTCTTCATTCCCATACAAAAGATTTGTAATAATACTTAAGAGTCAATTTGAACTTTAATACCATAAAGTTTAAGTGTTAGTGGAGGGGTTCCGGGAAGGCAAAACAATTGAGTGACGTGTTAGGCGGTAGGTACGAAGTTCGCCGGGTCAGCTAGTACCAAATAGATAATGACTACATCTTCGATTTTAGCATCTGCAACTTATTTTACCGCACACATGTTATGCTAATATTAGCTTCGCGACAATATTTACCTACCATTATTGAATCATAAACCAAGATAAACATACAATTATAGACAACTAGATGATGCTCGCGACTTCGTCCGCGTCGATTTAGGTTTTTAAAAATCCCATGGAAACTCTTTGATTTTCCGGGATAAAAAGTAATCTATGTCCTTCCCCCGGATGCAAGTATATCTGTACTAAATTTCGTCAAAATCGGTTGAACGGATGGGCCGTGAAAGGCTAGCAGACAGACAGACAGACACACTTTCGCATTTATAATATTAGTATGGATTAGTTTTTGCTCACTATACTTTACATATGCACATTTTTTATTTATGACTGACTGACTGACTGATCTATCAAAGCTCAGCTCAAAATACTAGACGGTATAGTCCACGCGGGGCATAAGCTAGTTTTGAATAAACGTCGCGCGTCGTCAACTTTTTAATTAGGAACTTTAAAAAATAAAACATTTTGACGAATTGAGAACCTCCTCCTTTTGTAAGTCGGCTAAAAGTACAAAATAATTTAGTTTTTAGGGTTCCGGACCTCAAAAGAAAAAAGGAACCCTTATAGAATCACTTCGTTGCCTGTCTGTCAATTCGGGTAAATCAAAGCCTATATGGTACTTCCCGTTGACCTAGAATCATGAAATTTGGCATGTAGCATTGTCTAAGGTGCCATTTCCACGGACGAGAGAATCGCAGCGATAGTCTCGCAGTGTCACCAAATAGACCAATGGCCACAGCGCGATACTATCGCCGACGATAGGTATTTGGTCGAACTCGTTGCGATTCCCTCGCCCGTGGTGATGGCGCCTTATAGCACAGGTAAAGAGAAAAATCCGAAACCCGTGAATTTGTGGTCACATCGGTGGTTAAAAAATTAGAAAGTCTTATTTTATTTTAAAGAATATTAGCCATGTTAAATAACAAATATTCCCCTTTCCTCTCCAACTATGCGTCAAGCTTGTGCTAGGAGTAGGTACGACAATAGTGCAACGGGTGGGGTTTGAACCGTCGAACCTTCGGTTTACAGTTCACTCCTTTACCGGTTGAGCTATTGAGGCTCACTGTTTATTGTCGATGGTACGGAACGCTTAGTGTGCGAGTCCAACTCGCACTTGACCGGTTTTTTTTAATTACAGGCGGCTCTGCTGGCGAGCGGCGCGTCTCCACTGTCGGTGTCGTCCGACATCGCCGGCTCGATCCGCGTCCCCGCGGCGTATTGCGGCGTTTTTGGACACAAACCCACTCCTGGTATAAATATTATTTATCTGCTAGACGTTGCCCGCGACTTTGTCCGCATGGATTTAGTTTTTTAAAAATCCCGTGGGAACTCTTCGATTTTCCGGAATAAAAGCCTATGGTCCTTCCCCGGGATATAAGCCAACTCTGTACCAAATTTCATCAAAATCGGTTGAACGGTTGGGCCGTGAAAAGCTAGCAGACAGACAGATTCACTTTTGCATTTATAATATTAAGTATGGATTTTTGCATGGATATAGTTAAAGACCTGGAAAGTGACATAGGCTTCTTTTTACTCCGGAAAATCAAAGATCGATTCGATCCATTGAATTGATTCCACGGGATTTTTTAAAAACTACTAGCTGACCTGCTTTGAGTTTAGAAAATTGAGGGGGAGGTTGAGTTAAATTTTTCTCTCCGTAAGAACCATCCTCGTACTTCAAGGAATATTATAAAAAAAGAATTAGCGAAATCGGTTCAGCTGTTCTCGAGATTTGCGATGAGCAACCCATTTAGTGATTCATTTTTATATTATAGATTTCCACGCGGACGAAGTCGCGGGCATCATCTAGTAATTTGTACAGAATAACAGCTTATATTTGCCGGATTCAGCGATCTCATAGGTGTTGTAGCTATATCTAAATAGCCATGAACGTTTTCAGGGGTGATATCGATCGAAGGGCACGTCCCGACGCTGACGGACGAGAACTACCCCAAGTTCCTCACGGTGGGGCCCATGACTCGCTACGCGGAGGATCTGCCCCTCGTGCTGTCGATCATGGCGGCCGAGGAGGCGCACAAACTGAGCCTGCACAGACCTGTGTCAGTCAACCAGCTGAGGGTAAGTTCCGTCAAGGAAATCAAACCATGAAATAATCCGGAAACTGAAATTTTGTTTACATTACAAAAAAATTAAAATTATGTAATTTCTAGTACAATGGTACGGATCCCTTGGTGTGCCAGTCTCACACGCACTTGACCGGTTTTTAATACATACTAATTTTAACAGTAAATTAAACAAACAAACTACATCTGACGACCTCCCTGGCGCAGTGGTGTGCGCTGTGGTCTTAATAGTGGGAGGTCCCGGGTTCGATTCCTGGCAGGGGTTTGGAATTTTATAATTTCTAAATTTCTGGTCTGGTCTGGTGGGAGGCTTCGGCCGTGGCTAGTTACCACCCTACCGGCAAAGCCGTGCCGCCAAGCGATTTAGCGTTCCGGTACGATGCCGTGTAAAAACCAAAGGGGTATGGGTTTAATAAAAACTGCCATACCCCTTCCAGGTTAGCCCGCTATCATCTTAGACTGCATCATCACTTTCCACCAGGTGAGATTGCAGTCAAGGGCTAACTTGTATCTGAATAAAAAAAAAAAAAAAAAAAACAAAGTCGACTTTGAAGTGAAGCCACACAATGCGTTGCGGCGCCTGAGCGTTGCCGCTGCGTTATCCTACATAGAAATCCCTGTACTATGGCACAGGACGTCGTGCGACGCCTCACACTGCACGCTGAACGGACTTGGGACCAGAGAGAGACGAGGCGGGGAGGGGTAGTGCGTTGAAAGAAAAGAAAGAAGAATGAAAGAAAAACGTTTATTTTTGAACGCCGTTCTCTCTACCTTGCTTGGAGCTATGCTTGGAGTTTCTCTACGTGATCAAATCAAAAATGAGGAGATCCGTAGGAGAACTAGAGTAACCGACATAGCTCAACGGGTTGCGAAGCTGAAGTGGCAATGGGCAGGGCACATAGTTTGTACAACCGATAGACGTTGTGATCTCAAGGTGCTGGAATGGCGACCTCGCACCGGAAGACGCAGCGTTGGGAGACCCCCCACTAAGTGGACGGACGACATCAGACGAGTCGCAAGGAAGCAGCTGGATCCAGGCGGCGCAAGACCGTGGCGTGTGGGAGTCCCTACAAGAGACCTATGTTATGTCCAGCTATCAGTTGATGATTATTATTATTATTATTTATTTATTTATTATTTAATTAGAACGGCCATAAAGCCAATTACACTAATTAAAGTACGAGTACAAACTAACATAAACATACATACAAAAATTGTTAAAATTATAAATTTTAAAAAGCAAAATTATAAATTTTCACAAAAGTGCAAAATCTGACCCATGAGGTCGGCCCATTTGTCAGCAAATATGTCACAGCGAGGGGACTCCTTCAGCAGCGCGTTGAGCGCAGCCAAAGTGCGCGGTATGGGTGACCACTGACCGGAGCGCGCTAACATGCGACTAAACGGACTTACGAAAAATTTGGAGCGGTGGCGGAGATAGCTGTAATTAGAGGGTGCATAAACGCAGCAGAGCTTGTTGTGTAGTTCAGAGCAGTCGATCACACCCCTAAAAATCTTGCAAATTGTACCAATTTGGTCGCAGTCTCTTCGGGTTTGGAGCAAGTGATGATGATGATGTTCTCTTTACCGATACCAGAGCGACAACGCAGTGCTGTGTGGCACCCAATACTCAAATCCACAGCGTACCGGAAACGCATCGTGTGGCCTCAGGTAGTTACCAAAATGTAGAAGGGGGTCAAAGAATGTTACCGTCACAGATATACCACATGACGGAGGCGGCCAACACGGCGGCGTTGGTGGGCGTGCACCCCGCCATACAGAACGCGGTGCGGAAAGCCGCAGACTATCTGCACAAGTGCGGCGCGACGCTATGCGATGTAAGTATTACAACAACAACAAAATTTAGATATTTATGTAGTTTATTAGATTCTAGTACCGTAGACCTATTCCACTTCTTGATACGCCTTACTCACAACCTTGAATGGGAAGCTGGAAGAAATCTCTGTTTAGAGATAAGCATTTCCAATGTAACTTAATTTATTATTACTTTGTAACTACAATTTTGGTACATGAAAAATAAAAATAAATAAACCTCCCACCAGAGATGAGTGTATGAGTGACAGAGACAACGCTCTACAAATCCGAAATGTCATTCTAAAGGCCGATGTACATTACTTTCTGCCGCGTACTGTACAGTCATGTTTAAGTAAAATTATTGAGAACAAACAATGGATAGATATGACACGTCTGTTATTTTACTATTCCAGGAAAAGTTTGTGGAATTGGAAGAGTCTGTGGAAATGTCGGTGTCGGTATTCTTCGCGATGAAAGACATCCCCAACATGCTCCAGGACCCGCTCGACCCTAAGGTAAGGCTGTTAATCATCATCATCATCATCATGATCAATGATTTTAGATTGACCTGGCTTGCTCATTGGAATATTTATTTATTGTAGGGGGACTGCTGCCGCTAGCGTTTTGGCCATATTGGCTTGTTTGCAAAACCTAGAGCGGTCGGGCAGTTGTTCCCCGGCCATCGTGTATACCGGACCTACCTATTGTATTTATCTTATACTAACTGACTCGGCGAACTTCGTAACGCCTAACTATCGATTCTTTATTTTTTTTATTTTTTTGAATACTTACAATTTTTTTTAAAATTCTCTCCGTAAGAACCATCCTCGTACTTCAAGGAATATTATAATATTCCTTAAAGTACGCAAATCTCGAGAACAGTTGAACCGATTCAGCTGTTCTCGAGATTTGCGATCAGCAACACATTCAGCGATTCATTTTTATATATAAAAAAAGAAGATTTGTGTTTATAACTTTAACTAAAGAATTTATTAAGTCAGTAACTTATTGGTGAACTTGTGTGTTATTTACCCGGTAGACTGACAGAGGAACACGGCGCTACAGATTGGTAAGAGCCGTGTAAATCTATATATATAAAAGGAAAAGGTGACTGACTGACTGACTGACTGATCTATCAGCGCACTGCTCAAACTACTGAACGGATCGCGCTGAAATTCGGCATGCAGATAGCTATTGTGACGTAGGCATCCGCTAAGAAAGGATTTTTCAAAATTCAACCCCTAAAGGGGTAAAATAGGGGTTTGAAATTTGTATGGAAGTCTGTTAGTTTTGAAGTTAGAAGTTTAAAGTTTTGTAGTTAATATTTTTGCAATTAGCAGTATGACATATTTTATTAAGCTCATATATTAAAATCTCATTGTTAAAGATCAAGTTTAAGGGTTTAAAATTTGTTTACTCCACGCGGACGAAGTCGCGGGCATAAGCTAACCTATATTTATTATACTTTTAGCACGAAAAGAATCTACTAGTGGAAATAATGAAGTACTTCTGCGGAAACGGCTCGCGCTCGTTACAAGCGCTGGGCTTCGCCTTGCTGCGGGAGAAGCTGCTGTTCATCCCGCGGCGGCGCCTCAAGCACCATCGCGAGAGAGCGAGTCGACTGAAGACAATCATGACGGTATGTACAGCCCATAGCGACTCGGGTATCAGAACATATCAAAGCGTTACAAGCGCTGGGCTTCGCCTTGCTGCGGGAGAAGCTGCTGTTCATCCCGCGGCGGCGCCTCAAGCACCATCGCGAGAGAGCGAGTCGACTGAAGACAATCATGACGGTATGTACAGCCCATAGCGACTCGGGTATCAGAACATATCAAAGCGTTACAAGCGCTGGGCTTCGCCTTGCTGCGGGAGAAGCTGCTGTTCATCCCGCGGCGGCGCCTCAAGCACCATCGCGAGAGAGCGAGTCGACTGAAGACAATCATGACGGTATGTACAGCCCATAGCGACTCGGGTATCAGAACATATCAAAGCGTTACAAGCGCTGGGCTTCGCCTTGCTGCGGGAGAAGCTGCTGTTCATCCCGCGGCGGCGCCTCAAGCACCATCGCGAGAGAGCGAGTCGACTGAAGACAATCATGACGGTATGTACAGCCCATAGCGACTCGGGTATCAGAACATATCAAAGCGTTACAAGCGCTGGGCTTCGCCTTGCTGCGGGAGAAGCTGCTATTCATCCCGCGGCGGCGCCTCAAGCACCATCGCGAGAGAGCGAGTCGACTGAAGACAATCATGACGGTATGTACAGCCCATAGCGACTCGGGTATCAGAACATATCAAAGCGTTACAAGCGCTGGGCTTCGCCTTGCTGCGGGAGAAGCTGCTGTTCATCCCGCGGCGGCGCCTCAAGCACCATCGCGAGAGAGCGAGTCGACTGAAGACAATCATGACGGTATGTACAGCCCATAGCGACTCGGGTATCAGAACATATCAAAGCGTTACAAGCGCTGGGCTTCGCCTTGCTGCGGGAGAAGCTGCTGTTCATCCCGCGGCGGCGCCTCAAGCACCATCGCGAGAGAGCGAGTCGACTGAAGACAATCATGACGGTATGTACAGCCCATAGCGACTCGGGTATCAGAACATATCAAAGCGTTACAAGCGCTGGGCTTCGCCTTGCTGCGGGAGAAGCTGCTGTTCATCCCGCGGCGGCGCCTCAAGCACCATCGCGAGAGAGCGAGTCGACTGAAGACAATCATGACGGTATGTACAGCCCATAGCGACTCGGGTATCAGAACATATCAAAGCGTTACAAGCGCTGGGCTTCGCCTTGCTGCGGGAGAAGCTGCTGTTCATCCCGCGGCGGCGCCTCAAGCACCATCGCGAGAGAGCGAGTCGACTGAAGACAATCATGACGGTATGTACAGCCCATAGCGACTCGGGTATCAGAACATATCAAAGCGTTACAAGCGCTGGGCTTCGCCTTGCTGCGGGAGAAGCTGCTGTTCATCCCGCGGCGGCGCCTCAAGCACCATCGCGAGAGAGCGAGTCGACTGAAGACAATCATGACGGTATGTACAGCCCATAGCGACTCGGGTATCAGAACATATCAAAGCGTTACAAGCGCTGGGCTTCGCCTTGCTGCGGGAGAAGCTGCTGTTCATCCCGCGGCGGCGCCTCAAGCACCATCGCGAGAGAGCGAGTCGACTG
This sequence comes from Maniola hyperantus, assembly GCF_902806685.2. Taxonomy (NCBI): domain Eukaryota; kingdom Metazoa; phylum Arthropoda; class Insecta; order Lepidoptera; family Nymphalidae; genus Maniola; species Maniola hyperantus. The sequence goes on from NC_048547.1 coordinate 1,631,409, forward strand.
AAGACAATCATGACGGTATGTACAGCCCATAGCGACTCGGGTATCAGAACATATCAAAGCGTTACAAGCGCTGGGCTTCGCCTTGCTGCGGGAGAAGCTGCTGTTCATCCCGCGGCGGCGCCTCAAGCACCATCGCGAGAGAGCGAGTCGACTGAAGACAATCATGACGGTATGTACAGCCCATAGCGACTCGGGTATCAGAACATATCAAAGCGTTACAAGCGCTGGGCTTCGCCTTGCTGCGGGAGAAGCTGCTGTTCATCCCGCGGCGGCGCCTCAAGCACCATCGCGAGAGAGCGAGTCGACTGAAGACAATCATGACGGTATGTACAGCCCATAGCGACTCGGGTATCAGAACATATCAAAGCGTTACAAGCGCTGGGCTTCGCCTTGCTGCGGGAGAAGCTGCTGTTCATCCCGCGGCGGCGCCTCAAGCACCATCGCGAGAGAGCGAGTCGACTGAAGACAATCATGACGGTATGTACAGCCCATAGCGACTCGGGTATCAGAACATATCAAAGCGTTACAAGCGCTGGGCTTCGCCTTGCTGCGGGAGAAGCTGCTGTTCATCCCGCGGCGGCGCCTCAAGCACCATCGCGAGAGAGCGAGTCGACTGAAGACAATCATGACGGTATGTACAGCCCATAGCGACTCGGGTATCAGAACATATCAAAGCGTTACAAGCGCTGGGCTTCGCCTTGCTGCGGGAGAAGCTGCTGTTCATCCCGCGGCGGCGCCTCAAGCACCATCGCGAGAGAGCGAGTCGACTGAAGACAATCATGACGGTATGTACAGCCCATAGCGACTCGGGTATCAGAACATATCAAAGCGTTACAAGCGCTGGGCTTCGCCTTGCTGCGGGAGAAGCTGCTGTTCATCCCGCGGCGGCGCCTCAAGCACCATCGCGAGAGAGCGAGTCGACTGAAGACAATCATGACGGTATGTACAGCCCATAGCGACTCGGGTATCAGAACATATCAAAGCGTTACAAGCGCTGGGCTTCGCCTTGCTGCGGGAGAAGCTGCTGTTCATCCCGCGGCGGCGCCTCAAGCACCATCGCGAGAGAGCGAGTCGACTGAAGACAATCATGACGGTATGTACAGCCCATAGCGACTCGGGTATCAGAACATATCAAAGCGTTACAAGCGCTGGGCTTCGCCTTGCTGCGGGAGAAGCTGCTGTTCATCCCGCGGCGGCGCCTCAAGCACCATCGCGAGAGAGCGAGTCGACTGAAGACAATCATGACGGTATGTACAGCCCATAGCGACTCGGGTATCAGAACATATCAAAGCGTTACAAGCGCTGGGCTTCGCCTTGCTGCGGGAGAAGCTGCTGTTCATCCCGCGGCGGCGCCTCAAGCACCATCGCGAGAGAGCGAGTCGACTGAAGACAATCATGACGGTATGTACAGCCCATAGCGACTCGGGTATCAGAACATATCAAAGCGTTACAAGCGCTGGGCTTCGCCTTGCTGCGGGAGAAGCTGCTGTTCATCCCGCGGCGGCGCCTCAAGCACCATCGCGAGAGAGCGAGTCGACTGAAGACAATCATGACGGTATGTACAGCCCATAGCGACTCGGGTATCAGAACATATCAAAGCGTTACAAGCGCTGGGCTTCGCCTTGCTGCGGGAGAAGCTGCTGTTCATCCCGCGGCGGCGCCTCAAGCACCATCGCGAGAGAGCGAGTCGACTGAAGACAATCATGACGGTATGTACAGCCCATAGCGACTCGGGTATCAGAACATATCAAAGCGTTACAAGCGCTGGGCTTCGCCTTGCTGCGGGAGAAGCTGCTGTTCATCCCGCGGCGGCGCCTCAAGCACCATCGCGAGAGAGCGAGTCGACTGAAGACAATCATGACGGTATGTACAGCCCATAGCGACTCGGGTATCAGAACATATCAAAGCGTTACAAGCGCTGGGCTTCGCCTTGCTGCGGGAGAAGCTGCTGTTCATCCCGCGGCGGCGCCTCAAGCACCATCGCGAGAGAGCGAGTCGACTGAAGACAATCATGACGGTATGTACAGCCCATAGCGACTCGGGTATCAGAACATATCAAAGCGTTACAAGCGCTGGGCTTCGCCTTGCTGCGGGAGAAGCTGCTATTCATCCCGCGGCGGCGCCTCAAGCACCATCGCGAGAGAGCGAGTCGACTGAAGACAATCATGACGGTATGTACAGCCCATAGCGACTCGGGTATCAGAACATATCAAAGCGTTACAAACGCTGGGCTTCGCCTTGCTGCGGGAGAAGCTGCTGTTCATCCCGCGGCGGCGCCTCAAGCACCATCGCGAGAGAGCGAGTCGACTGAAGACAATCATGACGGTATGTACAGCCCATAGCGACTCGGGTATCAGAACATATCAAAGCGTTACAAGCGCTGGGCTTCGCCTTGCTGCGGGAGAAGCTGCTGTTCATCCCGCGGCGGCGCCTCAAGCACCATCGCGAGAGAGCGAGTCGACTGAAGACAATCATGACGGTATGTACAGCCCATAGCGACTCGGGTATCAGAACATATCAAAGCGTTACAAGCGCTGGGCTTCGCCTTGCTGCGGGAGAAGCTGCTGTTCATCCCGCGGCGGCGCCTCAAGCACCATCGCGAGAGAGCGAGTCGACTGAAGACAATCATGACGGTATGTACAGCCCATAGCGACTCGGGTATCAGAACATATCAAAGCGTTACAAGCGCTGGGCTTCGCCTTGCTGCGGGAGAAGCTGCTGTTCATCCCGCGGCGGCGCCTCAAGCACCATCGCGAGAGAGCGAGTCGACTGAAGACAATCATGACGGTATGTACAGCCCATAGCGACTCGGGTATCAGAACATATCAAAGCGTTACAAGCGCTGGGCTTCGCCTTGCTGCGGGAGAAGCTGCTGTTCATCCCGCGGCGGCGCCTCAAGCACCATCGCGAGAGAGCGAGTCGACTGAAGACAATCATGACGGTATGTACAGCCCATAGCGACTCGGGTATCAGAACATATCAAAGCGTTACAAGCGCTGGGCTTCGCCTTGCTGCGGGAGAAGCTGCTGTTCATCCCGCGGCGGCGCCTCAAGCACCATCGCGAGAGAGCGAGTCGACTGAAGACAATCATGACGGTATGTACAGCCCATAGCGACTCGGGTATCAGAACATATCAAAGCGTTACAAGCGCTGGGCTTCGCCTTGCTGCGGGAGAAGCTGCTGTTCATCCCGCGGCGGCGCCTCAAGCACCATCGCGAGAGAGCGAGTCGACTGAAGACAATCATGACGGTATGTACAGCCCATAGCGACTCGGGTATCAGAACATATCAAAGCGTTACAAGCGCTGGGCTTCGCCTTGCTGCGGGAGAAGCTGCTGTTCATCCCGCGGCGGCGCCTCAAGCACCATCGCGAGAGAGCGAGTCGACTGAAGACAATCATGACGGTATGTACAGCCCATAGCGACTCGGGTATCAGAACATATCAAAGCGTTACAAGCGCTGGGCTTCGCCTTGCTGCGGGAGAAGCTGCTGTTCATCCCGCGGCGGCGCCTCAAGCACCATCGCGAGAGAGCGAGTCGACTGAAGACAATCATGACGGTATGTACAGCCCATAGCGACTCGGGTATCAGAACATATCAAAGCGTTACAAGCGCTGGGCTTCGCCTTGCTGCGGGAGAAGCTGCTGTTCATCCCGCGGCGGCGCCTCAAGCACCATCGCGAGAGAGCGAGTCGACTGAAGACAATCATGACGGTATGTACAGCCCATAGCGACTCGGGTATCAGAACATATCAAAGCGTTACAAGCGCTGGGCTTCGCCTTGCTGCGGGAGAAGCTGCTGTTCATCCCGCGGCGGCGCCTCAAGCACCATCGCGAGAGAGCGAGTCGACTGAAGACAATCATGACGGTATGTACAGCCCATAGCGACTCGGGTATCAGAACATATCAAAGCGTTACAAGCGCTGGGCTTCGCCTTGCTGCGGGAGAAGCTGCTGTTCATCCCGCGGCGGCGCCTCAAGCACCATCGCGAGAGAGCGAGTCGACTGAAGACAATCATGACGGTATGTACAGCCCATAGCGACTCGGGTATCAGAACATATCAAAGCGTTACAAGCGCTGGGCTTCGCCTTGCTGCGGGAGAAGCTGCTGTTCATCCCGCGGCGGCGCCTCAAGCACCATCGCGAGAGAGCGAGTCGACTGAAGACAATCATGACGGTATGTACAGCCCATAGCGACTCGGGTATCAGAACATATCAAAGCGTTACAAGCGCTGGGCTTCGCCTTGCTGCGGGAGAAGCTGCTGTTCATCCCGCGGCGGCGCCTCAAGCACCATCGCGAGAGAGCGAGTCGACTGAAGACAATCATGACGGTATGTACAGCCCATAGCGACTCGGGTATCAGAACATATCAAAGCGTTACAAGCGCTGGGCTTCGCCTTGCTGCGGGAGAAGCTGCTGTTCATCCCGCGGCGGCGCCTCAAGCACCATCGCGAGAGAGCGAGTCGACTGAAGACAATCATGACGGTATGTACAGCCCATAGCGACTCGGGTATCAGAACATATCAAAGCGTTACAAGCGCTGGGCTTCGCCTTGCTGCGGGAGAAGCTGCTGTTCATCCCGCGGCGGCGCCTCAAGCACCATCGCGAGAGAGCGAGTCGACTGAAGACAATCATGACGGTATGTACAGCCCATAGCGACTCGGGTATCAGAACATATCAAAGCGTTACAAGCGCTGGGCTTCGCCTTGCTGCGGGAGAAGCTGCTGTTCATCCCGCGGCGGCGCCTCAAGCACCATCGCGAGAGAGCGAGTCGACTGAAGACAATCATGACGGTATGTACAGCCCATAGCGACTCGGGTATCAGAACATATCAAAGCGTTACAAGCGCTGGGCTTCGCCTTGCTGCGGGAGAAGCTGCTATTCATCCCGCGGCGGCGCCTCAAGCACCATCGCGAGAGAGCGAGTCGACTGAAGACAATCATGACGGTATGTACAGCCCATAGCGACTCGGGTATCAGAACATATCAAAGCGTTACAAGCGCTGGGCTTCGCCTTGCTGCGGGAGAAGCTGCTGTTCATCCCGCGGCGGCGCCTCAAGCACCATCGCGAGAGAGCGAGTCGACTGAAGACAATCATGACGGTATGTACAGCCCATAGCGACTCGGGTATCAGAACATATCAAAGCGTTACAAGCGCTGGGCTTCGCCTTGCTGCGGGAGAAGCTGCTGTTCATCCCGCGGCGGCGCCTCAAGCACCATCGCGAGAGAGCGAGTCGACTGAAGACAATCATGACGGTATGTACAGCCCATAGCGACTCGGGTATCAGAACATATCAAAGCGTTACAAGCGCTGGGCTTCGCCTTGCTGCGGGAGAAGCTGCTGTTCATCCCGCGGCGGCGCCTCAAGCACCATCGCGAGAGAGCGAGTCGACTGAAGACAATCATGACGGTATGTACAGCCCATAGCGACTCGGGTATCAGAACATATCAAAGCGTTACAAGCGCTGGGCTTCGCCTTGCTGCGGGAGAAGCTGCTGTTCATCCCGCGGCGGCGCCTCAAGCACCATCGCGAGAGAGCGAGTCGACTGAAGACAATCATGACGGTATGTACAGCCCATAGCGACTCGGGTATCAGAACATATCAAAGCGTTACAAGCGCTGGGCTTCGCCTTGCTGCGGGAGAAGCTGCTATTCATCCCGCGGCGGCGCCTCAAGCACCATCGCGAGAGAGCGAGTCGACTGAAGACAATCATGACGGTATGTACAGCCCATAGCGACTCGGGTATCAGAACATATCAAAGCGTTACAAGCGCTGGGCTTCGCCTTGCTGCGGGAGAAGCTGCTGTTCATCCCGCGGCGGCGCCTCAAGCACCATCGCGAGAGAGCGAGTCGACTGAAGACAATCATGACGGTATGTACAGCCCATAGCGACTCGGGTATCAGAACATATCAAAGCGTTACAAGCGCTGGGCTTCGCCTTGCTGCGGGAGAAGCTGCTGTTCATCCCGCGGCGGCGCCTCAAGCACCATCGCGAGAGAGCGAGTCGACTGAAGACAATCATGACGGTATGTACAGCCCATAGCGACTCGGGTATCAGAACATATCAAAGCGTTACAAGCGCTGGGCTTCGCCTTGCTGCGGGAGAAGCTGCTGTTCATCCCGCGGCGGCGCCTCAAGCACCATCGCGAGAGAGCGAGTCGACTGAAGACAATCATGACGGTATGTACAGCCCATAGCGACTCGGGTATCAGAACATATCAAAGCGTTACAAGCGCTGGGCTTCGCCTTGCTGCGGGAGAAGCTGCTGTTCATCCCGCGGCGGCGCCTCAAGCACCATCGCGAGAGAGCGAGTCGACTGAAGACAATCATGACGGTACGGACGGTATAGATAGTTCCATGATGACGCGCCCCACTCTTTGTCCCAATCGGTTACAATGCAAATGTGCTATGTGCTGTTAGATTGTGAGTTCTATCGTAAGTCGTAACGCACCGATCAGCGATGTGGGCACTCGCACAAGAAGATAAATTAGGCAAAGACCACTCCCCGCACCCGTGGTTTTCTCGCACGAAAAATAGTGGGGCGCGTCTTCGTGGATGGAACTATCTATACATGTAGTTTCTGAAGTACTTAAGTGGAAACGGCTTGCGCTCGTTTTGTTTTTTCTATCGATAAATTCTCAAAAACAACCCGGAGTTGGTAAATCAACGGTATCCGTGTCTCAGAGAGCACTTAAAGCCATTAGTCCTGCGCTCATTGCGCAATATTAAAACATAGCAAACGAAGGAAAGACAATCTAAATATATGAAAGGAAAAGGTGACTGACTGACTGATCTATCAACGCACAGCTCAAACTCCTACTTTACTGATCGGGCTGAAATTTGCAGATAGCTATTATGACGTAGGCATCCGCTAAGAAAGGATTTTTGAAAATTCAACCCCTAAGGGGGTGAAATAGGGGTTTGGTGTAGTCCACGCGGACGAAGTTGCGAGCATACGCTAGTTTTATTACATTTCCGCATTATTAATTTTTAAGGGTAAGCCAACTGGGTAAGGGGGTAAGGGTAAGTAGCTGGGTAAGGGGGGGTAAGGGCTAGTAAAGGTTTTACTTTTGAACTGATAAAGTAAATTTCGACTACTCTCTTGTTTATGTGAAATGAACGGCCTGTGCAGAACGTATACGAATACGAATACGAGCGATCTTAATATACGAACTCCTGATGCCTGTTATTATGACAAGTAATTTGTCGTGTTTGCAGGAAAAGCTGGGATCCGATGGAGTTTTTCTGTACCCAGTTCACAGTTCGCTGGCACACTATCATCACCAAGTATTCCTACGAGCTTCGGGAGTGATGTATTCCATGCTGTTCAACGTCCTCGGCTTCCCCGCCACTGTAGTACCCATGGGGATGCACCAGGGGCTCCCCGTGGCCATACAGGTGACTGATTACCATTTGTACCCTGTTATTACTATCTGTACCCTGGCTATGTATATCCTACCTAGTTCTATGCCCTGTGCATGTTGTCCTGGCGTAGTACAGTAAAAAGGATTCCTTTGAGCTTCGGGAGTGATGTACTCGATGCTGTTTAACGTACTAGAATTCCCCGCCATTGTGGTGCCCATAGGAATGCACCAGGGTCTCCCCGTAGCCATACATGTGGCTGATTACCATTTGTACCCTGTTATTACCATCTGTAACCTGCTATGTATATCCTACCTAGTTCTCGTGCATGATTCCCTGGTGCAGTGCAACCATCAAGTATTTCTTCAAGCTTCGGGAGTGATGTACTCAATACTTTTCAACGTATTGGGTTTCCCTGTCACTATGGTGTCAAAAAAAAGCCCAAATATTTGTAGTACCAAATCTATATATTATGTAAAAGCTGACTGACTGACTGGCTGGCTGATCTATGTACTGGACGGATCGGGCTGAAATTTGGCATTTAGATAGCTATTATGACGTAGACATCCGCCAAAGGATTTTTGAAAATTCAACTCCTAAGGGCGTAAAACAGGGGTTCGAAATTCGTGTAGTTTACACGGACGAAGTCGCGAGCATAAGCTAGACTTTAATATAAATGTAGCGTTCAATAATATTTCGTTATCCAAAGAATAATTCTGTATTCAAGGATTGCCATATTTACCTGTCTACCACAAATTTACCACGTACGGTATTTGTGCTACACATACTCACGATCACTACATGTGCCCATGATTACCACATGTACCCTAGATTACCATATGTACCTACGATTATCTTATTGTTTCTGTAACAGGTAATCGCAGCACCATATCAAGACAGACTATGCCTAGCGGTCGCGAAACAACTGGAAGAAGGATTCGGTGGATGGCAACCTATAGTATAAACTAGAATAAGAACTAATGGTTACAGTATGCGGCAGAAAATAATGTACATCGACCTTTAGACGGAGATAGCGGATTTGCAGAGCATTGTCTCTGTCGTTGAGACCGACCAAACGTCATAATATATACTCGAATTTTTGATTAAACAACACTTTTTGACATTAGCTCTTGTCAAATCTTAAAATAATGATACCATATTTAAGGTAATAGTGATGTATGTGGTTCAATTGTGTCATGTCAATGAGTCAATGAACCAGTTCCCGCTTCTCTATTTTAATTTGAGCTCATATAGAGTAAAAAAGGAAGCATTATAACACTAGTAAATAATTACTAAAAAATAAAATAAGTACTTAGAGGTAGATAAGATTGGTATAATAGTGCTTTAAAAAAAAACCGGCCAAGTGCGAGCCAGGCTCGCGCAATGAGGGTTCCGTACTGCGATCTTATTTTTTCGACATTTTGCACGATAATTCAAAAACTATGATGCATAAAAATAAATAAAAATCTGTTTTCGAATTCACAGGTGATACACCTTTCATATGATACCCCACTTGATATAGTTATCTTACTATGAAAATTGAAAATACTAATTATTAGTTTATGACCACAATTTAATTTTTTTTTGTGTGATATAACCACAAATTCACGGTATTCAGATTTTTCCCCTAATATCAGCTATAAGACCCACCTACCTACCAAATTTCATGATTCTAGGTCAACGGGAAGTACCCTGTAGGTTTCTTGACAGACAGACAGACAACAAAGTGAACCTATAAGGGTTCCGTTTTGCCTTTTGAGGTACGGAACCCTAAAAAGGTTTTAGGATATGATTTACTGAGTAATTAGGTGGTTTTAGACGTTATTAAACAATTTACAGCAGGTGATTGAGTTTTTTATAATTTTTATATCTTTAATTCCATTGAACCATCGACTCACAATGTCACCTTGCCAAAGTTACCAGTAGCTACTGTACCAACTCAGTTGGTGATTCTTTTTCTTCTTCTTCTTAATTTGCTTTATGGCTTTCAGTAGTGCCACACCGAGCACAATGCAGCGATTCTTTTTGCCCCCCGCACTATTTATTTTTCATAAAAATCACTGGAAACGTCAAAAAATGTTGTTAAATTAAAAATTCGACTATAGGTATGAGTGACAGAGACAATGCTCTACAAAGCCGAAATATCATTCTAAAGGCGGATGTACATTATTTTCTGCCGCGTACTGTACATTAGTACTATTAAGTATGAGAAAGATGATTGTGTGTCTAATTGAATATGTTTTTGAAGAATTTACAAGCAGGCTTCTTGGAGTTAAGAGTAACCCTGACGGACTCTGCAGTGCTTTCCGTACGCTCGTAGTTTGATTCTTATTAAAATTTCATTGAGTTTGATTGGTTCATATCCAAATGAGAACCTAACTACGTTTGTATGGAGAACGCTTGAGAGTGTGCTTGGGTTACTTCTCTTAAATAAAACTTGATTGTTTTTAAGGGTTCCGTACCACAAAAGGAAAAATAAAACGTTATAGGATCACTTTGTTATAGATAGTTCAACTCAGTTGTGCGCGCGGCCCGGATGTGTGCGTGGGCTTGTAAATATACAACTTGTATCTGTCTGTCTGACCGTCGTGTCGTACTTCCTCAGATCAAAAAATCCAGTCAAGTGCGAGTCGGACTCGCACAGGAAGAGTCCCGTACCATCGTACAAGATAGTTATTTTATTTATTTCTATTTACATACATGGCGGTCATTTCGAAATTCGCCATCTTGGTTTTTTTATTATTTGTGGTTATAGTGGCAATAGAAATACATACTGAAAATTTCGGTTATGTTACGGTTCATGAGATGCAGTCCGCTGACAGACTAACGGACACCAAAGGCTTACTAATAGGGTCCCATAGGAACCCTAAAACTATTGACTCAAAAATATTTTTTTACTAAACCTACTAACCAGACCTATCAGGATTTGAATTCCAGACTTCTTATTAGGCAGTACAAGTACTCGCTATGGAGGTCTAATCACTTTTTTACAGAAATCAATGTATTATTTTAAATATAAATCCTATACTTGTAAATATTCCTATAGTTATAGTAGCGTAAAATTATTTTCTTACCCTTTACCCTTAAATGACTTATTTATGTATGTTGTAATTGTACGTTGTTTAAATATACCGGCAATCTCTGACTTGTTTCATATTACGGCCATCGATGTATCGGCTAATTCTGTTGTACGCAATTTATATTCTAAACTACAGTTCATACAAAATGACTCCTCACGCGCCATTTTAACTCTATGGGTCAATTGTCATGTCAAAAGTACGATTTTAGTCATTTTTATAATGGTTAACCGTACAGTGCGACTCTTAGCACTTGAATGACATTGACAGGGGGGCGCTGTTTGAGAACAAAGGCTTGGAATATTCAAACAAGAACAAAGGGGACACTTAACTGCAATAGTTAGTTCCGATTTTCGCCACGCGCCAAGAAAGCCTTGTCGCACTGTACTTTTGACTCTTTTTTGACATGACAGTTGAAACTTGACACATAGAGTTAAAAATTAAAATGGTGGGCGAGTTCTCATTTTGTACAGACTATACTTTAGTGATTTTGTGTAACAGAATTGGCCACAAGAACTATAACATTATAGCCTATTTTCATTCACCTAGAGTCAAGATAAATATAATCGTGAAAATCGTGCTATATGTGAAAAGTATAGAAAAAGTTATATTTTTTTATGCATAAAAGAAATAGTGTTTTTTCCAAGGTTTTTTCCAAACCCAGCGTAGGTAGGTATATCAAAATGAAATTATATAAAAAATCTATGAGTATGCCGGTATTTTAAAATGACACTGAAATAAATGATATTCTCTAAGGTCCTATCTATTGGATATTTTTTTATAAAACGGCGTTTATTCAAATAAAAACGTAGGTACTTATGTAGTACCTCAAATAAACGCAATAGGGATGTTGCCTACTAGTTAAATCAACAACCAGTTTTGTAGAGCGTTGTCTCGGTCGTTGAGACCGACAAAATGTCACAGGTTTGAGTGCAGAGTGACAGAGAACGCTCTAGGAAGCCAAAATGTCTTTCTAAAGGTCAATGTACAATAATTTATTGCCGGCTGCTGTATGTATGGTATATCATGAGAACATGGATGTGACGTCATAAACATTTGACTCATTTGACGTAGGTACTTTTTAGTTAATCGATTTAAAAATAGTTAAAAATAGTTATAAAACTAACGCTGGACGTGGATTTTACGAATTTTAGAAAACCCTTTATTGAATAATTACTAAAAAAATACTTTATTTTTGACATAAGACAGCATCCCAATTTGAAATGATCATAGAGGAAATGATGGTAAACTGAGGGACCTTAAGATATTTTTTTCTTTGATCTGAATGTGCTGTGACAAAACTTAACTTTAACATTTATAAATGTATTTATAATGAACGTAGTTACTCTTTAAAAGTAAAATATTTAAAAAAAAACTTGTTTTTTTTTCCCAGTTCATCGTCGTTATGATTTAACATGCATTCAAAGTTCGCATAAATATCGAATCCCGCCAACAGTCACGTGACTGTTACGGAAGAGCGGGATCGGGCTGACTGACTGAGTGCACCATGACGTCACGCACATTGAACGGGAACCGGTCGTCTCACGCTCACTTTAAAATTCTATATCTTTGGGCAGATTACATACCGAGTACAGTGGCGAGTCAGTGTACTCGGTTGGTATTATAAACACTTTAACGAGTGCAATTTCTCAGCCACAGCACTGTCTCGGCCGAGTGACATTTTATTGTCTCGCTTCACTACTCGGTAGGTGTCACGTAGCCCATGAGCTTAGGAAATTAAGCTGACGTATCGAAATAATTATTTTACGAGGATTTCTTATTTTTAACGGATAATGCGGAAAGCTAACATTTAAAATTAGTGAATGTTAGCTTTCTATATTCTCAATTCATTCATTTCATTCTCAATTCTACAAAAATAAAACCTCTCGTTATTATACCAAACTTACCCATCTCTACCGTAAACATTTCGTTTCATTCAATCAAAACTACTTGGCAATACTGCTAGTCATAGATTATCTACTGGCTGCTAGTGCTAGCAAAGAAAAGTAAAAAGTTGTAATTTGTCTGTGGTTAACGAAAAATAGCGCGTGCGAGATGACGCGCCGGTGAATTTTGTATTTTAGTAATTGACGTAATTTATTATTTGTGTGCACATTTCATAGAAAAGGTAAATACTTGGAGTAAATCAAATCACTAATTACATTTAAACTTATATTTTTGGTTTCAAATCAAGTGGACGTAGAGTTAAAAACAGTTTGTGTGCTTTGCAGATTTCACAATGGCCGATCAAGTTGATTCAATGTCAGACGCGGAGCTCCGTACAAAACTAGCCGAGCATGGATTCCCCGTGATGCCTATAACGGCGTCGACGAGAAAATTGCTCGTGAAAAAGTTGAAAATGGTGCTCGACAACAAGAGCAAGCCTCGTAATAGCGTCGACGGCAAGGTCGAGAGTAGACGGTCTCTCGCGCGGTATTCTAGCGGCGAGGAATCTGACATAGATACCAACAGTGCGAAGGATAAACGAGGCCGCCGCGCCACCACCGGCGCGGCGATGCTGCCCCCGGTGACTAAAACACGACGAACACCAGTAAAGAAGGACTCTTCAATAAAACTTGATACCGACAAAGGTTCAGAGTCTGACGAGGAGAAGTCGCCCGTCCGTACTCGCGAGGAAGTAGAAACGGTCACCACCCGCCGCGTCACGCGCACGTACGCCAACGATCAGGACGACTACGAAACTGGCTCGGACAGCGACGTAGACGCCGATAAAAAGACCTCCAGCCCTTTCAGAAGCAATTCTAGATCAAGCGATTACATATCCAGCACATTACCAACCCACGAGCCTTCAACTAGTCCTCCCAAACCGTCAATTTTCTCTCGGCCCTCCGTATCTCGAACTTCTAACTTTGGATCCAGTTTGTCGTCTTCCGATCAGCTTAACTCCATTAGGTCACGCCTCGGCCTCACCTCCTCCATGGCAGACAGCCCCTCGGGTGGCAACTATACCTCCAATTACTCATCAAACTACACCACCAATACATATCGGCCCTCCACATCCACTATTGATGAAGTTGAATCTCCTTATTTAAGCAATTTCACTCGACGCTTGTCTTCTCTTAAACCGGAGCCTTCCAAACCGACTGCATACCTCGACCGAGACACTAACAACGGCAGCACATTTACCCCTCGGAGGACCTACATCACTGGTGTCGCCAGATCCGACATGGTTGACTACAAGTCCAGCAATGACAAGAAATTCTTGAAAAATAACATGGTTTCTCTCGCTTTAGTCGGTCTCGTTGCACTTTTTTTTTTTTGTGTTTTTTTTATGTACATAGTTAAGAAAAATGATATCACTTCAGTCGTGGACGACCAGAACAGTGTCATACCGATATGTCAAGCTCACATACCAGGGAATAGACCGGGCATCAACTGTGTATCCAAGGGTCAAGTCAGCTATGCGAAAGATCTGTTCAAAGTTATTCATCCAGAACTCACTTCCCGGGCAGTGAACTACAAATGTGGCAAGCCCGGTGCTATGCCGTACTTGACTGAGAGGGAAATAATAGACATGGCCAGTGCTCGGGCGGAGGCTATAGATGTCAGTCAGTGCAGAACGGATCTGAACAATTTGCAAATCTTGTTGGTTCACAACCCCCAGTGGGGTGTCAATGTTGTTCAACTCAAAAACTTGTACACTAAAGATGTGGAATACTCCCCTCTCACCTCCACTGACATAGTTGTCCAACAACGCAACAAAGGCACCGTCGCTTTAGCTCTCGCCGATCCCTCCACGCCCATCTCTTGTTTGTTTGTCAACACCCTATACTCCGCCGGGTCGACGTTCGTTATTGTTGGCATATTAGCTGTCCTAGCACTAGGTCTGCAAAGGGCTTACAAGGTGTACATGAGTTATAAGAAAAGGAAGAATGAAGAAATTTACTCTATGGTGGAGCAAATCATTGATGTGATTTCCCAGGAGACCGAGGACAGCGGCGAGCCGTACATATCCGTGGACCACGTGAGGGATACGTTGATATCTCCTCCGAATAGGGAAAAGTTGGCTTCCACCTGGGATGCTGCGGTTAAGTTTATTCAGAAAAATGAGAGTAGAGTGAGGATGGAGGTGCAGTCGGTGGATGGTGAGGACTGTAAGGTGTGGCGCTGGATAGCGAGCAGCAGCCCCAAACGTAGCACCTCTTGGCAGGGGCAGGCGTTTGAAACACAAGAGGGCTCCGTCAATAACCTCACAGTATCACCGACACCTTGCTTGAAGATCCGACACATGTTTGAAAAGAATGATTCTAATCCAAATTTAAGGACGATAATCCAAGATGTTATTCTGGAGAAGTGTGAGCACTGCAACATCCTCCACATTGATGTAGAGAGAACATCCTGCTGTGTGTATGTGAAATGTGCGAGTCCCACCGACGCTGGCATAGTCTACAAGAGCTTGCATGGCTGGTGGTACGAAGGCCGCCTCATCACAGTCAAATACCTCCGTCTAGAGCGATACATGCAAAGGTTTCCATACTCCCCATCTTCTGGACAGTACTTGAAACCATCCCGGGCACAACAACGGTCCTTTGACGAATAAACTTAACAAATGAGTGTTAAATAAGAACTTTCAGAAGCATTTTTGATACTGATTCTCTTAATATGTGGTATATTTATTGCGATTATTATATTGTTGCGTACAAAATTCGTTAGCCTATAGTCTGTGACTAGTTAAACTAAATGTGTTCGTAATTTCTTACTGTTAAAATGAAAAATTGTTTTCTTATTTTATAAAATAGAGTATGCATAAGAAAGTTTATTTAGAGCCCATGCACAAGACGACATGACGCGCAGCTGAAGTAAGACGCGAATTGCAAATGCTGCGCCTAAAATTAGACGTAATAAATGTTTGGGATGTCGTCATGTGCAAAGGCCACGTTGAGGTCTTTGGAAAATGCTCATTGTTAAAACTAAAAGTCAATGTTTCCTAAGTTTGTTATTGTAATAGACACAGATATAGGACATTTGATATAAATTATTTGCATAACACAAGTCCCTTGGGTCTTTGTTTGTGTTGCAAACTAGCTTAGAATAGACATTTATCTCAATGCAAGCAAACTGTTTGAGTAGTGTAATACCGGCTTCCCACGGTGCGTGATTCTGCGGATTATCACGCACGACCGGACGGACATCCAGGCACCGCGCACAACGCTCTTCGGTGTGGGGTCTTGAGATTTGATGCCATTTTGAAGTTACCCACTCGCACTATCGGACGCACCGTTGTCCGCAACGGACGTGTCTGCCCCACCATGGACGATACCCTTCCTTTGGTGCATAGGTAGGCTGGTCCGCGTCCATCCACAATATCACGCACCGTGGGAAGCAAGTATTATGTTCTCTCGCTGATTGTACTAGACTAGAGTAAAAATAAAATATGACTTGTAAATATTTGACATCACAAACAGAAATAGAAACTTCATTTTCTATCTTTAGTTTTAGATTCTTAAACAATTACTTAGCATTAGTTTTAGGCTGAGATCATTCTTTGACTTTGCTCAGACCTTAAGGCTGAAACTATAGAGCGCACTTTGACTTTGCTCAGACTTAAGATTGAGTTAAAACGAGACAGACTTATGCGAGAAATATAGCTCTGTCTCGTTTTAACTCTGTCTTAAGTTTAAGCTTAGTCAGAGCAAGTCAGAGTGTGCTCTATAGATCTCAGCCTATGAGTTAAAATGAAACCTTATGATTTAAATGTCAATTTGGTTTTAACTCTGAAGATAACACTTGCGCACTTCTCCATACAAACGTATTACGCCGATTATTTACTATATTATTAATTGTTCTAAACTAATCCAGATATCAATTTATCTCTCTATTATCGTTGACTGACAATCAATATAATTAATAATTATTTTGAAAGTTATGACCCTTGAAACGTTATATTAACGTTAACGTCTATTATAGGTCAAATTTTGAGGCAACTTCATGCGTAAATAAACCATATTATAAAACTACAAAGGCCAACTTTATTTAATAATAATTTTAAATGTACCTACCTATTTAGTTTGTTTATTAAATATGTACCTACTAAATGTATTAATTTTTTTTTAATATTAAGTATTGAATACTTAGTTATCAAAATAGTAACGTATTGCCAACGTTGATTTGACATTAAAAGTTACAACGTCAATGCTCGCTGCCTGCTCGTAAATATAGATTATAACGAAAAGAGCCCTTGAATGAAGTAAAGACAGAGCAAAGTCAAAGCATACTCTCAGCTTAAGAGAAGTTTATTCGGCGCGCTTCAAACAAACCTAGTTTGACTTTCATGTAAAAGTTAACCAACAAAACTCTGTGAAATTTTGTAAACATTTTCTAGAAACTAATGTATGTGTTTGTGGTTTGCTAGATTTCTTAGTTTCAAAGCTACACAGGCTCAAGGATTTGTACATACTAATCTTTAAATCCGTGTCACTTTAAAACTAGATGTTTTAATCTGACAAATTACAGTCATAGATATTAGTTTCTAAAACATGTCTACAAAATTTGCATTGACTAATGTCAAATTCATTTGAATATTTTAACCAACCAACGAATTTGAATATTAGAGAACCAAACTACGTTTGTATGGGTGTACTGGGGAGTGCGCTGGGGAAACTTCTCTTGTGAAGAGCTTCAACTTAATAATTCTAATGTAATGTCAAACTTGTACTTAAATTCGAATTTTTTTTGTTGCTTTGATTGTATTTTTAGTACTTCTTATTATTTTAGTTAATCTTTAAACGTAAAATGAAATGAATATAATATATTAATCAATAGTATATTATGTTACATAATTTTAATTAAGCGAAAAATTTTGTTGCTGGTAAGTACAAGTTTGATAGGACCTACTATAGTGAAGGTTTTATTAATAAAATGCATACCTAGTAGTAGGTTTTCACTTTTTTGGAACACAGCTATTCAAGTATTAGCTAAGCAGAATTTTAGTCATTTTTAACCCTTCCCCTAGTCTCAGTAAAAATAATCAAAGCTCTTTTCAAATATGTATAATAATTAATTTGTTACCATTTTCAATTCTGTCAATGTGCTCGCAAGCGATGTATCAAAGTGCCCCGTGTCGTCGTTGGGGCAGAATGATACAAACCCCTTTTTTACTTAAAATGTAATATTTTTTCTCTCTCTATTTGACCAGTTTGTTTTATTGTAAAAGTACCTATAATATTTGCTACGCGTAGATTAAAAGAAAAAAATATATTTAGGTAATAATATTTTATACTTAAAGTGAAATGTCGTTATGAATTTTATTTTTCTGCATCAATCTACCCCACTTCCCCCTAATACTTGAATGGCCCCATATGCCTTAAAATTATTATTATTGTTTCAATTTCAAGTAGGTACTTAGGTTAAGTTTCGAGCCGGTTTTCACTTTTCGTTTTGTATACAAAATGGCACAATTTAATTCATAGCTGTGTGTTTATTTTTTCTTGACATTTATTTTAGGTAATCCTTACTACTAACTTTGATTTAATTTTCTAGAATTATTTTTTTATGGATTGATGTTCACTTTCAATAAATAATTTAGATAAAACACATTGTTTTATTCCCATTCCAATCCTCCTTCAAATAGTTGCATGTATGTATATCACAGGTCACATTTCACAATATTACATCTAAATTACTGTTATGTATTCTGAGGGTGAAACCCATATAGAGCGCTTTCTGACTTTGCTCAGACTTAAGATTGAATTAAAACGAGACAGATTTATGTGAGAGATATAGCTGTCTCTTTTTAACTGTCTTAAGTCTAAGCTAAGTCAGAGTGCACTCTATAGATCTCACCCTGAGTGAGAACAGATATTCGTGTTTCCAACTGCTCATATTCTTTTTAAGGACTGCGTATACGAGGCACTTGTCCGCGGAGGACAAAAATGGGTCACTTGGGTCTTCCAAACTACGTAAAATCCACATCCTTTGTTAGTTTTAAGAGTAATAACCATTTTCAATTATCGATTGAACTAAAAAAAAAGCACGTCAAATGATTGTTACGTCACATGCCGGTATTTCATAGAATCTCGCATGCTAAGCGCGCGTTTTGAAGTTTGATAAACCGTATTGCGTTCAGTTTATCACCTGCTGGTAAGGTTATATGGGCAGAGAAATGAACGAAGTAAAAGCTAATATTGTAAATATTTTATTGTATTATGAATAAGTATTATTAGTATTTGAGGAGTTGCGCAAGCGCCTCGTAGCAGCGCCACTTGTCCGGCAAGTAGAAGGGCTCGAACACGTGCGGGAAAGGCGCGTCCCAGCCCGCCACCCGGGATATAGGGGCCTCTAGGTGCAGGAAACATTCCTCCTGGAACATCAAATGGAAGAATATTATTAACTAGATGATGCCCGTAGAAAATCCCGTGGGAACTCTTTGATTTTCCGCGATAAAGAGTAGCCCATGTCCTTCCCCGGGATGCAAGCTATCTCTGTACCAAATTTCATCAAAATCGGTTGAACGGATGGGCCGTGAAAAGCTAACAGACAGACAGACACACTTTCGCATTTATAATATTAGTACCTATGGATATGCAAAAAACTCCATACATAAGAATCCGAGATTTCGGCTTCGTAGAGCTCTGTGACTCATACCTGTGTGACGTTTTGTCGGTCTCAACAACAAAGACAACGCTCTACGAAATCGCTATCTCTTTCTAAAGGTCGATGTACAATACTTCCTGCCGGGTACTGTACTTTGACTTCGCTTAGACTTAAATAGTTCAAATTATATCAATTTATGTCAGTGATAACGCTATCTATCTCGTTTTAACAGTGTCTCAGGTCTGAGCAAAGTCAAAGTTCACTCTGTATATCTCATCCTTATAGGCTGAGATTTATAGAGCGCACTTTGACTTTGCTCAGACTTAAGATATAGCTGTCTCGTTTTAACTCTGTCTTAAGTCTATTCTAGGTCTTCTGGTCTAGGTATTCTACCAAAATTTGAATCAATTTTGACGAAAAACAAGAAATATCAAGGCTAGAATAATTTTTAATTAAGAGTCGTACAAACCTGTACAGTGGCAGCCAGTTCAGCGCCAAACCCTGACGTGAGAGGTGCCTCGTGCGCTATCAGACAACGCCCGGTTTTCTTCACCGACTGGGAAAATAATTAATTATCACCATCCAAATATATAAAAGAAAAAGCTGACTGACTGACTCTGATCTATCAACGCACAGCTCAAACTACTGGTTACTACTATGGTTCAGTTAGGCTCCTAAGTGAACCATAGTAGTTGAACCTAAGTGAAACTGTTTACTAGCGTGTGACGTCACACGTGTCATGTGACCAGCGTCATTACAGAATGTCGTTTTTGGCGCGGTCTTCAAAACTTGAACTTTATCATTGACTAGCTTATGCTCGCGACTTCGTCCGCGTGGACTACACAAAATTCAAACCCCTATTTTACCCCCTTAGGGGTGGAATTTTCAAAAATCCTTTCTTAGCGGATGCCTACATCATAATAGCTATCTGCATGCCAAATTTCAGCCCGATCCGTCCAGTAGTTTGAGTTGTGCGTTGATAGATCAGTCACTCAGTCAGTCACCTTTTCCTTTTATATATTTAGATTTGAATTCTTGTCACACAGAGTGGACAGTGAATAAATGTAAACAGCGAATCAACCAATCAAAGGGCAGAATTTGTTGACGATCACGATAACGATGAATACGTTATTCTTACACAATCGGGGGGCAGATCACAACTAAATACGTAAACCGTATACGCATCCCCTTCTTACAAAGGACAGAGACAATTTGACAGTTTTTAATTTAATTTAGAGCTCCTCGTGACTTTAGCTGCCAGTCACACTCACTCATGTTCCGTCCTTTTTTAGCAAAGTTAAAAAGAAAGAGATGCAGATACTCTAGTTTAGAGAAAAACAAGAGAATCGACGCCAGTGTCACACTCACATTGCACACAGTCTCCTCGTCCCAGGGCAGGATGGACATGAGGTCGATGACGTCACACTTGACGCCCAGCTGCCGCTCCGCCGTGGCGGCCACCTCGAGCAGCACGTGGACCTGCGTCCCCCACGCCACCAGCGTCGCCGCGTCCCCTGCGACCGACCAATGGACCACCGGTGTGTTGAAATGTTACACCCCTTTCACACGGCGTGGCGTCCAGTTTTTTGCAGGATCCCGTTTGATGGCGAATGTGTTTGTATGCTAGCGTTCACACGAGCATCCCGCATGCGGGATGCCCGCTAGCATATAAACACATTCGCCATCAAACGGGATCCGGCAAAAAACTGGACGCCGTGTGAAAGGGCTGTTACATTTATCATGATTGGGTATTTGACTACATCAAAAATATTTTTTTTTAAAGAATGTTAAATTACTAATTCCCCTTTCCTCTCCAACTAAGCGTCAAGCTTGTGCTAGGAGTAGGTACGACAATAGTGCAACGGGCGGGGTTTGAACCGTCGACCTTTCGGTTTTCAGTCCACTCCTTTACCCGTTGAGCTATTGAGGCTTGCACATACCTTCCCTCAAAACCTGCGCCTTCCCAAGGGGCAGGGTGTAGCTGTCAATAGGGACGTCTTCACTGGCAGATCGGTACAGGATCTTGGGCTCGAAGAATATGCAGGGGTCTCTGTCTTGTATGCACGACAGCAGCAGACCCTTCGCTGTTATTGGACCTCTGGGGACCACCACCTAGAAGAGGTAAAGATTTTTTTTGTTTTTTTTTTTAATAAGAATATTAGCCATGTTAAATAACTACTATTCCCCTTTCCTCTCCAACTAAGCTTCAAGCTTGTGCTAGGAGTAGGTACGACAAAAGTGCAACGGGTGGGGTTGAAATCGTCGTTCGGTTTTCAGTCCACTCCTTTACCGGTTGAGCTATTGAGGCTATATGAATGCATCTGCCCTATTTAGATTTAACAAAGAAAAGAAACTTTGAATTGAATATCATATTGATGTCATTTTTATAATTGTGTATTTGACTACATCAAAAATAAATTTTTTCTCATTGATTATTATATAGAGGGTACCTACTCCTACCTATAGGGTACTTACTTTCTGTTGACTTTGGCAGGTAGGTCTTATAGCACAAGTAAAGAGAAAAATCCGAAAATCTCAATGAACGTGGATTTGTGGTTATACCACAAAAAAGGCAACCACAAAAAAGGCAATAAATTTTTTATTAATGCATTTCATTTTAGATTTGAAATGGATGTCTCTTTCGCAATTAGGGACGTAATTAATCTCAAGAGTGACACCAGTTACCGTATGATTTTTTTCTAAAGTATACCTTGAGTCCAGCAGCGTGTGCGAAGAAGGCCTCCGGGCTCTGCGAGTGGTACAGGCCCCCGTGGCCCACGGCCCCGCTCGGCGCGCGCACCGTGAGGCCTCCGCATGAGAACTGGCCCCCGGATCGGTATCGAACCTTGGCCGCTTCGTTTACTAGCTGGAACAATGAGAAGCGAGACTATTAGTTTAGGCAATTGTATCTACTAGAAATTGTGGCTAATTCTTTTGAACACAATTTCTAAACTAAACCTAAATGACAGGTCTAAATGTATCTATCCTAGTATTGTGAAACAATACTTCATGTGAAGAAGGATATTTAGTTTACAGGGTGTCTGCTTTGCCGTGTTACCCCTGGTACAAACCTGGTCAAACGCTGGGAAGATGTAGTCAGCAAACTGTATCTCCGCTATTGCCGTGGCGCCCGCGGTCGCTAGTCCGATGCCAAAGCCTGCGATACCCTGCTCGCATAGGGGAGTGTTGAACACGCGCTCTTTGCCGTATTTTTCCTGAAAAAAAAAACATAATGACAATTTTAATGGGAAGCTAAATACAACAAAAAATTGTTTACAAGAAAAAATTAAATGTAAAAAAAAATTAAAAATTAAGTGGTACACGTATTTAATATCTGATAATCCTTTCTTCTTTCATTATAAAGAGAACCTACATCATCATCATCATCATCATGCTCAACCCATTGGTGGCTCACTACAGAGCACGGGTCTCCTCTCAGAGAACGTACATGCAAAATCTCAATTTTCTAGTCTCAGCTATAGGTACATTGACATGTTTCTCCTTTAATATGTCTGGGAATACTGTATAATACCTGTAACCCTAGAGCACACCTGAAGACCCCTCCGAAGCCCACATCTTCACCGAACAGCACAGCACTGGAGTCAGTCTTGAGGGTGATGTCCATAGCGTTGTTGATTGCCTGCATCATGTTCATTTTGGCCTTCTCTCCTGCAAGTTTATATTCAAACTAGAGGATACCCGCGACTTCATCTGCGTGATTTTAAAAAATCTCTCTGATTTTCCAGGTTAAAAAGTTGCCTATGTCAATTTTCAGGATGCAAGCTATATACAAATCAGTTAAACGGATGGGCCTTGAAGGATCCTGTGGGCACGCTTTAATTTTCTGGGATAAAAAGTAACCTACGCCAGTCCCTGGGATGTAAGCTAGGTCTGTACTAAACACCAAAATCGATTGAACGGATGGGACGTGAAAGGCTAGCAGACAGACAGACACACTTTCACATTTATAATATTAGTATGGATGTGGCTGATTCTGTTGTACCGTTGTACACAATCTGTAACCTAACACTGGGATAGAACAACAGAGATAGCTTGCATCCTGGGGAGGGACATAGGCTACTTTTTATGCTGGAAAATCAAATAGTTCCCACAGGATTTTTGAAAACCTCAATCCACACGGACAAAGTCATGAGCATCATCTAGTTATGAATAATGCTTACAAACTAAGAATAGGAAAGGAATATAGCTGCTAACTGTACCTTGAAAATATAGTTATTGTATCAAAAATATACAGATAAGAAGTCACAATACGGCGAGAATTCAATCCTATTACTAGTCTGGATGTATTATAAATAAGTACAATCATTTTGAAAATAATAAACAGTTAATGATGAAATGTTTTTATACATATTTTTAACAGAAACATATGTACTTATATTAGTTAACAGCGTGAACTAATAACTTCATTAATTTCATCTCCTAATGATAAAAGCTTCCTCCACATTTCTGGTGTCAGACCGATTCCTTTCTTGCCTGGTAACAAATCGCCATTCTTCTCATAGAATTCTCTTATATCTATGTACACTTTTCCCTTAAATTCTCGAATCTTGACTAATTTCTTGCCTTCAAGAACCCATGTTGGTTCTTTGTCGTTGGTCCTTGAGCCCGCCTTGGCTTTCTTTTCGGGAGGTTCGTTACGCTAATGATACAAATAGATGAAATTGTTTAATGCATTGTTGCGAAATCTAGCATTAATTTAAACAAAGTAACTACCAGCAGGTAGTACGCGACAGGTCCAGGTATGAGGCGAGGGGACGCCCCGCACGTCACCCGCGCTCGCCCGCACCGGGTTAGCGCGGGTGCCGGTGTGCGAGGCGTTCTCTTCCAGCAGATTATGATAAAAGAGCAGATTACCTCTCGCGAACTACACATAACCTATCTGCATTATGAACTTACATCAACAGGACCTTCATCGCTATCGCTGCTACTACTTTCCTTTTTATTTTTTGGCATTGTTAATGTTACTGTTATACTTTACTTAAATAAAGTTAATTAATAATCCAAAAGTTTAGACTAGAATATTCTCTCATTTCTCAATTTTCAACTTTCATTTTTTGACATTTGGCTAGTTTGTAACTTTGTAGGAAAAAGCGGGAAATTTTAAAAAGAAGCACAGACCACGAATAAAGAACGTGAAAGACCATACCATAGACAGTCGAATACTATAAATCAATGCAGTGATGACGCGCGACAGGTAACTTTAGAAACGTGTCAAACATTGGGAATTATGGTTCAACGATTTTTAATGGCGCAGACTGTAGAGTGTAGATAAAAATAATATGATAATGCTGTTTCTCAATAATCTACGATTTAATGTATAGGCCTCAGTGACCTGTCAATTTCCTTCTTTACTGTGGGAAAATCTGTTGTTATTTGTGAATTGTGAACCACTGTGCGTTGCATAAGACCTTCAAAACATTGTTCTGAATGCGCTGAAGTTTGATTATGCATTGTATATATAAGAAACTTGACTTCTAAAATATATCAACAATTAAATCCATAAGTACTAATTTTATAAATGCAAAAGTGTGTCTGTCTGTCTGCTAGCCTTTCACAGCTCATCCGTTCTACCGATTTTGACGAAATTTGGTACAGAGATACCTCGCATACTGGGGAACAGTAGACAGGCTACTTATTATCCCAGAAAACTAGAGTTCCCACTGGATTACAAAAAACCTAAATCCATGCGTACGAAGTCGCGGGCATCCTGTAGTAATTAAATACTTAACACTACTTTTATACAGCTTGGGTGAGTAATTTCAGGACAACATTATAATACAGTGAGGAGAGAGCTGAGAATGTTAGGCATTTCTCTGAAGGATTAGTTCTAAAATATGGAAATCCCCAGGAGAAAAGTAGGTACCTGAAGAATACTAAAGTGAAGACTACATAATATGTAGTGTGGCACATTTCGGGACGAAGTACTGACGATATATATGACCAATTTATTTCAATCACTTTCATAACCTCTTACATACATAGAAACTATAAAATGTGTATTAAAAGAATACCTTCCACCGGCGCTTCATTGTCGGGGTGATAAATAAAGTGCGACGACAGTCTTTTAGTGCAATTATTCACATTTTTCACGAAGTTTCCGAGTACTGTAACCTTTTTCACTAATGTCGTCATGGCTAAGTTATTCCCACTGAACGCGGGCGAGAAGAATAAATTAAATAATAGTAACCCGCCTTATCTGCAATTGTAATTAGTGAACTTGATAAACACTGATAAAGCATGACGAACGAAGTGTTTTTGACGACAGATTGTTTGTTGTTGTTGTAGTGTATACTGTAGGTATTCACTTATCGAAATAAGAGTTCTTCTTATGTAATTTATTAGCCTATATGAGTTATTTTTTATGCAACTTTGGCCACCTAGGTTATCTAAGTAATTTATTTGAGTTGTTTCATGGAAAATCTTGTAAAATATGTACAGGAACAGGCGAATGAAATCAACGAAATCACTGAAATCAACAACACAAAAACAATTAACAAAGTCTAATGTCAACTTAGTGTCATTGTCAATTTGACAGTGACATCAATTCAGTGCTGCCAACCACAATCACCAAGATTTTAAAATCCCCTAAAATCCATAAGGCTGATCCATAGAGATAGTAGGTAGGTATCTATTTAAAATCGCACGTCGAGATAGCCATGTAGGTACATTTTAAGTAGGTACCTTACAGATAGTCGTAACCATAGATTAATATGTATACTGGAAAGTTAAAATACTAAATTATTTGTTCATGACCAACCCAACCTCCGGCCCACCAGTTTGGCGAGTTAGAAATGTAAGACCTCTGTAAAATTAATAAGAATAAAAAAAATTAAAAAAAAAATTAACACATTTTAAGTAACCACAGTTTTCGGATTTTTCCCCTTACGTGTGCTATAAGACCTACCTAGTACCTACCTGCCAAATTTTATGACTCTAGGTAAACGGGAAGTACCTACCCTGTAGGTTTCTTGACAGACAGACAACAAAGTGATCCTATCAGGGTTCCTTTTTAGGGTTCCGTACCTCAAAAGGAATTAGTAGATCTTATAGCTGACATTTGGGGAAAAATCTGAAAACCGTGAATTTAGGGTTAGATCACACAAAAAATAATTAATTGTGGTCATGAACTAATAATTAGTATTTTCAACTTTCGAAGTGAGTGACTATATCAAGTGGGGTATCATAATATGAAAGGTCTTCACCTGTAGGTACATTCTATAACAGATTTTTTTTTATTTTTATGCATCATAGTTTTTGAATTATCGTGCAAAATGTTGAAAAAATACGACTGTAGTACGGAACCCTCATTGCGCGAGCCTGACTCGCACTTGGCCGGTTTTTTTTCTTTTGAGGTACGAAACCTTAAAAAGAGGCGGTTCTGACATCAGTAATTATTGCTCCGGCCATACAGTTCACCATATCACGAATTATATTTTGCTGAATCCAAGCCGAACCGTATAAGGTGAATAACATAATAAACAATAACAAGAATAACATAATATGATACACTATGCAGGTACAACGCAGGTGGTGGCGAGAAGTCATCGGCCGTGCGTCGTGACTGAAAGTAAAAGTGGGCCTACCTGCCTCATGCCCGCCGCCATCCGCATAATGTTACACAGTACACACTACACGCAATTATGTCTATCGCAGACCACCGATTATAGTCATTCCGACAAAGGATGTAAACACAAAACTGCGATGCAACGTCGCATTGTAGAAATATGATGACGATCGTTGAAGGAATGATTCACCTGAACCTTGGAAGGAAGATGCCTTACCGCACGAAATCGCATCGCAGCCCTTCCCATTGCAGACTACTTAACTAACTGCAGACAGACTAAGTCATCAAAAATAGGACTTGCAACTTGTACTTTAACGCAGGCGTCTTGCTGGTGATATCAGACGGTACATTTTTTGTTCATTTGATGGTCAAAATTAGGTCTCTATTTTTACCGATATACTTCAGCGGTTTCAGAATATCGTACCTACTGATAGCAATCTCTGGAGCACCATGGTTTACACGGAATGATGAAATCCACAGAATACAAATACTTACGAATGCCAACAATCAAAGAGGAAGTGAACAAGTATTCCAAAAAGTACAAGCTTAGACTGGAAAAACACTCGCACAAGAATTACTTGTAAACGCCAATACAAAACGCCTTTACATACTGACACATACTAGAATTGGATGAGAGATGAACATACTCAACAATTTACAACACAACAGGAGAGGATATTTACTGGAATACCCCCTAAATTCTACAAATTTTACACACTTAGAGCGTTTGTACCCTCATCCGTGATTTTACGGATCCGTGAAAAATATACGAATCGAATGTATATTTATATTTGCCCTTACCCAAAATTTGATTATGGCTAGAAAGCCGATGGCATACATATAAGAAAAAAGAATTGTAGGTACTTACTTCTTCGTTTCGAAAATGGTACAACGGGGCTAGATTTGAACCCACGATTCACTCCATCCCTATACCGTTGAGCTATTATGCCTCCAGCCGTGTCAAAAGACGCATAAAACTCGGCGGAGACTCGGCGGGCGGTTATTTGCATATTGGGTTATCATGCCGCCCCCAAGGCGTAGACAAGCTTTTTCAATAAACACGGCTCCATGGGAATATTCTGGTATTTCAGATCTGTTGCTATGATCTAGGTATCTTATTGTCTAGCTGAATTTCTGAAAATTATTTTAGGAGTCTACGAGAAGCAGTGATAGCCTAGGTATCCGGGGTTCGATCCTGGGCACGTATCTCTTACTTTTCGGAGCTATATGCGTTTTAAGCAATTAAAATAAGCTCGATGTACAATATTTCCTGCCGGGTACTGTAACTCCGAAAAGTCAGAGGTGCCTGGCCGATACCGAGCCCTGGCACAGGAGTAGATATCCATATTCCATATCTATGCCGGTCCGCAATTTTTCATATATGTTTAAAATGAAGCTGAAGTGGCAATGGGCAGGGCACATAGTTCGTAAAACCGATAGAGTTGAGGTCTCAAGGTGTTTGAATGTCAACCTCGCACCGGAAGACGCAGCGTTGGAAGGACGGACGACATCAGACAAGTCAAATGTCGCAGCACCGTGGCGTGTGGACTGTGGAAGTCCCTACAAGAGACCTATGTCCAGCTGTGGACGTCTATCGATTGACGATGATGGTTATTTAAAATTATTTACCTATATTATGTTTATCAAGATTCAAGATACAGTTTGCTAAGAAACGAACCGCTAATTCGCTGATCAGAGAAATCATTGAGACAGAAAATGATTAAAGAGTGTTATTTAATCGCGCTTTGAGCATTAGACTTCAACGAGTAATCTAAGATGGCTGCGCGCTGCGGTTTTGTAATTATTAAACGCTCTGTAAAATGCGCGCTATGTTTTATTTTACAAAGCTTTAATTTTACTAGACTAGACTCTAGAGGTCGTTTCCTAAATAACAAATACAGAGCGTAACGATACCAATAATTAATCTATGAAATGCACTTAAGAGCCTGTCTCACTACTTCCATTTGAAATAAGGGTTCTGATATCTACAGTAGCCGGCAAGAAATATCGTAACTAGGTACATCGACTTAGAATGAGTCTTCGGCTTTGTGTCTGTCACTCATACCCTATGTAACGTTTTGTCGGTCTCAACGCCAGAGACGCCGCTCTACGAAACCGCTATCTCTTTCTAAAAGTCGATGTACAACTACTACGTACTGTAATGTTTAGTATTTCTCCTATAAGAATTTGTGAATTTTCCCCCAAAATTCTACAATGGTGTTAAATGGCACTAACTGCTAACAGTGTTTTATCGGCAGCTAAATAGGCAGCGTAAAGGACAAAGATAACAATACAAGATAACAATGCAAAATTGGAAATTGGAATTTCACTACTGAATTGTTACCTACAAGTTTTTCATGCCAAGGCGAAAAACAGAAAACGTTTTTGACTTTTATTTCATCACTAGTTGATGCCCGCGACGTCCTTTATTTGATATGTTTCTTCTATTCTTTTTAAATTTATTATTTACCAGCTGATGCCTGCGACTTTATCCGCGTGGAAGTAGGTGTTTTAAAAATCCCGTCGGTACTCTTTGATTTCCCGGGATAAAAAGTAGCCTATGTCACTCTCCAGGTCTTTAACCATACCCATGCAAAATCACGTTGATCCGTTGCTCTGTTGCGACGTGATTGAAGGACAAACCAGCAAACCAACAAACTAACACACTTTCAGATTTATAATATGGGTAGTCATCATTATCTAAATATTTAAAAGGAAAAGGTGACGGACTGACTGACTGACTGATCTATCAACGTACAGCTCAAATTACTGGGCGGATCGGGCTGAAATTTGGCATGCAGATAGCTATTAATGACGTAGACATCCGCTAAGATAGGATTTTTGAAAATTCAACCCCTAAAAGGGTAAAACAGGGGTTTGAAATTTGTGTAGTCCACGCGGACCAACTCGCGGGAGTAAGCTAGTAGGGTGTATTGCGCGACGGAAATCGCGAGAAAAAACTAGTTCATCATAAACAGATTCATCGATCTCGCCAGTCCTTCAAGCTCGGATACACAGACAATATAGATGGGACGAGTTTTTATTATAACGAAGCTGAATATTCATGAGGCGACGGTTTAGTCGAACGCCTAATGCGCAACGCACACCGGCGCGCGGCGTGAGTAACGCCCATCTTGATACATCATCATCATCATGATCAACCCATCACCGGCTCACTACAGAGCACGGGTCTTCTCTCAGAGTGAGAGGGGTTTTGACCATATATATTATACCACCAATCCGCACATGGCCAGCGTGGTAGACACCACGCTGGCCATGTGCGAATTGGTAGACTTCACACACCTTTGAGAACATTATGGAGAACTCTCAGGCATGCATTTTTCCTCGCGATGTTTTCCTTCACAAGCAAGTGATATTTAATTAATTAAAACGCACATAACTCCGAAAAGTTAAAGGTGCGTGCCCGGGATCGAACCCCCGACCTTCGATTAGAAGGCGGACGTCCTAACCACTAAGCTATCATAGCTTCTTGATACAGTTCTTGCAATTCACGAAGGCGAGTGGACTTTACTTGTGGTTACGTCAGATACGCGGGCATTGCGTTAGTGTGCGTGCATGTCCGACCAATCAGTCGCGAGCAGTCATTCAGTGTACCTTACATATACCGATAGGTACAACTTACAAGCATGAGCCACTCGCCTTCGTGAATTGCAAGAACTGTACAGCTCAAACTAAGCTTTAGCTAGGTACTTACTTTGTCATAGTTCTTAATACGTTTTCTTCGTTCCTGAAAAAGGTGTGTTTTGAGTTGAAACAGTTTTTTTTTTAAAGAATATTAGCCAAGTTAATTGCTGACTAATTCACTAAACTAAAACTACACTACTACTAAACCCTTCCCCCTCCAATTAAGCGTAAAGCTTGTGCTAGGAGTAGGTACGACAATAGTGCAACGGGTGGGATTTGAACCAGCGACCTTTCAGTACATGGAAGTTCTTTGGCCGCATGACGCATCTTGTCAAATCAAAAGCGCCACCGCGACATCAAAGTTCGCCGTGTGGGATTTAGGTACACCCGCAGGAGAATTTGGCATCTACCTACTCATATTTTTCATTAAAATTTTCTTTGCTACCCAACTTGCGTTTATTTAAATCTAAATAGATACATATACCTAATAAAAGGAAAAGCTGACTGATCTATCAACGCACAGCTCAAACTACTGGATAGTTCGGACTGAAATTTAGCATGCATCCGCTAAGAAGAGAGACCCCTTAGGGGGTAAAATAGGGGTTGTCCACGCGGATAAAGTCGTGGGCATGTTATTTATATTCGTATTTCATAACAATAACAATAAGAATAAAATAGTTATCTACTTTAAAAATAAAGTATTTTTATGTAGTAGTAGTAGTAAAGTAGTTTATTTAACTAACACAGTATAAAGTAATTAAATAAAAGCTAAATAACAAGTGCGCCTGCGGGTGTACCGACACTATCTCAGCCAACAGACTATACCTACTTGCTAGCCTAGTAACTCTAGCTGCCTACAAAATTATTAGATAATACGCAGCATCGATCGCGCGTTGGCGTTCTGTGTATCTATATGTTATGTGTGTAAAAAAAAAAACTTACAATCTACGTCAGTCACCAGGCCCGACACAAACACCCCGATGAGAAAATATTATGGGACAGCTAAATATTAACCATAATTCTGGTAGGAGGCGTCGCGACGCGTCAATTCCCAGTACATACGTATAGTCTATGATTACCACGTTACCACAGACCTGGTGGCAAGAGATGATGCAGCCTAAGATGGAACGGGCTTGCCGAGAAGATGCCTATTCACTCTTGACTTGAAGGTACCCGTAAGTATTATAATTTGAGGGGAAATTCATGATGGAAGGGCGCTCCAAATCCTAACGGTTCGATATAGAAATGAGGAGGGAAATCGCTTCGTACGAATCTGTGGAATTTCGACTACTTACGGGTGCAGACTTTGGCGATGCCTTGCGGTACAATAGTAGAAAGGTGAAGGAATTGACCGCACCGCTCCGCAACGCACCGCAGCGCAGCGTACCGCAGTGCAGTTTAGCGCACCGCACCGCACTGCACCGCAGCGCACCGCACCGCAGTGCACCACACCGCACCGCACTGCAGCGCAACGCAACGCACCGCAGTGCACCGCAGCACACTGCAGCGCAGCGCACCGCACCGCAGTGCACCACACCGCACCGCAGTGCACCACACCGCACCGCACCGCATTGCAGCTCAACGCACCGCACCGGAGTGCACCGCAGCACACCGCAGCGCAGCGCACCGCACTGCATCGCAGCGCACCGCAGTGCACCACACCGCACCGCACCGCAGCGCACCGCACCGCAGTGCACCACACCGCACCGCACTGCAGCGCAACGCACCGCACCGCATCGCAGCGCACCGCAGTGCACCACACCGCACCGCACTGCAGCGCAACGCACCGCAGTGCACCGCAGCACACTGCAGCGCAGCGCACCGCACCGCATCGCACCGCACCTCATCGCAGCGCACCGCACCGCAGCGCACCGCACCGCAGTGCACCACACCGCACCGCATTGCAGCGCAACGCACCGCACCGCAGTGCACCGCAGCACACTGCAGCGCAGCGTACCGCACCACATCGCAGCGCAGCGCACCGCACCGCATCGCAGCGCACCGCACCGCACCGCAGTGCACCACACCGCACCGCACTGCAGCGCAACGCACCGCACCGCAGTGCACCGCAGCACACTGCAGCGCAGCGCACCGCACCGCATCGCAGCGCACCGCAACGGATCGCCCTGCACTTAAATCCCTGTCAAGGTAAAAAATGCCCAAAACCGTAGCTAAACTAGCTAATATTAGTAATTTCGCCCTATAATAGTAAGAAATCTCTAAAAATGGAAACGCTGAAAGAAAGCTTGGATCCTCAGTCCTCAGCCTCGCTCCGGGAAGTCCTCGGCAACCTGGGCGGTCTGCCAGGCTTCTGGAGCGAGCTTGGATAGCTGGAGTGCGGATGGTGGTGGGGCGCTGCACACATAAAATATATAACAGACGAAACCGTCTAACTGCAGAAACCTGCCCAGAATGAATAATAATGACGTCTTTAGTGGAAAGTTATATTATTTCTAGTACCTAGTTTTAGATTTATTTCAAGTCTAGCACCGTTATCTTATTATAATTACTGCACTACAAGGTTGTCTGCCGATATTACTTCTTCGCAAACATTTTTAGCAACTATTCTTACCGGTTAACCTAGTTTGGGGGTCGAGGGTAATTTTAAGCAAAATTGTATTTAACCTTTTTGGAACATATAAAGATTTATATTTATTATTATTCATCATCATCATCAACCAATAGACGTCCACTGCTGGACATAGGTCTCTTGTAGGGACTTCCACACGCCACGGTCTTGCGGCTCCCTGCGACTCGTCTGATGCCGTCCGTCCACCTAGTGGGGGGTTATTATTGTTACCTATTATTTATTTATTCTTCTTCGTCGTAGCACTCTTGGCAGTGTTCGTGGTCATCAGGAGGCAACGTCTTTGAGGCAGATGTTATACGTCTCACGAGCATTCGCCACTTCTCCCTGCTGGCCGACAGCCTGGTACACTCGTTCAAAGGACCGCCCATAGCAGACTTAATTTGGTCGGTCCATCGCATGGGTGACCTTCCTCGCCCCCTGGTGCCCTCCACCTTGCCCTGCACGACAAGAGGCTCGATGGAGTCACTCTCACGCCGGGATTATAGAAGTGGCTTAACTGGCTTTAGGTATAATACCGCTGCGCCAGAGAGGTCGTCGAAATTTCGACATTTCAAAGGATTCTAACAACACCGTAAAACTGTGTTCTAACGATACCCCATACCTACATCCAAATCTGTTCAGGCATTTAGAAGTTACGGTGGAATAAAGGAACTCACATACATACATTACATAGTTATATCATTTATATTACGCTTTAGTTTATAACTTAAAACGTATTAAAAAATCGTAGAAAAGTCGGAGAAGCGCGTTTGCGATGCGATTTGTCAGGCGCTTTAAACTTTCTGGAGTTAGGTTTTTCACTCGTAGGTATCATGATTTCACAAGGAGCGCCTTTTACGCATTTCAGCGAAAAGGTACTTGTTTACCTTTCGATTCAGTTAAGCAAAAATAGATTACTTATAGGTATACCTACATACTTACATGAACCCAGAAAACATTTTGCTTCTTTTTTTGGGCATTCGAGAAAAAAATATTAGACAACAGCAACACCCAAAAATATGGAACGAATTTTAATTATTATCGTTACTGAATATTCATGAAGCGACCCTGTTAGACGCCCTAAATTGTGTGTACCATCTCCTAATACCTACCTCCTCTTTGTTAACTGACTTCCAAAAAGGAGGTGGTTCTCAATTCAGGCCGGTTTTTTTTCGACTTTTTTTTAATGTATGTACTTACATCGATTTTTCCAGGTTACTGGACCGATTTGCAAATTTTTTTTAATTAGCAGAGGATGTTAATGTGGTGGTCCCATTTAAATTTCTGGATTCAACTCCTCAATACTGATGCTGCAAGGTACTGAACTCCTAAGCCGTGCGGATTCGGGAATTTCTGATGCTGAATTGATATTTTAGGTGTCAAGCAACGGCTTCATGATTACACTCCAAGTCCGCACTCCTCAAACCTGATGATGCATGGTACAGCATTCCTACCATAGAGATTCACGAACTGTTCCTGGTGATAACATTGTAAATGTCGAGCATAGACTCTATTATTGAGTTCTAAGTCACAACTCTTCAATCCTGATGCTGGAAGGTACTGAACTCCTAAGCCGTGTGGATTTAGAAAGACTTGCACTAAAAAGCTAGAAAAAAAATATATTAAAAAAACTGACTTCCAAAACCACTAGGTACAAAGTAAAAAATAACTTTTGTTTCTACACGTGTAGGTACTAGGTATGTATGTATGAAGTCGGGTTAGCATAATAACAGAAACTAGAAATCAAAGCGTAAAGCTAGTGGTTTTGGAAGTCGGTTTTTTAAATATATTTTTTTATCTGGAATCGACCTGCTGATCATTCGAGATTCTTCTAAGAATCGATCGCATTGAATGTGATCAACAATTGATAGATATTATTAAAGTAATATTTATGACGATTCAATAGAACTTGTAAACTGTAATTGCACTCGAATGAAGTATGTAAGTACAATTTCAATTTGATTTTATCTTCAAGTGGAATGATAGCAGGAATTTTTATACAATCGTTTGGTATAATTACCTGATTCTACAGAATCGCTGCAATTATCATCATGTATTAAGCATGTAGGTAAATAACTGCAAGGTACTGAACTCCTAAGCCAAACAGCCCGATTCGTCTAGTGTTTTGAGCTGTGCGTTGCTTGATAGGTATCAGTCATTCAGTCAGTCAGTTAGCTTTTCCTTTTTTATAAGAGTTAGGATCCGAAGTTCAATGGTGCAAATAATATTGCACCATCCGCAGTTTCTGAATCACTATAGTTTAGGAATGCTGTACATCATCAGGGTTGAGGAGTTGGGACTCCATTTCAAAAGGTAATCGTTGGGACTCATTTGCGACTGCATCTAGAGTAAATACGTTTCTTGGACTGCTAGCATGCGTTAATGGGTCATTCCGAACTATTTTCTAGATCTGGTTATCCTATGGATCTCCTCATTTGTGATTTGGTCACGCAGAGAAACATCAAGTACCTATAGCTCTTTTCATCACCCGTTGAGTGACTCCGACTATAAAGCATCAAAAATGACTGTGCTAGTTAAGCAACGTCACTTGAAGTCGCTAATTGGCACTCTCGCTGCACGTAGCCAATTTCGAATCTCAAAAACGGGCAAAAGCTATCCTCAGAACCGCACCCGAATCGTGACATCGATTAGATGCTCGGTAGGTATAATCTAGTAATACGGTTACGAAACTATAAAATATTGTGGAGTTAAGTTACGTAGGTAAGTTGCGAATTGCGATTGTCCACTCGCCTACGTAGTACGTCGGGCACTCGGTGCTTGCGGCGCCAGCGGGAGTCGAGGCACCGGCACACGAGAGGACAGTGCCGCGCCGACCGCCGCGCGGAACGAACGCCCTTCGCGACGCACTGGTCTCCGCACCTGTGCACCTGTGTGTGTTTACTTCATACCTCCGAACACGTAAACAAACGAACCCGTCGCGAGAAGTGCTGCAAAGTGAGTTCGGAGACACGTAGAGGTACCAGTAACCAGGCCCTCGGACGCTGCGGCGAGCGACAGTTGCATTCTGCAGGTGCCTAGTTCTTTATTAATTGAAAAGTGATTGTAATGTGGTCACGGCCGCGGCTCACATGTCCGGCCCAGTTTTCACGATCGTTGCCTCCGTCTAAGAATTCCACTGGTTGCTTTGTTTGGACTTGGAACTGATACAACCGCCGGCAAATCGACAAGAGACATTTTAGCTGCTGTCCCGTACCTACCTACACTTGTTGATTCAATTTCGTTTGTTGCTTAAAATGCGTTCCTAAGCTTTAGCAACAAATAAAACCCAATATCACTGTCAAATTTCCATTACAAGTTACATGCCAAGAAACCGATCAGAGGTATGATGGGTTTAATGAAACTGCCTGGGTTTAATGAAATGAGCTAACTTGGAAAGAGTATTCTTTCCAAGTTAGCCCACTTCCATTTTAGATTGCATCGTGACTTAATCACCAGGTGAGATCGCAGGCAAGGGCTAACTTGTAGCGGAATAAATAAACTACAAGTTACAACTCAGCCTAAAATTACTAATTGCAATTTGCAACTCCACCGTCACAGTTGGCAGTAAATTGTGCAATTAGTAAGCAGTTTTCGTCAATTGTTTCATTGTTATTAGGAAATGCTGATAATTGGAAAGTTGCAAACATCGCTGAATTTCAAATTGCCTATGAACTACTTAAACAATTTTTTTTGCTACGTCTGCTTACTTTCAGCGTATTCTAATAGCATTAATATTGAAGGTACTTTGATCATTTGTTTGAAAGTGTCCGTATCGAATTTTGCGCATGAAATCTTTTGAAATTAGCGGAGAATAAACAATGACTTTTAAGTTGAAGATAAAGTACTAGAGAATAGAATTTAACAAGACATTTAACGATAGCGTTCCAGAGAAATCCCAAGCTTTTCAAAGAATTCTAGCGCGAAGCCGAGAAAAAGAAAACGCAAAAATTAGATACCTACGTGAGATTGTGGCATGTTGCAATTCCTTGGAATACACTCTCTCTGGCCATTCTTTAGCAAAGTTTAGCATATTAACTCTGGGTAGTCAATTACTATTGGAACCTTATTGACATATAAATTAGTTGGACGTGACATCATTTATCTTAACTATGTTAGCGAGAAAACTCGCAATATTGGATTCTACATCTCTATATATCCTGATTCATGTGCGTATAAGTACTACATATTATACGTTTTCTATGATGTAGGTATCTACTGTTTCTATTTGATTTTAGTTATTACTAGCTTATGCTCGCGACTTCGTCCGCGTGGACTACACAAATTTCAAACCCCTATTTAATATTGTCAATGGCTGAATATTATTTTTCTTTATCCGAAGACTTATCTCTCTATCTCTGTCCTGTATTTCTCATTGCTGAGGGTCTTGACCTCTTTCTTTTAGCAGCGTGACTTTTTTCTTTTAGTGGCAGGGATCTTCTTGAAGTAATAATGCGGTGAAAGGATCTATATTCTTGCCAAAACTGCGCGTTTTAGGAGTAATCATAAGAATAGCAAATTTCAGTTTTTGGTGTTTTTGGTGATGAAATGCCTCAGTAACATTTGATTGCCTTGCATTTTAGCAATATGCCTATTCTAGATTTTTGGCGATCCTAATTTTTTCTTCTTTCATATTTGCTGTATCATTAAAGTCATCTTCCACCTCGGGGCGGTCTTTCTCTTACTTCTTTTCGGATGTTAAGTTTCTGTTCTGTAATTAAGCAAATTTATTTCAAATCGCTCAGCAGTTATCTCAATAATTACTCTAGATTTAATCGAGATCATTAAAACTGCGCTGCTTCGACCTTGATGTGAATAAATATTTGACTTTCATTAGTTGAAGTATTGAGTAATAATTAATTATTATTATCTAACGATGAGATAAAAATTTTGCGTAATAGGTATCCGAGGAGCATTTCATGATGAGATTTAGGTTTTGCATAACATCCTGTGTAATTAGATTGTAACTGTTTGTGGTTGATTTGTGTGAAGAAGTATTCCAATTTAACGACTTTATTGCCAAATCTTTTTAAGTGCTGTGGCCTTTTAAATAGAAGGGCCAGGGTTTGATTACCAGCAGGAACAATTAGGAGTTTTCAATTTCTAAATGGTTTTAGGTCTGGTCAGTTGGGAAATGAATTTATTTCAAGTAGGACAACTTGTGCCACTTACATGTCAAGATTCTCTTTGGTCTTTTTGGAAAACGGATTCCACTGAGACGAGCTGGCAATAAACTAAGCAGTGACTTTTTTAAACAGCACAATGTAGACCTTACTGGTAATGTCTGTCTCTCTGGTGGAAGGCTTTGGCCGTGGGTAGTTACCACCCTACCAGCAAAGCCATGCCTCTTCCAGGCTAGCCCGCTTCCATCTTAGACTGCATAATCATTTAACACCAGGTGAGATTGCAGTCAAGAGCTAACTTGTATCTGGAAAAAAAACATGCTGCCAACCGTTTAGCATTTCGACACGATGCCGTACTCCGTGTAAACAGTTAAGTAAACCTACTATAAGTTTTTGTGTTTCATTAAAATTTCATACCTCTTCCAAGTTACGCTACATCGTCACTTACTGGTGAGATTGCAAGGAAGGGCTTGAACCTGACCGTAAATAGTCAGTCATTAGTTAGGACTATATATTCGCGGCGCTTGCGTTTGAAACTCTGGGCCCATGGTCATCGGACACGAAAGCTTTTATAAGCGTCGTGTCCCAAAAGCTGATCCACGCGTCTGGTGACCCAAGAGCTGGTGCTTATTTCGCTCAACGGTTAAGCCTTGAAATTCAGCGAGGTAATAGCGCCAGTGTATTGGGCACACTGCCTATAAATGTCAATTTGGATGGCGTATATTTTTTGTAAATATAAAATTTTTAGTGATAAGTTTTGTCTACATGTAAATATATTATATACTTTTCTGTTATAAGATTTTTAAAAAATAAGGGTACCTGGACGCGTTATACAAGTAAAAAAAAAGTTCGACTACAATTTGGCGCGATAGAAACCGTAGCCAAAAACTATAGCTTAACAAATCAATGTATGTATGTATGTGTAAAACATGTTATCTTAATTTGATTTGCGATATGAATAAGCGTTAAGTATCTACTTACTGATTAAACAAAAAAAATTAAGTAATATTATCTATCAATCATTGAAAGCAATAAAACTTCGCAAAAATTGCAAATGTACACATAACACATGTACATGTAATGCCTGTTATTTCGCTTCGCTCGGCGAAAATATAATTTTTTTATTCCCTATCCTGTAGGAATTTCGAAAAATCCGGCCTTATTCCTTGTATCTACATAAAGACAACCTCTTTGAAAAAATTCAGCTTACCAGATTTCGTTGATGAGTCAGTCAGCCTGACTGACTCATCTTTTCTTTTTATGTAAGTACATATTACCTATAAGTCCCGAAAATTGCTAATGCGCGTGGCCGCCTTTTTAGTGACGTCAGCACTAGACTGAAGTTTGGAACTGATGATTTTTATTTCGGCTAACGTCAAAATGACGTCATTTCGATGTTAATGAGACATGGTTCCAGCGTAATAGTAATTTGCGGGACTTATACCTATTTGGATTTTGCAACGTATGATTTTCGTTTTCTTGCCCTGATTACAAACTTATGTTTAAAAAAAGTTTAATTGCATTCATATCTGATGACTTTAGGCGAGTCCCGTGAAATGAGATTCAAAGTCAAACATTTTGCAACTTTGGAATTTCGAGTCGAATTTTTAATTTAAGAACTATTTCATGCTGGCATGCGTTGCAAATTACAATATCTACGATTCGCACGCATATAATGCTATTATTAAAATTCAGAAATTCAAAATTCAAATAATTTATTCAAAATAGGTAATTAATTACTCTTTTTGATGGTCGGTTGTTGGATTTGTAAGATATATATTGGTAATAATAAAATTATTACGCGAACTTAAAACTTAAGCTACGAGGGTTCCAAACGCGCCCAAGTCTGATATTATACGTTGATTTATGCATAGGCACAGACAGACATACATTTTTTTATATAATTTTATAAAATAATTAAAATAAAAAATAATCAGTTTATTTTTATTTTTATTTATTTCCACACAAAAAGAAAAAACACAATATAGGTTTCTTCGTGCTCGTAAGCGCTTGGCGGCTTGTCTGAGCACTGCACATTCCTCTGTAGTTAATACTTAGTCTAATATTCTAGGTAGTATGTGTAACTACATATTATGAACAAATGTAGGTAGGTAGGTAGTTATTTTAATAGTTCTTACTTGATAAAGAATTAAGTAATTATACTACCTAATTATAAATTGTTTATTTACGAAGTAGGTATTCCTTTATTTCCCGAATCCCAGATAACACTGTTGATCGTAAATGGATAAACAGTTCCGTTCTACAAACTCTAGATCTGTTTATTTTGAAGACATTTTATTTTTAATTGATACCTATTTAATTGTTCCGTTCATTATTTTTCTTACATT
This sequence comes from Maniola hyperantus, assembly GCF_902806685.2. NCBI lineage: Eukaryota > Metazoa > Arthropoda > Insecta > Lepidoptera > Nymphalidae > Maniola > Maniola hyperantus. The sequence continues at coordinate 1,671,663 of NC_048547.1, forward strand.
TACATTTTGTAAAGGATAAACGTTAAAAATAATTCATACTATTTAATTTAATTTTAAGAAATAGAAAACACGTAATTTCTTTTTTTAAAGTTATATATTCATTTGAGCACTTGGTTCTTTATGGATCTCTTTATGGTGGATAAATTTAATTACTGACATCTACTTAATTTTAATTGTATTGCATTATTTTAATATGTTGTGACATTTTATTGATTGCATGCTGTATAAGGATAATAATTTCATTATTTGATAATGTGTAATAACTTAATTCTTGATCTCTCTCTTAAAATATTTGCACACTATCAATTTAGTCGAATACTTTATATTGTATACTTCCAACTTTATTTTACGTTTTTGCAAATAACGATTATTTATTTATTTATTAATTTAGATTTTTTTATTGTTGATCATCCTTTTCCTTGTTTTCTTTAAAATCTATTGTTAATATTTTAATGTTGTAAATTGTAAAAGGCTTGAAACATTCTACTTCTAGACAGGATTTGAAAAAACAAACATTTTTTGTTTAGAACGGTTATTTGAATAAAAAACATGTTTGAAACAATTTCCATATATTGCTTAAAACAGTAGGTACCAACCCTGATTCTAGTTCAAAATGATTTGCTTCTATATTTTCACGGGTCCAATTTATTTTCATTGCCATCTAACCTTTGTGTAGTTTTCTCTTTAAATAACTTGAGAGAGTTTTCTCGTTGACTGTTTCACTTAATTATTGCCGCCCAAATATCCATCTTTGTTCCATTTGCCGCTCTGATTACAAGAATATTTTAGACTTTAAGACTGTCTCTATCTATTTCTGAGACTTTATGTAGGTACCTAATTTTCTGACAGTGTTTCTAATGAAAAGTTATTTGTTTTGGAATTGGAAACTACTTTTACATTTAAATAAGTCCATTTTATACAGATTCTCATTAACTTGTTTAAAAGCCTGGAATAAATTCTTTCAATGTTCCCCTCTGTCATCGTGAAAATTCTAACAACACTTCGAGATGTAAATGTCTTAGTTCAATTCTTCGAAGTAACTTTTATACAGTTTATTGGTTACAACATAAACTGAAAAATGATTTTATATGTTTACTAGCTTATGCTCGCGACTTCGTCCGCGTATACTACACAAATTTCAAACTCCTATTTCACCCCCTTAATTGATGAATTTTCAAAAATCCTTTCTTAGCGGATGCCTACGTCATAATAGTATGCCAAATTTCACCCCGATCCCTTCAGTAGTTTGAGCTGTGCGTTGATAGATCAGTCAGTCAGTCAGTCACCTTTTCCTTTTATTTATTTAGATTTATTTAGAATACCTATTTAAAATAAATCATAGACCTCATCATCATGATCAACCCATCCCAATCTACCTACTAACTTAAAAGGTTAACAAACGATTTAAGTCATTATTTTATCCTAAAAACTGCGTTTGCATTGTCATATAATTTGTTGAAGAGTAATTAATTACTTGTAACTTACTTGTCTGATATTTCATCAAATCTTGAAATCTGTCAAAGAATTTACCCGATTTTTTGCAGTGCGAACAACGAAAATTCAACATAACATGTTAGAGATTTGTCACATACGACAACCTGTCAAAGATTCACATGTTTATGTTTTTTGTGCTAACTCACAGCAACACAAATAAGGGCGTTTGTGCACTCATCTGTGAAATCATTGATTCCGTAAAAATACACCCTTATAAGGTTTTGTCTTCAAAACCTTTTAACATAACTTTTGGAGTTGATATTCTAATGAACACTTTCGCTTAGTGTTTTACTTTTAAGCTCTAAAGATGAAGAAAATAAAATTTGTCATTAGGTTATTTAGATAGTTTGAGAAATTTAATACAATTTGTGCCGAATGCGATGCGATACTCCTTAAAGCAATTCGAAACCTTATGCCTTTATATATAAGAATGGGATATGAACGAAAGATTACAAAATTGCTGTTGGATTTATCATATTGGTAGTACATCAAGGCTTGGGCTCTCGATTCTGGTTTAGAGGATGTGGCGGAGTTATATCATCAACGTTTTTCGCTCTTCAGATAATCATTATTTATAGCCGTAGCAGTTTTAATAAAACAACGTTCGTTTGGTAGTTTTTTCCTTATTTGGTTGTGAGTTTAATCGAGTTTGGAGTTGTTTTTAGGGTTCCGTACCTCAAAAGGAATAACGGAACCTTTTAAAAAAAGAATATTTGCTACTAGCTGATGCCCGCGACTTCGTACGCGTGGATTTAGCTTTTTAAAATCCCGTGGGAACTCATTGATTTCCCGGGATGAAAAGTAGCCTATGTCACTCTCCAGGTCTTTAAATATATACCCATGCAAAAAATCACGTCGATCCGTTGCTCTGTTGCGACGTGATTAAAGGACAAACCAACAAACAAACACATTTTCACATTTATAATATGGGTAGGTATACTGATGCTAATCATGACTAATATTCCCGCTTCCCCTCCAACTAAGCGTAAAGCTTGTGCTAGGAGTAGGTACGACAATAGTGCAACGAGTGGAGTTGAACCGGCCACCTTTCGGAATTCAGTCCGCTCCTCAACCGTTGAGCTATTGAAGCTCTAGTACTTCGTTGTCTGTCTGTCTGTTGTGTCTGTCAAGAAACTAACAGGGTACTTCCTGTTAATCTAAAAATCATGAAATGTGGCAGGTAGGTAGGTGTTTAACACACTTAAAGGGAAAAATCCGAAAACTGTGAATTTGTGGTTACATCATTAAAAAAGTATTAATTTATTTCTATGCATAAATACTTTATGATTTATTGTGCAATATGTTGAAAAAATACGACTGTACGGAACCCTCGGTAGACGAGTCTGACACGCACTTGACCGGTTTTTGTTTCGTAATGTCTGCAGAGTGTATTACGACCGAGACGATTTAGGAATCGATATATTTTCTCATATTATCACTATTTATGGGAAACTCGATGGGATGGGCATTTATTGTTTTAGCTTTAATCGATTTTTGTCCTGTTATTGCAGTCATGGGAAACGTAATTTATTTATCTCTGAACTCGTTTTATTTATAGTATAAACGTCACTCAGAAGTGGCAGGTATTATTTAACAATTTTAATTTTTAACAAATAACAGACAGACAGACAGACAACAAAGTGATCCTATAAAGGTTCCTTTTTTCCTTTTAAGGTACGGAAAACTCCTAAGCCGTGTGGATTTGGAAAGTTTTGCTTAGAAATTGTTTGAATTGATATTTTAGGTACCAAGCACGCACTCGCGAACCTACTGTTTAAATTTGTATTGTGCACTAAAATTTAGAGTCTTTAAATGTGAAAGTCATGTTCCGTTCCTTTTTTAGCATTAGTAAAAAGAAAAGGATGCAGATACTCTAAATTTAGTTTAGAGAGAGACTAGAGAATCGGGGCCATGACTGCTTACACTAAAAAGTTTAAAAAAAACCGCCTTCCAAAACCACTAACAAATACGTATGAAGTCGGGCGAGCATAATAAAAGAAACTAGAAATCAAGCGTAACGCTCGCACGACTTCAACATAGGTAGACTACATACACAGATACAAAAAATATTTTTTATTTTGTAATGGTTTTGAAAGCCGGTTTTTTAAAGATTTATAGGGTTCCGTACCTCAAAAGGAAAAACGGAACCCTTATAGGATGACTTTGTTGTCTGTCTGTCCGTCAGTCTGTCAAGAAACCTACAGGATACTTCCTTGACCTAGAATCATGAAATTTGGCAGGTAGGTAGATCTTATGTATAGCTTTAGGGGAAAAATCTGAAAACTGTGAATTTGTGGTCACATCACACAAAAAAAATTAAATTGTTGTCATAAACTAATAATTAGTATTTTCAATAATTTTCGAACTGAGAAAAAAACTATATCAAGTATCATATGAAAGGTCTTCACTTGTGCATTCTAAAACAGATTTTTATTTATTTTTATGTATCATAGTTTTTGAATTATCGTGCAAAATGTCGAAAAAATACCATTGTAATACGGAACCCTCGGTGCGCGAACCTGTTTCGCACTTGGCCGGTTTTTTTAAATATATAATAAAACATAAAACTAAAATATACCTGCTCCTTTATTAACCGTACGCTATCCATGAGTTAAATTGTTGGGATTACTTTCAAGTCCTAACTCTTATCAAGCAAGTGCTCTTTTATTGCACCTACTTGAGACCTAGAAGTTCTCTCATGTGCTATAAGCCAGTATAACTACTTCTTAGGGTTATGTACCTCAAAATGAAAAACGGAACCCTTATAGGATCACTTTGTTGTCTGTATGTCTGTCAAGAAACCTACAGGGTACTTCCCGTTGACCTAGAACCAATGATATTAGAAGACTTTTTCTTCTAATATCATTGCCTAGAACCATGAAATTTGGCAGGTAGGTAGATCTTATAGCTGACATTTGGGGAAAAATCTGAAAACCGTGAATTTGTTACATCACACAAAAAAAATTAAATTGTGGTCATGAACTAATAATTAGTATTTTCAATTTTCTAAATAAGATAACTATATCAAGTGGGGTATCGTATGAAAGGTCTTCACCTGTGCATTCTAAAACAGATTTTTATTTATTTTTATGTATCATAGTTTTTGAATTATCCGTAAAAAATACGATTGTAGTACGGAACCCTCATTGCGCGAGTCTGACTCGCACTTGGCTGGCTTTTAAGAACTTTTAAAGATAATTTGCTTTGCGAATAACTAAGTATTTTATGTTATGTTCTGATAAGCTTGAAATACTGGTTGCTCTAATCCTCTTTATGAGTAGTCATCATTGTTATGTACTCCTCGACTCCTGTAAACATAAAAATCGGTCAAGTGCGAGTCGATTCGCACACGTAGGGTTCCGTACCATAGAACAAGAATTAATACTTTTTAATTTTTGTGCAGATCATTTTGAAATATTGTTATAGCGGCAATAGAATACCTACACTTTCTGTGAAAATTTTAACTTTCTACCCTTTTCGGTTCATCAGATACAGCCCGCTGACAGACGGACGGACGGACCGACAACGGAGGCTTAGTAGTAGGGTCCCGTTGGCACTCTTCGGGTACGGAACCCAATATTACGTTTTTCATAAGCCTAGACATTATTCTAGGGTCTCTCTAGATAAGTAGGTCATATTTTTACGCGAGAATTACCTATATTTTGGGCTCCAATCCTCATTTTAGAACTATGCCACTTTTTAGTTGTGATACATTAGACAACATTATAATCATCCTTAATATTACAAATGCGAAAGTGTATCTGTCTGTCTGTCTCCGATTTTGATAAAACTTGGTACAGAGAGTTTGCATCCCAGAGACTGTCATGGACTGCTTTTTATCCCGGAAAATTGAAGAGTACCCTTGAAAAAAATAAAAGAATTATTACTAAAAATAATTATTATTTAATCTTGGTCCGCGTGGATTTTGGTTTTCAAAAATCCCGTGAGAACTTTTTGCTTTTCCGGGATAAAAAGTAGGCTATGTCCTTCCCCGGGATACAAGCTATATCTGTACCAAATTTCGTCAAAATCTGTTGAAGGGATGGGCCGTGAAAGGCTAGCAGACAGACAGACAGACACACTTTCGCATCTATAATATTAGTATTAAAAAAAAAAAAAGTTTATTTTTCAATCATCTAGATTACACACATACATGGATTTGATCTTGAACAAATTTGCGTGCTTGTTGACATAAGCATATACAATATTAAAAATGGTACACGATCAAGAACTGGCTATCCTAGCTAGATATTTAGATCTGTGTTAAGGATAGCCAGCCCTCTCGAATGTATGGAAGTATGGATAGTATGGATAATGTATCACAATTAACAAACAAGGTGGCAACCATATCCACCCATTGCTGGACAGCAGACCAGCAAGCGGCAAAGAATTAACCTAACTCATCTTGCAACAAGCAGATCTATGTTGCTCGTACATTATAAAGTACCTACACTTTCTAATGGAAACAACTATCACAAGTTACAACTAGTAAAGACACAACTAGTAGTGATCCGAGACAAACGAGAGTTGCATCAGATGAGACTCGAGAGGGGATGGCCGACTGCAGTCTGCATAACCGTTGTACTCTGGCCGTTTCACTAGTATTTCCTTTTGACGAATGTAGGTAAGCCTCCGAAATTTTTAGACTAGAAACAGACACCCTAGGAATACTCGGAAACGTATATCCGTCTTTACACCAAGGACGGCGAATTGGGATATTATTGTACTATTTTCCATTTGACGGATGCACACACGCCTGTCGAATTCCGAAACTTTTAGGCTCATTAAACAGCCACCTAGGGTGTATATTCGGAAACGTATGTCTATACACCCTGGGCGGCGAAATGGGATATTATGTTATTGCACTATTGTCCATTTGACGAATGCACACGCTTGTCAAATTCCGAAACTTTTAGGCTCATAAAACATCCACCCTAGGTTTATACTCGGAAACGTATGTCCGTCTCGGACGGTGAATTGGGATATTATTGCACTATTGTCCATTTCACGAATGTACACGCCTGTCTAATTCCGAAACTATTAGGCTCATAAAACATCCACCCTAGGTTTATACTCGGAAACATATGTCCGTCTCGGACGGTGAATTGGGATATTATTGCACTATTGTCCATTTCACGAATGTACACGCATGTCTAATTCCGAAACTTTTAGGCTCATAAAACAGCTACCCTAGGTTTATACTCGGGTTATACTCGGGTTTATACATTAAACAGTCACCTAGGGTGTATACTCGGAAACGTATGTCTATACACCCTGGACGGCGAAATGGGATATTATAATATTATTGTACTATTTTCCATTTGAAGAATGCACACGCCTGTCAAATTCCGATTTTTTCAGGCTCATAAAACAGCCACCTAGGGTGTATACTCGGAAACGTATGTCTATACACCCTGGGGGGCGAAATGGGATATTATGTTATTGTGCTATTTTCCATTTGACGAATGCACACGCCTGTCTAATTCCGAAATTACGATTTTAATATGGGAATGGTGATTTATGGATTTAACTAACTCGATTCACTGGATGTCAATTTGTATGGATGACCAAAAGAATGTTCTAATAATTTGAACTACTACAATAATACATCATAATGTAAAATAACTATAAGTAAGTATTCATCTTAGATATTATATTTAAAAATCTGATTCTTATTGTATTTACTTACGCTAAAAGTTAGCGTAATATGAATTAAGTGTTTTTCTCGATAAGAATTGGTTTGGTAATTGGTATGACGTCACTTGAGCAACCAAACCAATCTGTCTAAATAATCCAGCGGGCGAAGTATAATAATATTTACCTGTTGCAGGAAAACATAAAGAACACGTCAAAAAAAAAAAAAAAGAACACGTACCTACCTACGGTGTGTCGCAAAAAATAACCATCAACTTTATAATACCAAAAATTGTTTTGGTTTTTTCTCCAAATTACAACGCAGATCTCAATAATGTACAAAATGATATTATTATCCGAAAATTAGTTTCTGAAAAATTACATAGAATACTTAAATTACCAATTTCACAAATTGTAATAAATCGATGTAACAATATCTCGATCATAAATAAAATAAGAGGTTCCATTGTTATTTATTTCGATATGAAATATGAGAAATCGGAAAAGTAAAATTGTCATCCGATATCTAAGAGCTTTCAAGGTCCCAGTAATTGAAATACAGAGATACCTAGTAACTTAATATTTTTTTAGATGACTGCCCAGAAAAGGAGGGTAATGTGTACTCATGACAGATGTATAATGTATATATGTGAGTTTCTTTATTCCACTATAACTTCGAAATGCTTGAACAGATTTAGATGTATGGGGTATCGTTAGAATATTTACATCATCCCGAGTAACATCCCGAGACAATTTTGAACATACTTTTTTTTGAAAAAATTTCAATATGCCGGCTGTATGGTGCTATTTGTAAATGTGAATCTTTTTGCTTCAAATATTATTTTTCACTTAATAAACACCAGATCAGATGGAGCGCAAAACGCAGCCGGTTTTTAACCGACTTCAAAAAAAGGAGGAGGTTCTCAATTCGTCGGAATCTTTTTTAAAAATTACTTGCTAGACCTGATATTCAAAACCCAAAGCAAAACTGAAAATGTTTTCACTATAACAAAATGTTACAGCTGTAACAACTGCAAGTATACAAAGTCAATTGCTTCATCAATCCATATCATAAAAGCGAAAGGTTTATTAGGCACCTTTTCACGACTCATCCGTTTAATTGATTCTGTATAGAGTTAGCTTACATCCTGAAGATGGTCATCTAAATATATAAAAGAGAAATACCACTCACTCACTGACTGACTGACTGACTGACTAATCACGAAAACTCAGAAACTATAAAGACTACAAACTTGAAATTTGGAAGGTAGGTTCTTTCTATGACGTAGGTGTCAGCTAAGAAACGGTTTTGAAAAATTCGCCCTCTAAGGGTGCGAAAGGGGGGGTCGAAGGTTGTATGAAAGTCCTATGTTTTTGGAGTTAGAGACGTGAAAATCGACATTTACGTTATTAGCTTTAAATAATAAAAATCTGTATAATTCAATTTGGGAAATTCCCCCTTAAGGGTGGTAAAATAGGGGGGCAATGTTTTTATAGAAACAATTATTATTTTTACTAGAAATTGGAAATGTAGGCTATTTCTAGGGGGTAGGTATCAGATAAGAAAGGATCTAACTAAATTCCCCCCCTAAGGGAGTAAAATGGGGGTGGAAGGGTTATATGAAAATCCAATGTTTTTGAAGTTAGAGATATGAAAATTGGCATTTAGGTATTCTGGGTTCCGTGTCTTAAGGTGTGACTGAGTGAATAGGTAAGTGAGGCCTTTTACAGCGGGAAAATTTCAGATCTCATGAGAAACCAGTACGCGGACGAAGTCGCGAGCATCTGCTAGTAATATCATAAGTTGATTTATCTCAATATTTCAGAGGGTATTTATCCCGGAAAATTAAGGATTCCCACGGGATTTTTAAAGGCTCACCCCTCTTACCGATTTTGACATTTGGTTCAAAGATAGTTTGCATCTCGCGGATGGACATAGGCTACTATCGAAAGTTTCTCACGGAATAGAAAAAAATCTAAATCTACATTGACGAAGTGGCGTTGCGGTGGCGTGTCATGTAAATGCATAGTTGTAAATTGAATACAATGTACTTATTGTTTAACCTTGTAGAACCTGGTTTTATAACAAATATAGTATAATGTGCTGGATATTGTTTTAGTTTATGTAATAGCAAATCTAAGAATTCTGTCAAGACCATAGGTATATATGAGTATATCAATTATATAATAATAAATTGAATGTACTTTGATTATATTGTTTACGTCAAAAGAGGTAGTAAAATAAAACTAAGTAAATAAGTACTGTAAACAGGAAAAAAACAATTCTTTAGGTAAAGTTCTGTTTGTTTAGGATCAAACGTTGTACGATAAACTTATAGTCAAGTGACCTTGTATTACTTTTGTTTTTAGGGTTCCGTACTTCAAAAGGAAAAACGGAACCCTTATAGGATCACTTTCTTGTCTGTCTGTCTGTGTTCCCGTTGACCTAGAAATATGCAATTTGGCAGGTAGGTAGGTCTTATAGCAGACATTAGCGGAAAAATCTGAAAACCGTGAATTTGTGGTTACATCACACAAAAAAATTGTGGTCATGAACAAAAAAATTAGTATTTTCAATTTTCGAAGTAAGATAACTATATCAAGTGGGATATCTTATGAAAGGGCTTTACTTGTGCATTCTAAAACAGATTTATATTTATTTTTATACATCATAGTTTTTGAATTATCGTGTAATATGTCGAAAAATACGACTGTAGTATGGAACCCTTTTTGCACGAACCTGACTCGCACTTGGCCGGTTTTTTTATTATTATTGAATATAATCGGAATACGAAATGCAACTGATTAGATTGTTTAATTAATTGGGTAACAGGGTTACCAGCCGTTCTGTCTTAGCCGGAAATCCCCTGAATTCTTTTGTTTTCGTAAACAACTTTATGTCTGTTACTACCTGACCCGCTTGGGATTCGCAAATTCTTTTTAGTAGTTTTGTATTAATAAATTATATATAAACTAAGGATTTATTATAAATCTTCTATATCACTATACTTACCTAAGTATAAAAAGGTTTGGTTTGACACCTGACTGACTGACTGGTCTACCAACGCACAGCCTAAACCACTGGGGTAAAAAACTTGATATTTTGACTGAAAAGCGGACTGACTGATTGACTGACTGATCTATCAACGCACAGCCCAAACTACTGAACGGGTAGGGCTGAAATTTAGCAAGCAGATAGCTATTTTTGAAAATAAAGAATTGAAGAAAGTATTTTTGGAAATTTTACTCCTAACGAGGTAAAATGGGGCTTTGAAATGTGGGTAGTCTACGCGGACGAAGTTGCTAGTATAAGGTAGTTATTGAATAAAATCGGAATACGAAATGCAACTGATATGATTGTTACTTAGATAACTATTGGGTTACTAGCCATTTCGTTTTAGCACGAAATACTTTGAATTAGTTTGTTGTAAACAATTTTTTATCTGTTGTTATGATCTCCGCTGATAATAATAAGTTAAGTGAATTATAATGCAGTCGATATACGAATCGTGTCAAGATAAATGTTCGCTAACTAAATGGGCCTCATAAGAAAGCTCAGAGTCACTCAGCAGGCATCATAGAGCTATGCTTGGAGTTTCTCTACGTGATCAAATCAGACATGAGGAGATCCGTAGGAGAACTAGAGTAACCGACATAGCTCAACGGGTTGCGAAGCTGAAGTGGTAATGGGCAGGGCACATAGTTCGTACAACCTTATAATATGCGCTGTCGAAACTAGGCCACACTGCACACACCCCTCGGTTTACCTACGTGAAAACGAAACTAGGTAATGTAAACTTTTTGTTGACAACCCTAGTTGTTACACAAGCGTTCCGTATTCACAGATGCTTCCGTGCGAGTGGACTACTAGCCACAGAATTTTAAATAATACTAGCTTATGCTCGCGACTTCGTCCGCGTGGACTACACAAATTTCAAACCCATATTTCACCCCCTTAGGGGTTGAATTTTCAAAAATCCTTTCTTAGCGGATGCCTACGTCATAATAGCTATCTGCATGCCAAATTTCAGCCCGATCCGTTCAGTAGTTTGAGCTGTGCGTGGATAGATCAGTCAGTCAGTCAGTCACCTTTTCTTTTTATATATTTAGATTTAGATAATAGAAAAATAAAGACTTTTTTAAAAGAATATTAGCCAAGTTAATTACTGACTGATATTCCCCTTTCCCCCCTTATTAAGCGTAAAGCTTGTGCTAGGAGTAGGTACGACAATAGTGCAACAGGTGGGATGTGAACCGGCCACCTTTCGGTTTTCAATCCGCTCCTTTAACCATTCAGCTATTGAGCCTCTAATAAATAAATAAACTTTACCAAATACTTTTTAGTAGTCAAATGCATTTACCATTGGTTTCCTACCAAGAAGAATCAGCAAAAAAACTCGTTGATATAAATGGTACCTGTTCTCTTTAATACCTGCACAGTAGTACAGTACGCGCCCGAAAGTAATGTACCGACCGATGAATGTGATAGCAGATTTGTAGAGCGTTGTCCCTGTCGTTAAGACCGACAAACGTCATATAGGTATGAGTGAGAGAGACCTACCATATAAAATGTACCGACATTTCACTACACATCTGCGGGGTAATATTCTCGAGCTTGTTTACCAGAGCGCACCGAGGCCATTAAATTCCTCCAGATCTGCGCGCCAGCGCGTGCGGGGCCTGCCACGGCGACGCGTTATGTAGCGTGGACACCAGACTGTGCTCTCCTGCGTCCACCTATTGTCCGACTGTCGCATAACGTGACCTGCCCATTTCCACTTCAGTTTTCTTGCTTGTCTTATAACATCGATCAACTTGGTTTGGTTCCTTAGACATTCGACGACAATATTCTCGAGCTTGTTTACCACTTCTATTCTATTCTTTGAATTCAGCGAGGTTAACGTTTTCGTGATAATCTGGTGTGTACGTGCTAAGTAATGTCAGCTACTGTGGCGCAAGCAGGTGCAATAATATTTGGTAGACATGGTACTGATCTCACACGGGTAGGGTAGCCACGCATACTATTATCTTAGTATCAGCAGGGTTATTAACAGAGATGGACCGATTTCATAGATAACATTTGAAAAATCTCGTGAAAAAGTAAGTAAGTACAAAATACAGTGCAACAAGGCTATCTTGGCGCGTGGCGAAAATCGGAACTAACGTTGCCGTCAAGTGTCCCCTTTGTCCTCCCCCGCGCGCGACGGCGACTCTATCGCCCTCAGCGCGGGGAACACAACCAGCCACGAGGCCCCAAGCCAAGATGGCGGGCCCTAGCCGGTGAAATTCCGGCTAGAAGACCAACACCGGGGTAATTGAATACCCCGCGCCTTGCCCGGGTAAGGAGGCTACACCTCGAGGCCCGTACCCCCGCTTGGCCTTCGGCCAACCGGAGAAGACCCTGTCGGTCGGTCCCCTTTGTTCTTGTTTGAATATTCTAAGCCTTTGTTCTCCAACAGCGCCCCCTGTCAATGTCATTCAAGTGCCAAGAGAGCCATGTCGCACTGTATTCTTTATTGTACACCAAAACCAAAACAATAAAAATATCCTATTCAACCCCCTTACAAGTTGAATTTTCAAAAAATCCCTTAGCGGATGTCTATTGTCTACGCCATAATAGCTATCTGCACGCCAAATTTCAGCCCGATCCGTGCAGTAGTTTGAGCTATGCATTTATAGATCAGTCAGTCAGTCCATCAGTTCCTTTTATATATAGTCTACGAAGGTCGCAGTCCAACAAGCTAGCAACTAGAGAAACTTGAAGCGTAAAAAGTTGATGTCGTGAAGCAATAAATAAACTTGCCGCGACCAATCAGTAATCGATTCAACATTTCTAATTATAAAGGTATGTGCGATCAAAAATGTTTAGTTTGCAACATAATAATATACTCTACGAAACATCTTCTATATATGCCTTTACTAGCTTATGCTCGCGACTTCGTCCGCGTGGTACACAAATTTCGAACCCCTATTTCACCCCCTTAGAGGTTGAATTTTCAAAAATCCTTTCGTAGCGAATGCCTACGTCACAATAGCTATCTGCATGCTAAATTTCAGCCCGATCCGTCCAGTAGTTTAAGCTGTGCGTTGATAGATCAGTCAGTCAGTCAGTCACCTTTTCCTTGTATATAAAAAAATAAAACACAAAAATCCTTTCTTAGTGGATGTCTACGTTAAAATTGTTATCTGCATGCCAAATTTCAGCCCGATCCGTCCAGCAGTTTTAAGATGTGCGTTGATAGATCAGTCAGTCAGTCAGTCACCTTTTCCATATATATATTTATAAAGGACTCTTATTGAACTCTTAATTAATTATCATCATCGTCAACCGATAGACGTCCACAGCTGGACTTAGGTCTCTTGTAGGGACTGAAAACCGTGAATTTGTGTTGCTTGTTACAATTGATGTTTGTTACATCACAGAAAAAAACCGGCCAAGTGCGAGTCAGGCTCGCGCAATGAGGGTTCCGTACTACAGTCGTATTCTTTCGACATTTTGCACGATAATTCAAAAACTATGATGCATAAAAATAAATAAAAATCTGTTTTAGAATGTACAGATGAAGACCTTTCATATGATACCCCACTTGATATAGTCACTCACATCGAAAGTTGAAAATACTAATTATTAGTTCATGACCACAATTTAATTTTTTTTGTGTGATCTAACCCTAAATTCACGGTTTTCAGATTTTTCCCCAAATGTCAGCTATAAGATCTACCTACCTGCCAAATTTCATGATTCTAGGTCAACGGGAAGTACCCTGTAGGTTTCTTGACAGACAGACGGACAGACAGACGGACAGACAGACGGACAGACAGACAGACAGACAACAAAGTGATCCTATAAGGGTTCCGTTTTTCCTTTTGAGGTACGGAACCCTAAAAATACTGCCATTTATACCTGCCTTATATTTAGTCACAGCACAATAATTATTACACGCATCCTACCAAGGTAGGTACAGAACTGTCGGTGCGCGAGTCTGATTCGCACTGGGCCGTTTTTTTTTGTTTTTGTTCAATTTTCAAAGTTAGATAACTATATCAAGTGGGATATTATAATATGAAAGGGCTTTCTTTTCTTTACTTGTACATTCTAAAACAGATTTTTATGCATTGCATATGCATGCAATTGATAATAGTTTTTGATTTATCGTGCTAAATGTCGAAAAAATACGACTGTAATACGGAACCGGCCGGTTTTTTGTCCATCTATACATCGGTCCTAACCTCAGCTAGCGTGACGCTACGGAAATTATCTAACACCTTGTATAAAACAAGTATATACCTAGCACCTATGAAGTATAGCAAGTGTTCATTAAATATACCTTTATTACATCAAATCAATATTGACAACAAGATTACAAGACCTAAATTGTATAATAAAAGTTACGAACAAATTAATTGACTGTCTATAATAATTAGTTCTAACAAAGAAGTCTAGTTGTAACTTAATACATTGTAACACCTTCATCTATTTTCAATTAGTTCTGCCTGACCTAGCCCAATCGATTTACTAGTCTGACCTACCGGTAGGGTCACCATTTCTTTTCAAGAAAATAATTATTTTTCGGTTTATTTCTCATTCAAAGCTAAAAGCACAATGATAGCTACCTCATTTGACATTTATTTTTAAGTAGCTAATGCTCGTGACTTTGTCCGCGTGGACTACACAAATTTCAAACCCCTATTTCACCCCGTTAGGGGTTTGAATTTTCAAAAATACTTTCTTAGCGGATGCCTATGTCATAATAGCTATCTGCATGCCAAATTTCAGCCCAGTTCACTTTCAGTAGCTTGAGCTGTGCGTTGATAGATCAGTCAGTCAGTCACCTTTTATATTTAGATTCATTGAAGGTTATCTACGAAAAGTTATTTTGAATTTTGATGACTCGGTGAAGCAGCAATGTAGAACCAACCAATGTCAAATGAGCTGAGTGGCTGTCATTCAGACTGAGATCTATAGAGTGCACTTTGACTTTGCTCAGACTTAAGATTGAGTTAAAACGAGACATATTTATGTGAGAGATATAGCTCGGTCTCGTTTTAACTCTGTCTTGACTCTAAGCAGTCAGAGTGCGCTCTATAGATCTCACTCTTAGGGCCTTTGTGCACTCATCCATATTCGGTTCGTATCCGTGATTCTTTGAAGTGGCCAGCATACAAATACGTACATTCAATTCGTATTTTTTTCACGGATCCGTCAAATCACGGATGAGTACACAAATACCCTTTCGGCGAATACGTACTGCACTTCCGTCATCCGTGAGAATACCAGCGATTACCTACGACATAATATTGTCATAAGCTACCATACAAAACAAAAAGGAACGTATTTTCACGGACTCGGATCGGATGAGTGCGTAACCGCCGTTTGTGTTAGACACTGAGTTAGCGAATCACCCCGCAGGCAAAGTGAACTAGGTCAGTAATGTAGTCATTTAGGTACTCAGTTTAGGATTTTTTTTTTTTTTTTTTTAATGAATTTTAGCCATATTAAATGACTAATATTCCCCTTTCCTCTCCAATTAAGCGTCAGGCTTGTGCTAGGAGTAGGTACGACAATAGTGCAACGGGCGGGATTTGAACCGTCTACCTTTCTGTTTTCAGTCCACTCCTATACCGGTTGAGCTATTGAGGCTCGTTTTTGTTTGTTGTAAGAGTTTTCCTCTCATAGTGACCCTAGTTGTGTACTGAAACCCATTCTCACACACGACTTGTTTGATTATGTCGAGAGCTCTAGAATTCATTAGCTACCAACTATTACCACGAGCTAAAGTGCTACTATGTACCTCATCATCATCATCAGCCGATAGACGTCCACTGCTGGACATAGGTCTCTTGTAGGGACTTCCACACGCCACGGTCTTGCGCCGCCTGAATCTAGCGGCTCCTTGCGACTCGTCTGATGTCGTCCATCCACCTAGTGGGGGGTCTTCCAACACTGCGTCTTCCGGTGCGAGGTCGCCATTCTAGCACCTTGGGACCCCAACGTCTATCGGTTTTACGAACTGTGCCCTGCCCATTGCCACTTCATCTTCGCAACCCGTTGAGCTATGTCGGTTACTCTAGTTCTCCTACGGATCTCCTCATTTCTGATTCAATCACGTAGAGAAACTCCAAGCTCTCTCCATCGCTCGCTGAGTGACTCTGAGCTTTCTTATGAGGCCATTTCTTATGTAATAATTATAGCCTCTCTTATCTGTCTTTGACCAACATAGAACTAGAAAACAACCCATCGCTGGCTTACTACTAAGGACTGGTGAAAACGGATAAAGAATTCTTTTATCCAAGAAGATGAATGAGTTCTCCTTTCCTTCTTGGACTAGTCTTACTTCTCATCTTGTTTACTTATGGTAACTTGTTATAAGTAATGTTGCATAGAATTTTATTTAAATTTATTTTTATTAATAAGATTCGCTAGCGATTTTTACAAAAATGATCTTAAATTGCATAAAGTTAAATTACATGACGTATGTAAAATCATTTGAAAGCAAACACTACATGCACATTCACAAAATTTACATGGAACAAATTATTAACCATATGTATAAGTAAAGTGATACAAAAAGTAGCTACAAAACTTTCCGGAATAGTGAAAACACAAAAAAAAAATTCTAGGTGCAATGGTAATTGAATAAATCTAAAACTATAGTAAAGTAAGTAAGTAAGTAGTAAAAAAAATGATAAAATAGCGAACAATACATTAGCTACCTAATGTTCGTAGGTATGTCTGTACTCTATACAGCGGCAACGGCCTGTGTGATAAAGCCAATACGACCGGAATGCCAAGGCCGTATTGGCGTTTTTCTAGTTTCCTGACCAATAAAAAGAAAAAACCGGTCAAGTGTGTGTCGCCACGCGCAGTGCGGGGTTCCGTAGTTCCCGTCACAACTAAATGTTTACACAACTAACAACTTCATCTAAGTAATTTTTAATTTTCAATGCAAACACGATTCCAAGTAAATTTTAAAAGTTGGTTGACTAAAGTAACGTACCGTTTCTCAAAATGTATGGAAAGCCTTATTTTAAGAATAAGTAACTTTACTATACTACTACTATAGTATATTTTTAAAAACTAGCTTATGCTCGCGACTTCGTCCGCGTGGACTTCACAAATCCCTCGAACCCCTATTTCACCCCTCTTAGGGGTTGAATTTTCAAAAATCCTTTCTTAGCGAATGTCTAGGTCATAATAGCTATCGCATGCCAAATTTCAGCCCAATCCGTCAAGTACTTTGAGCTGTGCGTTGATAGATCAGTCAGTCAGTCAGTCAGTCACCTTTTCCTTTTATATATTTAGACAACCATTTAGCTAGTAGCAACCATTTAGCTGATTAGGGCACTTGACTCTAACAACAATATTTCGGAAACGAATTCCTGAATCGAAACATAGTTTCGATTCAGGAATTCGTTTTCGTGTTACACTATGAGACAGACGAGAATAAAAAATCGTTTTCACTTCTTCACACACCGAAAAAAAATTAACATTTTATTATATACTCTGTCGGCGTCTAGTACTAGGTAATAGTCTCTGAGCTAAGCCGCGGACAGAGACGGATGGATGGACAGACATGGGTCATGGCGAAACTATAAGGGTTCCTTGTTTAGGTAGTACGCAACCCTAAAAATGCCAATAGGTAAGCACTATTCAGGAAATATATTATTTTATTGCTACGTCTATTTAAATTGTTAGTTGTTGTAATAGAAAAAGTTTTCTTAAAAGGCGTTCCACAAAAAAGATAAGTGCTTAATAATTGCTATCCGCCAATATAAATGCGAAAGTCTGTCTGTCTGTACATTATTGCTAAATCGTCGAACTATAAAAGGTACAGAGATGACGTTTATTCTAAAATAGGTTTACAAGCAAGTTTTCACCGGTAGAAAATGTGTTATCTAATTTCTAAGGAAAAATAGAGATTGATACTTACCAACTTAAACCCTTATAGGATCACTTTGTTGTCTGTCTGTCTGTCAAGAAACCTGCAGGGTACTTCCCGTTGACCTAGAATCATGAAATTTGGCAGGTAGGTGGATCTTATAGCAGACATTAGGGGAAAAATCTGAAAACCGTGAATTTGTGGTTACATCACACAAAAAAAACTAAATTGTGGTCATATACTAAAATTTAGTATTTTCAATTTTCAAAGTAAGATAACTAGATATCAAGTGGGGAATCATATGAAAGGGCTTCTTTTGTGCATTCTAAACAGATTTTTATTTATTTTTATGCATCATAGTTTTTGAATTATTGTGCAAAATGTCGAAAAAATACGACTGTAGTACGAACTCTCGTTGCGCGAGCCTGATTCGTACTTGGCCGGTTTTATAATATGGGACTTTTAAAAACCTAAATCCACGCGGACGAAGTCGCGGGCATTATCTAGTAAAGTACCTATAAGTAATTAATTATAGCCCATGTTAGTATGCTAGGTAATGTAGCTTTTAAATGGTAAAAGAATGACAGTTTCAGAGTTGATCGATTACAAACAACCATAAAGTATAAGTATAGATAAATCATCTCCTTTTAGATATAGATAGATACAACCTTTGCCAAGAAAGAACACAAATAGAAATATCTGCATTGAGGTAAGTATAATATTTTCGCATCTACTCGTAAATAAACTAGATCTCATCGAACAGGGAACGTCCTTTGAGAGCTATAATCGGCTAGACTATACGCAACTGGTTCACAACGTAAACAAAGCTTATAAAAGCTTCATAGATGCAACAAAGGCGATCGGGCAGTGTCCGCCGTCCGGTGGTATTGCGTCACGTGTGAAAGTGAAGCAGACTCTTGTGCAGGGGTATGCGATGGATGGATTTATTTTTATTTTTTAGAGTTCCGTATCGCCAGAGAAAAGGGCCCCTTGACCGTTATAGGATCACTTTGTTGTCTGTCCGTTTATTGGGGTTCCGTACCTCAAACGGATAGAGGAGCCCTTATAGAATTACTCCGTTGTCTGTCTGTCAAGACTCAAGACGTCAAGGGAATCAAAACCTTTAGGATACTTTCCGTTGACTACCTACACATGAGGTATAGTACGCGACAGGTCGAGATGGCAATCGGGGTGGGAACACCTCCCGCACCCGCACAACCCCCGCGCTAACCCGGTGCGGGATAGCGCGGGTGACGTGCAGGTGTTCAGGGTGTCTCCCTGCTTCATACCCCGCTTGCCATTTCAACCCTAAAACCCTAAAATTATAAGCATTAAGAACCCTAAAATTATTAGCATTATTTTATGTCTTCTCAATGAACAAATTCCTAAAAGGCCGGCAACGCATTGGCAGTTCCTCTGGTGCTGCAAATGTTCATGGGCGGCGGTAATCACTTAACATCAGGTGACCCACCTGCTCGTTTGCTCGCTATCTCTATTTAAAAAAAAGTAAACTAGGATAATCTTAAAAATATCGTAAACAAATCTTTATAAATTGGATTACGTAGGCGGGCGGGCGGCGGGCGGCGGGCGGCGGGCGGGCGGCGGGCGGGCGGCGGGCCTGAAGTTCCAGTTTAAGATGCGTTGCAACCTCCGAGCATCAAGACACGCATACTAATACTTTCTGCTCTGCTTATCCCTACATTTAACTACCAACAAGCACTTGAGCGAAATATGTTCTTAGCAAATAAAACCGAGTCCGACTCGCACATGAGGGTTCTGTACCAGCGTACAAAAAATGCTTTTTTTTTGTGTTTTTTTTTAAATTCAGATACAAGTTACCCCTTGACTGCAATCTCACCTGGTGTTAAGTGATGATGCAGTCTAAGATGGAAGCGGGCTAACCTGGAAGTAGTATAGCAGTTTTTATTAAACCCACAACCCTTTGGTTTCTACACTGCATCGTACCGGAACGTTTCATCGCTTGGCGGCACGGCTTTGCCGGTAGGGTGGTAACTAGCAACTGCCGAAGCCTCCCACCAGACCAGATCAGAAATTTAGAAATTATAAAATTCCGAACCCCTGCCGGGAATCGAATCCGGGATCTCCTACTCATAAGACTTACTACTGCGCCAGGGAGATCGTCGATATTTTAACCACACGGTTTACGGTTGTCGCATTTTTTTTTACTTGTGCTATAAGACATTGCTACCTGCTAAATTTCATGATTCTAGATCAATGGCAAGTACCCTATAGGTTTTGCTTCCCTTGACGGGTCTTGACAGACAGACAGACAGACGGGGATGTGATCCTATAACAGTTCCCTTTTTTCCTTTTGAGATACGGAACCTTAATTATAAAAAAATTAACGTTGAGCGTTAACAATTAAAATAACTTGTATAATGAGATAAGAAGTTATTATGTATCTACTTGCTAACTTAATTTAGTTACAGCAGACTACATATTATTATTTCGACTACTTATCGCTGTTTTGAATAGCATAGACCTATCTGTAGAATTTCTTTTTTCGGTTAAAAAGGAATGTGGAATGGTATGGAATATAGATAAATAAAATAAATGATTATGACATAGATTTATTGGTCTCGCTCCGCTCTACGATTATGAATTATGATTATTTGAAAGAAAAAAAAATGAAAAGTAATTGAAAAACGGTGGATGAAAACACAGTGGGCCGCAACATAGGAAACCTGCAGCATGCCCGAGAGGTCTTCATAAATGCTAGCAGAATTCTTTTAAAGAAACATTTACGAAAATTTTTACATTTTTGGCGATAACTGAAAATCTATTTTTTGGAGTTAGCTAACTTGTGATTGAACTAAGCTTATGCTCGAGACTTCGTCCGCGTGGACTACACAAATTTCAAACCCCTATTTCACCCCCTTAGGGGTTTAATTTTCAAGAATCCTTTCTTAGCGGATGCCTACGTCATAATACGAGTAGGTAGCTGCATGTCAAACAGCGCGATCCGTCCAGTAGTTTGAGCTGTGCGTTGATAGATCAGTCAGTCACCTTTTTCTTTTATATATTTAGACTAACTATACCTAACCGGTAAATAAAACGCGTGTAGACAAGGAAAGCAACTTCCAAAAGCGACCACAAAAACTGTATCGAGATCAATTTTGATTGCAATCATTGATACACTAGTGATTGCAATACAAAATCTAGTCTCGCGTTTAATATTCGGTTGCAAAGATAACATAGTTAGAACTTCATTTTTATCTAGTTAAAGTTGATTTTAGTTTGGTTGTTCATTTTAGTGCTTTAAACTAGTCTACCTTGGGACAGTTACATTTGTTTCTAAGGGCTTGAAATATACGGGAGCGTTTTTTGCACGTATGCGATATGCGAGCAAGTCGCATTTTTGAAATTTTTCATTTGATATCTTGTTAATTTAAAAATGTAACGATAATAGTATACTTATTTACTAGGTATTGATTTGGAAAAGTAGGTTACATGTTTTTTTAAGATTTAAACTTTGAAAGTTCGTGCTTATAATTTGGTGACTTTATCTTAAAATAAAATCTGCGGAAATCCGACTTTTGGGGATTTTGAAAGTTCTTGTATAAAATAGGTGTCATCATCATGCTTATCATGATCAACCTATAACCAGCTCACTACTGAGCACGGTCTTGTAGGACTCACAATTAGAAGTATTTCACCATAGTCTACCACGCTGGCCAAGTCCGGATTGGTAGACTTCACGCACCTTTGAGAACATTGTGGAGAACTCTCAGGTATGCAGGTTTTCTCATGATGTTTTTCTTCACCATTAAAGCAAGAGATTTGATTGCTTAAAATGCACATGACTCCGAAAAGTTTGAGGTGCGCGTGTCCGAGATCGAACCCTTGACCTCCTAACTAGGAGGCGGACGTTACAAGCACTAGGCTATAACCGATTTTAAAAGAGGTATATGACGTCATAAAATATAATACATTAATCACCCTTTCCACACGTAAAAGCCGAGTTCAAAACAATACCAGTTTAAAATTTGAACACAATAATTAATTATTATGGATAGTAAAACTCCCTCTCTAAAAGTTATTCTACTGGTTAAAAGTGGTAACTGGCTGAATTTTCAGTAAAGTGGCTTTCCATTTTACAGGTTCAAATGGTGCTTGTTGTTTTATTACTATAATTGTCATAAGAACTTACGGAAGTGTCAATACACTTCTATGTTATAAACATAGACCAATAATGAAGCCACTCAATAGGGTCTTTGACTATAGTAATATAAAATGACTTGGTTTTTTTGTATTGCGGTAGTTAATGAGGCTAGAATTCATTATTTAAGAGAATAATTTTAAGAAACCATGATTTTTATTTACACATTTTTAAAATAATTAATTATTAACGCCACGCCGCACTAAATGGAAAGCGATTAATGACGTCACAAGGCGTAAACGACAAATATTTTTCAATTTTTAACAAAAAATATTTTCCCGCAGATATCACTCTATTTTATGTTAAAACAATTTCGTTTATGGATTGTGACGTCATTAATCGTCGTTAAGCGTGACGTTCATGTTAAAAATGAATAAAAATCATGATTTTTCAAAAATTACTCTTTTTAATAATGAATTCTAATTTCTAGCCCCATAAACTACCGCTATACAAAAAATCACATCATTTTATTACTGCAGTCCAAGACCCTATTCTATTGATGTAGGTACTGGAATAGAATAGAATAGAATGTGTTTTTATTCATGTAAACTTTTTACAAGTGCTTATGAATAGTCAGGTAGTTTTAATTTACCACTGGTTCGGAATGCCGTGGATTATTATTATCTATGTAAATAATTAAGAAGTGGTTGAGATTACCTTTACTACAATAAATTGTATATTTATTATAGTATTTTACAAATAACTAGCGTCTCTAACAGGCCTGCCTCAATAGCGTGTATGTTAAGTACCCATGTAAAATGGCTTGCATATTTGTTAAAACATTTGCCATATCAAAAGTAGGTGTTTTAGATAATACCTAAGTTAGGTTCTCTAAAAATGCCAAGGCTGCCTAAAGCGGCGGTGTTTAGTGTGATAATTGAAATGTTTCAATGCATGCATTATAAGTTGTAACATTACCAAACAAGCAACACGTTTAGAAGATGCAGGACCATCGCTAAATTAAAAATCTTTGAAGGTCTGAAGTCTTCAGTTTCGAAGGTCTTAATCAATTTCAATTTCAATTTATTGCAATTCCATAAACTATGTACAAAGTACGATTATGGATACCCAGTATTTTTATTTGCGTCGTTTAGAAAATCATTAATGGCATAGCAGCACTTTTCTAATAAAAAGTATTTAAGCAGTAGGTACCCTTATTATAAATGCGAAAGTGTGTTTGTTTGTTGGTTTGCTCATTTATTATACGCTGAAAGAAACTACAATTCAACAGACACTTTTTCTTCGACAAAATGTCCTTATTTAAACATATCACTTAAACTATAAAATAATCCGTCGCTATGAAACAACAGATAGAAAACTGAATAACACACCAATAGTTCACGCACTTCAATATATCTATAGACCCACTGGTCCAATACTTTGGAAAATACATATCTCTTCTCCCACTCAACGGGAAGGGCTGGGTTGTTTTCGGTGTAGTAACTATAACTAACACAATAATTATAAAAACGCGATTATTATTACAGTTTGCACGGCGTTAATTATTTACAGATATTAAGCGATTAAAATTACGTTTTTAATTAGCGTTTTTGTTACAAATGGGCTCGCAAGTTGCGAGTATGTACTCGTGTGTATTAGTTGCTATAGCTGACAAAGTTACAATGTACAAGAGCTTCAATAGCTCAACGGGTAAAGGAGTGGACGTAAAACCGAAAGGTCGACGGTTCAAACCCCGCCCGTTTCACTGTTGTCGTACCTACTCCTAGCACAAGCTTGACGCTTAGTTGGAGAGGAAGGGGGAATATTTAGTCATTTAACATGGCTAATATTTAAAAAAAATGTTAGTTAGGTATATATTTTTATTTATAGACAGACTAGCTTATACTCGTGCCTTCGTCTGCGAGGACTACACACATTTCAAATCCTTATTTTTTTAAAGAATATTAGCCATGTTAAATTACTAATATTCCCCTTTCCTCTCCAACTAAGCGTCAGGCTTGTGCTAGGAGTAGGTACGACAATAGTGCAACGGGCGGGGTTTGAACCGTCGACCTTTCGGTTTTCAGTCCACTCCTATACCGGTTGAGCTATTGAGGCTCTGATTTTAGCCCCTTAGGCGTTGAATTTTCAAAAATCCTAAGCGGATGTCTACGTCATAATAATAGCTACTTTACAAACATTATCACCATAAAATATTGTATTTACTTACCACCAGCGTGGCTTGTGTCTGAATATTGTTAATTAAATACCAACAAGTGGTATTTTGTGTTCGAAAGTCAAAAACATCAATTACTTATGTAATTTGTCGAGGTTTGTTGATAATTTTGACCATTTACCAGTGACCGCCATATTCTATGAATCTAGTTTCTATGTTTACTTTATCGAGATGTTCACGACTTGTAACAAAACTTCGAGGCTTTGACGTCACTGACAGGCGTCAAATATTACCTACATTTGACGCTAGATAGGCTATGAAACGACTATTTTTAGGGTTCCGTACCTCAAAAGGAACCCTTATAGGACCCCTCCATTGTCTATCTTCCTGTCGTGTCTGTCAAGAAACCTACAGGGTACTTCCCGTTGATCTAGAATCATGAAATTTGGCCGGTGGTAAGTCTTATAGCAGACATAAGGAGAAGATTTTGAAAGTCTACTCGTGATTGCTAAAAAGAGGTGCGTGCTCGGTATCGAACCGCGAATAGGAAACCGACGTCTCAATAACCACTGGGCTATCACATAGTTGAGATTATGTTGATGACTAAAAATCAATTAATCAATCAATCAATAATTTTTATTTGCTCAAGCAGGGTACAAAATATGGTCACTTATTTATTATCCGTTCCGGATACTCTGCCTTTCGGACTGAAAAATTCTTACAATAACTAATGTACAAATTAAAAAATTAAATTAAAAAATATTGGTAAAGTAAATTAAATATATAATATACCTAAATAATCTAGTGTTGTGTGCGAATTGATTTGGTTGATTAACGTTAAGGTGCACGTGCTCAATGCCCATTAGTCACGCGTCACGGTTTTCGTACGAAAATTACGATTTTACAAAAGTAATGCCTACTACCTACCTACTTGCCTTTTATTTCATACTAATGTTAGTTTATTGAAGTTAGTTATTGAAGTTAATGAATTGACAATATTTGACTCATCCGATGTCACACAATCTGTAGTGGGGTAGCCATCTTGATTTGATTTGTATAAATACGAGTGTTTGACAGTTATTACTTCAGTCTCGTTCCGACTCGAGACTCGACGTCTATTAAATAGTTTTTGTGTTTAGGTCGCTATTTTGATTATGTGGTTGCAATAGCAATTGTGCCCTAATCAAGTTAATATTGCAGTTAGCTTATTATGAAGATTAAAAACTCTCGATAAGCTTCTGCGCGTTGTGATCTTGTATATCCACGTGCAAGCTTTATATGAGTGGATATTTTATTAACTTATAAAATTAGTTAAATTTAACCTGCTTTTCGTACTTTAGCTTTTACTAAGGAAACTTAATTAAATTCTATTGTGTTTTAATATTAAAATAAATATATTTTATTTTATACAAATACTCCTACTAATTATTACTACTACCAACTATTATAGATTGAAAAGGACCTCCAAAGTACAAAGTAACTATACCTACCATTTTTGAAACTTTTTTCAATTAGTTAAATAATTACAAGTTACCTAATTATTGATTGTTAATTTATAACTAACTCACTGGTTTAGAATATAATTTCTATGAATTTTTTTTTTACAGATTTTCACCTTTAAATTAGATTAATAAAAATGAAAAATGTTAATCAATTAGAATCAGTTCACACTTAAATGTAAAATCTATCGGTGGATATCGGTATAAAACCTACGTACCTAAACAAAAAAATTTATCGAGTAATTAGATTTTTAAATCAAAAAATAACTTTATAGAAATCCAAACACTTATATTTTCTTATGACTGGGCTAAGTTTATAGGGAGACTTTGCAGGGAGTGTTACATACTACTTCTTTTTATCCCCCGGAAAAACGATGCTGTATTCCGACGGTATTCCTAAAAACCTAACTTCACTCGAACGTATTAGTTCTACTCGTAAAAAAGTGTTCAAGTTCTTTTTTATTTTTTATTTTTTATTTGATAAGTACCTAATTGCAATCTCGTGCATTGCTGCACGGCAAATGTAATGTAAAATGTAAGTGGCTCTTAGTACTGTAAATTGAAGTTTTGGAAAGGGCAACCACCAAGTTTTTTGCTGGTTCTTCTCAGTAGAGGGGGGGGGGGGGCGCATTCTGAAACAGTGGTATCTTTCTTTCTATATAACTTTGCTTTGTTATTTATACTTTGTTTGATACATTTGCAAGTAAAATAGGCCAAACGTAACCTTCCTTAATGATGAGTGTAAAGACTGTATCAAAGTGACATGTCAACAAATGAATGAGTAAGGTCGTAAATGTTATTGTTGCTTTTATTACTGGGATTCGTCGCTCGACGCTCAGCTAAGCGTGAGCGTGCCCTTTGAGCGTAATTGGCCAATTTGAGCATGTTACCGTCGGGTCTCCCTACCAAGGTCTAAGGACCAAATTGCGACACCCAAACTGGGTATCCATAATACTTTATACATGCTTAATATGATGTAATGAGTTATGGAAATGCAATAAATAAAAATTGAAATTGAAATTGAAATTGAAATTGAAATTGGGTTACTTCATGTAATTACACTGTACATACGTGGAACAGTGACTATACGAGCATTCGATGTTTTATTAGGTACTGAGCAACAAGATACGTCACATTTAACAAAAGTAACGATTCGTGATCATTATTTTCAATACATATTTTTATTTTATAATTCAAGATAGGTTAGGGTTTGACGACTATCACGCATAGCAAGGCATTAAAAAAAATGATTACATGTTAACCCTTAGCTGTGATCTCACATGGTGGTTAGTGATGATGCAGTGTAAGATAGAAGCGGGTTAACTTGAGTGTTGTTGAAATTACACCCATTACCCCTTATCGGTTTCTACAGTTATCATACTGGGATACTAAATTGCTTGGTGGCATGGCTGTGCTGGTAGGTTGGTAACTAGCGACAGCCGTAGCATCCCCCCAGACCAGACCAGAGATAATTTAGAAATTGTGAACACCAATTGCCAAAATTGCCCTTGCCAGGAATCGAACATGGAACCTCTCATTCATAGGACACACCGCTCACCACTCGGCCAGGGAGGTTGTCAATGATGAGGTGTAGGTAGGACCGCGCTCGTCTAGAAAGTGTTTACAATACGAGTATCTTGTCTTGAAATTACTCAACTCTAAAGTTATGCGTAGCAGAAAACACGGACGCTGAAAGGGCGCTCCACAACGTAGTTCGTAAAAATTATAACATCTGCTGCCAGCGTCTCTGTAATTTAGAACAGATTTCCTGCTTGAATTAATAGCTTGGTAAATAGTGGCTTAAGTAGAATATATTTTTTACATTTAGTTTTAGAAAATATTTTCTTACTACACTTTAACAATGTTTAATTTAAGTATTTCGATATAATTTTTATAACCATAGCGATGCCTATATTATAAATTATAATAGGTATATTACATGGCGTCCTTGGTTACCACATAATATGCGTGATAATAATGTAGGCATGAAATAATTATGGAGTATTTACAAACACGCGGCAGATGTCTAATACCTCCTCATTTGTAAGGAAAATGCGCATAACAACTGTTTACTACTCTCTAATCTATAGAATGCTACTGTCCGTGTCATTACGTTGCAATAGTCATTCACTGAGTATTTTATTCACAACATGTTATGTTATTGTGTGATGTATATATTTTGTATTGTAATGGAAGAGTTACATTATAATTATTAAAAACCCATTACTTAAAAAAACCTGAATCAAAAGATGAAATATTTTAGTAGGATCAACCATACAGGGCCTTCGTTTCTAAATATACACATATAGGTCCTTAATTTTAAAACATTAAGTAACGCCAAAGAAATAAATATTTATAAAAAAAAAAGGTAATAAACTTTTTTTAAAACAAGCTTTAATTTAAATTCGCTAAAAAGAATAAAATAAACTTTTCCTTTAAAACTTTTACTATGAACTTCTAAATCTAACGTCTTTACACAATAATTTATATGATAAAAAAGGTTGTCGCGACATTTAAGTACTCGTATTTACTTAGTTTAAAAATTAAAAAAAAAAAACAATCAAATCAAGTTATTTAATTACCTTGTTTATCTACTCAGGTAAATGTCGACACAATCTTAAAGTCTCGTGACCTTTTTCCATCAAACAAAATATAGTATTGGGATAATAATGCGGTGGGTTCCCAGGTCATTTCGAATTAATACTTATGTTATAGCTGGTCATATTTAAACTGTAGACTTAAAATGAAAACCTACTCGTAGTATTAGCAAATTATTTCGATGACTGTATTTATATACCCGGCACGACGTTATCGCTTGCACTTGACTCCAAGTGTAACAGTTTCGTCCATGACAGCGATTATCGTGTTTATAAAATGGCCGTCGATTAACAATGGCTACCGGCAGTGTACCGTGACGGAATGGGCAATGGACACGTGCGTATGCTGCATTTTTTTTCACAATTAAAAAAATATCTACTTACCTAGAACCTACATAAGCTATTATTTAAATAAGAATTTAATATGCATGCAAAATTAATATTATATAAATATCAAACGATTTTTTGTTGTTGTTTGTTTTGTTCTACCAGAGTGAACTAGTTCTACTAAACTAAATAGATTTAAAAGGAAAAGGTGACTGACTGATCTATCAACGCACAGCTCAAACTACTGGACGGATCGGGCTGAAATTTGGCATGCAGATAGCTATTATGACGTAGGCATCCGCTAAGAAAGGATTTTTGAAAATTCAATCCCTAAGAGGGTGAAATAGGGGTTTGAAATTTGTGTAGCGGATGAAGTTGCGAGCAAAAGCTAGTTTGTAATAATACGAAAAATTTAATTTAATTGTATGTTTACTTAATTTTAATAATAAGGAAAAATTAAATTATTGTATTTAAAAATAAGTGCATGAAAGTACGGAATAATGTTTTATTTTTATTTATTTTATAAAAGGAAATCCCATCGGGCACACGGGCGGCTGGTTAATAATTAAGTTAGCTTAATTCAATAACAACAATAATTATTTGCAACGCACCGACGCGACGGAGCCTTATTTATTAGGTTTACTAGCCCACGACGTCGTCCGCGTGGAATAAGGTTTTTTAAAATCCCGTGGGAACTCTGATTTTCCGGGATAAAAAGTAGCCTATTACACTCTCCAGGTCTTTATCTATACCCATGCAAAAAATCACGTCAATCCGTTGCACCGTTGCGACGTGATTGAAGGACAAACCAAGAAACCAACAAACAAACACATTTTCGCATTTATATAAGGGTACCCGGGATAAAAGTAGCCTACGTAACTCTTCAGGTCTTTATCTATACCCATGCAAAAAATCACGTCAATCCGTTGCACCGTTGCAACGTGATTGAAGGACAAACCAACAAAGCAACAAACCCACAAAGAACACACACTTTCGCATTTATATAAGGGTACGGATTTATCTACGACCTACGTCATCATGACGTCAACCTATCGTCGCCCGTCGGCCGCACTACTGAGTACGGGTATCCGATCAGAATGAGAAGGGTTTTCTCTAAGGCAAAGCTACAATGCAGGCCAAGTGCGGATTAACAGACTTCACACGCTTTTGAGAACATTGTGAACTTCAGGCGTGCAGGTTTCCTCACGATGTTTTCCTTTATCGTTAAAGCAAGTGTTACTTAATTACTTAAAAAGTTAGAGGTGCGTACCCAGGATCGAAACCCCGACCTCCATAAGAGGAGGCGGACGTCTTAACCACTAGGCTATCACGGCTTATCATCACTACCCAATGCGAAAATGTTTGTTTGTTGGTTTTTGGTCCAACAGGTTTATCCTTCAATCACGTCGCAACGGAGCAAGCAACGTATCGACGTGATTTTTTGCATGAGCTTAGTTAAAGACCTGGAGAGTGACATGGGCTACTTTTTATCCCGGAAAATTAAAAAGTTCCCACGGGATATTTAAAAACCTAAGTCCACGTTGATGATGTCGCGGACATTATAAGTCCCGCAAATTGCTATTGAGCTAAAACCATGTCTCATTAACATCGGAATGACGTCATTTTGACGTCAGCCGAAATAAAAATTGAAAGCTTGAAACTTCAGTCTAGTGCTGACGTCACTAAAATGGCGGCCACGCGCACTAGCAATTTGCGAGACTTATACCTAGTCTAAAATATATGGGAGACAATTAATAGTCAGCCACAATCTACGTGGTCTAATGGGTCTGAAGCCTTAAGTAAGCAACGTGTTCATACTCAATGTTGAAGTTTTCATAATATATGAGCCGGGAACGCCTCGCTAATGATTTATGCAAACAAAGCTGGTGTTTGATATTCAAGTAATGCCATTCGGGGTTGTTTCTCTTCGACAGATTATCCCAGTTCGGGGTTGTGAACTTTGTTGGTGTCGGGGATTAGAAAGCTCAAGTTTTTAATCCACGTATGAAGAGATCAGGGTGTTGTTTTGAGAGCGGTTAGTGAGGCAAAAACTTTTTACATCAGTTTTCAATATTTCCACGAACGTAGGCTCCATGAACATGTTAACGTCGAGGCTATCCAGCTCCTCGACAACACAGACCTAATACGTAGACTTAAAAGGACTAAGCCTTTTGAGCTAGTGTAGTTATAGTGAAAGTGTAGTGCTAGTGCAAATCAAAGATCACACGAACAAAGTGAAAGCATAGTGCTAGTGCAATTTTAAGAACACAAGAACAAAGTGTCTTTCAATAAGGTATCTTAACTATAAACTAAGCTAAGTTAATGGACCGATTCTTAGGTATAAGTAGGTACGTTTATAATTTTAGGTTAATATAATAATGGAGCCGATTCTCTTGTACACAATCTCTAAACTAAACTAAAATGACACGTCTAAATCTATTGCTATCCCTGTCATAATGTTGCTTGCCGAAAAGGATAGCACTAGATTTAGACGTGTTAATTTAGTTTAGTTTAGAAATTGTGTAAAAAAGAATCGGCCCCATTGCTTATTAGCCTCTCTCATAGGCTAGATTGTAATGGTAGTAAAGTACTGGTGTCAGTACTTTACGACAAAAAAAAAGTTTTCAATATTCAATCTATCTCTAGACACTGTGTCTAGACAGGATATTATTCCATTAGCAATCAAATAATAATAATAATCATTCATATTTCAAGTATAACCTATTATGTTTCTTTTATGTAGTTTTATTCTTTTTTTTTTCTTCATAAAGTTGTCATTAAATCATAAAACATAAATTAATACTTATTAGTTAATTACGCAAATTACGAGTTAGTTACAATGATTATTATTATTTAAATTAATTATGTGGGTTATTTTATTACAATAATACATTAATATTTACAAATTATTACTACAATACTAAATCATATCAATAATAATAGAGGTCAATTAAATGTACATTTGAAAGTAACAATTTTTACTTTATTATCGCTGACTGACTGAAATTTTATTGCACTTATCAATCGAATAAAATTTTTGTAAATTTTTGGTAGTTTATTGTCACTTTAGGATCAAAATAAGCCTGTCAGTTGTCATTTCGCCCCAAATCACCCTAAATCCCTGTCAACATAATAAACGCCCTAAGCCGTATGTACCTACCTATAACCTAATATTAATTGTTTCGCCAATAGGGCGAAATCTCTGAACACAAAAGTCGAAAGAAGATGTATAAACTAATCCGACAGTAATAAAACGCAATAAGTCATGAACTCGACAGCAGATGGTCCCTGAAGCCTGAATGTCACTTGTTGCTCGCTTGGCGCACTGCCAACCCCCGTTTCATTCAACCCATCTCTTCCCCTCTATTCGCTCCTCATTCCTACTGTGAAAATACAGTTCAATAACCATCTATCAATAATCTATTTTACTTAGCTGACTTGAAAACTCCGACTAGATTACAACATGGGGTTATTCAAGGGGTGCACCAGCAAACTCCTGAAAGGCCGGCAACGCATCGGTCTCTAGTGCTGCAAATGTTCATGGGCGGCGGTAATCACTTAACATCAGGTGACAGTTTCATTTAAAAAAAGTAACCAAGTCGCGGAAAGCTTCTAGGAAAAACGCGTAAAGAACTCCCGTTGATGTCAGTTTGGTTTATCCTATCACTTGTATAAAGGCAGTGATCCGACCGCCGACGGTGATCGAGAAACGAGTAGAACTAGAAACTATAAACGAGTTGGCGATCAGCGGTAAGCGAGTGTGTGGTTTCGATAGTTTTGTCGCCGGGCTATAAGCGAGTGTGCAAGTGCGACGAGCGATTACCCGCGCCATTCGCCCGCGGTCGCTCAGTTTTGTGCAAACCTCATGTGATCAAGCGAGCGAGC
Organism: Maniola hyperantus; assembly: GCF_902806685.2. Taxonomy (NCBI): domain Eukaryota; kingdom Metazoa; phylum Arthropoda; class Insecta; order Lepidoptera; family Nymphalidae; genus Maniola; species Maniola hyperantus. The sequence goes on from NC_048547.1 coordinate 1,704,275, forward strand.
ATCGCTGAGCGAGTTTATTTCTGAAAGCTCGTCGCTCAGCGACAAAACTAGTAAAGCGAGTCGTCGCCGGCAGTGTGAACAGTCAGAGAGCAACTTTTGATATATGCATCTGTTTCGTTTACACGGAATGTACATTTATTGTGCGTTTTTTGAGAGAGAAAATCGCCGATAGTTAGTCGTTTTCTCGCCGGCTGCCTAACAGTGATAAAACTCAATAAGCAACTCAATGATGTCTAATTCGATAGCAGATGGTCCCTGAAGGCCACAGTGCAGCCTGAATATCACTTGTTGCATGGCTGGCGTACAGCCAACCCCCGTTTCATTCACCCCAGTCCTTCCCTTCCATTCACTCTCGTATTTTCAATGAAAATATACTTTGAGAACTATTTACTTAAATATATAACTTAACAGTGCGAGAACTTAGAACTATATAGCTTCGTGCTTTGTGACTTGCACGTTTTATCATTTTTAACCGACTTCCAAAAAGGAGGAGCATAATATAAGCAACTAGAAGACTTCAACATACATATACATGTGTAGAAACAAAAGTTATGTTTTACTTTGTAATGTTTTTGGAAGTCGATTTTTTTAATATTTTCATGTCTTCGACTTGGCTTTACTTGTACATCCTAAAACTGATTTTTAATTATTTTTATGCATAATAGTTTTTGATTTATCACACACTGAACCCTCGGTGCGTGAGTCTGACTCGCACTTGACTGGTTTTTTAATTGCAAGATTGGCTTGGGCTTGATGACAATCATGCTTATACAAAGCAATGATGAGGTAATAGGTTGGAGCGCACTTGTCTCCCTACTTAATTATAATTTACCTACTCTTATCTTGTAGTAGTAAGAACTGGTTATACTTCACATAGATTTAAAAATTAATATTCAATACTAGCTTATTCTGGCTTCTTTTGACGAGGCATATTATAAGGTATATTACATCCAAGCTGGAGACAATGTCCAGATTACCCGAGTTTGTAATCCGCCGTCCGCTGCGTACAATGAGCCTTTTTATCCCGCCGAGTTTCAAATAGATTAAAAATAAAGCTTTCATTAAACCCATACATACCTAGTACCTACCCCTAATAGGGTCTTGGATTGTAGTTATAAAATGACGTGAATTTTGTATAGCGGTAGAATATTTAAAAATCATGATTTTTATTAATTTTTAAAATTATTAATTATTAACGACACGCTGTACGGAAAGCGATTACTGACGTCATATGGCGTAAATGACAATTTTTTTTTTAATTTTTTAACATAAAAAATATTTGCCCGCAGAAATTACTCTATTTTTATGTTAAAAAATTGAAAAAACAAAAAACAAATTGTGCCTTAGAAGTTAGTACTCCGCTAGGGACGTTGCCAATAGAATGTTTCCTCCCGTGAAGAAAAAAAATTAAGCAAACAACATTACATAAGCCGTGATAAAGAATCCGAGGAGGCGGCACATGTCCGCAATAAACCGTATTCCCGCAAAGAATATCAACTAACCTTATCTCCCATCCGCAATCCCGCATACTGCGCGCATTTTAAACCATCTGTGATGTGATGCATCTGACCGGCTACAAATGCCGAATAGTCTGAGAGATGCATTTTGAAAAGGTCTGATTTTTAATTCCGTGGAATTCTGACGTTTCTTAATGTTACCAGAGATAAAACTATTCCCACAAAGAAGAAAACTTTGAATATTGTACATAGGTAAATTTAAGTACATAAATCAATTGCCGCATGTATGTAAGATCATCACTTGAGAACAAATCAACCGATTTGGACAATTTTTTGTTGTTTTCGTAAAGAACAAGGTTTTGTGAAAGAATTTCTTAAAAAATCGTGAATCATAATCTTAGCGTGTACTTTTAGGCACATCAAGATGATTAAAATTAAAAGAAACTAAAAATAAACTTAGAAATGTTCAACATATAAGTCAAATATTACATCCTCAAATCAACCAATCCCATTGCTGCCAGTTTCCTCTTTCCACTGTTAAAGATTGCACCCTATTTTAGTGCGAAGTTATTTATTTATTTATTTATTTATTTATTTATTTTATATCTAATTAGAACGGCAGTGCCACTTACACTAACTAGATGATTAATAATAAATTTAAATACAAATAAAGGTACAAGAAAAAAGACATGTCTTAAGGCTTTTTATATTGGTAGGGATTTAATGTAATTTGGGATTAAATCGAACTTCAGGTGGTGGTCACACTGTTTTTCATACAAAGAACTCCCCTGATGTATAAAAATGACAACGTCAGAATTCCACCGAATTAAAAATCAGAGTATAGTAAGTATAGTACATAGAAGTCGTGGCCGAATAGTCTGTGAAGTTCGTGATAACCGTGTGAAAATCCGTACAGTAGTTTCTGAGATTCGCCGAAAAAAGTGTGGCTATTGCATGCATTGCTTCGGCAGCCTACATTTCGCATATAGTACGCGGCAGAAAATAATGTACATCGACCTTTAGAATGAAATTTTGTCGTTCATACCTATGTGACGTTTTATCGATCTCAACAACAGAGATTGTCTCTATAAAACCGCTATCTCTTTCTAAACGTCGATGTACAATATTTTCTGCCGCGTACCTACTCTTTAGTACTATTATTATATTCTGTGCTATTCCGTGTACTATACCTATAAGCAAGTTACCCCAAGTTAAAATCGCACCAGTTGACCAGTAAGTTGTATAGTTAGACCAAAATATGATCACCATGAATTGTGTATAGTGGACATGGTATAATAATCTATAATTTTTGGACAATTAATAATCCTAACGTTACTCAATAACGTGAAAACGGCTGAACGGATTTGGATGAAATTTGGATTGGAGATAGATTATATCCTGGATTAACACATACTACTTTTTATCCCGGAAAATCAAAGAGTTCCCGCGGGATTTTGAAAATTGTAAATCCACGCGGACGAAGTCGCGGGCATCAGCTATTACTATTATTTTTTTTCGCGACCTATTGAATGTTTAATTAACTTAGCTCGCAGGCCGGTAATCTCTCAGCGTATATTATGACGTCTTGTTGACTCCATAGTGCATGTGTCCGAGTATCTGCAGATCTGTGAACACTATAGTCTGCTCACGCGCGTGAGAAATGTGGCGTAACGCCAAAATATTGCTGTTCCCTCTTGATACTGAATATAGAACTTTGTACCTTCGGAATAAGGTTCGTTTTTGAGTAATTGCTGGACAAACGTGCGTTTGTTTACGAAATACAACTCGCGTTTTGAGTATCAAGTTGCAATTGTATTTGTATCGGAAAAGTAATAAATAGGTGTTTAAATTGTGTACCTATCGTACTTTCCTTAGTCAGACAGACAGATAGTTTCCGATTTATACAAAACTAGCTTATGCTCGCGACTTCGTTCGCGTGTCATTTTAGCCCCATCCGTCCAGTAGTTTGAGCTGTGCGTTGATAGATCAGTCATTCAGTCATCTTTTTCTTTTATATATTTAGACTAGCTTATGCTCGCGTCTTCGTTCGCGTGGACTACACAAATTTCAAACCCCTATTTCACCCCCTTAGGGGTTGAATTTTCAAAAATCCTTTCTTAGCAGATGCCTACGTCATAATAGCTATCTGCATGCCAAATTTTAGCCCGATCCGTCCAGTAGTTTGAGCTGTGCGTTGATAGATCAGTCATTCAGTCACCTTTTCCTTTTATATATTTAGATAGGCCATAGCTTTGTGACCAAGAAATTATGTTTATTTTTATTTTTAACAGAGAATATTAACTCTGCCATAAAACTTTATACTGACATTCATTACTCTTTATTAATGATCCCGTCAAGTCGTTTGACCTTTTGTCTCTTTTCATCGAATGAAAAATGAAAGGGACAAATAACTCTTGAGGATAGCACTTGTTCAGGGTTACCAGATAAAGACATTTTTTAACAAAATGTGGGGCTTGTGAACATTGGCTACTTTTTTTTACCGGGAAATCAAACAGTTCACACGGGATTAAAAAAATCTAAGTATACATCAATATTTACTTGTAACATAAAAAAAGTAAATGTATAAGCATTCGGTATGCTATTAAGTATTAAAAAATTTAATAAATTTCAAAATTTCCTAAATGGGTCAGTAAAGAAAGAAAGAAAAGAAAGACAACTTTTTTATTTGATCACTACACTACAATAAACCTTAAAACTAATTAAATCAATCTACATAATTATGCTGATAAGTAAAAAAATATACTAAACAAAGTGTCACGTGTGACCAAAAATAGGTCTCCCACTCAGCATCATGCTGAAGCAAGCTGCAGCATAATAGTATCATACCTCCATTTTAATCTTTTGGTACAGCAGCTTGCATCCCGGAGATGGATATATGACCTATATTAAAGCCAAAGGGACATATTTAAGAAAACCCCCTTCCAGGTTAGCAGTTAGCCCGCTCCATCTTAGACTGCATCATCCCTTACCACCAGGTGACATTGCAGTCAAGGGTTAACTTGTATATGAATAAAATAAAATAAACTTTTTATCCCGGAAAATCAAAGCGTTTCCACGGGATTTTCAACAAACCGAAATCTACGCGGACGAAATAGCATCATCTAGTTCGTAATAGGAAACAGTGAAAAAAGTGTAAAAAGTTAGAAGCTTTTGAAATGAGATCACTTTTGAGTGATCGAAGAGATTCTCAACATTCTTCTGTATACCCAATACAGAAGAATGTTGAGAATCTCTTGGATACAGCGTATCAAAAATGCAACTGTACTACAAAGGCTAAGCAAAGATCTTATACGACAAATACGACCTCCTTCAGCTCATTATTCAGGGGAAAATAGCCGGCAGAAGACCACCAGGCCGTATTTTATTTTATTTTTATTTATTGGACACACAAAACATATTATACCTATACTATAATAAAAGAACATAGAACTAAAAATTTGTTCAAAATCGAACACTAAATAAAGTACTTACGTGTTTTTGTGTTAGTTATTATACAAAACAAAAACGTATTTTTATAAATTATATGTAAATTATAAGAACCTTAAAACAAAAATATAAGTGAATTAATTTAATTGAATTAAAAAGTAGAATTACGGTATGATGTCACACTTTCAGCAGGATTTGATAAACACAGCAGATTTGCCGTTGAATATATCAATATCGCCGTAGAAGAACATCGTGGATAAAGAATTTACGCCAATGGTACGGGAAGAGTACCCGATCTCTTTTCCGAGCAGCAGTGTCCAAGGTGCAGATAGCCCTAATGATTGCCAACCTCCGATAGAAGACGGCGTTTCAAGAAGAAGAAGAAAAAAAAATCGGAAAATCTCAGGGAAATTCCCGCCTTCCGGTAACCCTACACTAACTTGTTGCTTGCCGCGACATTATGCCCAAGATTATGCCCTTGACACAAAATCTGGGTCACTGGAATGGGACAACCTGTTGCTATAAGAGGGACAGAGATGTAATGCTTTCTATGTAGGCGTGCGAGGGAGATGGAGAACACATAGTGGCATAGATAATAAAAATACGCTGTCAGCGGAGTTTCACAAAGACTTTTATTAAGGAACAGATAATGTCACAGAATATAGCATAATAATGTTGGTACAACTTTTTATAGGGTAGGTTTTTAGGGTTCCGTAGTAAACAAGGAACCCTTATAGTTTCGCCATGTCCGTCCGTCTGTCCGTCCGTCCGTCCTCGGTTAATCTCAGAGACTATTAGTGCTAGTAATCTGTAATTTGGCATGGGTATAAATATTAATCACGCCGACAAAGTGGTGAAATAAAATTGTGATAAGTATTTTTTTTAGGGTAGCTCCGATTGACGACCTCCCTGGCGCAGTGGTAAGCGCTGTGGTCTTATTAGTGGGAGGTCCCGGGTTCGATTCCTGGCAGGGATTTGGAATTTTATAATTTCTAAATTTCTGGTCTGGTCTGGTGGGATGCCTCGGCCGTGGCTAGTTACCACCCTACCGGCAAAGGCGTGCCGCCAAGCGATTTAGCGTTCCGGTACGATGCCGTGTAGAAACCAAAGGCGTATGGGTTTAATAAAAACTGCCATACTCCTTCCAGGTTAGCCCGCTCCCACCTTAGACTGCATCGTCACTTACCATCAGGTGAGATTGCAGTCAAGGGCCAACTTGTATCTAAATAAAAATAAATAAAAAAAAGCTCCCCTACAGGTAAAGTGGGGATGAATTTTTTTTCTCGTCTACCCCATAGTGTGGGGTATCGTTGAATAGGTCTTTTAAAAACACTGTGGGTATGGGAACATCATTTTTCGATTTCTAGATCCGTTTGTAAAATATGATGTTTTAAAGTGCAATTTTTTATTAGAAAACCAAAGAGTTCCCAGGGAATTTTAAAAAATTTAAATCCACGCATACGAAGTCGCGGGTATCAGCTAGCCTTGTAATAAAAAAGAATCAAGTCTTGCGCTAGTCATTAGCATTCATGTGAACAAGCTCAAACTTGTCACCGATTAAGATAAAATTATACTCCTATAGAATAATAAAAGCTTTTAATAAGCCATTTCAAATATCAATAAATCAAAGTGTGATGTTAAATATACATATTTAATTTAAAAAATCTCTAAAAGCTAGAGATAGCTTGTGAATAACAAAAAATATAAGTATGTAAGTATACAAGTGAAATATGGAACAAATAAAAAAATTCGGCCAAGTGCGAATCAGACTCGCGCACCGATGGTTCCATACTACAGTCGTATTTGTTGGGCATTGCATGAGAAATCAAAAATTATTATGCACAAAAATAAATAAAAATCTTTTTTATACCACCCATATAACCCACTTGGTATAGTAATCTTACTTTAAAAGTTGAAAATACTAATTATTTGTTCATGAACAGATTTTTTTTGCGATGTAACCATAAATTCATGTTTTTCAGTTTTTTTTCGCCTTATGTCTGCTATAAGACCTACTTACCTGCCTTTCATGATTCTAGGTCAACTTGTAGGTTTCTTGTCAGACACGACAGATAGACAGACAACGAAGTGATCCTATAAGTGTTCCTTTTTTCTTTTGAGGTACGGAACCCTAAAAAGTTATACCTAACCGGACCTGTGGTTTAGCTTTAGAATGCTAAAATCCTGTTTAGTGTCCGCGTATATGTGAAATAGCCTAACTATCACAAATGAACACTAATTGAGCATAAATTATAATGTTGGAATATGAAAATTAGATGCGCATCTTAGTATTCCCCCGCCATTTCCAACTTCAAGTTGATTCTACCTACATTTTATAAAGAATAATCAAAATATAATATAAAAGGAAAAGGTGACTGACTGATCTATCAACGCACAGCTCAAATTACTGGATGGATCGAGCTGAAATTTGACATGCAGATAGCTATTATGACGTAGGCATCCGCTAAGAGAGGATTTTTGAAAATTCAACCATTAAGGGGGTAAAACAGGGGTTTGAAATTTATGTAGTCCACGCGGACGAAGTCGCGGGCATATAAGCTAGTAAATTAATAAATCAAACAAATAGAAGGCATATGAGAGTGCATCAACACTTATTACCTGGTGAGATTGCAGTGTAGAGCTAAATATCTGAATTAAAAAAAACCGGCCAAGTGCGAGTCAGACTCACGCATCGAGGGTTCTGTATTACAGTCGTATTTTTTCGACATATTTTTGCCTTTTCATATGGTACCCCACTTGTTATAGTTATCTTACTTCAAAAATTAAAAATACTAATTATTAGTTCATGACCACAATTTAATTTTTTTTGGGTGCCTTAAACTAACGGTTTTCAGATTTTTCCTCTTATGTCTGCTATAAGACCTGCCTACCTGCCAAATTTCATGATTCTAGGTCAACGGGAAGTACCCTATAGGTTTTCTTGACAGACACGACGGACAGACAGACAGACAGATAACAAAGTGGTTTTATAAGGGTTCCTATTTTCCTTTTGAGGTACGGAACCGTAAAATTTGCTGTTTTTCAAAACCAGAACTTGTTTTACAACCCCTTCTCATTCTGAGAGGAGACCCGTTATCACTACTCAGTAGTGGGCCGGTGATAGGATGATCATGATTCATGATGAACGCGGGACCCCACGATCCGCAGCTGAGTATGCTAGCTACTGAACAACAAGGTAGTTATTACGTCCCTCATAACAAGATAGTGGTACGGTTTATTTACTTATGAACTCTTACAACCAACCCGTCATGGCGGGTAACGTGTCTATTTATATATCATAGTCTACCTGCGAAGCCTTATTTAGCTAATTGTTACTGATACATTAATTCTAAGATATACACATGCAATATTTCGTGGAAATATTCTATTTGCACATCTACGCCACAGCTGTAAAGCTCAACTTTCATCATCATCATGATCAACCAATCGCCGGCTCACTACTCAGAGCACGGGTATCTTATCAGAGAGAAGGCTTTTCCCCATAGTCTACCACGCTGACCATGTGCGGATTGGTAGACTTCACACACATTTGAGAACATTATGGAAAACTCTAAGGCATGCAGGTTTCCTCACGATGCTTTGTTTCACCGTTAAAGCAAGTGATATTTAAATTAAAACGCACATAACTCGAAAAGTTAGAGGTGCGTGCCCGGGATCGAACCCCCGACCTTCGATTAGAAGGCGGACGTCCTACCCACTAGGCTATCACAGCTTATAATTATATAATAAAGCTATATAGTTTCATAGAAATGAATCTAACTATTCAACTCAATACATAGTAGAGTTGAAGCGATGCGAGATATTATATATTCTGTGACTATGGCCAAAACCCTTCTCACGCTGAGAGGAGACCCGTGCTCTGTATTGAGCCGGCGATGGGTTGATCATGAGGGTGTAGGTATATCTATATTGAATTGATATCAATGTTAGTGTTACAGTATAGAATACGTTCTAACATCGACACTCGACAGAGACAACACCTGCTTCAGTGGAACCGGTCGCTATAAAATACCACCAATTTACAAGGAATGCTTGTTTATTAGATAAAAAACCGGCCAAGTGCGAGTCAGGCTCGCGCAATGAGGGTTCCGTACTACAGTCTTATTTTTTCGACATTTTGCATGATAATTCAAAATCTATGATGCATAAAAATAAATAAAAATCTGTTTTCGAATGTACAGGTGAAGACCTTTCATATGATACCCCACTTGTTATAGTCACTCACTTCGAAAGTTGAAAATACTAATAATTATTAGTTCATGGCCACAATTTAATTTTTTTTTGTGTGATCTAACCCTAAATTCACGGTTTTCAGATTTTTCCCCAAATGTCAGCTATAAGATCTACCTACCTGCCAAATTTCATGATTCTAAGTCAACGGGAAGTACCCTGTAGGTTTCTTGACAGACAGACGGACAGACAGACAGACAACAAAGTGATCCTATAAGGGTTCCGTTTTTCCTTTTGAGGTACGGAACCCTAAAAACATAACCAAGTGTAAATACTCTTTAGGGCATGAAGGTTCCGTAACTTCTGGAGTGTTCTCCATGGTCTTTCCAAGTCGAGCATGCGCCCAATCCCATACCAACCAACAATTGGATAGCTGATAGTTTTGCAATTTTGTTGTTTTGACATAGTTTATTTACGTACGATAATGATGATGATGATGATTTGCACACGAAGTTGGGCTAAAATATAAATAACTATTTCAAGGGTCATGACTTTCAAAATAAGTATAATTTTTATTGTTTGTTTTTTTTAAAATTTGAAAATATAACAATAAAACTAAAAGCTAGGCCTTATCTATTTACTATACAAATCATGCCCGCGAGAAATGGTGCCAAGAATACTGGCTGCATTTCCGTGCTGGACAGCCAGGATAAATGCGTAAGTGTGTTTGTTTGTTGGTTTGTTGCTTTGTCCTTCAATCACATCGCAACGGTGCAACGGATTGAGGTGATTTTTTGCATGGGTATAGATAAAGACCTGGAGAGTGACATAGACTACTTTTTATTCCGGAAAATAATAGAGTTCCCACGGGATTTTTAAAAACCTAATTTGCGGGCATCAGCTAGTAAATAATAATTAGCTTACTTTTAGATCTATCTAGAACAACAAATAAATAGAATAATCGGCATAATAAGTTTGTATGGAGAATACCTACCATAAAAGTGAAATAACCTTAAAGTCAACATTTATTATTTGTATAACCTTATTAAGGAACCCTAAAAACCTGCCCGTTCCCGCGTCTAGAACGTAGACGAGGTCAATATGTCGGTCGCGTTTGGAAGAGAGCGAAAGTCATATGAGAATCGAAACACCCACTCGCATGTCCTATAGCGCTATTTGACTTGAGTCAGCAAACGTATAGGTACCTATATGAAGGACTATCTAACCCGGCCCGGCTTCGCTCGATTGGAATTTTCGAAAATCAGTGAGGAGATAGAATTTTCAAAAATCCTGAAACACGAACTTTCGAAAGGAAAATTGGTATTTAACCAATTTTCCACCATACCATACTGCACCTATCTACTCGTATGACTTGAAATAATGATGATTTTCAGTAATGTTTTTACTCAATAAAATAATAATTTTAACTAACCTGTAAAATAAACTGAAATCTAAATTAATATTTAAAAAATACAAAGGTATACAAAGAAAGCTGGAAGACCTTGGGTACAATTCCTCGCTGCGCTGCGTGGTCTCGTTGAGGTTTTAGATTTAACTTAATTTATTTTAGTTTTAATTTAATGTTGTTTTTGTTAAAACTTTTAATATAGATATAAAATAAATTGAATTAAATCTAAAACCTCATCGAGACAATCGCAGCGGGGTATTGTACCCAAGATACTGGCAGCATTGGCCCTTTGGTTAGTTCTACTAATTCTTTATCCAAAATAGCTACCAGCTTTTGGATCCCCGTAGACCAGGGATTAACGGAAGATCACCTTTATAAAATTTCTTAGGTCTCTTCTCTGGGGTGGAATTTTTTTGAAGGGTGAAATTACCAAAACAGAACTGAGTAACAGCATTGTGACAACATTTAGCGGAGTTCGTCTTTTCGTTGGCATTACACATTGTAGACAAATGTTTAAGTTAAGTTAGATTTTAAGGTGTTATTTTTGTGTAAAACGTTTATTATGTTTAATATCTATGTGTTGGATCAGCAAATAAGTCTATTCCATTCTAAAACTGTTTTGCGAAACACATATTTCTTCGAGATTAAACCAAACTCTTGTACTTATTATCATATTAAAAGAATAAAAAATAATATGAAACATTTTGTCCACAGGTCTTCACCAGTGTTAACGTGCGACAGACCATGTAGTGGAGATTCGAAAAACGAAAATATTGTTTCCATAATCGTCCAAAATGGCCGACATTGACGAAACGAATATCGATGACGGGTACGAGTACGACATGACAAAGGTACCCGAGATCGTCACTCCCGACGAGATGAACGAGTCCGGGTACCAGGAGGGTTCGGAGACCAGTTACGGGGACAGGCGGGACTCTAAGGAGGGGTTCGGTGGGGAAGGGGATTCGGATAGCGGTGTTGACGGCGTCAGTAGTGGTTGCAGCACAGCAGATGACTGCCCGGTGGTGTCGATCAATGATGTCCTGGCGTACTACGATGACATCCGGCCGCGGCGGCGCCATGTGCCCCAGCTCAACTTCTACCACGTGGACATCGAGAGGATGGCGATGGACGCTGTTGTTCAGGTGAGTCTTAGATTTATGAGCTGCAGTTCAAATGGCTTGCACCTAACCAGGTGTTATGCGTTCAACCGTAATAGGATTCTTCTGGGTTTGTTATGCCCGTGGTACCCTGCTGGTCCCACCGTTGTATCTTGAACACCAAGTCAAATTACTCGAAAATGGTTGACATTTGCATAGGGGTCATTAGGGGTCATTTGGTTGCAAATGTCCGTTCCTATATACCCTCGGATTGTTGACATATTACCAGTAACCCTGACATATTATATTCTCCGATGAGAAAACTTCGTTAAGTGCGATAAGAAACTGTTTATAGTAAGTTTTATTATCTTTTTAATTCAGATACAAGTTAACCCTTGACTGCGACCTCACCTGATGGTAAGTGATGATGCAGTCTAAGAGGGGAGCGAGCTAACCTGGAGGGTCTGGCAGTTTTTATTAAACCATCCTTTTGGTTTCTATACGGCATAGTACCGGAACGCTCAATCGCTTTGCGGCACGGCTTGGCCGGTAGGGTGGTAACAAGCCACGGCTGAAGCCTGCCACCAGATCAGACCAGAAATTTAGAAATTATAAAATTCCAAACCCCTGCCAGTAATCGAACCCGGGACCTCACACTAATAAGACCACAGTGTTTACCACTGCGCCAGGAAGGTCGATTAACTTCTTTCTTATACTCCATTTCATTGTTTTTCTGATTTTTGAAATCGTTAGTCATTATGACTAGCAGTGTTAGTATTTTTAAATAAAGAACAGCAATTTTATTATGATTATATTAGAACTTGGTGATCGAAACTAGCAATAACATTTTGCAAAGTGTATTTAAATAGCTGCATAGTCAAACTTGGTAAATTTAATTTATTTAAATAAACAACGCCCATGCACCGACCGTAAACTAAACAAAACCAGCATTAAATAAATAGTTACCTAGTTACAACAAAAACACACGTAGACTGTCGAAGAAAGAATCGCCATCAAATATTTACTTAGACGATCACAACTTCAAAGTTCAAAAAGTTAAGAACTCTAATTTCAACTTAAAGAAAGATCCATATAAACTGGTTAACCTATGTTTACCGTCCGGACAAACTTTTCCATACTCACCTAGGGTTGCCACGTGCCAGAAAAATACAAAAATATAGCAGATAAGTGCTCCTTCGGCAAAAAGAGGGATTCCAAAAAATAAAGACAGAAATTTTAACTGTGGGAAGCATTATCATCGATATTTTTTTGACATATTTATTTGACAATCGAAAACTAGTAGATACTAGGTAATGTTGTCAAAAATGTTTTCAAAAATACTCCAAATTCATTTCGAAAACATAGTTTCGTTTGTGACTGTGACGCCCACTGAGTTTTTTGACATTGTCATAATATAATGGGATTACGTAAAAGAGAGAGTACTCTACTAACTTCTCTCCGTGGATAGCGTATTGTATGGATTTACAAAAAATATAAAAATCTAACTTCCCGTCCCCTCGATTACCACGGCACATACGGCAACCTTAGTGGCCGCACTCGCAGCGAAGTTAACTTGAAAGTTATTAGACCGAACGTTACGCAAACGAGAACTTTGTTACAAAACGCTTTATTTAAGCCGGCGTGTGTCGGTGCCTTTCTCTTCGCTATCGTGAGCTCTATCGACGTTTACTATCATAGTTCAGTCTGTATTGCTGCTACTTTTGAATCTTTTTATTTGGTGAAATCGTTATTTCTCTTCACAGTGATTTCACATGTGATTTTTCACGCAGTGATTGTTGGGTCAGTCAGCTTTTCTTTTTATACATATATTTGGATGACATAACAATAATTAATTTGAACTATAAAAACATAATGTACATTACAAACTAATTAATAATTTAAACTAAAACTAAAACCTTAAAAAATATAACATTATAACTAAAATATATTATTAAAAGGAGTCCCTTTAGGCAAGGTTCCGAAGATACTGGCAGCGTTCCCCCTTTGGATAGCTAGGCTAATTCTTTGTCCGAGGTAGCTGCCAGCTCTGATGATAATTTTGAATGAATTTTCTTTGATAGAATTTTTTTAATCAATATGCATATTACATGTAGTTATTATAGTAATACATTTGTAGGATATTCATTAATCTATATCTATATCTATATATTATATAAAAGGAAAAGGTGACTGACTGACTGACTGACTGACTGACTGATCTATCAACGCACAGCTCAAACTACTGGACGGATCGCGCTGAAATTCGGCATGCAGATAGCTATTATGACGTAAACGTCCGCTAAGAAAGGATTTTTCAAAATTCAACCCCTAAAGGGGTAAAATAGGGGTTTGAAGTTTGTATGAAAGTCTGTTAGTTTTGTAGTTAATATTTTTGCAATTAGCAGTATGACATATTTTATTAAGCTCATAGTTAAAGATCAACCCTGGAGTAAAATAAGGGTTTAAAATTTGTGTAGTCCACGCGGACGAAGTCGCGGGCATAAGCTAGTAAGTAAAAAGACAATTCACGTGATTTGTGACATGCTACCTGTGAAATGGTGCACCTCTACGGAATAGACTGCATTGGTAACACTTCTGTTTATAACGTGACCTAAGTTCACATTATTATTAGCTTCATTTGAATTTATATTATTTTATCTACAGTTTTGTTCGCGGCTTTGTCAGTTCGCAGAATCTTTTATTTCCTAGTTGACCCAACCAACAGTTGTTGCAATCCAGTCAATAGTGGTTTTATTACTAAGCCTCCACTGTCCGTCCGTCCGTCTGTCTATCACCGGGCTGTATCTCATGTAATAGGTAGAGAGTTGAAAGGAGACCGAGCATATCCCATACCTCTTTGGTACATTCCAGAAAATGATGAACCGTTATGAGTTCCAAATTAGTGTGATTTGTTAGATAAAAATAATATCTCGATTGCTTTCGTTTCAGTTTGAATGACAATTGCATAATCAAAATATATGGGCTCGAATCTATGGTTAGGTTGTGTTAGATAATATGTTATTTGAACAATATAAATTTTGCAATTATAATAATTAGACGACTAGTGAAGTGTTTAGATTGGTTTCCTTTAAGTACATAATCCAATAAAATAATATAACATCCTACTGTACACAGTGGCGTGCACAGGAGTTTAAGCCAGGGTATGCATTTAGGTATGAACTTATTTTACACTGAAAATTAAGCATTGATTTATTATAATGAGGGTAAGCAGTGCGTTTATGCTTCTATGAGCTGCACGCCACTGACTGTACACCATCTCACTATACAATAAGAGTAATAATCTCTACAAAAACACAGACATATCCGTTAATATTTTTCTATAATTAGCAACTGTAAATTCAAAATATTTTTTGTGATTTCGGTTTATTATTGAAAAAAAAGATATTTTTTTCTGTAACAAGACTTTTCCCAAAACAGAGATCTCCTTTTCACAGAATGTATAGGTATTTCTATAGCCGCTGTAACAACAAATATTAAAAATTTCAAAATGGCTGCCGAAAAATAAAAGTATTATTTCTTGTACGATGGTATAGAGAGTCCGACTCGCACTTGACTGATTTTTAAAGTGCAGTTAGTTAGTTAAGTACAAATAGCGGCTTTGAAGCGATCTCTACGTTGGTTGAGGAGGGTTTAATGACTAGTGAGGAAGGTACATAAATTGTCGAAGAATATTATAAAATTAACTAGTTAATTTAAATAATTAATGGAGGTATGTATGAATAGAAGATTCCCGAACCTTAATCTACGAAATTCATTTATATATATTTGAGATCCTACTGTTGAATATTTAAACGAGCTTATGTACATTGAAGCCAGCTCTAAAATATTACTCTATTCAAACTTACTAAAATATTATTCGTGTACCTACTAAGGGCTTAGTGAATTGATACTTACTAGCATTAGCATTTACAATATATAAATAAATAAATAATATATATATTTATTTAAGAAAACATATTTACAGGTTATAACAAATTGAGGTATAATCATAAACGAGAAGCTAGAGTTTTTCCGTATACCAAAGCCGTCAACATTAGGTATCTACACGTTACACATTTATCTAATTAAAAGCTAAATAACAATTACTATAAACTAACAACATTGAACCACATGTAGGATATTTTAAAACTTATATTTAGTAGGTAAAAACGCAGTTATTACAAATATCTGAACAGCTTTTAAAATTGTTATAGCGTAGGTATTTTGGTCAAGAAAACCTATAGGGTACTTTCCGTTGACCTAGAATCGTGAAATTTGGCAAGTAGGTAGGTCTTCTAGCACAAGTAAAGGAATAAATCCGAAAACCGTGATTTTGTGTTTACATAACACACAAAAAATTAAAATGTGTTAATGAAAAAATAAACAGTATTGTCAATTTTAAAAGTAAGATAACTATACCAAGTGGGATATCATAATATGAAAAAGCTTTACCTGTATATTCTAAAACAGTTTTTTATTTATTTTTATGCATAATAGTTTGTGCAAAATGTCGAAAAAAAAATACCCGAGTACGGAACCCTTGGTGCGCGAGTCTGACTCGCACTTGGCCGGTATTTTTGTTCATATTAATCTAAATTAAAACTATTTTTGATAGTGAAGCGGGTGAAGCCGCGTGCATCATCAATCTTCAATCTATATATATAAAAAGAAAAGGTGACTGACTGACTGACTGACTGACTGACTGAATGACTGACTGACTGATCTATCAACGCACAGCTCAAACTACTGGACGGATCGGGCTGAAATTTGGCATGCAGATAGCTATTATGACGTAAGCATCCACTAAGAAAGGATTTTTGAAAATTCAACCCCTAAGGATGTGAAATAGGGGTTTGAAATTTGTGTAGTCCACGCGGACGAGGTCGCGAGCATAAGCTAGTTTAATTATAAGTAAGAAGAACAGAGATTTTGTCGATTGCAATAGGTACAGTGCGACCAAATGATGATTGTGAGGAATCTATGATTGCATTCGGAATGATGAGGTCGATTTTCAATTATCGGTATGCAACATAGACTTATTATTGGTATATATAATGTAACTAAAGTTGCCAAAGAGGAAAAAGGTCGAGTAACATTTTGCGCTACAAAAATACAATCTCTAAGTGATGCATCGAGACGTATTACGTAACAACGCTCAACCATTCCATTCTCGGTCGTAACTAGGGTTGCCTACATTTTTTCATTTCGTCTAGTATTTTTCGGAATAAACTATTTTATAAAAAATCAATCAAATGCGAGTCGGACTCGCACTCTGCGGCCATTTTGAAATTTTTATTATTTGTTGTTATAGCGGAAATAGAAATATATATTGTGTAAAAAAAATAAACAGTCTATCTATTACGGTTCACGAGATACAGCCCGCTAACAGACAGACGGACGCACGGACGGACAGCGGAGGCTTAGTAATAGGGTCCCGGTGGGTACGGAACGCTGAGAAATAGATGATGCCCCCCGGCTTCATCCGTGTGGATTTCGATTTTTTTTTAAATCCCGTGGGAACTCCATCTATTCCCGGGCTAAAAAGCAGTCTATGTTACTCTCCAGGTCTTTAACTATACCTGTACACGAAATCACGTCGATCCAATGCTCCGTTGCGACGTGATTGAACGACAAACCAATAAACCAAGAAATAAACACACTTTCGCGTTTATAACATGACATGAAGTATAATAATAAGGTTTATAGTACGGTTCTCTTTATGGTACGGTACGTAGTGGGCTCTTCTCAGACTTGGGCGTGTTTGGAACCCTCGTAGCTGTAGTTTTAAGTTTGCGTGATAATTATTATCACCACTATATCCAACAACTGACAATCGAAAAGAGTAATTTATTACCTATTTTGAATAAATCATTTGACTTTGACTTTGGTTGGCAACCCTAGCTGAAACCGTTGCTAAATAACAAAGTGAATTTAATATGCTAATTTAGTATGTTACTGTACATTACATAGCTCTAATATTGCCGCTAAAACATCTGATTCTTTATTTGCTCGTTTGTTTTTATTTTTTTCTCATAGATTAAAAAGGTGCCTTAACAAAAAGGTTTCATACCCATTTGATACGCTATTCTATGGCTATTCTCATTACATTTACATAATCTTAAATATATAAAAGGAAAAGGTGACTGACTGACTGACTGACTGATCTATCAACGCACAACTCAAACTACTGGACGGATCGGGCTGAAATTTGACATGCAGATAGCTATTATGATGTAGGCATCCGCTAAGAAAGGATTTTTGAAAATTTCACCCCTAAGGGGGTAAAATAGGGGTTTGAATTTTGTGTAGTCCACGCGGACGAAGTCGCGAGGATAAGCTAGTAATTCATAAAAATATATTTAAAAAAAACTGTTTTAGAATGCACAGGTGGACCCTTTCATATAATAACCCCACTTGATATAGTTATCTTACTTCGAAAATTGAAACTCCAAATTATCCTAATTATGACCACAATAAAAAAAATTTTGTGTGATGTAACCACAAATTCACGGTTTTCAGATTTTTCCCTGAATGTCTGCTATAAGACCTACCTACCTGCCAAATTTCATGATTCTAGGTCAACGGGAATTACCCTGTAGGTTTCTTGACAGACCGACAGACAGACAGACACCAAAGTGATCCTATAAGGGTTCCGTTTTTCCTTTTGAGGTACGGAACCCTAAAAAGAAGAAAAATACCAATTTCACCAAACGAATAAAATTAGCAATCGTGCCCATCGATGGCCCATCGCTAGTACCTTGTGTAAACGATTGTTGCACGCGCGAAACCTTATTGTAGCGAGTATTATGTGCGTGAAAAATCGATAGCTCGCGTAGGCGGATCTACTCAAGGCCATGTGATGTTTATTCAACACTTTGCTATCTCATATCTAGTTGCTGTAAGTGCGACACTCAGCTTTTTCGACCTTTTTTGAGGCGATGACACAGTTTTGCGTTGGTTACGTGGGTGTATCTGTGAGTATTCCACAATCAATATTAAGCAAAAAGCATATTATATACAAGCTCACTGTTCTACCACCGTACCGCAAGACGCCGTTAGAGCAAGTTAGAGCCTCGATAGCTCAACGGTTAAAGGAGCGGATTGAAAACCGAAAGGTCGCCGGTTCAAATCCCACCCATTGCACTATTGTCGTACCTACTCGTTTTGTATTTGTTTTGTTTTGTTACTTGTTTTGTAAATAAAGATTTTTATTTAATTTTTTTACTCCTAGCACAAGCTTTACGCTTAATTGGAGGGGGAAGGGGGATATTAGTCAGCAATTAACTTGGCTGATATTCCTTAAAAAAAAAGTTTCCACCCCTATGTCGTCAACATTTCATCTACGCGTACGAAACGCATTGCGCCATCGTTCCTTATATTATACGCATGGCTAGGGTCTGGAATACTCTTCCGAGATCAGCGTTTCCTGCCAATTATAATCCGGGTATCTTTAAAACAAGAGTGAATAGGCACCTTCTAGGCAAACGCGCCCCATGTTAGGCCACATCATCACTTCCCATCAGGTATGATCGTGGTCAAGCGTGCGCCTATAATGAAACAAAATATATACATATTGGAGGGTCGATATTGAAAGAGTTCTTACTGTCTATAGACTCCGTGAAAAGAAACGTATAGGTTTTACTCTACGGAAGGTAGCCATCTTTATTTTAGTTGTCAGAGTTGGACTTTGACACGCACGAATTTTGTTGACGTTCACAATTTTCTCTCGCGTTAAATTAATTAAGTATCAGATTATAGCTTAGCTAATTATTATTCTTTGAGATAGGTAGGTAGTTTCTTAATCGTGATATTTAATTCGGTGATTGTGATATAGTTAGAACAGTAATTGTTCGATGCTAATGTACATTGTGTTAAATCGTAACATCTAGTGCCATCCGGTGACTTTGTCTGCAAAGCTAGTGCTTTAATAATGTTCGCGTAGTTGTTTGACGAATATGGAATATCAATGATTGGTGAATATTAGAGTAATTCGTGAGTTAACGTTTAGCTCAGTGGATAGGTTATTATAATGACATCCGTTAAGGTTATTTCTGCAGACGCTAGTGATTTAGAGTGTAATTGGAGATATACCGGCAGTTGAGATAATGATTAGTTTGAAGTGATAGTTTAGTGCGATAGTAACTTGAAGTTAACTTTGATAGTAGGTACCCGCTTTAGAATCGTATAACCCGGTTGGTAAAGAATCATTGATGACTCTCGTGTAATGTTGAAATGGATTAGACAATGAGTTGCCCATGAGATCGAATAGCTTACATTCTACCTGGTTTCTGTTGTGATCGCTTATTTGGGTGGATATAGTAGTCGTGGCGCGTGTGGCGCACGATGCTATGGTGTTCTGTATGCAGATGTGCACAGAGTGGAGAAGGTAGAGCTATTGCGATATTCTGAATTAGTAATGAGAAGTCAATTATAAGATCTGGTTTAGATCGTAAGAGAGTCGATGCAATGATCCTTTTAAGAGCGTTCATGAAGTTGTGATTGATTACCTTGAGATGATTAGATAACGGAGTAGGTCGTGACTTGATTGAGAGGTTGCAATAGCAATTGCGCCCTAATAACACGATGTAGTGTTTAGCTTAGGTTAGCTAGTTTAGAGTGAGGTGAGGGGTCGCTGTGAGGGGTGGTTGGAGGCGACCATAGGTAGGGTTAGGTTAGGGTGATCTGGTTGTGTTACGTTGATGGTTTCCATGTGCGATACGTTACTGAGAACTATTTGTAAAGAACATGGATTAAAGTACCTATCTATTAATTACTACCTTCTGATGTCGGCTAAAGATGAATAATAATTATCAGCCATCCTCCTGTTCTCCGACATCAGAAGTGGGATACACGATTTATGCCCACATTTTCGAAAATCATTGCAACACTAGCTTTGTTTAAAAAAAAAAAAAAAAGTTACAATTTTTTTTTTTTTATTTATTTGTGCAAGACATGTTTTCAATTTTAATACCCACACGTGGTCTTTCTTGAAAAGCTTGATTTACTTTTGTGTGTTTTGAATAAAAAGAGAAAGAAAGAAGGATTATTTTGTGTAGAGATGCGCTAAGGAGTGGTGAAAGTGGCCGTGATTTAATGGAGTTAAACTCAAAACTCGAATCATTTATTCAAAATAGTTAAGTTTAGTTAATTTACAATTTTGACTGTCAGTTGTTGGAGTTATGTGGTATGGTGGTGATGGTGAATTGCGTAAGCTTGGAGCTAAGGCTACGAGGGTTCCAAACTACTTGGTTTCCTTACTAAATGGTTATAGCATTGGGAGTGTGATGTCCCAGCACGGTTGTCATCTAATTTAATAGCTAGTGGTCTGATGTTTTCAGCTGCTGAGATTGACTATCTAGCACTCTCAGATCATGATGCTACTTGGGCATTGGCAGTAAGGGTTGAAAAAAAAAGTGCGATATAGGTCTGCATGGTCTTAATATGGGAGGGACTACAACGGGGATAATACGAAATAATTTTATTCATGAAATTTATCTTGTCCCTTACATTTTCGAATATTCGGAAAGCGTCGGCGAGGCATTTGATTCCTTTCATGATGTTGTATAACTTTTCTATGTGCTGTGTTTACCCTTTAAGAAGGTGAAAATGGATAATTGTAATAATAAAACGGTATGGTTGACTGAAGGGATTTTTGGTATAATAGAGTCACCGAGTGACACTGAAGCTGGGCTAAGATGAGATGAGGACTGGCTCTGTAGAGGAGTGCGCTATTCGCCTATGCAGTGTATTTGCAGACATAGTGAATCAGTCGTTTGAATAAGGGGTTTTAGGGGTTGCTAGGCAACTTAAAAATTTCTATAGTTACCATTCCTGTAGCCCGTGTTCAAAAAAAAGGCGATTGATGTGGCACCGTACTATAACATTGGTGCCAATATTAGCGGGAATGATTGGAAAGGTAATGGTGAAACGTCTCAAAAAAAAAAAATTCGATGCCAATGGTGTGCTCGTGGATGAACGATTTCGTTTTTGCAATGACAGCTCCACTGTTGAGGATTGTTTCTGTTTAAGTGGAATAGATAATGATAGCCTGAATGACAGGGTACCTATTGCTATTATTTTTCAGGATGTGACTAAGGCTTTTGACTTTGTGAATGATAAAATATTATTGGATAAATTAGATGGATATGGTGTTGAAAGAAGAGCTTATGAATGGATAGAGTCGTATTTGAATGGACCGAAAATGTGCGCTGGGATTGCTAGAATGAAAAATAATACCAAAGGGTGTACGGATCTCCACTGGAATGTGATAAGCGGGGGGTACCTCAGACTGTATGGTATGTGTGGTGTATTAGAATCCTTCCGTTTGAACTGACTTCAAAAACGGAGGAGGTTTTTAAATTCGCCGGAATATTTGTTTTTTTTTGTAACTTGTATTGGTGACATTACGATAGCGACCACTGTTCGTTGTGTATTGTTTGCAGATGATAGAATAATGTTGAAGGAATGTAGGAATGGGAATTGAACGGCGCTTTGGAGGATAATTAATTGAATTAGTAATAATGACTTGGAAGTGCGCTTAAATAAAACTAAAATGATGCAGTTCATGATCATGCGACGATGGAGAGGGTTGATGAGTTAAAGTTTTTGGGAATAATTTGCGACAGGAACTCTAATTTGAGGGTGCACATTAGGAGTGTGTGCTGAATTGGACGAATTTGTGTATGCGTGGGGACGTCTGGTGCAGATGATATAATTGAATGCGGCTTTGGGTGCATCCCACGGATGTGTATCATCCGTGTTGTCGTATGGATTGACATTGTAGGGTAATTACGTTGATGCTAAAAGGGCATTTCGACTTCAAAGGAAGTGCATAAGGACTGTCTGTGTTATGGGTCTGTTCGATTGCTGTATGCCGTTATAAAAAAAATGGGGGTCCTTCCACTGTGATGCATAGAGGATATGGGCGTATTTATTAGGAGATGTCAAAAATATTTCCAACGAGATTATGAGGTAAGGATGAGTGGGTCGGTTGGATGCACGAACGAGCTATGCATTTCAGAATGTCACAGTGGTACATGCATGAAAAGCGTTTGCGCTATGGCTGTAAAAAAAAATGAACAATAAGCTGCCGATTGACCTCAAAAGGATGAGTTTGAATGTGTATAAAGAAGAGCTTAGTGAATTGCTTTTGGAAAAGTGCTATTGCGACGTTAAAGAATATTTGATTTATAAAAATGGGTTGTCTAAACGGTGAGGTGGCCATTTAGATAGTAAACGGCGAGGTGGCTGTTTTGAAAAAAAAGGGAGTTGTCTAAAAGGCGAGGTGGCCATTTAGATAATAAACGGCGAGGTGGCTGTTTTGAAAAAAAGGGAGTTGTCTAAAAGGCGAGGTGGCCATTTAGATGATAAACGGCGAGGTGGCTGTTCCGATGATGGATGGACGGCGGCGTGGCCGTTTCAGCTGAGGGGAGTTAGCTTGGTGTATAGTGTGGTGGGTGTTTGGAACAGGTGATAGGATCAGTAGCGGGGTACTGCTGGAGTTCGGGTTTTACGAGACATAATTATGAGCGGTGAGTCTATTGTGGCAAATGGTGCAGTGTGTTTTAGAAGTTGCTACTATGGATAAAGTTGGGCTATGCTTTGGTTGTGTCATGCTTGTTTTATTTGTAATGGTTGTGATATGCATGCTTTAGAATATGTGGTTTGTGTGCTTGTGCTGATTGTCAGGATGAACGAGCGGATGTTCTGACGTTTATAAAATGTTTGTGCTTGATACATACTAGCGCCCGAGGACGGTCGCATGTCAGAATGGCCGTATTGGAGGGTCGATATTGAAAGAGTTCTTACTGTCTATAGACTCCGTGAAAAGAAACGTATAGGTTTTACTCTACGGAAGGTAGCCATCTTTATTTTAGTTGTCAGAGTTGGACTTTGACACGCACGAATTTTGTTGACGTTCACAATTTTCTCTCGCGTTAAATTAATTAAGTATCAGATTATAGCTTAGCTAATTATTATTCTTTGAGATAGGTAGGTAGTTTCTTAATCGTGATATTTAATTCGGTGATTGTGATATAGTTAGAACAGTAATTGTTCGATGCTAATGTACATTGTGTTAAATCGTAACATCTAGTGCCATCCGGTGACTTTGTCTGCAAAGCTAGTGCTTTAATAATGTTCGCGTAGTTGTTTGACGAATATGGAATATCAATGATTGGTGAATATTAGAGTAATTCGTGAGTTAACGTTTAGCTCAGTGGATAGGTTATTATAATGACATCCGTTAAGGTTATTTCTGCAGACGCTAGTGATTTAGAGTGTAATTGGAGATATACCGGCAGTTGAGATAATGATTAGTTTGAAGTGATAGTTTAGTGCGATAGTAACTTGAAGTTAACTTTGATAGTAGGTACCCGCTTTAGAATCGTATAACCCGGTTGGTAAAGAATCATTGATGACTCTCGTGTAATGTTGAAATGGATTAGACAATGAGTTGCCCATGAGATCGAATAGCTTACATTCTACCTGGTTTCTGTTGTGATCGCTTATTTGGGTGGATATAGTAGTCGTGGCGCGTGTGGCGCACGATGCTATGGTGTTCTGTATGCAGATGTGCACAGAGTGGAGAAGGTAGAGCTATTGCGATATTCTGAATTAGTAATGAGAAGTCAATTATAAGATCTGGTTTAGATCGTAAGAGAGTCGATGCAATGATCCTTTTAAGAGCGTTCATGAAGTTGTGATTGATTACCTTGAGATGATTAGATAACGGAGTAGGTCGTGACTTGATTGAGAGGTTGCAATAGCAATTGCGCCCTAATAACACGATGTAGTGTTTAGCTTAGGTTAGCTAGTTTAGAGTGAGGTGAGGGGTCGCTGTGAGGGGTGGTTGGAGGCGACCATAGGTAGGGTTAGGTTAGGGTGATCTGGTTGTGTTACGTTGATGGTTTCCATGTGCGATACGTTACTGAGAACTATTTGTAAAGAACATGGATTAAAGTACCTATCTATTAATTACTACCTTCTGATGTCGGCTAAAGATGAATAATAATTATCAGCCATCCTCCTGTTCTCCGACATACATTATAAAATCACAGATTCATCATCATTATATCTACTCATCACCGGCCCACTACAGAGCACGGGTCTCCTCTCAGTGATGTGCTCAAGGCACAGAGAATTCAACCTCAAGAGTACGCATATACCTACAAGGGTTGCATGAAAACAAACCCGTTAAATGTTCTCGGGGGACAGGGGAGAATGCTTTGTTGTGATTGGTGGACTCAAAAGTCACGTAATCAAGAAATGTGCGGAATGAGGGTACCGAACGGGCGTGGGCCGACTTTTATGCTAAGGAGCCTCAATAGCTCAACCGGTAAAGGAGTGGACTGAAATCGAAAGGTCGACGGTTCAAACCCCGCCCGTTGTACTATTGTCGTACCTACTCCTACCACAAGCCTGACGCTTAGTTGGAGAGGAAAGGGGAATATTAGTCATTTAACATGGCTAATATTCCTTAAAAAAAAGTCAAAAGAAAAAGGAGAAAATTCTTTGTTCAAAATATTTATATACCTATAGGTATAGTAATCAAAGCCTACCTAAGCTGTGATAGCCTAGTGGTTAGGACGTCTGTCTTCTAATCGGAGGTCGGGGGTTCGAACCCGGGCCACGCACCTCTAACTTTTCGGAGTTATTCGCGTTTTAAGAAATTAATTATCACTTGCTTTAACGGTGAAGGAAAACATCGTGAGGAAACCTGCATGCCTGAGAGTTCTCCATAATGTTCTTAAAGTGTGTGAAGTCTACCAATCCGTACATGGCCAGCGTGGTATACTATGGCCAAAATCCTTCTCACTCTCAGAGAAGACCCGTGCTCTGGCCTCTGTAGTGAGCCGGCGATGAGTTGATCATGATGATGAAGATAGTAATGAATATAAAATATGCCAAGCGACAGAAAAACAATTTAACTATTCAGCGTTTATCAAGCAGCGTAGTCAGGTTTCAGTTTGAACTTTATTTTTTTGCAATAGATAGTGTAATGAAGTAGGAAATAACAGCACTAGTAGCAATGTCCTGAAGTAACGTGCGTTAATTTGATTACGTTGCACACGTGTGACCCGGTGCCGAGTGGCGACGCGCGAATACCTACTTGCGGGCTTTCCTCAAAACACGCCAAAATACGCTGCAGATCAAAAATACCCATTCAATTCAATTCAAATTCAAATAATTTATTCAATTCAAAATAGCTAATAAATTACACTTTTTGATGGTCGGTTCTTGGATTTGTATGATACTAGCGACCCGCCCCGGCTTTGCACGGGGTGCAATGTAGATACTAATGTTGTCACTGTGGTTAT
This sequence comes from Maniola hyperantus, assembly GCF_902806685.2. Taxonomy (NCBI): domain Eukaryota; kingdom Metazoa; phylum Arthropoda; class Insecta; order Lepidoptera; family Nymphalidae; genus Maniola; species Maniola hyperantus. The sequence continues at coordinate 1,730,196 of NC_048547.1, forward strand.
TTTGTTATATATCAAAACAATAAGACAGCATTTTCGATAAAAGCTCTCAGTCAGGTTGATATCTTCCGAAATCTTGAACAGTTATCGTAAATTTTTAACAAATTAGCACAAAACAATATTAAACTATGCCTATAAACCTTCCTCTTGAATCACTCTATCTATTGGTGAAAACCGCATTAAAATCCCTTGCGTAGTTTAAAAGATCTATGCGTTCATACATACAGACAGCGGGAAGCGACTTCATTTTACACTATGTAGAGATAGTGGTGATAATAGTTAGGAAAAGGTGACTGACTGACTGATTGACTGATCTACCAACGCACAGCTCGAACTACTGGACGCATCGGGGTGAAATTTTGCATGCAGGTAGCTATTATGACGTAGGCATCCGCTAAAAAAGGTTTTTGAAAATTCAACCCCTAAGGGGGTGAAATAGGGGTTTGAAATCTGTGTAGTCCACGCGGATTAAGTCGTGAGCATAAGCTAGTATTTAATAATCCCTCGAGAACCATGGATTTTTACGGGATAAAAAGTAGTCTATGTGTTAATCAAGATACAAGGTATTACGGTAAACTTCATACTTCACATTACTTTGTCGCCGCAAAGGTTAATGCCACTTAGGTACAAAACCGACAATAGGGAAAACCCTAGGGCTAGTCGCATTGTATAGGTAGGTACCTAGACTAGAGCTCCCGTTTACCTGTCTGCGCGGTTTGCCTAGGACCTGTTTTGCGTTAGGTGTGCAAGTAGACAGTCCCGTACTATCAAAGTAATATAGGCAACGCTGCCTATACGGTCCCCCTAGGAGCCTCGTGGCCTCCCTAGGGGCTTCGCGCCCATCATCATCATCATGATCAACCCATCACCGGCTCACTACAGAGCACGGGTCTCCTCTCAGAGTGAGAAGGGTTTTGGCCATAGTCTACCACGCTGGCCATGTGCGGATTGGTAGACTTCACACAACTTTGAGAACATTATGGAGAACTCTCAGGCATGCAGGTTTCCTCACGATGTTTTCCTTCACCGTTAAAGGAAGTGATATTTAATTAATTAAAACGCACATAGCTCCGAAAAGTTAGAGGTGCGTGCTCAGGATCGAACCCCCGACCTCCGTTTAGAAGGCGGACGTCCTAACCACTAGGCTATCACAGCTTCGCTTTCGTGCCCACCCCGAGGCGACATTTCAAACTGTGACGCTGGAGGCACTGAAAAGAGGAAAGAATATAAATCAGCTGTCTTAAATTTTAATTTTATTATTTAACACGCACGCTGCTTAGAATTAATATTCCGGGATACTGCGAAAAATAAGTCAAAGTGGTTTTAATAAATAAATAGGTGCATCATTACTCGTACTCATATTATAAATAGGAAATTGTGTTTGTTTGTTTATTGGTTTGTCCTTCAATCATGTTGCAACGGAGCAACGGATCGACGTGATTTTTAGCATGAATATAGTTGAAGACCTGGAAAGTGATATAAGCTACTTTTTATGCCGGAAAATCACGGGATTTCCACGGGATTTTTATAAATCTAAATCCACGCGGACGAAGTGGCGGGAATCAGTTAATATATTATGTACTTGTATTTTAAAAGTAAAATCCTGACTGCTGATAACCCCAGCCCAAACCCTTGGACCTAAAAAGTTTAAATTTTGCGCAAAAGTTCCCTTTCTGATGTAAACAAGGAATAAGACCGGATTTTCCAAAATTCCCACGGGTAAGGGAATGAAGAGGATTTATATTTTCACCGAGCGAAACTGCGGGTGGGCGCTAGCACTCAATATGTGAAACTCTATTTATTTTATTTTATTTTATTAAAAAAAAAAATGAAAAAAAAAAATAAGTCCACGTATTAGAACAGTAGGTAACACAAAATAAGCTTTTAGATATTAATTTTATACTCTACAGTACGCGGCTGAAAGTAATGTACATGGGCCATTAGAATGACATTTCGGCTTTGTAGCACTCATACCTATATGATGTTTTGTCGGTCTCTTCTTCTTCACTCTGGGCTGGTTTCCGCACTTAAACGTTTCCGTCTGTTGTGCGTTTGTCGGTCTCAACGACAGAGACGGTGCTCTACAAATCTGCTATCTCCTTCTTATGGTCGATGTACATTACTTTCCGCCGCGTAGTGTACTTTAAATGAATTGAAAAGGGGAGAGGGGAGGCCCAAACAATGGTCTTAATCCGGCCCTGCAAATAAGAGACAGGTTCAACGGCCGCTATAAAGCTCTATACACATCTGTGTAAGCTACATTTTTTTTGTCGTTTTTCAAAGATACATTCACCATACAATCTGGTAAACTCTTATAGTAAACTAGCTTATGCTCGCGAGTGCGCCCGCCTGGACTACACATATTTTTCAAAAATCCTTTTTTAACGGATGATAGCTATCTGCATGTCTTCCAGTAGTTTGAGCTGTGCGTTGATATAATTATCAGTCAGTGAGTCACCTTTTCGTTTTATATGTATAGACTAGCTTATGCTCGCAACTTCGTCCGCGTGGACTACACAAATTTCAAACCCCTATTTCACCCCCTTAGGGATTGAATTTTCAAAAATCCTTGCTTAGTGGATGCCTACTTCACAATAGCTATCTGCATGCCAAATTTCAGCCCGATTCGCCCAGTAGTTTAAGCTGTGCGTTGATAGATCTGTCAGTCAGTCAGTCACCTTTTCCTTTTATATATGCAGCCAAGTGCCCTACCTACGTTTGATTAGAGCGCACGACGAATAAACCGCGGGGCGGGGGAAACAGAACTTTTTAAGTAGGTATCAATTCGTTAGCGCAAGTGTAACCATAGCTTTATGTTCTTGTAGACACATGTAGCTGCCCGCTTGTACTATTGCAATTTAATTCAATATGCAGATTATTAGCTTAGTAGCGTAGTGTAAATAGCTGAGCGGTGTGGTTTAATGCTTAAACCACTTTTAAACTGTTATTACACACTGTTATGTAATAGCTTGCGTTTGCTTTACTTGCTCGGTGATAAAATGGTATTTTAAATTTTAAATAAGTAACTAACCTTTATAGGTTACTAGATGATACCCGCGACTTCGTCCGCGTAGTTTTAGCTTTTTGAAAACCCTGTGGGAACTCCTAAATTTTCCGGGATAAAAAGTAGCCTATGTCCTTCCCCAGGATGCAAACTATCTCTGTACCAAATTTCTATAAAATCGGTTGAACGGTTGAGCCATGAAAAGCTAGCAGACAGACAGACAGACAGACACACTTTCGCATTTATAATATTAGTATGGAATTATGGATATACGTACGTACTTGCTTTGAATTATACTGAGTGTAACTAGAACGCTAGAAAAAACGAAGACAGGTGATAGTAGGTATTACCACAAATTAAACAAAAACGGTCAAGTGCGAGTCGGACTCGTGGTAAGACGTCGCCTTACCTAAGTACATTACGCGGCCGAAAGTAATGTACATCGGCCTTTAGAATGACATTTCAATTTTGTAGAGCGTTGTCTCTGTCACTCAAACCTATATGACGTTTTGTCGGTCTCAACGATAGATACAGTGCTCTACAAATTTTCTAACTAAAGGTCGATGTACATTACTTTCGGCCGCGTACTGTACACAACATGTCACATTTCTCCTCCTAAACACCAAACGATCAATTTCTTCACAGTATATTTATGGGCAGCATTACCACAAACACGAGAACAACATTATAGCACCATTAAAATGCGCTTTAAGCCAAATCGACTCATTATTAACCATATATACCCTACTTCATTTTGTGAAATTACTCTAACTTATTGACTCGTTTTGTTTTCGTTTTGGTGTTCCATAACAAGTTAAAAAAATCTTTTAAAAGCATGCTCCTGAAAAAAGCATATTACACAATTGAAAATTATCTAAATGATAAAAGAGCGTGGATTTGATCTGCAGCTCGTTCCAGCAACGCGCGGGACTGCAAATACTTTTTTATATCATAATATTGTCAAATCTTTGAAAAGAGCAACCGCCGAGTTTCTTGCTGGTTCTTCTCGGTAGGAAAAATCATTCCGAACCAGTGATGCATCTGACGATTCAAAAATACTTGTAAAAGTTTAATTGAATAAAAAATATTTATATTTTTATTTTTATAATAATAAAAATTCTTTACCAAAATTATTATTAGAGACTTAATGGGTAGCTAACCCGCCCCGGTTTCATCACCGCACCGCATCACCGTAAAAGGGTTGTGATTGTGAGGTTCTCAAGTCGTAAAATTACAATTCTGTGCGTACAAAGTACAAACTTACACATTCATCGTACGGAACCCTCTCCACGCGAGTTCAACTCGCACTTATCCGGTTTTTTCTAGTTTCTGTAGAATAAATGATAATATCATGAAAGTCAAAATAACGCCAGTAACCTATTATAATTTATACAATAATAGTATTCATCTTAAAATTTTCTTGAACACTTTGTCTCATTAAGGCCATTGTCAAACAAATCGTGGCTATTTTTTTTTTTTTTTTTTTTTTTTATTTTATTTCCACACAACAGAAAAAAACACAATATTGGTTTCTTCGTGCTCGTAAGCGCTTGGCGGCTTGTCTGAGCACTGCACATTCCTCTGTAGTCTTATACTTACATACATACTATACATACTATTAATGTAGGTAGGTAGTTTTAAAATAAAATAATTATGTCCGCGTATACCAGCTTCAATTTCTGCATACGAGTTGGACCTCACCACGCCAAAATGTACCATGCCACTCAGCATCGATCTCGATAAAATGACTTGACGGTATATAGCGATAAAAGTCATTCTCCCGAGACCAACGCAATGCGGCCCGGCTCACTTCGGCATAGCTCGGTCCAATATACTGGCTAACGCGTATACAGGCTGCTTCAATTTGATAGAAAATTTTATTATTTCATATTTAATAAATAATTTTTAATTTTGTATTTAATGTTGTTTTTAGTTATTTTGGATTTAAGATCCGTTGGAAGGTCATTTATTAGCCTTGGAAGTAAATAATCTGTGGTTCTTTCACCATAAAAATTGTTTGCTTTTGTTGTATTTAATTTCAGTTCTGTAATTTTCCTAGTTGTTATTTTGTGTTTAATGTAGTTTTGATAGTAATCAAAGTAGTTTTGGGTGATGAGGGCATGCTTGATATTTTGTTGGATGGGAAGTACTTTACAATATTCAAACACTGCATCGTCGTTTTGGCAAAATAAATCTTTGACTTTTGGTGGTACGATCATTTTTAACGTTCTTTTTTGAATATTATATATTTTATTAATGTGTGTTTTAAAAGTTCGTCCGTACGCACTGAGACCATATGAGACCACACTATCCATGAGGGCCGTATATAAAAGTAAAGCTGTTTTATATTTCATTCTATTTTTAACTAGGTATAATTTGGCCATAATTGCTCGTAGCTTGTTGCAAATGGTCTCAATGTGTTTATCCCAGTTAAATCTATAGTCTATTACTAGGCCTAGGTAGGTGTGCTCAGTAACTTCTTCAATAGCCTCGCAGTTACACATTCGGAGGTTTGAGTGTAAGCAATCGTGGGTGTGTGATATGAGGTACGGTTTTTCGGTTGTTTTGTTATGACTGGATCGTATATGTAGCATTTTGGTTTTTTGCGAGTTTAGCACTAATCCAACATCGTGAGACCATCTACATAGTAAGTTAAAGTCTCGTTGAAGATCATTTACAGCTGTTTGTAAGTTTTTATCCGCAGCTATTATACATGTGTCGTCAGCATACTGAAACAACTTACATTTTGTTATGATATTTTGCAGATCATTAACGTATGCTAAGTAGTGTAAAGGTCCAAGGACTGATCCCTGTGCTGTTCCTTCAGTAACTGCTATTTTATCACTTATCTCTCCGTCAACCTGTACAACGTAGCCTCTCCCCGTTACATAATTTTCACACCATCTCAAAAGGGGTCCTCTAATTCCAGTATCGTCAAGTTTGCTAATAAGTATGTCATGTTGTAGAGTATCGAATGCTTTGCTGTAATCGATGAATACCATTAGTACATGTTTTTTGCTATTAAGACATGTATTTACATAGTCTGTTAAACTTGATAGTAGTTGCGTGGTACTCTTCTTCGGCTGAAAGCCATACTGTTGATTAGATATTATATTATTTTCTTTGTAAAATTGGTGTACTTGATTACATATATATTTTTCGACAATTTTATCTATTATGGGTAGTATAGTGATAGGGCGGTAATTGCTGTACTCCTTTTTGCTGCCTTTTTTAAAAATTGGTCGAACTACGCCAAGTTTTAGTTCGTCAGGGTATCGACCAGACGATATGCTTAGATTTATTAATGCAGTAATGGCCGCTGTTATTTTATTAGCTATATTTTTTATGTCAACGGGTTTTATTTTATCTATGCCTGCCGATTTTTCAATTTTAATGTTGTTTATTAATTTTAGGACATCGTTTGGCTCAGCTTTTTTAAATCTAATGGAGACGTTAGCAGGCTGTTTGTATGAATTCGGATCTAATATTGGTATTTTACATTTAGGTAAAGTGTCTTTTATAGCCTTATCAAATCCTTTCGCAAAGTTATTTGCAATTTCTTTAGTATTTTGCTGATCACTAAATGCTTTTAATATTACACTGTCCAGCGTATTTTTAATTCTACCCATTATTTTATCTAATATATTCCATAGCTTTTTTGGCTCATTTTTATGAATTCTAATATCTTTTTGTGTATTGTTATCTTTTTGTTTTTGTACTATTCTATTACATTTATTTCGTATTTTTGTGTATTCTAATTTTAAAATTTTATTACCCGTATCTTTTTTCCAGGCCATAAATTTTTTATCCCGACTTTCACATAATTTAATTAATCTATTATTTACCCAGTTTTCTGAATTTCTTTTTGAGTTTTTCATACGTAATACATATTTTCCAGATTCATAACATTTAAGTATATTAGATTTCAGATTATTATATAAGTTCAGAGGACATCCTGTATCACACAACTCATTCCAGTCGATTCGGTTTAATTCTTCCAATATTTTTTTTCTATTATATCGGGTAACATAATTTGGAGCAACCTGTATATTTTGCGTTGCAACGCAAGTGATAGCAATGAGTCGGTGGTCGGCCAGTACAGTACCGATCGCCGCTGAGAACATGTCTTGGGTGTGAGATCTCATGAAAATGTGATCTATACAAGTTTTTGTTGTGTTTTCTTTCGTATATTCTATTCTTGTGTAATCTGAGATCCCACACTCAAGCCCATTCTCGCACATTAAGTTTAGATACTGTGTACGGATGTTATTATGCACCCTTATGTTTATGTTCATATCCCCTAACAAAAGTAAGTCGCAAACAGTTACGGAGTTTAAAAGACTTCTCAGTTCTCTTATGAAGTACGGTACACTGCTCGATGGTGGTCTATACACTGTACACAGATATACGACGCGATTCGAAAAAGTTGTGAGTTTACCAGTGATACATTCGAAATATTTCGTTTTGTGTTTTAGTGTGTTAAATCGGTGTTTATTATGCACGTAAATAATAATTCCACCTCCTTTTCGGTCGTTTCGCAATTCTGTGTACATGCTATAGCCATTTAATTGAAAAATTGAACTTACACAATCAGTTATGCCTGCTATTGGTATTTCCAAATTATTATAGTTCATTGTATGATTTCGTCACCGAATATCACTGTTTCGTCGCTAATTAAAATAACTAGCTTATGCCCGAGACTTTGTCCGCGTGGAATAAACAAATTTCAAACCCCGATTGTACCCCCTTAGGTGAGTTTTCAATTTTTTCTTAGCGGATGTATACGTCATAACAGCTATATGCATGCCAAATTCAGCCTCATCTGTCCAGTAGTTTGAGGTCGTTGATAGATCAGACAGTCAGTCAGTCAGTCAGTCAGTCAGTTAGTCAGCTTTTCCGCTTATATATTTAGATTTTTAGATGATTTCGTCACCGAATGTCGGTGGTTTCGTCGCTTATTAAAATAATGAACGCTAATAAAACGAGCGTGTGCATTCATTCGGTTGGTGCGAATCACGATTTTTGCATTATATTAGAGTGATCGTGATGTCGTGTGGATTTAAGGCATCGGGACATTATTTTGATAGCGGGAATCTAATTAATGCTCAATAGTCTTTGACTGTAGTAATAAAATGACGTGATTTTTTCTATAGCGGTATTTTATGAGGCTAGAAAGAATAACTTTTAAAAAAAACCGGCCAAGTGCGAGTCAGGCTCGCGCAATGAGGGTTCCGTACTACAGTCGTATTTTTTCGACATTTTGCACGATAATTCAAAAACTATGATGCATAAAAATAAATAAAAATCTGTTTTAGAATGTACTACTGAAATACAGTGGATTTCATTTATTACGACCTTGGTTGTAGCGACCATTTATCTATAGCGACGTTAAATCTAAGTCCCTTGAATTTAAAGCATACTTTAGTACAAAATTCATGTGGCTATAGCGACTTTGGATGTAACGCCGAGTTCTGGTGTAGCGACTGTTTTAATGGATCATTTGTAATAAATTCCTAGAAATCTCATGTAGATATTGCGACCGGAGTCGGCCGCCAAAGACACAAAGATTTTTTAACCTCTAAAATCTTTCTTTTAACTTCTAAACGGTCACGGTCTGTTGCAACGTGATTGAAGGACAAACCAACAAACAAACACACTTTTGCATTTATAATAAGGGTACTGATTTGAGTACTAGGGGTGACGTGAAATCCGACCTCGGGCCACGACGCGGACGGCCCACGTCACATACTTAGTCGTTTCATATTCTACCTACATACATAATATGAATAATACATACCTAATATGAATAGCTAGTATTGGTGAACGCTCGAGGTTTCGTTACAAATTTCATAACTGTACCAATATTTTTTGAATATTATATAATTTTAAAGATTTTGTAATTTATATGTACTTACATGTTTCTAAAAATTTAACTGTAATGTAATATTTAAATATTCATACACCAATATTCTAAGGTAGAATGCATAAAAGGCTCGCCAACTAATTTTATAACCATGTTATGTCACCTGCATTCTTATGAATAAATTTATTATTTATTTATTTATTTAAAAAATGTCTACTCCGCTCATCGCTCCGCTTATAACAACGCCTACTGTTTGCCCGTGTCAGTATAAGGGCCCACGCCACGTGTTGCAACATTACATACAGTGCATTGTGTATGGCAAAATCATTTATCTATCTGACACGAACCTTTTCATCAGTTCGGACTGAACTCCCCGCACCCCGTGATTTCCCCTCGCGATAAATAGTGGGGCGCGTCTTCGTGGGTTGAAATACACATTGTTCCTAATCCTAACCTCAGCTTGCCGGGATGTTCGTCGGACATATTTTAATACCTTGTAGGACTTCCGTTTTCTGCCATATACGCATTACGTCGCGTCGTCGTGTCGCGTCGCGTCGCGTCGCGTCGTATTCGTCGCTCACGCAGGACACCGCGTTAACTAGCAAGTAAATAGCAGAGAGAACTGTGTAAATAGTGAGGTCAAATGTCAATAGGCTATTGTAAGAATTTCAACCTGTCATAGGTCACGCATTTTATTTATTTGTTTAGGCTGGTTGACCACAGACCACTTATGTTATTGCTCCATGATATGTTACATACATACTGATAGCCTTGTGCATTGTTCGTTACATGCGACCCGCAAATGCCCCTTAAACTGAAGGGGAAAATCTATAAAACAGTCGTTAGACCTGTCACATTGTATGGTTCAGAATGTTGGGCGGTAAAAGGGACGGATGAAAGGAGAGTACATGCGACTGAAATGCGAATGTTGAGATGGATGTGTGGTGTGACAAGGATGGATAAGATAAGGAATGAATATATAAGGGGTAGTTTGAAAGTAGCGCCAGTGGTAGAAAAGATGAGGGGTAATAGGCTGGCATGGTATGGGCATATAATGCGGAGGGAAGAAAGCCATGTCACTAGAAGAATGTTAAGTATGCATGTGGAAGGAAAAAAGAGGAGAGGACGACCAAAGAAAAGGTGGATAGATTGCGTGAAAGAGGATATGCGTGCGAAAAAGAGGTGGATTATACATTGACGAATGACAGGAATGAGTGGAAGAAGAAGACATGTTGTGCCGACCCCACGTAGCGTGGGATAAGGTAAGGAAGAAGAAGATACTGATAGCCTTGTGGTTAAGACTTTGACTTCCTTCGGGTCGGGGGTTCGATTCCGGGCATGTACCTCTTACTTTTCGGAGCTATGTGCGTTTTAAGAAATTAAATATCGCTTTAATAGTGAAGGAAATTAACGTAAGGGAAACCTGCAAGTATGTGGAGTTGCACTTCCAATACGCACTTAGCCAGCGTGGTTGACTATTGGCAAAACCCTTCTCATTCGTAAACCCGTGCACACCGCTGTGCAAGCTGAATTGCATTTTATTGCGTTGTAACAAGAATTGTTTTTATTTTATTTTATTCGGATACAAGTTAGCCCTTGACTGAAATCTCACCTGGTGGTAAGTGATGATGACTTCCACCAGACCAGACCAGAAAGTTAAAAATTATAAAATTCCAACCCTCTGCCGAGAATCGAATCTGGCGCCTCCCACTAATAAGACCACAGTGATTACCACTGCGCCAAGGAGGTCGTCGCTGTTTATTTCAACGTCTTTGCGGAATGAGTCTTCTATAATAACCGGAAGGTACTTTTAAAATATATTCCAATGTTTAGCCCTAAAAATTGGTACGAATGTTGGGAACACCAATATTGACCGGACTATCTTTATAATATAAAAATGAATCACTAAATGTGTTGCTCATCGCAGATCTCGAGAACAGCTGAACCGATTTCGCTAATTCTTTTTTTATAATATTCCTTGAAGTAAAATTTTAAAAAATTTGAATCGACTGCTAGGCGGAACGAAGTTCGCCAGGGCAGCTAGTAATATAATAAAATTTATATCCCGTAGTGTGAAGTAAGTTTCAGCTGGAAGATATTTAAAAGGCAATATATCTCAAACCATTTCTCAGTCCTAACGCCTAAGCCATGGATCAGGCTAACATTTCCTGGTAATAAATTTAACGTTTTATGATTGCTTTACAAAACTTAATTAACGGATCTGCTCTAAAGCAATCTGGGTGGTTATTGCATAACGAAATCGCAGTCGCAATCAGTATATTAGTCTGTACAAAACGACTCCTCATGCGCCATTTTAAACCTATGAATCCCGGACTTGAATAAGTTAAGACTTCTAGGGATTTTTTTTATTTTATTCGTTTTTTGCAATCAACAGCGATATATACAATATAATTTTACATAATAACAGACTGAAAATAAGGCAAAATAGGATTACAATTTTTTACAGATTACTTAAATAGATATTATATGATATATTATATTATATTATATTATATTATATTATATTATATTATATGGGATATCACCGCTTTTAGTTGTACCTACTTTGTAACATACCTATTACATGTTACTATCCGGATATATCTACTCTCACTATTATTACTATTATTGTTACTATTATTATTATTATTAGGTACTAGCTGCTGCCCGCAACCTCGTCCGCGTGGATTTAGATTTCATAAAATCCAGTGGGAACTCTTTGTTTCTCCAGGAACTACCTAAATAAAGTAGGTGGTGTATTTTTCATAAAGGTAATAGATTAGATACCTACGTATATACACGCTGAAATTTTGATGGTTGTTTTCCCGAAGCGAAATGATTTTGTCGTGGTAGGTGTTACAATCGATTTATAAATATAAGAAAATATTAGAGTCAAAAATGTCAAATTTACAATCGAGAAAAACAAAAATCGAATGAGACCTCGAGCCAATAATGTTACCGCGTGCGCGCAGGCTAGTTTATGTCGTATCACTACGCGCGAGAGCTTATTTTGCTCTAAACTTTTTCACTTTATTGGCAGCGCGGTTCGAGTGGATGCGATGGTACCTGCTATTCACGTTACTTCTAGGGCGTTACTATGATTTCTCACACTTTCGAGTTGTCGATTTTTTTTTATTATTTCAAAACAAAAACACTTTTATTTTTTAAGTTTAACTCAAAATTTCGATAGTACCACTGAGGGCCAATCGTTCTGCCGCGGGAAGACAACCACTAAAATTTCACCGTGTATATTGTGTCTTAAGCTGTGATAGCCTAGTGGTAAGGACGTCAGCCTTCTAATCGGAGGTCGGGGGTTCGATCCCGGGCACGCACCTCTAACTTTTCGAAATTATGTGCGTTTTAATTAATTAAATATCATTTGCTTTAACGGTGAAGTAAAACATCGTGAGGAAACCTGCATGCCTGAGAGTTCTCCATAATGTTCTCAAAGGTGTGTGAAGTCTACCAATCCGCACATGGCCAGCCACTCTGAGAGGAGACCCGCGCTCTGTAGTAAGCCGGTGATGGGTTGATCATGATGATGATGATGATTGTGTCTTATGTCTAACAGACAGACTCATCGGTCTGACAATGACTGATGATATTGCACAATAGCGACACGAGTTCATGACCTTCATTGTAATGACTGGGTACTTGCGTAAAAAGTAGTTACACCAATTTCATTGTTTCGGTTATTCTCTAGAAATCGGTGAATAATAAAGTATTCGTCATAAACTAGGTATATTATTCACTATACTATCCCATGTGAAGGCCGTAGGTACCTTTAATCATTTACAAGTTAGCTTATGCTCGCGACTTCGTCCGCGTGGACTACACAAATTTCAAACCCCTATTTCACCCCCTTAGGGGTTGAATTTTCCAAAATCCTTTCTTAGCGGACGCCTACGTCATATTAGCTATCTGCATGCCAAATTTCAGCCCGATCCGTCCAGTAGTTTGAGCTGTGCGTTGATAGATCAGTCAGTCAGTCAGTCAGTCAGTCAGTCACCTTTTCCTTTTATATATTTAGATATGTAAATCTTCAGTTCGTCATATTCTGAAAGACGAGTGAGGTAGGTCACGAGTTTTCTTATCAATATTAACTTTTACAAACAATATTAAACCCTATGCTTATACCTAATAGGGTTCAAATTTAACTTTTCTGTAAAACATATAATGTGTACGATGAAATCAATTTTATATGCAATTTTAAACTTTAGACAAATGCAATAGAATTTCAAGTTAGTTTTTGATGAGATTTGGAACCCAAAACTGTTTCTATAATGTCACGCGATTTCCGTCTGACATCTTCAAAGTATTCTGGAAGCAAGCCAAATTGTTGATGGATTTGATAGGGTTTCAGTTTTATTATGGCGGTACAACTTACAATGTATCTGTCGCAGGCAAATGAGGAAGTGATGTCGCGAAATTCGGAGTATTCTTCGAGGTTTTCGTGATATACCTATATCACGAAAACCTCGAAGAATACTCCGGATTCCTAGTACCTTCCTAGAGGCTTTTAGGTATCGTGGCTAGTTTAGCGTTCCGGTACGATGCCACGTAGAAACCGATTTTATGCTAAATAGTTTTTGATTTATCGTACAAAATGTCGAAAAATGCGACTGTAGTACGGAAATTTAGAAATTATAAAATTCCAAACCCCTGCCGGGAATCAAACCCGGGACCTCCCACTAACAAGACCACAGCGCTTACCACTGCGCCAGGGAGGTATCTCTGTAGTGATAGATGTGAAATGGTGGTAACAGACAGGCCAGGCACACTTGCATTTATAATATTAGTATAGATATATGGATAGTATGGATTACTCGTTTACTCCAAAAAAATAAACTCTATTCAAATATGGCTATGGTAGTCGTAACATTTACAATAGAATAGAATAGAATGTTTTTTTATTCATGTAAACTTTTTACAAGTGCTTATGAATAGTCAGGTAGTTTTCCAGCAAGAAACTCTGCGGTTGCTCTTTTTAATTTTTCAATTTACAATGTTATCATACCGTACTATACAAGCCATTGCAGCCCCGTGCATTGCTGGAGCGAGTCAAATCCAAGCTTTTTTATCGTTTACATAGTCTGCGACTGTATAATATGCTTTTTTAGGAGCGTACTTTTAACACATTTTTTAAACTTGTGTAAAGGCAAGTCTAAAATTGCTTGTGGAATTTTATTATAAAATATTACAATACACCGCCCGCCCGCCCACTGAAGAGCGTGTGAAACTAGGGCGGGCGGTATACGTCGCAAACAGATTTTCATATCCTTGTATAGCTATAACTTCTCATGTGACTATAAGCTATTATGAACTTGAATTTTGCTCGAGACTTGACGTATTTTTGTTATTTTCTTGAAAGCCACTAAACTTATTTCAATGGGAGAGAAAAGTGTTTTTAACCGACTTCAAGAAGGTGTATTCGATCCGTTTGTATGTATGGCCGTATAATATTTATGTTCGCGATTATTTCGAACTGATTTTGATAATTTGTTCACTATCGTAACTTACGTACCTACGTACGTATACTTTCAGTAAGATTTGAGTGTATAATGCACTTACGTATCACTCTTATGTACGAAATCTAAATATATAAAAGGAAAAGGTGACTGACTGACTGACTGACATATCTATCAACGCACAGCTCAAACTACTGGACGGATCGGGCTGAAATTTAGCATGCACATAGCTATTATGACGTAGGCTTCCGCTAAGAAAGGATTTTTGGAAATTCAACCCCTAAGGGGGTGAAAAAGGGGTTTGAAATTTGTGTAGTCCACGCGGACGAAGTCGCGGGCATAAGCTAGTCTAAGTATCTAAATATATAAAAGGAAAAGGTGACTGACTGACTGACTGACTGACTGACTGACTGACTGACTGACTGACTGACTGACTGATCTATCAACGCACAGCTCAAACTACTGGACGGATCGGGCTGAAATTTGGCATGCAGATAGCTATTATGACGTAGACATCCGCTAAGAAAGGATTTTTGAAAATTCAACCCCTAAGGGGGTGAGATAGGGGTTTGAAGTTTGTGTAGTCCACGCGGATGAAGTCGCGAGCATAAGCTAGTATAAAATAAAAAAGGTGACTGACTGACTGATCTATCAACGCACAGCTCAAACTACTGGTCGAATCGGACTGAAATTTGGCATGCAGATAGCTATGATGACGTAGACATCCGCTAAGAAAGGATTTTTGAAAATTCAAGTCCTAAGGGGGTAAAATAGGGGTTTGAAATTTGTGTAGTCCACGCGGACGGGAATAAGCTAGTAATGAACATAAATGTACACTTACGTCACCAATATTTTTGATGGGCACGTACCTACACCGATTTTTCCGATATTTCTGATCCGATTTGGATTTTTTATAAATAAATAATTTCACAAAATGCTTTCAACTCGTCAAAAGACATTGCCACTAATTTGAAATGCCCTTCCTGCCAAAAATAACCAGAAAATGGGAATCAAACCCATAACTGTTTGCTTGCGAGGCTACCACTAAGTTAAAGGGATCGACACAATTAGCAAATTAGCAATTCTCAATTTGAATTGTAGCGATAATTTTACAAATCGTTAAATTCCTGTTATTACTATCATACTAACTAAATACATGCACTTAGCATCTAACTGTTTTATAAATAGGTCAGTAATAATACTTAGTGATGTAAATAAAATGAAAAAAAAAACCGGCTAAGTGCGAGTCGAACTGGCACACCAAGCGTTCCGTACCTTGGAAGGGTACATAATACATGTAATATTTTTTTCTTAAATTATACAGATGATGACTTCAGTCTAATAGCAAAAAAAAGTTTTTTTGGTGGTATGGATTTTTTTCTTTTTTTGTGCTGGAAGAATGCTTTTTTTGCCTACAGTACGTGACGGAATTCCGAACCAGTGGTAAATTAAAACTACCTGACTATTCATAAGTACTTGTAAAAAGTTTACATGAATAAAAAAACATTCTATTCTATTCTATTCTATTCTTACAGGTTGAGATGGCAATCGGGGAGGGAACGCCCCGCACACCCGCACATCCCTCGCGCTAAACCGGTGCGGGCGAGCGCGGGTGACGTAGTGTGCGGGGCGTCCCCCCGCCATATACCCCGTTTGCCATCTCGACCTGTCACGGACTATCGATAGGTATAGTTAGACGTTTATCGGCTGATAATGATGATGATGACGAAATTAAAATGTAAAGGATTATTTAAATGATAAGAAAGCTTGGAAATGAGTTGCTTAACAGCTTTGTGTAAGTTATAATAAGTTTAAGTGTAGTGATAATAAAAAGAATACGTCCGGCTGAGTTTGTTGTGGCGCGTTTGGAACCCTCATAGATAGTTTTATGTTCGCGTAAAAGTTATCATCACATCTTACAAATCCAATAACCGACCATCAAAAACAGTAATTTATTACCTATTTAATTTTTTTTTTTTGGAATATTCATATTTTTTTTAATCGATAATGCACATCACTAGTATTTATTTACATTGTGCTTTTAATCAAACAGCTGTTCGTGTTGAGGTCTACCTCCACGTTAACACTTGAGGATAATACTATACATCTGAACACCTATTACCTACTGCGGATTGTAAGATTGATTGCTTAATTACAATTCGTTATGGGTTATTATTGGTTTTTCTGACTAAACTAGCGAGCAAAAGAGCCGGGGTCAGTTACCTATTGTTTAATGAAAACTTATAACTATAGTGACCGCCCCTGAATTCTTTGCTCGCGAGTTAATATTACCTATACAGTTCTGCTTTTTGGAGCCACAGATATTAAAGACGAAATAATTTGGAGCCACAGATATTAAAGATAAAATAATTTGGAGCCACAGATATTAAAGATAAAATAATTTGTAGCCACAGATATTAAAGATAAAATAATTTTTAGCCACAGACAGTAAAGATAAAATAATTTGGAGCCACAGATATTAAAGATAAAATAATTTGGAGCCACAGATATTAAAGATAAAATAATTTGGAGCCACAGATAGAAAAGACAAAATAATTTGGAGCCACAGATAGAAAAGATAAAATAAATAATTTGGAGCCACAGATAGAAAACATAAAATAATTAATCATTCAAAATAAGATGTGTGGTGTGTGGTACCAAAATGAATTCTACTAAGCATTTTGCTGTGTCAACACAGGCACAGCGCTGGTCTTCCGTGGAGTTACATCTAAAAAAAACCGGCGAAGTGCGAGTCAGGCTCGCGCAATGAGGGTTCCGTACTACAGTCGTAATTTTTCGACATTTTGCAGGATAATTCAAAAACTATGATACATAAAAATAAATAAAAATCTGTTTTAGAATGCACAGGTGAAGACCTTTCATATGATACCCCATTTGATATAGTTATATTACTTCGAACATTGAAAATACTAATTATTAGTTCATGACCACAATTAAATTTTTTTTGTGTGATGTAACCACAAATTCACGGTTTACAGATTTTTCCCCAAATGTCAGCTATAAGATCTACCTACGTGCCAAATTTCATGATTCTAGGTCAACGGGAAGTACACTGTAGGTTTCTTGACTGACCGACAGACAGACAGACATACAGACAACGAAGTGATCCTATAAGTTCCGTTTTTCCTTTTGAGGTACGGAACCCCAAAAATATTCAAATATCGTCAAACACGAATGAAAGAAAATGAAAGGTAGATGTCGTGATTAGTTGACACAGTGTGACAGTTAAGGTATTATGCCGGTACTCGGAATGTATCACTGCGCTTCAAATCACAATACGCGGCCTTGGGTCCGCCATGCTTGCGACCAAGGTAATTACCCGACACGCCATTTTGTAAAAGTTACTGACATCACCTGTGTGCAGTGGCGTGCAGCTCATAGAAGCATAAACGCACTGCTTACCCTCATTGTAAGAAATCAATGCTTACTTTTTCATTATAACCTGCCGTAAAACAAGTTCATACCTAAATGCATACCCTGGCTTGAACTCCTGTGCACGCCACTGCCTGTGTGTAGGTACTATGGTGCATCCTACGCATCAATCCATCGCCAGCTCACTACTGAGTACGAATCTCCTCTCAGAATGAGGAGGGCTTAGCCATACTGCCGTCGTTTACATAAAGAGCCACCAAACTCAAAAACCGAAAAGTGCGAGTCAAGCTCGCGCAATGAGGGTTCTGTACTACAGTCATATTTTTTTGACATTTTGCACGATAATTCAAAAACTATGATACATAAAAATAAATAAAAATCTGTTGTATAAAAAATGTCTGTAATAAAAAAGAATGTACAGGTGAAGACCTTTCATATTATGATACTTCATTTGATATAGTCACTCACTTCGAACATTGAAAATACTAATTATTAGTTCATGACCACAATTTAAATTTTTTTGTGAGGTAACCACAAATTAACGCTTTTCGGATTTTCCCCCTTACGTGTGCTATAAGGCTTATCTACCTGACTAGGTTCCTCTATTCTAGGTCAACGGGAAGTACCCTATAGCCGGCTATAGGTTTCTTGACAGACAGACAGAAAGATAGACAGGCAGACATACAACGAAGTGATCCTATAAGGGTACCTTTTTTGATTTTGAGGTACGAAACCCTAAAAAAATCGCCATAAACGTGGGGGTCTCCAAAAAAATTTAATTTAGTACTGGAAGGAGTCTATCTAACGCCAAGGTCGTTAAAAGGAGTCCATGTCCTTCAAAGTATTTAAATAAATAAACTTTTTATATAAACTTTGACAAAAACTCTTCATATAAGTATTTGTAAATCAACGTCAATGACTTCTGCAAACCTCGCAACAAAAACGCCGCACAAAAACTGTTAACACTGTGTAACGATTCAACACAACACTGTTTAAAATGAACTCGTGAATTGTTAATTATAACATTTTATCACCGATCATTTAAACATTATCGAACCGCAAAAAAGGGATGTAATAGCAGTTGACGCAAAGCACATCGGTAGAGATGAAACGCGGCGTCCTTTTCAGGGTTCCGTAACCGAAAGGGTGCCAACGGGCGTCTATTACTAGCTTCACTGTCCGTCCGTATGTCTATAATCTGTATCTCATGAAACTATAGTGACCGCCCCGAATTCTTTGCTCGCATCGCTCGCGGAGCTCGATACAGGGTGTAACCAGAACGCTAGCAAAAACTTAGCGTTATTGTTGTACTGTAGAGGTGCAACCTCTACCGTTACTTGGCTGGCAGCTATTAGGAAAACTTCGCAGCTGCCACACAACAATATTCAAATTTGGAACGCAGTGGGGAATCCTCCTGGTCACGCACGTTACAAGATTCCACATTCCCTATCATCCGCTCGTCACGTCAACATCTTCTACCATTGTATTATATAAAGCTCGCGAGCCCGTCTGTATTGTACATAACATATCAATTGTAAAGTGTAAAATAAACATCACTATATGTAGCTGGTTCTTCATTACATCAACCCTTCAGCTACAGTACTACCTAAACACAATCCAATACCAATAACCATTTGCCTCATTTTGTAGTTTTAGTGATTTAGTGTTTTTCAAACCCGCAATGTATAGCGTGCAAAACTCGGGTCAATGCCCCGCCTACGACGCGGCATTGACTCCGAGTGGCCTACTTACGGAACTTTCGTTGACCTCTAGCGTCAGTTAGATGTTTTATTTGCAATATATCCTGAAGTTTTACAAAATATAGGATTTTTTAAATTTTTTGTTACATTTTTTTCGCGTTTTTTTTGTGGTATCATATCAGTGATCATCAGTACTATCCCTTGTCTTCGTTTTTGCCAGCGTTCTGGTTACACCCTGTATAAGATTCTGTTTCTTTTTAGGGTTCCGTACCCGAAGGCTGCCAAACGGGACTATTACGAAGCCATCCATCTGTCCGTCTATCTCGCGAATCGTAATAAGTAGGAGTCCAAATTTTCATTCACAGAATGTGTATTTCTATGGTCGCTAAACAACAAGTAATAATTTATTTTAAATAAATTTAAAAAACCGGCCAAATGCGAGTCAGACTCGCACACCGAGGGTTCCGTATTACAATGTATTTTTTGACTATGGCCTAAAACCTTTTCACTCTGAGGGGAGACTCATATTGGTGGACTGGTGGACTGTGGCCAAACCATTTTTCAGTAGATTGATGATGATGATGATGAATACCCGCATCTGTTTCTACAATAAAGCGCAGTGATGCTTCACTACCATATTCACTACTCATCTGTAAAAAGTTAGCCACTTTTGGTTTCGGACCAAAACTTTTAAATTTCTTTGCAAGCTATCTAAGTGATCGTTTACAATAATATGTTCGTCTAGGAAAAAATGAGTCACCTACATATTACACTAGATCGGGCGTAAGTCAGGGTAGTACATTGGGTCCTACACAATTTCTTTTGATGATTAATGATCTGCCTAAAGTTATAAATACACCAAAATGTCTTCTATTTGCGGATGACTTAAAGTTATACAATAAGGTTGAACATATTAAAGACTGTGAGGAGTTACAAAAAGATATAGATGCGGTAACTGAGTGGGCGGAATTAAATAGATTACCATTTAACGATAATAAATGTAAAATAATAACTTTTTCACGTTCTAGAACTCCACTAATTAATAATTATAAAATATCGGGGAAACCAATCGAAAGAGTAGACCAAATTCGCGACCTAGGTTTGATATTAGATAAACGTCTTGACTTTAAGCTTCATTATGATAAAATATGTAAATCGGCGCACAAAACTTTGGGATTCATAACTAGGATATCGTCACAATTTACAGATGTTAGAGTGGCCATCTTGTTGTATAAAAGTTTTGTTAGGAGCAAATTAGAATTTGGAGCTATAGTTTGGGACCCATATGAAGCAAAATATATATCATTAATTGAAAAGATCCAAAAAAAATTTGCACGCTATGTATATAAGAGAATGTATGGATACTATCCGTATTTGTATCCGTCGCTTTTTGTTGGAGGTATGGTGGGCTTGGATACACTGGAACTTAGACGTAAGTTGCTTTCTATAGTGCACTACTATCAGCTTATGAATGGGAAAGTTGACAATCCAAATACATTGGCATATATGTGTGGTGCAGAAGGAGCGTCTGGTCCGCGGCGTCGCGCGTCGGCCGCGGCTGCTGTCGTCCGGCGAGCGGCCTCGGACGCGGCGCGGGTCGGCCGCACCCACCCACAGGGTAGTGGCACAGATAAACGAGATGCTGCATCAACTCCCAGATGCCGACGTGTTTTATCAAAAAGATACAGCTTTCATAAAAGCAATTTTTTTCTATTTAAATAGATTATAATATAGTTAAGTACTTTTGTGTGTTAAGTGATTTTTTTAGGATGTAATTACTAATTAGCTGTAATAACTTTGCATGTACACGCTTTGGTTAAGACTGTTAGTGTATATTGTTTGAAATGTAATAATAAATAATAAATAATAAATCTGCACTTTTTTACCCCGTCTATGTATATTTATCCTGAATTCTGTGACTTCAATGAAGCTTTATTGACGTAAATAAATCCTTTATATATTGAATGAAGTATTAAATGATTGTCACGGAAAATAAAATATAATAGGAAAAGAGGAAAACCATATTGTTTGTTGACTACCGCATTGATACAGCAAAAGTGGACTTATTTTCCACGCAATAAGTTCTAAATTGGCTCTACCATAAAATTTGATAGTCGAGTTAAAGGAAATTGAACTTTATAGCGTAGGAATAAGTGCGTCGTGGAGAGAGGTTTATTGTGATGACAACTTGTTGCTTATCGATCGTGGCTCTATCTGCCAGCAGTTTAAAAACTGTCAGTTTTCAATATACCCCTCGAGGTTTACTCCTAACTCCTTATATCTTTACTCCTAAATCCCGTGGGAACTCTTTAATTTTCCGGGTTAAAAAGTAGCCTATGTCACTCTCCAGGTCTTTATCTATACCCATGCAAAAATCGCGTTGATCTGTTGCCCCGTTGCGACGTGATTGAAGGACAAACCAATAAACCAACAAACAAACACACTTTCGCATTTATAATAAGGGTACTGATGTGACGTACCTAAGTATAATCTAGTTTCTTTTGCCATTTTGTTTATTTTTAGAATAATTTATTTTTATATAGTAAATTTATTGCGTCATAAATCTGCTCCCAAGTTCCATGTATGGTAAATCCCACATACTTGCGACTGCGGTTTATTGCTGTCATTTGAATTGAAACCAAATTTTTTTGATAAAAATCATGATAGCTTTTATGGTATTTTGACATTTTTCGTGAGTACCTACTACCTATGTACTTTATGCAGTATTTTTCTTTTATTACTGTTGCTACAGACAATTAAGAAGGTATAGTACGCGACAGGACGAGATGGCAATCGGAGTATGAGGGGGGGGGGGGGGGCCCCCACTCGACATTGCTATCTCCACCTGTCGCGTACTATGCCAGCTATCAATCAATCAATCAGCCTGTTTGCGTCTACTGGACATAGGCCTTCCCAAGAGGCGCGCCACCACACACGATCCTAGGCCTCATCCGCCTCATCCACCCACTTCCCGCTGCCTTCTTCAGGTCGTCATTTCAGCGGGTTGGAGGTCGGTTGGAGGTAAAACTTGTTTTAACTCTGTCTTAAATCTAAGCTAAGTCAGGGTGTGCTCTATAGATCTCAGCCGAGTAGAATAGAGTCGAATCGTCGAATACGAGTAGAATCTACTCGTGTGGCCGAGCTCCCTTGAATCTTTTGGGTAGGGAACACGTAAAACTGTCTATTTTATCAAAAGTCCTTCCGATTCTTAAAACAATGTAGTAATTGGAATAGTGAAGATGTATTTATCATGTAGGTATTATGACGTATGCGCTGCAGACGCTTGCATCGCGCTTACAACATCACATTCCGAGATGCAGCCTTGGGTACTGTGCTTAGCGCCTCAGCTTGATATGATAGAACCTCCATTAAATTAGAGAGTAGGTACATACCTATCTATCTGAAGTAATATGACCTAGACGGTAAAATGTTACGTTTTATCTATACCGACTTATAATTAAACTGTAACTGGATTCTTACATCTAAATATATAAAAGAAAAAGGTGACTGACTGACTGACTGATCTATCAACGCACAGCTCAAACTACTGGAGGGATCGGGCTGAAATTTGGCATGCAGTTAGCTATTATAAAGTTGGCATCCGCTAAGAGCTGAATGAAGCGTCGCCCGCCTTCTAATCGGAGGTCGGGCGTTCGATTCTGTAACTTTTCGGAGTTATGTGCGTTTAAAATAATTAAATGTCACTTGCTTTAACGGTGAAGGAAAATATCGTGAGGCAACCTGCATGCCTGAGAGTTCTCCATAATGTTCTCAAAGATGTGTGAAGTCTACCAATCCGCACATGGCCAGCGCGGTAGACTATGGCCAAACCCTTCTCACTCTGAGAGGAGACCCGTGCTCTGCAGTGAGCCGGCGATGGGTTGATGATGATGATGATGATTAGTAGTTTTGTTGGTATGTATTGTGATTGGTGGTTGGAGGCGCAGACGGCTTGCATCACGCGTGGCGCAAGCGCATTCCGCCGGCGGCCTTGAACGATGCGGCGAGAGGCATCACGATGATCTATATACTCGTCTACTTGCTTATTGTGGCTCAGACATTTTGTCGATTTTACTTTTAGCAATAGAACAAAGAATGTCATCATCATCATCAACCAATAGACGTCCACTGCTGGACGTAGGTCTCTTGTAGGGACTTCTTAACCATAACCACACGCCACGGTCTTGCGCCGCCTGGATCCAGCGGCTCCCGATGTCTGATGTCGTCCGTCCACCTAGTTGGGGGGGGGGGGGGGGGTCTTCCAACGCTGTCTTCCGGTGCGAGGTCGCCATTCCAGCACCTTGGGACCCCAACGTCTATCGGTTGTACGAACTATGTGCCCTGCCCATTGCCACTTCAGCTTCGCAACCCGTTAAGCTATGTCGGTTACTCTAGTTCTCCTACGGATCTTCCTCTTTTCTGATTTGATCACGTAGAGAAACTCCGCACATAGCTCTCTCCATCGCCTGCTGAGTGACTCTGAGCTTTCTTATGAGGCCCATAGTTAGCGACTTTATTGTGATGTGGTGTTGTTGGGCCTATTACCCACTACAGCGACCATGTCTCGGAACCATATGTCATCACTGGCAACACGCACTGTTCGAAGACTTTGGTCTTCAAACACTGAGGAATTTTCGACAAGAAGACTCGAAGCTTCCTGAACGCTGCCCAACCGAGTTGGATTCTGGAACCAAGAATGTACTTAACTACAATAATTATTGCACATTGTCGTACCTACTCCTAGCACAAGCTTGACGTTTGGTTGGAGAGGAAAGGGGAATATTAGTTATTTAACATAACTAATATTCTTAAAAAAATCTTCTCTATTATTTCATCATCATCATCATCATCATCATCATCACGACCAACCCATAGCTGAGCACGAGTTTCACCTCAGAAATGAGACGGTTTTGGCTATAGTCCACTGACTATGACTAGATGGGGTCCCAAGGCGCTGGAATGGCGACCTAGCATTGAAAAATGCAGCGTTGAAAGACCTCAGCGTTGGGTGAGACAGCATCAAAAGAGCCGTAGGGAGCCGCTGGATTCAGGCGGCGCAGACCGTGGCGTGTGGAAGTCTCTTCAAGAAACCTATAGTACGCGACAAATCGAGATTACAATCGGGGTATGAGGCGGGGGGGGGGGGGCGCCCCGGACGGGTTAGTGCGGGGGCTGTGTAAGTGTGCGGGGCGTCCCCACCCCTACTGCCATCTCAACATGTCGCGTACTATTATGTCCAGCCGTGGACGTCTATCGGTTAACAATGATAATGATGAGTGTATGAAAAGCGGTAATGCACACAATTTTTTTGTAAAGAATATTAGCCATAATGATGACTAATGTTCCCCTTTCCCCTCCAACTAAGCGTAAAGCTTGTGCTAGGAGTACGACAATAGTGCAACGGGTGGGGTTTGAACCGGTGACCTTTCGGGTTTCAGTCCGCTCCTCTAACAGTTGAGCTATTGAGGCTATATATATTGAATATATCTCAACTAGCTTATGCTCGCGACTTCGTCCGCGTGGACTTTATAAATTTCAAACCATGTTTCACCTCCTTAGGGGTTGAATTTTCAAAAAACCTGTCTTAGCGGATGCCTACGTCATAATAGCTATCTGCATGCCAAATTTCAGCCCGATCCGTTAATTAGTTTGAGCTGTGCGTTAATAGATCAGTCATTCAGTCAGTCACCTTTTCCTTTTATATATCTCAATAGATTAGAATAATAGACAGTACACAAGCCGGCCAGTAGAGCCTCAATAGCTCAACGGGTAAAGGAGTGGACTGAAAACCGAAAGATCGACGGTTCAAACCCCGCCCGTTGCACTATTGTCGTACCTACTCCTAGCACAAGCCTGACGCTTAGTTGGAGAGAAAAGGGGAATATTAGTCATTTAACATGGCTAATATTCTTTTATAAAAAATAAAAAAATAAAGTTGTAGTCTAATGGGGGGTTCCGCAGGGCTGTGGGGGGTCGAGGGGGTTCGCTAACAAGGTTACTGGCAACCTTGGACGAGGTCGCGGCACGTGACGTAGGTACTTACAATCCGTATTGGCTACATATAAATATATATTATGCCGTTGTGTAACTCATTATAATCTTGCTTTTACTACCTCGCTGCTCTTAGGCAAGACTGCGGATGACGAGGTCCTGGGTTCGATTTCTGGGTCGGACCAAAAATAGTTAGGTATTGTTAAGGTGACGCAGTACGCCCGACCGAACCTGTTTGCTTTTCACTTGACATTGTATGAGAAAGGTGAGAGGCACGATCATTTTCACCGAAATCAAGGGTTTAGGAAAAGTATTTTTGAGAAAAAACTACCGAGTTTATGTTTGCAAAGTATAGTTATTTCAACTAATGAATAAATAAACTATGTCTAATGTTAAATTTCTTTAGAATTTTCATACCCCTAATCTTATTTATTTACGCCCAAAGTTGTCATAAATTTAGTGTTAAAATCGGAATCGTTTGAGCCTCGTAACTTTAAAATCAATATTTTTTTCAATGTTTCATATATCAATAAACCTAGATAATGACCTGTAGGGCGATTGTCTAAAACCTGCATCAATCATTATTACAATCTCAATTGTTCTGATTGGCTGAATTTGTGCGATTCTTGTTGCAACAATGCATTGTAGCCAATAGTGAGCGAGCATTAACCAATCAGAGATGATTGCGATCGTGACATTGTAGCTGTCAAACAACCGCGATAGGGCCACAGATTAATCGATATAATACTTAGTTTTGAGCGTACAGTATCAAGTAATGTAGTAATTACCCTCCTACGTTTGTATGAAGAAAGCACCGTCCTGAGCCCCCTTAAGAAATTCTCCTGAGTAGCCCGGAGTTAGGAAGATGGTGGTGTTTCACCCCCCGGCCCTGTCTCGGAGGGAAATTATTCCGGAAAAAAAACAAAAAGTTCTCACGGGATTTTTAGGGTTCCGTACCTCAAAAGGAAAAACGGAACCCTTATAGGATCACTTTGTTGTCTGTCTGTCTGTCGGTCTGTCAAGAAACCTACAGGGTACTTCCCGTTGACCTAGAATCATGAAGTTTGGCAGGTAGGTAGGTCTTATAGCTGACATTAGGGGAAAAATCTGAAAACCGTGAATTTGAGGTTACATCACACAAAAAAAAAATTGTGGTCATAAACTAAAAATCGGCATTTTCTATTTTCAAAGTAAGATAACTGCAACCAATTCCAACTGCTGTAAGGAAATCTGCATGCCTGAGGGTTCTGCATAATGTTCTCAAAGGTGTGTGAAGTCTACCAATCAGCACATGGCCAGCGTGGTAGACTATTGCCAAAACCCCGACGGATGAGAGGAGACCCGTGCTCTGTAGTGAGGCGGCGGTGTGTTGATCATGATGATGATGACATACTCGAAACGTTTTCAATACATAACCCATAATTACTTACGTTATTAGCACATATTATGTACTATTAGTAGCTAAACCGATTTGCCAGCTTTTGAAAAGCCGGCGCCTAAGGCAGTGGTCCGACCGCCGGCGATGAACGAGAAACCAGTAGAACTAGATACTTAAACGAGTTGACGATCAGCAGGAAGCGAGTGTGCAAGTGCGACGAGCGATTACTCGCGCCATTCGCCCGCGGTTGCTCAGTCCTGTGCAAACCTGCGCGCGCGTTACACGTGTTCAAGCGAGCGAGCATCGCTGAATGAATATCGCTGAGTGAGTTTATTTTTAAAAGCTCGTTGCTCAGCGACAAAACTAGTAAAGCGAGTCGTCGCCTGCATTCAGAGAGCAACTTTTGAAATATGCATCTCTTTCGTTTACACGGAATGTAGGTACATTTATTGTGCGTTTCTTGAGATAGAAAATGGCCGATAGTTACCTACTCGTTTTCTCGCCGGCGCGGCGGCGGTCGGACCACTGCCTAAGGTTGTTATTTGATTTGAAATGAGACATCATCCATCACAGTTAACTCTTGATGGACGTATGACAACCGAAACAAGGATTGAATTGTCTTTATGCTTCAACATACTTAGGCCTTAAGGTGCGTTTCAACTGACGCGGAGCTGGGCGGACTGGAGAGGAGGGGACCGTGAATTGACCAATCACAGTGCTCGAAATCCACTCCGCATCAGTGGAAACTGTGTAAGTACGGGTACCTTCAAGACAAGAGTGAATAGGCATCTTCTAAGCAAGCGCGCTCCCATCTTAGGCTGCATCATCACTTGCCACCAGAAGGTTGTGGTGCAGAGCGGATGTGCAGGCAGCGCGGCGGGTAGGGTAGACTTGTCAGAACAAGGCTCGCAATTTGACTGATCGGTACACGGCCCATACAGCTCTAGTCTGCTCTGCTCAGCGGAGCTCCACTCCACCCCAATCCGCTTCAATGGAAACACTTGCCATTTTTCACTGCTCTTCTCCGGTCCACTCCACCCACCTCCGCGTCGTGGAAACGCACCCTTAAGCTACGTACACTTTGAACAGTCAGAACCAGATTTGTTTCTATACACGTTTAACATAATAATGTACCTACAGGGTGCTATTAGAACGCTACCAAAAACGCAGACAGATGATTACTGATAAGATCCTGGTATCATAACAGTAACCATGTTCAAAACACGCCACGATGAAGCATGAACTGCTTCATATAAAATGCTCGTGATATTTTGAATCCGTGCCTCATCCGCGCCTAGGGTTGCCAGGTCACCAAACCTAATAGCCGGACAGACCAGCCAGTTTGGCCGGACATTTGGGTAGAAAGGCCGGACACCCAGTGGCGTGCAATTCATAGAAGCATAAAAGTGCTGCTTACCCTAGTTGAAATTACCAGTGCCCATTTTTCTTTATGACCTGCCATTCAGTAGGTCTATATAAGGTGTATCTAAGGCCTATCTTACTAATGCTTACCCTGGCTTCGAACTCTGTGCACGCCACTGCGGACACCCTACATTATTGAGGATTTTGTGTCTTAGGTCTATTAATAGGTACGACAAAAAAAACAAGCTTTTTTATTATTGTCATAAATCTTGTTGTCGGGCGGCACTGCCGCCTGCGGGAGCGACCAGCAGTCGACTCGCCTGCGCTCAGCCACGCTTGTTTTCAAAATGTACAAAACCTAACAAAATCCGGACAAGCCGGACACCGTTTATTTTGGCCGGACACGCAATAAAAAGCCTACCTATGTCCGGCTTTATCTGGACGCCTGGTAACCCTATTCGCGCCTCCTCGTACCTACGTGGCACGCTCGTGCCCGCCACGTGTTGGCATAAATCATCCATTATGATCCTGTAGGGGTTCTTTTCTTCCTTTTTAGATGCGGAACCCTAAAAATACAGAACCCTATAAAAAGATGCACAAAGGAATCGGTACGTAACTTACGGTGCGCTTTCAAGTAATAACTGTAGCGAGCTTTCAAGATAAAAGGATTTTTACATTTTCCGCCGTGCATATCTCGATGGATATTATTGTAGCTTCTTTTCTCCTGGATATCATGTACTTGAAGTTTTTAGATTGTTTTGTTATTACCAATAAGTATTCGAGTTTTATTTTACTTGAAGCCGGTGTGAGTGCTTTTTCCTGCATGTTTAGCAGTGGGAGGGCGGGCGGTGCTTGTCTCATGCTGCATGTTGTTTTGGTTCATGGTATATCATCGATTTCCGCAAAGTAACGGCTGCTTCTATACGACAGCCTATGTCAGTATTAAGAAATAAAAAAACTTTTTAAAGTAAGTAAGTATAAGCTTTTTATCATGATTAACCGATCGCAGGCTCACAAATTGTCTGTCAACAAAACAGTCTGCCGATCCGCTCTTGGCCAGCGTGGTAGACTACGGCCAAACCCTTTCTCACTCTGAGAGACCCGTGCTCTGTAGTGAGCCGGCGATTGGTTGATCATGATAAGGCTCACATCTGAGCACGGGTCTTCTCTCAGTAAAGTAGGGTTCAGGTCATAGTCCACCACGTTAGGCAGCTGCGGATTGCCCGACTTCATACATCTTTGAGAACATTGTGGAGAACTCTTGGGCATGCAGGTTTCTTCGCGATGTTATCCTTTACCGTTCAAACAACTGATATTTAACTACTAAAAAGTTAGAGGTGTGTTCCCGGGATCGAACCTCCGATCTCCCGAATAGTATGGCAGACGTCTTAACCACTAAACTGTTAGTAGGCGGTAGGGGCGCGGCATGGTAATAAAAGTTGATATTTAAACTTTCAATATTTCACGTAGAACGCAATATTGCATCTGATTGGATTCCCTATGAAACTGGCATTTCATATCCTGAAGGATGGCGCAATAAATTTAGCTCCCGAGTCCCGGTAACACGAGACGGGGTTGCAGGAACGAGAGACCTATAAATATGAATTTTATTTACGGATTTTTTCATAAAAACTATGCGCTACTTTTCCTTGAATTTTCTTGGCTCATATCCGTTACCGGTATGCAAATAAGTTTTTCATTTACTAAGGATTTATTTTATAGCGGTTTTTAGGATTCCGTAGCCGGATGGCAAAAAACGGAACCCTTATAGATTCGTCATGTCTGTCTGTCCGTCTGTCCGTCTGACCGTCCGTATGTCACAGACACTTTTTTCCGAAACTATAAGAGCTATACTGTTGAAACTTGGTAAGTAGATGTATTCTGTGAACCGCATTAAGATTTTCACACAAACATAGAAAAAAAAAACAATAAGTTTTGGGGTTCCCCATACTTAGAAATGAAACACAAAAATTCCCTAAAAAAAATGATGTACCATGCAAACTTCCACCGAAAATTGGTTTGAACGAGATCTAGTAAGTCGTTTTTGATTTATCGTGCAAAATGTCGATAAAATACGATTTTACTACGGAACCCTCAGTGCGCGAGTCTGATTCGCACTTGACCGGTTTTTTAATATTTCTTTCTTTCTGGACTCCCCAGAATCATCAACGCCAGCGTGGTAGGCCGAGGCTACGTTGAACCCCTAGGAAAAAAGGCTTTTCGTACATTCCACCCCGACCATACCGGAGGGGGGGGGGGGGGGGGGGGGTTTGCGTTTGCTAGTATAGGTAACATATACAGCAATCTATTTTCTCCCGTAATAATATTAACTGCTAAGTAATCTCAACATTTGGCCAGAGCATATCGACGAAGGTTATAAGGGTTTCGGCCATTCGCACCTCTTAGCCAAATGGGGCTTAGCCAAAGTGCTCTATTTGATACAATTCGCTAAGTAAACTCTGGCATTCATAAATGCTGAACATAGAATTATGGTGCTGAATACGAATATCCGTAAAACAAAATTAAAAGTAAGTGACGAAACCTGCATGCTGGAGAAATCTCCAGACAGTTCTGCATGATGATGATGATTAATTTTTTTTTTAAATATATAAATTGAGCAAACGAGCAAGCGGGTCACCTGATGTTAAGTGATTACCGCCGCCCATGAATATTTCCAGCACCAGAGGAACCGCCGATGCGTTGCCAGCCTTTTAGGAATTTGTTGGTTGGTAAGGATGATGATCCTTTTTTTTAAATTCAGATACAAGTTAGCTCTTGACTGCAATCTCACCTGGTGGTGGTGTGAAGTCTGCCAATCAGCACTTGGTCAGCATGGTAGACTATGGCCAAACCCCTTCTCATTAGTGAGCCAGGTGGGTTGATCATGATGATACCTAGCCATTATAGATCCTAATATCAATTAAAAGCCATGTCACTAGAGGAATCCATACTAATATTATAAATGCGAAAGTGTGTCTGTCTGTCTCTCCGTATGTCTGTCTGCTAGCCTTTCACGGCCCATCCAACCGATTTTGGAAGGAAAAATGAGGAGAGGACGACCAAAAAAAGGTGGATGGATTGCGTGAAAGAGGATATGCGTGAAAAAGGGCCGGATAGTGCGTTGACGGATGACAGACGAGAATGGAAGGAGAAGACATGCTGTGCCGACCCCACGTAGCGTGGGGTAAGGTAAGGAAGAATAGAATAGAATAGAATAATGTTTATTCGAGGTATATAGGTGGTACATGGTGTAGGCAATATCGTCCTGTACAGCAGTGCAACACCTCGAACAGGTAGGCCACTCAGCTTGTGTTGAGACGTCGGGCCCCTCAGACACAAATCTCTAGAGCAAAGAAGAAGACTATCAATGAAAATAAATTAAAACTAGCAATAGATAGCCATGAATTTTTAGCTGAAATAAAAAAGTTTAAATAATTATATGTAGGTTTAGCATGATTAGAATTATATACTTTGTTTGTAACCACTTCATAACAAACTAACTCATTATAATATAATTTAATGTAACTACTAACCTAACTAACTCCCGCACAAAATTCAATAGATATAATGTGAATGAGTGGACACTTAATAGGCATATGTACAAACTAGAAATAAGTAGCTAAGTAAAAATGTAAAAGCTGTTTGTGTTCCATAATAAAAAAAAAAAAAAAAAAAGAACTAATACCCCCCTCTACCAACGATCACCTCTCAGTCTTTGAATAAAATGATTAGCAGAGGTGGAATGAAGAAAACGTAATTGGAATTATTTGCTAGACATTATTAATGAAATTTCTATAGAAAATACTTAAGATCCTGCCTACGTTATTCTTATTAGGTAGATAATTATGTAGGTTCAATAAATATCCTAGAAATATAAATCTAGGCACCTATTTATACTGCCAAGGAAGAACGTAGGTTTTATACAGGATGTAACCAGTAGGGCGATTGTCTAAAACCTGCATCAATCATTATTACAATCTCAATTGTTCTGATTGGCTGAATTTGTGCCATTCTTGTTGCAACAATTCATTGTAGCCAATAGTGAGCGAGCATTAACCAATCAGAGATGATTGCGATCGTGACATTGTAGCTGTCAAACAACCGCGGTAGGGCACTAGGGTAGGGTTAACGCTGGCAAAAACGACAGGTGATATACTGATGACGTATACTTAGGTCGTAGTTGGGTAAAATTAGGCCAAAGGCAAAATATGCTACGAGGTACGAAACAACAATGTCAGTCAATGTCGTATTCTGTACTACCCTCAAACACCATCATACTTAAAAGAACGGTTTTCCAATCTTGGTGAGAACCATCAGTTCTCCCTCCGCTCCAGCACCGACAATAAGCTTATGACTCCACACAGCTGCACGGTATACTATGGTAACTCTTTCACCACTAACAGTGTCAAGCTCTGGAATTCTCTCCCAGCTGAAATACGTCAGGCGAAATCCTTAAACACCTTCAAAAATCGTTTGAAGAACTATTATTTATCTATGTAAACAGAATTATGTAGTATATTATAGAGATATGTATATGGGTATATTAGAATGTACTGTGTATGTAGTCTAATTTATAATAATAACTAGGGCCATTTTCGGCTGCCGCACCAACCCGTGCTTTCGTGATTCCTTTCGTCAAAGGTTGCCTGGAAGAGATCGCTTTAGCGATAAGGCCGCCTTTGCATGCTACATCTATTAGAATAAGATCCTGTATTGTGTTTTTTCAATGTTTACTTTGTGTTGTGTGCAATAAAGTGTCAATAATAATAATAATAATGTCAGGTCGGGGCTTTAGGTAGGCAACACGTTACTTGTTGTCTGAGTTAATCGGGTCAGCGAGCAAATGAGTTACTCAGCGATTTCATTAAGGATTTAAAATATCTTCAAGGTGCTTGCGTAGGCATACCTACGGATCTAAGTTAAGAGGGCGCTCCGAACAAAAGTAGCTTGGCTCTCGTACTATATATCTTATAATATACTAACCATAAACCAATCAAACTCAATGAATCTATAAAAGGAAGCGCTGACTGACTGACTGATCTATCAATATGATGGATCGGGCTGAAATTTGGCATGCAGATAGCTATTATGGCAGTAGGCATCCGCTAAGAAACGGTTTTTGAAAATTCAACCCCTAAGAGGTTGAAATAGGGGTTTGAAATTTGTTTAGTCCACGCGGAGGAAGTCGCGAGCATAAGCTAGTTTTTCTATGTACATTTTGAGAACTAATGTCTATTTTAGCGATTAAACTATCGTGAGTGATTTCCATTATAAATATAGAAGAATCGGGCTGTACTCACGTGTTTAGTCGACATTAGCCCGACTAAACACGTGAGTACAGCCCGATTTTCCTTCTTTGTTGTGATTGGTGGACTCAAAAGTCACGCAAACAAGACAAGAGCCTCAATAGCTCAATCGGTAAAAGAGTGGAATGAAAACCGAAAGGTCGTTGGTTCCAACCCCGCCCGTTGCACTCTTGTCGTACCTACTCCTAGCACAAGCTTGACGCTTAGTTGGAGAGGAAAGGGGAATATTAGTCATTTAACATGGCTAATATTCTTTTAAAAAAAATATACGGGATGAGGGTTCCGACTGGCGTGGTCCGACTTTTATGCTAAGCAACTGCCTAAGCTTGGCAATCGGGGGTATCCGGCTATAATGGTGGGTACAGATTGGTGCAATGCAACATGTAATGTAATATTCTGCCTTACATTGCATGTTCCCTGCTGCCTTGGACGTGTGGCGCGCGAGGTACGCGCATTGACTACGAATCATTCGAGAACATCTGTTCCCGCATTTCGTAACTAGCCCTCGTCACACGTGTTATTTTCTTTGCCCACATCACTCTACTGTCTCTCTCTCCGATTTCGTCCCACGCATCTTTCTTTAAATTTTGTTTATAAAAGTTTTCATTTTGAGGGTTCCATAAAACTTCCCTTGTTCTGTATTCCTCTATCAATAAAAGTGAGTCTTCATCACTCCACGCACCCTCTTTCACCGCCATGTTCGTTGCGCATGCGAACGAAACGAATGACCGTCCACGGCTGAGTCCTGCGCACACTGCGCGCCCCTTTGTGTTCGTACTAAAAACCGACAAATCTCGGATCGAGCCGCGCACGAGTTGTAACGCTCGGAGCGTGCGCGACCCAGGCGAGGCGAGGCGTCCACAGTATGGGAATTCTGTTACATTACATGATACATTGCAGCAATGTGGACCTCAAATTCTTGCATTGCATGTTGCATTACATGTTGCATTGCACCAATCTGTACACACCTTTAGGCGTCTATAGGTTGTGGTCTGTACCACTAGAAATTTTAATCTACATTAAATTTGCTCATGCAGGTAAAGTTAAATACGGCTTTGTTAATGTTTAATATCGATTACGTTGTGCATGTTTCGGTTAACCACACTCAAAATATAATAGTAACATGACCACTGAAGGTACCTAGTATTGTCTGTTCTGTAAAATTTATGCCAACAGAACAAAATTTTGTTCTATATAATACGTCTTATTAATGTGATATTTTGTAAAATAAAAAAGTTTTTTCCAAACTATTTTTCCTTATTTCCAGGTAATACAGTCTCAATGCAGATAATGCAATCTATTAGAAGCAGAGTGATAAACCCTAAAAAACGTAGCTCGGGTGAGTTTAAAATAATAATATTGTGGCGCGGGCGGCTAAATATATATTCCTTTTTTCCTTTTCAGGTACGGAACCCTAAAAGTATTTTCGTTTCAGAGCGTATAATATATGTCCCGCAAATTGCTAATGCGCGTCGCCGCCATCTTAGTGACGTTTCTGAAGACTCTAGACTGAAGTTTGGAGCTGATGGTATATTTTTATTTCGGCTGACGTCATTTCGATGTTAGTGAGACATGATTCCAGGGCAATAGCAATTTGCGAGAATTATAACAATCAGCTAAGTTATCTGATCCTGGCCGCATGGAATATCTAAATATAAGTCCCGTAAATTGCTATTGCGCTGGGACCATGTCTCATTAACATCGAAATGACGTCATTTTGACGTCAGCGGAAATAAAAACATACCATCAGCTCGAAACTTCAGCCTAGTGCTGACGTCACTAAAATGGCGGCCACGCACATTAGCAATTTGCGGGACTTATATTTTTTGAAATGAAATGAAAATCTTTTTTATTCGTATAAACTTTTACAAGTGCTTACGAATAGTCGGATGCATCTACCACTGGTTCGGAATGCCTTTCCTGCCGAGAAGAACCAGCAAGAAACTCGGCGGTTGCTCTTTTCAAATATTTGATATAGGTACAAAATTATGCCATGTATAAAATAGTATTTGCAGTCTTGTGCGTTGCTGGAACGAGCTGCAGGTCAAATCCACGCTCTTTTATCATTTAGATAATCTTCAATTGTGTAATATGCTTTTTTCAGGAGCATATTTTTAATAGATTTTTTAAACCGGATATTACCGGGCAATAAAATTTCCACAATGTTGTTACAGGTACCGACTATCGGAAAATTTTCTCATAAGCCGTGCCGCCGTCAATCGGCCCGATGCAATATCCGGGATCTGGTCTCCTGGGTACACCGGGACGGATATTACATCTGAGGAGCTGGCGAATAAAACGGTGTAATGGGGATCCACAGGCAAAAATGTATAGGGCGATTGTCTAAAGCCTGTATCAATCATTACTACAATCTCAATTGTTCTGATTGGCTGAATTTGTGCGATTCTTGTTGCAGCAATGCGTTGTAGCCAATAATGAGCGAGCGTTAACCAATCAGAGATGATTGCGATCGTGACATAGTAGCTGTCAATTGTCATTCTACTAGCGCAACAGCTGCGCGATTGCGGGAGAATGAATGAATGCGGTTATTCAAATTCTAAACAATTTGAATAACCCATACAATTCACCCATGTAGTGTACAGTGGTCTAACTTATCAAAGGCAAGAATGTTTCATTTATTATCGTTATCAGCGTAAGCTATAATGTCAAGGCGAACGGCTATTTTCCCATTAAGGTGATTTGATACAGCCAGCCGCGAAAATTCAAATTTTAGTTAGTTATTCGAAAATAGTAGACTATCGAAGGCTTATGGTAATGAGTTTTACGGGCATAACATTTTATGCATCTACATGTTTTTCCATAAAAACTTTGGTCATAAATACTCATTTACGTCATATTTGTGCAAATCTGGGAAAATTCAGAAAATTATCTTTCAGGAAGTAAATGTGTATTTTTGACCAAAGTTTTTATGGAAAAACATGTGGATGCATAAATGTTGTGCCCGCAAAACTCATTACCATAAGCCTTTGATGCATGATTAGTCTACTATTTTCGAAAATCTAGTACCTAAAATTTGAATTTTCGCGGCCGGCTGTATCAAACCACCTTAATGCCTACTTAGGTATTTATTGGCGCAGACTCACATCGTTTGCATATACGAGTACCTACTCATATAGGAATAGGTTAATAGTGATTGCGATCTAGTTTAAATGGCGCTAAATAATTAATTAATGTAGGAAGTAATCTCGTACCAACATCTCTATACTCCAAGAACTCGGCATTAAAAAACGACTTTCGTCGATAGTACAGAGTCGCATATTAAAATTCTTCGGACACGTCTCCCGGCGTGAGAGTGACTCCATCGAGCGTCTTGTCGTGCAGGGCAAGGTGGAGGGCACCAGGGGGCGTGGAAGCTGTCGACCAGCAGGGAGAATTGGCGAATGTTCGTGAGGCGTATAACATCTGCCCTCAAAGACGTTGCTTCGTGATGACTACGACCGCTCTGCCAAGAGTGATACGACAAAGAAGAAGGAAGTAATCGTTTGACTGAGCGAAACAAGAATCCATCCATATAAAATTTTTAGTGATATTTTTTTTTGTATGTATACTATACATAGTTTTCTTTTGTATTTAAGTTGTGATATTAAATTATTATACTAGAATCCATACTAATATTATAAATGCGAAAGTGTGTCTGCTAGCTTTTCACGGCCCGTTTAACCGATTTTGATGAAATTTGCTACAGAAATAGCTTACATCTCGGGGAAGGACATAAGCTACTTCTTATCCCGGAAAATCAAAGATTTTCCACGGGATTTTTAAAGGCCCATCCGTTTAACCGATTTATATGAAACTAGACGATGCCCGCGACTTCGCGTGGATTTAGGTTTTTAAAAATTCAACGGGAGGTACCCTATAGGTTTCTTGACAGACAGACAGACAACATAGTGATCCTATAAGGATGCCTTTTTTCTTTCTTCTAAAAAACAAATAAAAAACATTTAACGTCCCTAACTTATAGTTAACAGCAGATATTATTGTCATCCGTAGTTTCCGGCTCATGAACAATACATGAATAATAAAATGTTATGTACAATGAGACGTAAAAACCCGAAGATCATTTGTTATAGTCGTTACTAGTTACCGTACATTAGGTCATTAGTTGTTGTATTATATGGAAGTCAACAGTAAATATAGTATATTATAGTCTAATCACCTGGAAAATAGGTATATCTATAGTCTATACTATAGACTAGGGGTTTCATCAATTCAGAGCCTCGATAGCTCAACGTTTAAAGGAGCGGACTGAAATCCGAAAGGCCACCGGTTCAAACCCCACCCGTTGCACTATTGTCCTACCTACTCCTCGGACAAGCTTTGCGCTTACTTGGAGGGGAAAGGGGAAAATTAGTCAAAATAATAAACTTGGCGGTTCCTCATGGTGCTGCAATGTTCATGGGTGACGGTAATCACTTAAGGTGACGCAGGACGCTCGACCGAAATTGGCACCGCACGTGGGTAACATGTTTGCTTTTCACTTGACATTGTATGAAAAAGTTGAGAGGCAGGATGATTTTCACTGAAATCAAGTGCGCAAAAAGGGTTTAGGAAAAGTATTTTTGAGAAAAAACTTCTGAATTTATGTTTGCAAAGTAAAGTTATTTCGACGAATGAATAAATAAACTACGTCTAATGATAAATTGTTTTAGAATTTTCATATCCCTAATCTTATTTATTTACGCCCAAAGTTGTCATAAATTTAGTGCTAAAATAGGAATCTTTTGAGGCTCGTAACTTTTAAATCAATATTTTTTTCAATGTTTTAGATATCATTGAACCTAGATAATGACGAGATAAATCGATATAATTCTTAGTTTTGTGCGTACAATATCGAATATTGTTGTATTTTCCCTCCTACGTTTGTATGGAGAAAGCACCGAACTGAGCTACCTTAATACCTATCAGGTGACTCGCCTGAACGTTTGATCGCTATTTTTATTAAGAAAAAAAAATCACTATGCTATCACGGGTCCTATACTTACTAAAACATCATAATATACTTAGCTGAAAGCTAATTATTATTATGTAAATTACGCGACGAACAACGGCTGTTTTCTGTTTTGAAAAATGGAGAAAACTCACTTTGCATAATAATAAATAATTAATTAACAACAGAAACGTGACAGTTAAAACGTGTTTTATTTTTATGATATTTCATATAATTATTTTGTTGCAAAACTTAACACCATTTTATATTGTAACTAGAGGATGCCCGCGACTTCGTCCGCGTGGAAATAAAAATCCCGTGGGAACTCCTTGATTTTCCGGAATAAAAAGTTGCCTATGTCAATTTACGGGATGCAAGCTATTTTTGTACCAAATCTCATATAAATCGGTTAAACAGACGCGCCTTTAATAATCCCGTCTAAGCCTATGTCCTTCCCTTGGACGTAAGCTAACTCTGTAGATACCAATTTTCATCAAAATAAAAATCATAATTTTTATTTAACTATTTCCTTTAAAAATAAATTCTAGCCCCATAAACTGTTGCTGTAGATACACTAAATCACATCATTTTATTACTACAGTCGAATACCCTATTATGGATTATTATTTATTTGTTATCACTTATCAATTTGAAGCACAGACTAGGTAGCCTAAGTGAGATAAGTTATTTATTGAGTTACAAGCTCCAAAATGATGTAGACAGATCTAAATCTAGATATGCGTGGGTACTGGATATATTGCGTAGTCTATAATATATAATATATAAAAGGAAAAGGTGCTCAAATTACTGGACGGATCGGGCTGAAATTTGTCATGCAGATAGCTACTATGACGTAGGCATTCGTTAAGAAAGGATTTTTGAAAATTCAACCCGGGGGTGAAATAGGGGTTTAAAATTTGTGTAATCCACGCGGACGAAGTCGCGAGCATAAGCTAGTCTTCTATATAATGCCTACGGCGTAGGCTTACTGGTGTGACGTCACTGGTGTCAAGTAGTCGCGTGACGTCATTCCTTGATATCAACATCAATATTAACATCAATTCCGCTTGATTGTCGCCCACGCGCGACACAATTGTATGGAATTAAGTAAAAATAATAGAGACAGATGTACAACCCCTCTGGAACCCCCCTGGAACCCCCCTGCACCCCCCTTGATCTAATTGTGTGCTCGATTCGTGATGAATAGCCTTCGTGCTGTGAACGTTTTGTTTGGACATTTGTGTACCACGTAGATTGAAACATAATTATCTTCTTCTGTATACATAATATATAATTAAATGAATGTGTCCGATTCCAGTCTGGTAGGGATGAAATTGTAAGGCTGATGGATTTGAACAGATTTGATACGGGCATGTTTGTGAATATACTTGCCCGTCCTGCATCTAAGGATGCTATAAGTCTGTCTGAATTCATAAGCCTTATTTCTTGAAGACAGTAAAACTTTTATTTGGTTTTTTCTTTAATTTTTTTTTTTTGTATTGGGGTTATGTCGTTAGGTTAAGATTTTGTTAATTTGATTTTATGTATTAGATTATAATGGGGCATGTATTTAAATATAAAAGCCCCTAAATAAATAAAGAAAAAAAAAAAAAAATTCAGAGTCCTGACTCCTCAGGAGATGTAGACCTTACAATGCACAGTTGCAATTGTGCATTGTAAGGTCTACATCTTCTGAGGATGCTCCGGCGTCGGGGCGAAACGTGCGTCGAGTGTGTTTTGGGATTTGTGTGGTGCTGCGTGGTGATGGTGCGGTTGCGTTTTGCTTGCCTGGTGGCTGCTTTTTCCTGCATGGTTAGCAGTGGGAGGGCGGGCGGTGCATTTCGCATGCTGCATGTTGCATCATACAGATTTTTTTTTTTTTTTTTTTTTTCGATCTCGACCTGTTTCAGCGGATTATAGCAAACCAGCTGATGCCCGCGACTTCGTACGCGTGGATTTAGATTTTTAAAAATCCTGTGGGAATTTTCCGAGATAAAAGTAGCCTATGTCCTTCCCCGGGTTGCCAGCTACCTATGTACCAAATTTCGTCAAAATCAGTTGACCGGTTGAGCCGTGAAAAGCTAGCAGACAGATAGACAGACAGGCACATTTTCGCATTTATAATTTTAGTATGGAAGTATGGATTAAGCTTTTGGTTCCTTGTATATCATGAACTTAAAACGGAGTGGATGGACGCAAAAAAACGCCTGCAAAATCTGATATCTCCTTCTAAAGGTCGATGTACATTACTTTCTGCCGCGCACTGTCCATGTTGTGACAGCAGTGTTGCCGTCATAGCCTAGTGGTTAAGTTGTCCGCATCGTATTCTGGAGGACGAGAGTTCAATCCCGGGCTTGCATCTCTAACTTTTCAGAGTTGTGTTGTTGCACTTGTTTTAACAGTGAAGGAAAACATCGTGAGGAAACCTGATTACCTGAGAGTTCTCCATAGTGTTCTAAATGGTGTATCATCATCATCATCATCATCATGATCAACCCATCGCCGGCTTACTACAGAGCACGGGTCTCCTCTCAGAGTGAGAAGGGTTTTGGCCATAGTCTACCACGCTGGCCAAGTGCGGATTGGCAGACTTCACAGACCTTTGAGAGCATTATGGAGAACTCTCAGGCATGCAGGTTTCCTCACGATGTTTTCCTTCACCGTTAAAGCAAGTGATATTTTAATTACTTAAAAACGCACATAACTCCTAAAAGTTAGAGGTGCGTGCCCGGGATCGAACCCTCAACCTCCAATTGAAAGGAGGACCTCCTAACCACTAGGCTACCACAGCTTTTTTAAATGGTGTATGATGTCTGCCAATCCAACTCTTCGTGTGCGAGTCTGACTCGCATTTGACTGGTTTTTTAATATATTCAGATAATGATAAGAACCTTAGGTTTATATATCGGTGAACAGTCTAGGCTATCAGGCGAATGACGTACAGATCTAGGCAAGGGGTGAGACTCAACAGGCGTCTGGCGGCGCCGCGGCGGCGCGCGCTTGATTACAGCCCGCGTCGATTAACCCCCGCCCCAGGGCTGCCACCGACGAGCTTATTCACTGGAACTTTTTTTTTTA
Source organism: Maniola hyperantus (assembly GCF_902806685.2). Taxonomy (NCBI): domain Eukaryota; kingdom Metazoa; phylum Arthropoda; class Insecta; order Lepidoptera; family Nymphalidae; genus Maniola; species Maniola hyperantus. The sequence goes on from NC_048547.1 coordinate 1,771,684, forward strand.
TTTATTTATTTATTCGGGTACAAGTTAGCCCTTGACTGCAATCTCACCTGGTGGTAAGTGAAGATGCAGTCTAAGATGATATCAGATAACTAATCAGATATCATAATGACAATCTTCAACTTCAGCGAGATCAGTGGTAAACAGTGTGGATGAACAGTCTAGGCTATCAGGCGAATGACGTACAGATCTAGGCAAGGGGTGAGACTCAACAGGCGTCTGGCGGCGCCGCGGCGGCGCGCGCTTGATTACAGCCCGCGTCGATTAACCCCCGCCCCAGGGCTGCCACCGACGAGCTTATTCACTGGAACTTTTTTTTTTATTTATTTATTTATTCGGGTACAAGTTAGCCCTTGACTGCAATCTCACCTGGTGGTAAGTGAAGATGCAGTCTAAGATGATATCAGATAACTAATCAGATATCATAATGACAATCTTCAACTTCAGCGAGATCAGTGGTAAACAGTGTGGATGAACAGTCTAGGCTATCAGGCGAATGACGTACAGATCTAGGCAAGGGGTGAGACTCAACAGACATCTGGCGGCGCCCTAGCAGGCGAATGTCGATTAACCACCGCCCCAGGGCTGCCACCAACGAGCTTATTCACTGGAACTAATAAGATATCATAATGACAAGCTTCAACTTCAGCGAGATCAGTGGTAAACAGTGTGGATGAACAGTCTAGGCTAGCAGGCAAACCACGTATATATCTAGGCAAGGGCTGAGACTGAACAGACATCTAGCGGCGCCCTAGCAGGCGAATGTCGATTAACCCCCGCCCCAGGGCTGCCACCGACGAGCTTATTCACTGGAACTAATAAGATATCATAATGACAAGCTTCAACTTCAGCGAGATCAGTATTGAACAGTGTGGATGAACAGTCTAGGCTAGCAGGCAAACCACGTATATATCTAGGCAAGGGCTGAGACTGAACAGACATCTGGCGGCGCCCTAGCAGGCGAATGTCGATTAACCACCGCCCCAGGGCTGCCACCGACGAGCTTATTCACTGGAACTAATAAGATATCATAATGACAAGCTTCAACTTCAGCGAGATCAGTGGTGAACAGTGTGGATGAACAGTCTAGGCTAGCAGGCAAACCACGTATATATCTAGGCAAGGGCTGAGACTGAACAGACATCTGGCGGCGCCCTAGCAGGCGAATGTCGATTAACCACCGCCCCAGGGCTGCCACCGACAAGCTTATTCACTGGAACTAATAATATATTATAATGACAAGCTTCTACATCTAGTTTTAGCGAGATCAATGGTAGACATTATACAGTATCGGTGAATAGTCTAGGCTATCAGGCGAATGACGTACAGATCTAGGCAAGGGGAGAGGCTCAACAGGCGTCTGGTGGCGCCGCGGCGGCGCGCGCTTGATTACAGCCCGCGTCGATTAACCCCCGCCCCAGGGCTGCCACCAACGAGCTTATTCACTGGAACTAATAAGATATTATGATGAAAAGCTTCTAGCTTTAGAGAGATCAATGGCATAGCGGGCGAGGAAACAAAAATATACCACTGTGAACCTGGTGGTTTCCAGATTTTGGTTTAGAACTGCAAATTCTTACAGCAGTGTGCCGGTCTTAAGCATTGTGTTTATGTTTGTGACAACCCTATGTGCGACTGGTTTCATATTTGGTGTCTCAAATTTTAATATAACCCATCCCGACAATCTGCCTCTCGATTTTGTGATTTACCCGGCGTGTAATTACATGGATAGGCATTAAAGGCACCTCAATTTATTTTCAAGGAAAATATGTCTTTAATTATCAGTCTAGGTCTAGGCATAATATAATCCAATTAAGGCCTAGACAAGGCTTTAAGAAGTGGAGCCAGCAAGGTTTTCCAAGTAAATTTGGGGGCCAAGCGCTCATCCTGTGGTTCGAGTGAGACCAACAGCTACTAGGCCAAGTTTGGTATCATCATTATCAACCAGTAACCGTCCACAATGGCACTAGGTCTCTTGTAGGGACTTCGGCACGCCACGGCCTTGCGCCGCCTGAATTCAGCGGCTCCATACGACTCGTCTGATGTCGTCCGTCCACCTAGTGGGGCGTCTTCCAACGCGTGCGCTTTCCGGTGCGACATCGTCATTCCAGCATCTTGGGACCCCAACGTTTTTTTTAAATAGAGATAGCGAGCAAACGAGCAGGCGGGCCACCTGATGTTAAGTGATTACCGCCGCCCATGAACATTTGCAGCACCAGAGGAACTGCCGATGCGTTGCCGGCCTTTTAGGAATTTGTTGGTCCGCCCCTTCAATAACCCTATGTTGTAATCTAGTGGAAACACCGCCGATGGGAGTTGGAGATACGGAGTTTCGGAATCCAGTTGACGGGATAAGGACAGGCGGGGTGGGAGAGGGGTGAGGGGAGAGAGGGGTATAATAAAAGGAGCGTTATTAAATCCATTAGGTCCCATTTCAAGTTAATTGATAATAATATTTCCTTCGGCCATTTTATGTTCACTTAACAAAATATGTAGGCATAATGGACTTTTCAGATTATGGGTCAAAGTTTTTTTGAATGATTAAATTAAAATTCTCTGTGGCTATATTTGGACCGGGGTTCGATCCCGGGCACGCACCTCTAACTTTTCGTAGTTATGTCAAAAAAATCACTCGCTTTGCTTTGCTTGAAACCTGCGTTCCTCATCCTACATTCATATTTCATACCTCTGCCGACGGACGCTAGCGCCATTTTAGGGGGTTTTTGAACTATTATTTACTATTATTTGCTGGACACTATTTCAACTTTTCCCTCATAAAATATCGTGCACTCTGTATTCTTTACGAGTTAGGTGTGCGAATTTGCCCCCGCATATTGTACGCGAGGTAACGAGGTGTCATAAGTAACGCTATTTGCTCTAAGTCTAAAGACATTATGACAGGGTGTTATTAGGCGAGATTTATTTAGCTGTATGTGGCGTTGTTCGAGACACTGCGTAAATCCTATTTCATAAATCAAATAGAAAGTTAACTAAAGTTACTTTGCTATTTTGTTGGGAGTTCGCGATTAAACTAGCAGAGCCTTAGGGCAATGCGAAATAAATTACCAGAGTTTAAAAGAAGGTGAAAACCCTTAATTGTGCTTTGTTGATAACTTGAATAACAAGACATTGGCTATAAAATTAAAAAAAAAAAACAATATTGCGGCTGTTCTATGGAAAAAAAGCCTCAATAGTTGGTTGGTTTTTTGGCCATCCCGAATGGCAACTCGGGATGATGTAAGGATTCTAACGATACCCCGTAGGTATATCCAAATCTGTTAAGGCATTTTTAGGAGTTATAGTTTAATAGGGAAACTCGCATTCATACATCCCGAAAACATTGTACCTACCTACTTACTCCTTTTTGCGCATTCGTGTAAAAAAACCGGCCAAGCTGATTTTGATTAAAAGCACAATGTAAATAAATCCTAGTGATGTACATTATCGATTAAAAAAAACCGGCCAAGTGCGAGTCAGGCTCGCGCAATGAGGGTTCCGTACTACAGTCGTATTTTTTCGCCATTTTGCAGGATAATTCAAAAACTATGATGCAAAAAATAAATAAAAATCTGTTTTAGAATGTAAAGGTGAAGACCTTTCATATGATACCCCACTTGATATAGTTACCTTAGTTCGAAAATTGAAAATACTAATTATTAGTTTATGACCACAATTTAATTTTTTTGTGTGATGTGACCACAAATTCACAGTTTCAGATTTTTCCCCTAAATCCAGCTATAAGATCTACCTACCTGCCAAATTTCATGATTCTAGGTCAACGGGAAGTACCCTGTAGGTTTCTTGACAGACAGACGGACAGACAGACAGACAGACAACAAAGTGATCCTATAAGGGTTCCGTTTTTCCTTTTGAGGTACGGAACCCTAAAAATTAGGAATGTCTTTGTTATACAACCATAGCAAGCATCACTACTAGACATTTTTGCGTTTAATTAAACAATCGTAAGTGATTTCCATTATACATGTATGACAAACCGGCTTTACTCTCGTATTTAGTCGGCCTCAGCTCGATTAGTTTCGAACACTGAACCTTTTTCAGTGTTGGGATGGGTTCGACGGATGGGTTCGAAACTAGTCGGGCTAACATCGTTAAATACTTGAGTAAAGCCGGTTTGTCATACTACTAGATTATGTTGACAAAAGAGTTGGCCATTCGAAATGGTTAATTCACACTTACAAATTTTTTGCCATTGTTATTTTTATAGGATTACGTACTTACGTAACAGAGAAAGCCCTATATTTGACGAACTCCCTGGCGCAGTGGTAAGCGTTGTGGTCTTGTTAGTGGGAGGTCCCGGGGTCGATTCCCGGCAAGGGTTTGGAATTTTATAATTTCCAAATTTCTGGTCTGGACTGGTGGGAGGCTTCGGCCGTGGTTAGTTACCACCCTAACGGCAAAGCCGTACCGCCAAGCGATTTAGTATACCGGTACAATGCCGTGTAGAAACCAAAGGGGTATGAGTTTAATAAAAACTGCCATACTCCTTCTAGGTTAGCCTGCATCCATCTTAGATTGCATCATCACTTACCACCAGGTGAGATTGCAGTCATGGCGTAACTTGTATCTGAAAAAAAATAAAAACCTAAAAATGATTACCTTGTAGAGAAATTTTAGTTTTATTTTAATTTTTGACATTTGTAACATTATCATTTAAATTTGTATTTTTTTGGGACTAAGTAGGTATTTAATGTGAATAGTTTTAGCAAAACTATGTACACGTTGTTAGGTATATCATAAGTCATAACATATTGCATGCTAATAGGCAGAATTTGGCTGTACCTTTTTGTTTTGTAATATCTGCACTGTTTACCCATATTCGCAATTTCTAAATTCGCAACTACTTGCAAAAAATAATGAAAATCTTATATTTAAGTATTGTAAAGAGATTAATATTTATGACAAAGTTCAATTTACGATCCTGAAAGAACAATTTTTTAATTTAGCCATGCAAAAGGAAGTTATTAACAAAATTCAGACACGCAAAGTAACTCAAAAAAAACTAGTTACCATCTCTGCAAAAAATAAATATGGTGAGCGCACCAGCGCGTACATGATCCCTCGCCTAATAAATAGTTTAGATAATACTTTTAGGTCAGGACTAACCGAATTTAACTTTAAACACAAGTTAAAATCATACTTTCAAAACAAATATTAACAATTCCCATTTTTGAAAAATTAAATATAACAAATTATTATCATGTAACGCTCCCTAGTGCTAGTGCTTCTATACATAATGTATATATTATTTATGGAAGCACTATACCCAAAATCGATTAATGGACGGAATGATAAGCAACATACTAAACCTTAGTGGTTTTTTTGTTGTGTTAAAAGTATTTGTAAAATGTTCAATATTTGATAGTTAATAAAAAAAAAAAATCAAGAAATTTGAATTTGAATTTGAAACTAACTTCTTTCCGTGGATAGAGAATAGCTATTGCCCGCGAATTGGTTCGCGTGGATTTGGTATGTTAGCAAAAGGGTAGTAACAAGTAAAAGTACAGTAACTGCCGAAGTAACCTTTGAAATATTTTCCTCCGACCCACATCTGCCTCTGGGTACTGAGGCAAGATAAATGGTAATTTATATCGAACACTAAATTATATATCAGCATAATTATTGAGTACTTGATAGTCCACTGCGTAGGCACTAGGCAGGGCAGTGTATGATAAAACTAGATAATTTGCTATTGCTTGTACCTAACTTGTAAACTTGTGTTCATATTTGCGAAATTCTAAGTATTGGGACCTCAGTTTCACAACGGTTTTAATTAAGAGCGGACTGAAAATTAAATTGTGCTAGATTTATGAAATGATATTTTCTAAACTAAGATTTTCTGTACTAGCTGATGCCGCGTGGATTCAGGTTTTTGAAAATCCCCTGGGAACTCTTTTATTTGCAACTGTTGATATATGCATCTCTTTCGTTTACACGGAATGTAGGTACATTTTATTGTGCGTTTCTTGAGAGAGAAAATCGCCGATAATTGTGATAATTTGACGACCTCCCTGGCGCAGTGGTGAGCGCTGTGGTCTTAATAGTGGGAGGTCCCGGGTTCGAATCCTGGCAGGGGTTTGGAATTTTATAATTTCTAAATTTCTGGTCTGGTCTGGTGGGAGGCTTCGGCCGTGGCTAGTTACCACCCTACCGGCAAAGCCGTGCCGCCAAGCGATTTAACGTTCCGGTACGATGCCGTGTAGAAACCAAAGGGGTATGGGTTTAATAAAAAAAAACTGCCATACCCCTTCCAGGTTAGCCCGCTATCATCTTAGACTGCATCATCACTTACCACCAGGTGAGATTGCAGGCAAGGGCTAACTTGTATCTGAATAATAATTAAAAAAAAAAAAATATTAGTCGTTTTCTCGCCGGGGCGGTTGGACCACTGCCTATAGGAGGTGGTCTGTGGTATCTGGCTACTCGTCACTGACACTGGCAAATTGCAAAATACTGTACGAATGGTGGAGTCATCACAGAAATCAGTCACTTGATTCGCGTGAAACCAACCTTCATCCATAGTGTTAATGAAACATAAATAGTAAAGCAAATGTAAACAGTTGGAGAGTGATTGTCTTCACACATTCTCTATTGCGAGTTGCGACAGACGCGAGGCGAGCCTCGAATGTTATACTCGAGGACGGCGGTTAATTTCATTTCATAATAATTTATCGGCTGCTCCCAACCAACTATACCGTAGCCTTACTATGAGTACTTCTCGCCAATTCTCCTGTATAAAGATTGTGTAAAAATATGCTCCTGAAAAAAGCATATTACACAATTGAAGATTATCTAAATGATAAAAGAGCGTGGATTTGACCTGCAGCTCGTTCCAGCAACGCACAGGACTGCAAATACTATTTTATACATGGCATAATTTTGTACCTATATCAAATATTTGAAAAGAGCAACCGCCGAGTTTCTTGCTGGTTCTTCTCGGCAGGAAAGGCATTCCGAACCAGTGGTAGATGCATCCGACTATTCGTAAGCACTTGTAAAAGTTTATACGAATAAAAAAGATTTTCATTTCATTTCATTTCATTTCATTTCATTTTCATTTCATTTCATTTCATGTCGTTAGTGACGTTCTGTAAATGAACTGTCAAAACGTTTTTTGTCCACATCGATCCTTTATGGACTGTCTCCATGAACCGTGCTAGGAAAACCATAACATTTTGACATTGATGCAGTCATTAAATGATTGATGCAGGCGATTCGCAATCGAGCCAATGGTTTTGGAAAAAGATTTTCATATCTTGGAAATCTTGGAGATTTTTTGGTGTAAAAAATTATACTTTATAGCTGATCCTTCCTCCCCGTGTTGGCGATTATACGCAGGTAAACTTTCAGCTTTGATAAAACAACGAAAGTCTGGCCCTCGTGGGCTCGTAGTACGTTGAGTGATTGATTCACTTAGATTCATTTGAAGATTCAAAACTTTGTCTATTTCTGTGTACAAACAAGGCATTTGGGCAATTTATGCCCATTTTACTTTATTGTTACAGTGTTTAGGGTCTCAAAATCTATCATCGTTACCGAAGTGTTCAAACTTGTACTAAAGCTGCAGTCGTTCGAACCGTCCTCTTGTTAATTGAAAACGATTTAAACTTTATGACCATTGAGTTTAAATTACAAGATTTGGTTCTAAATACTTGCGGACTTTCCCTTCTCTTCCCGATCATACTTCTATTTGACTTTTATAAATCATTGGCTTTTGCCCGCGACTTCATCCGCGTGATTTTTTTATGTGATGTAACCACAAATTCACGTTTTTCAGATTTTATAGATTAAAGAGCCTATACATTAAAGAGCCTCAATAGCTCAACGGGTAAAGGAGCGGACTGAAAACCGAAAAGTCGACGGTTCAAACCCCGCCCGTTGCACTATTGTCGTTGCACAAGCCTGACGCTAGTTGGAGAGGAAAGGGGAATATGTTAAATGAAACATGGCTAATATTCTTTAAAAAAAAAGTTTATACGCTCACCTATACCTACTAATTAAAAAATACTAACATACTAATTAAGTAATCTAAATATGTAAAAAGAAAAGGTGACTGACTGACTGAGCTATCAACGCACAGCTCAAATTGCTGGACCGGTCGGGCTGAAATTTGGCATGCAGATAGCTATTATGACGTAGGCATCCGCTAAGAAAGGATTTTTAAAAATTAAACCCTTAAAGGTGCTGATAAACTTGAGCTTTCACTTGTAACAGAACATCGAGCATTCGCCGTTTTTATTTTTGTCGAACTGAACAACGAGCCGAGCCAAGCATAGAGCCATATATTGCTACGAACATCTTGAGCATTCTAGTGAACGCTTTATTCGATGCTCGTTTATTCTTTATGAAGATGTTAGACTTGACGGTCGTGTGTGCTCGAACGCTCGATAGAATGCTCGCTAAAATGTTCTCGTATTTTTTTGTGATGTAACATTCGCACGAATGCTCATTACAAGTGAATGCTCAAGTTTATGAGCACCTTGAGGGGTGAAATTTGCGTAGTCCACGCGGACGAAGTCGCTTTTAAAAAAAATTTGGATAGGGTCACTTTTGTTTCAATGTACCTACCTACAATAGGTATGTTATCAGGAGCAAAAAAACAGTTAACTTTTAACGCCACGTCAACGAACTAATAATTATTATGTATGTTAGAACCGTTTTTATCGTCTCAATACGTGTTTCTTTCAGATAAGCCTGCACCTTGTACATATGATAGGCTTTAATTTTACGACTCGTTTTATTAGGTACATACCTAGCGTTGCCAGGCGTCCGGATAAAGCCGGACACTGTCAGGCTTTTTGGTTGCAAGTGCGACCAAATTAGACAGTGTCCGGCCTGTCCGGCATTTGTTAGGCTTTTTAAGTATGACCACTTTTTACATTTTGCAATAATAGTAAGTAAAGAATGATGATTATTAAAATAGGACTGATTCATTCATTAGTTTTATTTAATTTTTTAATTAATATTTATGCAATTTGCAATGTTTGCCATTGCAAATTGCAATAGTATTAATAATTAGTGATCATTGAAAATAAGATTGATTCATTTCATTTTATTGTTATTTCTCCCAATGCCAACTTCACTCATAATATACCTAGATTTATTATAATGTCACTATAATGACCCCGTGACATTACAATATCACTAAAACCAGGCCGTTAAATTGTAAGAAATGAAGTCGATTGACAATCTACCGTTTAATTATAATATCACTAGTGAAATTATAATATCGCGGCTTTCACAATATACCTGCGACACATATAAAGCCACCGTTTAACTATGAGCACAATTACACGGTGTTTATGTCTGTCATATCGATGCTCATCGCATATGGTATGTGGTATGATGGTAAACAACGCCATTATACCTAATTGTCCTGCTTTGACGCAACAACTGCCATCAAATTTACCATACCACCTACTTGGATATCTTCTTATGACATCTATTCATCTCTCATCATCATATTCTTTATATCAATGACACTAGCTGATGCCCGCGACTTCGTCCGCGTGGATTTAGGTTTTTAAAAATCCCGTGGAAACTCTTTCGTTTTCCAGGATAAAAAGTCCTATGTCACTCTCCAGGTCTTCAACTATACCCATGCAATAAGTCAAGTCAATCCATTGCTCCGTTGCGACGTGATTGAAGGACAAACCAACAAACAAACATACTTTCGTATTTATAATAGGGGTAGTGATAAGGGTAGTGCAGTGAAGGGTTTTCACGTCCAAATGAATGTGAAAAGGTTAAAAAAAGTCGAAAAAAAACAGGCCGAATTGAGAACCATCTCCTTTTTGGAAGTCGGTTAATAACCGATCGGGACTTTAATAAAAACCTAAATCCACGCAGAAATCTTGTTGACAACAAGTAATGAGGAGCGCTGCCATTTTAGGGTTCCGTATCCGAAGAGTGCCAACGGAACCCTACTTAGCCTCCGCTGTCCATCCATTCGTCCGTCCACCTGTCTGTCTTTCAGCGGGCTGTATCTCATGAACAGTAATAGTATGTAGGGTTAGTGTTCATTCTCCAGGGTAGAATCTATTTTGGCTTTGGGTATGACCTGGCAGGGGGGGGGAGGTTTCTCCGCGTGTCCCTCTGACTAGCAGAGGGCACAGGGGACGAAGCGGAGGATGGGACGCGGGCGACGTGCGCGGGATCGTGTTGGCCGTTGGGTCCCCGGGCCGGGGTACGCCTCGGACGTGCGGTGGGGACCTCGCGAGTGGGTCCGATGGAGAGTCCGCCTCGGCAGACGTCGCTGGCTGGGTCGTGGTTGCTTCGATGTTCCCGTGACCCAGTCGCCAAGCGACGCACAGGAGTGCCGCTGGGTTTTAATGGGTATTCCGGTCGCCTCTTGGCCGGCGAGTCTCACATGCCCTCCCTGGCTGACTGGCTGGCTGGCTGACTGGCTGACTGCCTGTGTACTGTAGGTCAATAAAAAATAAGACAAATGCACTAGCAATAAAAGGTTTCAATTTGGAAAAACCTTTTTGCGTCAAAGATAAGTGAAATATGTGTGTTTATAATAATACCCGGCTGAGTTTGTTATGGGCTCTTCTCAGACCTGGGCGCGTTTGGAACCCTCGTAGCTTTAGTTTTAAGTTTGCGTAATAATTATCACCACTATATCTTACAAATCTAACACCATACCAGACCATCAATAAGAGTAATTTATCACCTATTTTGAATAAATCATTTGACTTTGACTTTGACTTTGTCATCATGTATGTATACTGTATAGGTTACCAGAAACACATTTTCTTAACCAATAACCCGCCGTGCCATCTTCTCATCGCAATTATTTACCGACCTACTGGGATGTTTTCCAATCAATTGCATTGATGTTATAGTGATGTACCTTTTCGAATATCGATGATTTATTTTGAACTACAACTAAAAGTTTCCATTTCTGCACACCTGCGAGTCGATTTTTTTTTCGACAGGAAAAAAACTCGACTCTACTTTACGTGTCTTTAAATCGAAAGTGCATAAAGATAGAAGAAACGCAAACAAAATTTAGTAAAAATATTTTTGTAGAACTATTTGGCTTAGTTAAGGGTGTCGGGCAGGGGTTGCTACATGTAAGCTATATAGTTCCTGAGATTTCGTGATTAGTCAGTCAGTCAGTCAGTCAGTGAGTGAGTGGTATTTCGCTTTTATATAATATTTAGAAGATTCTGTGGTACGTACCCACTAATACATACCTACCTAATGTGAACTTTGTCATAACTTATCTTCTGCGGAGGTGTTGAAGATTGCGGTAAACATGATTTATTTCTAATAAAACTACGTAATATATCATAACGTTGACATTATATTACACTAATATTGTAGTGTGTGTCTGTGTGACCTAATAAAACCTGCGTACATTATTCACATAATAAATTATCTATTTCTATACTATGAGGACAGGGGGACACCTGCTACAGGCATCTGAGCATAAAACTATCCATGCGAAAGTGTCTGTCTGTCTTTCTGTCTGTCTGTCTGCTAGCCTTTCACGGTCCACCCGTTCAACCGATTTTGACGAAATTTGGTACAACCCACCACCTCCCATGGCCCCACCAACCTCGCGGTTATATATGCCGAAACGCGGGAGGGCGCCCGTTCGGTACTTGCTCGGTGGCTCTTTCCCGGGGCGCCTTCTTGACTCCCTACAAATTCTTTCTTTCCTGTCCTTGTCCCTAATTGGTCTTTCTCCCCTTTCTGGGGCAGACGTACACAACACGCAGATCCCCGCGTGCCCCGCGGTCCGGATCCTTCCTCAAACACCCACTGGTCCACGATCACGGTCCGAGCTGTTCCGCCTCTTGTGCCAGTGGTGCGCGAACTCCCGTAGCTTGCCGAAGTTTTCCGCCGAAGCAACGAGGTCCTGGTAGTAACCCGGACCCTCTTCCTCGCGAACAATCCCGTCCAGCAGGGCGCACCGGAGGTCCTCGTACAGCGCACACTCCCACAAGACGTGGTGGAGGTCTTCCTCCGCCAGTCCGCACAAGCAACCACCACTTTGGTACAGAGATATAGCTTGCATCCGGGGAAGGACATACCTAAAAGAGCTCCCACGGGATTTTTAAAACCTACATCCACGCGTAAGAAGTCGCCAGGCATCAGCTAGTTAAAATATTCCTTGTTTCACTACGGTCTACGGAACCCTAAAATAAAAAGATAAATGTATTTTATTCACACAAGCACAATAGATGGAATCTTTTGTAGTCGGAAACTTAATTTTCGGTTCACGTTCGCCCTGATACCTAGTCATAAAAGAACATGCGGGTGCTAGGGGACATGCGCTGGAAAAATACGGGAATAGTAGGGGAAGGGACCCGAATATCGGATACTTTTTGTAAAATTAGGAAAAAAAATATTAAACGTAACCGAAATTAGACAAAAATTAATACACGTAATCCTGGTCTCATGTACTTGATGAATTTCAGACAAGTTAGACTATTGCAGCATTAATTTATTCACAAACTTATAAATAACCAAGTAGGCTCCTAATATCAGATATCCGATAATCTCAGTATCGGATGTCCGATATTAGCCTACCTACTGTCTGTCTTAGTTTGTCTGTCTGTCTGTCTGTCCGTCTGTCTGTCAAGAAACCTACAGGGTACTTCATGTTGACCTAGAATCATGAAATTTGGCAGGTAGGTAGATCTTATAGCTGGCTTTAGGGGAAAAATCTGAAAACTGTGAATTTGTGGTCACATCACACAAAAAAAATTAAATTGTGGTCATAGTATTTTCAATTTTCGAACTAAGATAACTATATCAAGTGGGGTATCATATGAAAGGGCTTCACCTGTGGATTCTAAAACAGATTTTTATTTATTTTTATGAATCATAGTTTTTGATTTATCGTGCAAAATGTCGAAAGAATGCGACTGTACTACGGAACCCTCGGTGAGCGAGCCTGACTCGCACTTGGTCGGTTTTTTTTAGGGTTGAGTCATAGCTGACTATGTCACCCGTAAGCCCGGTAACCGGTGTAAGCCCGTGAGCCCGAACTCAGCTAAATGCTGTGAAGAACTTTAAAAAGGACATTTCGGCTTTGTAGAGCATTCTCTCTGTCGTTGAGACCGACAAAACGTCACGTAGGTATGAGTGACAGAGACAACGTTCTACAAAGCCGAAATTTAGCATTTTAGCATTCTGAGTATTTCTGAGCCCCTACTACTTTTCATATAAATAGACCACTGCCCTTGTACCTGCTCAGAAGCCGACTTATCTTTTTTATCTATATCTATACTAGTATTATAAACCGATTTTGAAAATTCTTTCACCATTAGAAAGCTACTGCTAAGCGACTAATTATTCCTGAGTGACATGGGCTTTTGATGTTTTTGATATGGATATGGATGATGATGATGAGAGAGCCCTACGAAAATTGTAATAAGCTACCCGTGCGAAGCCGGGGCGGACCGCTAGTTTTACATACACCGAGTAGAAAGAAAGATTGCATAATATCAATGGTAAAGTTCACATAAGTCCCACAAATTGCTATTGCGCTAGAACCATGTCTCATTAACATCGAAATGACGTGATTTTGACGTCAGCTGAAATAAAAATATACCATCAGCTCCATCAGCTCGAAACTTCAGTCTAGTGCTGACGTCACTAAAATGGCTTCCACGCGCATTAGCTATTTGCGGGATTTATAGTAGGCATCTGTTACTTGATTACCTACATCTACATTTAATTATACCTACCTATATTATTTGTTTCAGGTACGCAAAATTTTACTATAACTGGATTCGTTGGTATTTGAAAATGTCAAATACATCGTAAAATGTAAGTAGACAAACGGCTTATAATACACAATGCGATTTAAAGCTTAACCCGTTGTGATAGGTTTCGAAATCGAATGGCGTTGTTGTAGGATTTTATTATAATTATTGCAGAGGCTGTCGTGTAATTTGTTTGATTATACGGAAGGTATTCATTTAATGAGTCATAATACAAAATAGAGAATGGTGGAGATCGTCTTTAGGCACTAGTCCCACCGCACGTGGAAGCGACTCGCTAGCGACTATTTTCTCACTCAAGAACTCAAGAAAATTCAGATACAATAAATGATCAATCAAACAAGATAAGCCCTTGACTGCAATCTCACCTGGTGGCAAGTGATGGTGCACTCTAGATGGAAGCGGACTAACCTGGAAGGGGTATGGCAGTTTTTAATTAAACCAATAAATACCCATTTGGTACGTACAATCGACGAATGATTCTGTTTCAATAAAAGAGATCGGGTTGTTATTCTAATTTCTAAGAAAAGAGATAAAAATATGTTAAGAGTTGATCACTGACTGCACGTTGTTGGCCAAAACTGTGAGAGTTTTGGCCAACAACGTGCAGTCAGTGATCACAATATTAGTAATAACATTGTCATTATACATTTATCACACGGCACACCCGGCTTTACTCACGTGTTTAGTTGACGTTAGCCCGACTAGTTTCGAACCCATCAGGGGTCAGAGGTTTTGTGTGAAAAAGGAACTTTTCCCTGTGAAAAAGGACCTACGGGCTAACGTCGACTAAATACGTGAGTAAAGCCGGGTGTGATATGTGTATAATGAAAATCACTCACGACAGTTAAATAAATAATATTCTCTCTTATTTTTAATCGGAATTCGACTCATGATCCGAATCACATGTACCTGTGGGCCATATCTTATCGGGTTCTACAAGGCAAAGTGCTAACTAGATGTAGCTTGCAACCAGAAAATTTTACCTAGGTACCTACCTAAAGGTATGATTCCGAACCATGCTGCACGCCGCAGCGCTGCACGCAACAGTGCTGTCACAGACCTGTCACGGCACTACTGGTCCCCATACAATCTCTATAAGCTTATATGACATTTCATTCCGAGCGAGCAGCAATGTTCATTGCTGCCTAGCTCGGAATGTAATGTCATATAAGCTTATAGAGATTGTAAACATTGCTGCCTAGCTCGGAATGTAATGTCATATAAGCTTATAGAGATTGTAAACATTGCTGCCTAGCTCGGAATGTAATGTCATATAAGCTTATAGAGATTGTTAACATTGCTGCCTAGCTCGGAATGTAATGTCATATAAGCTTATAGAGATTGTAAACATTGCTGCCTAGCTCGGAATGTAATGTCATATAAGCTTATAGAGATTGTTAACATTGCTGCCTAGCTCGGAATGTAATGTCATATAAGCTTATAGAGATTGTAAACATTGCTGCCTAGCTCGGAATGTAATGTCATATAAGCTTATAGAGATTGTAAACATTGCTGCCTAGCTCGGAATGTAATGTCATATAAGCTTATAGAGATTGTTAACATTGCTGCCTAGCTCGGAATGTAATGTCATATAAGCTTATAGAGATTATATGGGGACCAGTAGTGCCGCGACAGAACTGTGACAGCTGGTGACAGCACTGTTGCGGCAGCGCTGCTGCATGCAGCGTGGTTCGGAATCATACCTTAATACTAATAGATTTAGCCAGCTGACCTTTGTAGATTAGGCAATAACTTAACTAATCCGTTTACAACTTAGACTAAGAATCAAGGAGACTTGTCAGACGCGTATACCCGAAAGGGACAAAACAACATAAGAAATCATATTTCATATCATAGAAAGTGTCTGTCTGGTAGCTTTTCACGGCCCATCCGTTCCATAGATTTTGATGAAATTTGGTACAGCGATAGCTTGCATCCCGGGGAAGGACATAGGCTACTATTTATCCCAGGAAATCAAAGAGTTCCCACGGGATTTTTGAAAACCTAAATCCACGCGGACGAAGTCGCGGGCATCATCTAGTAATATTATAAATGCGAAAGTGTGTCTGTCTGTCTGTCTGTCTGCTAGCTTTTCACGGCTTAGCCGTTCAACCGATTTTGACGAAATTCGGTACAAATATAGCTTGCATCCCGGGGAAGGACATAGGCTACTTTTATCCCGGAAAAATGAAGAGTTCCCATAGGATTTTTAAAAACCTAAATCCACACGGACGAAGTCGCGGGCATCATCTAGTACACTATAAATGGCTTCTATACACCTTCAATACTAAATTTCAAACAGAAAACGAAATAAATACTCGTAAAATTCGCAATAAATTACTATCACAGAGGTTTGTTGGGCACAAACGACAAACGTGCCCAGCAAAAAAAAAGCTAAACTATGAAAAGCTTCAGAGCTTTTCTATACACCTAGCTTGCTTTAACAAGGTATTATTATTTTAATGCCAAATCTTTACAAAGTTAATAATAATGTGTTTACAAATGCCAGGGCGTCTAGTTATGCTCTTAGACAGTAATTTGTGTAAATTTATTGAGACGCACATCGAATTCAATTAAAGTAATCGCAAACTATTTAATTTTTCGAGGTATTTTTCTTTACTAATACTTGACATTGGCAAAGTGGCATTGAGTGGTTTGCTGCATACACTTGAGTGATTTACGAGTATTTACGCTGTTGATTACTTTCAAATAAACAAAATAAAACAAACAAAATAAAATAAACTAACAACTACGTAGCTACATATGGACTGCACTAATTGTTATTTATATTCATTAAATTATTTAAACATGCACAAAAGAAACCAATTTATCATAAGCTTCTACAGATAGACGAATATATTCATTGCCATACATTGTCATTGCTAGAGGTTATATTTATAGTTTCGTTCAGTCTGTATGTACTCTGTATATTCTTCCGTCCGTCTGTCTTATTTTAAAATGGCTGTCATATATCTAAGACAGACGGACACTAAAAAAGAAGTAGGTACCTATGTTTTCCGAGTAGAACTTTAATCTTAGTTGTACACATTTTTTGTGACTTCAAGTACATGAAAATGTTAGGTTAACAAGTTATTAGTTAACAAGTACAAGGAAATAAGAGATAAGAACGTCACGCGAAGGTCGGTCGCGTGTAGGGTGGCCAACTGTCCGGGTTTCCCCGGACTTGTCCTGTAGGAGTATTTGGAGTTTGGTGTGCATCCGGGGAGCGAGATGCCATGCATTCATGCGTCTAATTGGCACCGGCTCCAAAGGTATTACTATAGAACTACATTAACTCTTGTATACATCATACATGATATCTATAGTCCCAGGTATATTAGCTGACGATCACGATTTCGTCAGTGTGGATTTTGATTTTTTTTAAATCCCGTGGGAACTGTTTGATTTTCCTGGATAAAAAGTAGCCTATGTCACTTTCCAGGTCTTTATCTATACCCATGCAACGTAATTGAAGGACAAACCAACAAACAAACACACTTTCGCATTTATAATAAGGGTACTGATTAGCACCTTGTCCTAGTTTATAGATTTCACAGATGGCAAACGTAGTCGCGTGTCGGGGAGCGTGCGTCAAATTGTGTGTCGGCGAGGGAAATTATCTCGCCACGTGCGAGGAGTGAAGGGACAGGGAGTTTAGGGACGTAGGGAGTTAGGGAGGGCTCTGATTTGACACTCGGATTACTGCCTTGTCGGCACGGGAAAAATCTGTTTCCCTTTCTAAATAGTACAAAACAATACGCATAGAAAAGTGCTGATAGAAGAGACGTCGGCCTTCTTTTTAGGGTTCGATCCCGGGCACGCACCTCTAACTTTTCGGAGTTATGTGCGTTTTTAAACCTTGGCCAGCGTGGTAGACAATGGCCAAAACCATTCTCATTCTGAGGAGACCCGTGCTTGTGCATGTTTTCCTTCACCGTTAAAGCAAGTGATACTTTAGTTACTTAAAAACGTACATAACTCCGAAAAGTTAGAGATACCTAGTTACCTACGAGATCGAACCCCCGACCTCCGATTGGAAGGCGGAGTCCTAACCACTAGGCTATCACAGCTTCCTTAAATGTCCTACATGAAAGTAATTTTTAGGGTTTCGTACCTCAAAAGGAAAAACGGAACCCTTATAGGATCACTTTGTCTGTCTGTCTGTCTGCCAAGAAACCTATGGGCGTACATCCCGTTGACCTAGAATCATGAAATTTGGCAGGTAAGTAGGACTTATAGCAGACATTCGGGGAAAAATCTGAAAAACGTGAATTTGTGGTTACATCACACAAAAAAATTAAATTGTGGTCATGAACAAATATTGCTATTTTCAACTTTCAAACTAAGATCACTTTACCAAGTGGGGTATCATATGAAAGGGCTTTACTTGTACATTCTAAAACAATTTTTTTTATATTTATAGGCATAATAGTTTTTGATTTATCGTGCAAAATGTCGATAAAATTCAATTGTAGTAACCCTCATTGCGCGAGTCTTACTCGCACTTGGCCGGTTTTTTTAGTGAACGGATTTTTAAAACTTAGGTTTAACGGACGAAGTTGCGAATAAGATATAGTTAAACATTGAAAACTAAAACCCAATTTATTAGATTAATTAAGCCGTGATTCACGTGAAAGGAATGCAAGTAAGTGGTCGTTACAAGCGCCCGTAGTTGGAGCGTGGAGAACAGCCGAACTCGCAAGGCCGGATGCGAAGCGGCCTTGTCTGTGTCCAGTGCATTTGGGGATCGCATTTCTTCACTGCTATGTGTTTGTACCTACTTTGTCGCACTTGAGGCGATGAGATTAAGTTGTAGGTGTTTCTTTAATAAAATAAAAAATATTCCCCATGTTTATTATGAGTATTATGACTAATAATCTCCTTTCTCCTGCAACTAAGCGTAAGCTCAACGGGTTGCGAAGCTGAAGTGGCAATGGGCAGGGCACATAGTTCGTACAACCGATAGACGTTGGGGTCCCAAGGTGCTGGAATGGCGACCTCGCACCGGAAGACGCAGCGTTGGAAGACCCCCCCACTAGGTGGACGGACGACATTTTAGACGAGTCGCAGGGAGCCGCTGCATCCAGGCGGCGCAAGACCGTGGCATGAGTAAGTCCCTACAAGAGACCTATGTCCAGCAGTGGACGTCTATTGGTTGATGATGATGATGATGATGATGAAGCGTAAGCTTCTGTGAGGAGTAGGTACGACAATAAGTACGACAATACGGGTGGGTTTGAACCGCCGACCTTTCGGATTTTAGTCCGCTCCTTTAACCGTTGAGCTCTTTAGGCTATTTTTATTTTTTATACCTTTACAAAAGGAAAAACTGACTGACTGATCTATCATCGCATAGCTCAAATCACTGGACGGATCGGGCTGAAATTTTTCATACAGATAGTTATAATGAGTTTTGAGTTATAACGTAGGTAGGCATCCGCTACGAAAGGATTTTTAAAATCTAACCACAGGGGGTAAAACAAGGGGTTGAAATATATGCAGAAGAAGAAGAAGAAGAAAGCCGTTTATTTTTTAAAGCTGTACCACACATTACCAGTTAGGTTATCCCGGCGCCTCTAATACTTGAGCAGTAAAGGCAAAAGACCTAAAGTAGAAGAAGCGCCGGAATAAAGTATGTCATGTGTGGCACAACCCGAAAAAAAAGGTCCATGTATATTTTGTCCACACGGATGAAGTCGCGGGCATAAGTTAGTTCATAACACAAGTTATAAGCTAGTTAGTTCATAAAACAAGTTAAAAGACTTCTCGGAGTTCAAAACAAAACTTCGTGATCAATCCGACCCGAGCAGCTTGCGCAACTTTTGACGATCCTTGAAATAACACCGCTCGAAAGTACGCCTAATGTTACAGATATGACTCTATGTATGTTTATATACCATACTTTATACTGAACTAGTAACCTACCACAGTTTTTTTTTTAAAGAATATTAGTCATTTAACATGGCTAATATTCTTTAAAAAAAAAAAAAAAAAAACCCTCCCCTTTCCTCTCCAATTAAGCGTCAGGCTTGTGCTAGGAGTAGGTACGACAATAGTGCAACGGGCGGGATTTGAACCGTCGACCTTTCGGTTTTCAGTCCACTCCTATACCGGTTGAGCTATTGAGGCTCCTAGTTTATATGTAACTAGCACTATTCTTTTCTGCAAGGAGTATATGAAAAGGATAGCAGTACATTCTCACCTTTAGGGAGCATCACAAACCCCAGTACAGTTCTTGCAATTCACGAAGGCGAGTGAACTTTACTTGTGGTTACGTCGTTTACACGGGCATTGGGTAAGTGTGCGTGCATGTCGGACCAATCAGTCGCGAGCAAGCGCTCGCACACATTTAGTGTACCTGTACCTTACTTATACCGATGCGATTTAAACACACGCATGAGCCACTTGCCCTCGTGAAATGCAAGAACTATACCAACTCCTGCCATTTGATCGGATTCAAAAGCGGGCTGTCCGATTTGACTTGTGAATTTTTATACGCTGCTAATTATATAAAATGCTTAGTTCTTCTGCATTTTTGATCTAATGGCTACGGGAAACATTGTTGAATTTGATTATTTCAGAGCTTTTGCGATTTCCCTCCGCATTAAATGCCACAACATTTTAATCCATGGAGAGCGCTGTTCTCTAATAGATGCTAGTATTATTCCTAACTGTTTAGTAATATTATTTATTTGTTTAACTACGAAATAGAATATCCGTAGCCTTTCTAAGGGCCAATTGTACATCAGGCGATTAAAGTAAGGAGCATCATCATCTCAACCTATCGCCAGCCTACTACAGAAAAGGATCTAGGCCATAGTCCACCATGTTAGCCAAGTGCGGTTTTATCAGACTTCACCCACCACCGCCGAGAATATTATTGGCAGACGCTTCTGGAGCTAGGATTTTCACTCATCTATATATCCATATAAAAGGAAAAGCTGACTGACTGACTGATCTATCAACGCCACAGATCAACGCACAGCTCAAACCACTGGACGGATCGGGCTGAAATTTGGCATGCAGATAGCTTTTATGACGTAGACATCCGCCGCTAAGAAAATATTTTTGGAAATGCAACTCCTAAGGGGGTAAAATAGGGGTTCGAAACTTGTGTAGTCCACGCGGACGAAATCGCGGGCATAAGCTAGTTGTTTCATAAGTTGTGTGTTCATTCAAAAGCGTTATTGGCGCCGATTTTGTTGTTTTTCTCTAAACTAAATTTAGAGTATCTGCATCCTCTTCATTTTAATATTTCTTAAAAAGGACGGAACATGAATTTTACATTTGAAGACTGTCAAACTGTGTACGTCCTTTTCATATTATATTAGTAAGAAGAGGATGCGAATGCTCTAAAATTTAGTTGTGCTCAGAATCAGTACCATTATCGTTGCAGTTTAGCCACCTCATGTGCCACTGGCCTTAAGTAGGTATTTGGTAGGTGTCGATTTGTTGGCTAGATTTAGCGATAGTACACAACGCAATATAGGAAAGGTATGCAAATCATCGGCGGGCTCCAATAGGTATGGAAATTGGAAATAATTGCGTATTTGCTTTTCATCTCGACTTGTCTAACGCCGAGGCAATTTAATACTGGAAAATTATTTATGGAGAGAAATATTAAATCGTCTGTTTAGGTTTATAATTATCGAATCGTAAATGTTACCTGTGATTTAGTTTCTAGGGTTTCGAGTATTAATCCATCATCATCATCATCATCAATACCTATCAACCGACAGACGTCCACTGCTAGACGTAGGTCTCTTGTAGTCGTTTTATGTCGTCTGGTCACTAGCTTTAGCTGGTCTTTAGCTTTTTGCTGCATTGGAGCAAGTCTGTAATGAAGTATTTAAAAATGTATTTTTGTTTTAAATAAACAAATAAATAAAGTAAATTTCAACTTCGTAACCCGCTAAGTTAATCGATGTCGACGACCTACCTGGCACAGTGGTAAGGTCTTATTAATGGGAGGTCCCGGGTTCGATTCCTGGCAGGGGTTTGGAGTTTTAAATTTCTAAATTTCTGGCCTGGTCTGGTGGGAGGCTTCGGCTGTGGCCTGTAGCTAGTTACCACCCTACCGGCAAAGCCGTGCCGCCAAGTGATTTAGCGTTTCGGTATGATGCCGTGTAGAAACCAAAGCGGTATGGGTTTTTTAAAAACTGCCATACCTCTATATACCTGGATACCTTCCAGGTTAGCCCACATTCATCTTAGATTGCATCATCACTTACCATCAGGTGAGATTGCAGTGAAGGACTAGCTTGTATCTGAATTTAAAAAAATACTTATATTATAATTGCAAAAGTATGTCTGTCTGTTACTTTTTCAATGTCTGTCTGTTACTTTTTCGATGTCTGTCTGTTGGTTGTGCAATGAGAAACCTGGAAATTATTACGCAAAATATTGTTTAATACACCTATTACTAGAAAGAATCATTGTACCGTTTTCTTTAGTTAATTCATTCATAGCTCCCTAGATGACGCTATATAGGTGTTGCATCGCGGCAAATCGCGCGCACACACGCTCCCGTCATAGGAGCACCTGTCAACGCCATATGTAAAAACGCAGTCTGAAAAATGACACGCTAACATCCGCTCGCGCGCAGGCCACCTATGGCCTTGCATTGGTACCAGCACGAAAATCTAGAAACGCTCTCACGCATCCCTAAGGCTGATTCAAGGAGTCCTGGAGAATTTCATAAGAACAGGTCAGTGATTTCTTCCTTGTATATATCTGTTTTAGGCATTATTTTGTTGTTTTTTCTAGGTCTTTTGTTGCACATACCATCGCCGCTAATTCCATACTATTGCAGTATAATTATTATAATTAATTTCGCACACGCACCCAGGATCAGTGACTATTTACACGTCGCCGATCCATTTTATGGTCCATTCGAACCTAGGATATTGTTTCTAGTCACATATATACTCGATTTACGTAAATTACTCGTAACGCCTTGTATGTTCTTTGTTAGCCGCCATCTTAGCTAACATTTTATTTGTGAACTATTGCTGGTAATTTGTCGTTAAAATGGACAAATTAACGTCGCATTTAAATATTTTAATTTGTAAAAAGGAAAATCGATTTCAACGAATGAATAGGTTATATGAACTATCTAAAGGTATTTCAAATTTTGATTCGAGAAAAAATGAAAGATTCTTGAGTGAGTCAGAGACGGTAGATGAACTTCGATCAAAGTTTGAATCGATATTAGACGAAATAAACGTTATTTCTCTAAAATTAGATCCACCAGAACCGCCTAATTATCAGCCTCTTGATGCTTTCGAGGATTTGTATGCGCCTGTTAAGAGAATACGCAATAAAATCTTATCATGTTGCAATGATTCCACATCTACAAGCAACAATGATAGCCAATTTCAGCCTCAAATAAAGCTACCGCCTATTAATATTCCAAGTTTTGATGAAAAAAATGAGAATTGGCCATTATTTTATGAATCTTTTAAGGCCAATATACATAATAATAGTCATTTAACCGATGCACAGCGCGTTCAATATTTAATTAGTAAATTATCGCACGGTGCATTGCATTTCACTGCAGGTATTGTACCTACAGGGGAAACCTATCATATTATTTGGGATAGTTTGGTAAAAAAGTATCAAGACAAGCGAGCATTAGGTACGCATTATTTAAATAATATTTTCGAACTAAAGAACTGTACAAATAACGCTAATAGTTTAAATACATTTATCGAAAAATTCTCCGCTTCGATCGCCGCTTTAAAACAGTTAGACATTCCAGATCTTACTGATTTTATATTTTTATATCTTGCTTTAAAGAAGATAGATTCGCAAACTATACAAAACTTCGAAATGACGGTGCGATCAAGTCAGTCCGACATACCGTCATACACGCAATTTATTGAGTTCATTCAATATCACGTTAAAGTTCTCGAGCGCTCAAATAAACCTACCTATTCTAATAATAGATCGGACAAATCGAATGCTAGTTCTCGAGGTACCTACAAGTCATTTGTCGCGTGTGAGAACAACGAGTCCACCACCTCGACGCAAAGCGAATGCGTACTGTGTAAGGGTGTACATAAAAACTTATATCAGTGCAATAAATATATGGAGATGGAATCGCCACAAGCGAGATTCGACTTTATTAAGTCTAAGAACGCGTGCGTAAATTGCCTATCTTTATTCCATACTCTTAGTAAATGCAAGTCTAGATCGTCTTGTGTCCGGTGTCTCCCAGCTAGGAAAAAACACCATTCCAGCTTATGCCGAAATAATAATACGGATACAAACAATAACAATTCGCTGTTAGGCCGCACGCACACAAACACGACGCCCGCTGTAACTGTGGACGTGTCTCCCGCGCCCGCCTCTCTGACTAGTGTTCAGTCCACAAGTACTTCGTTACCTACGCACGCTTCGAGCTCGTTCACTACAAATAACCCGCGTTCGAGCGTTTTATTGTCCACCGCGCAAGTTTACGCCCAGCCTTATAATAGTAATAAGAAATTAACTATTCGCTGTTTATTAGATACTGGGTCACAGAACAACATTATTAGTTATAAATGTTGTAAATTGCTTAATTTGCCAATTACTCCCGTTTTTAATTCATCTATTAAAGGTATAGGTTTAAAATCGCAACCAATACATGGTTATGTTTATTTAAACATAGAATCGCGCGTTTACCCTGTTAATAAGTATCATATTAAGGCTTTAGTTTTAGATTGTCTTACAGACAATTTACCGTCACACTTTATTGAAAATTGTGATATTATAAGCCATGTCAAAGATTTACCCTTAGCAGACTTGGCATGGAACGCACCTGGAGAGATTGACGTAATTTTAGGTGCCCAATTGTTTCCACATATTTATCTAGGCGATAAAATATTATCGGGTAGTAACGTCCCGGCCGCCTTATCAACAACTTTAGGATACGTATTAATGGGAGATTACACGCCGTGCAGTCCCAAACATTTGGATGAATCCTCGTTCTCCGCGCTCGCACTGGAGGATTTAGAAACAAATCTTCAAAAATTTTGGGAACTGGAACAAATTAATGAAAAACCGCATCTCAGCCCCGCAGAAACAGAATGCGAGAATTTATACCGCGCTTCCGTCTCTCGCGATGAGAGTGGTCGATACTCAGTCGGTTTACCCTTTTCGCAAAATGCATCCGAACTAGGGAACTCGCGCTGTGTTGCTCACCGCCGCTTGCTATCGTTAGAGCGTAAGTTAAAGACGGATCATTCTTTGCGCCTTGCTTATAATGAGGTCATTATGGAGTACATAAAAAAAGGTTACTTAACGGAAGTCTCGGATCATAGCAATATAGACGAGGGCTATTATATTCCGCACCACGCTGTTATTCGCCCCGAAAAAAGCTCGAGTCGCGTTCGAATCGTGACCGATGCGTCGGCTAAAACCGCGGATAGAATCCTATCATTAAATGACGTACTTCATACTGGACCTAACTTACAGGCAGATTTATTTTTACTTTTATTAAATTTCCGATTATTTCCAGTCGCTATGACTGCGGATATAAAGCAAATGTATTTACAAATTGAAATTTTGCCACGCGATCGTAGGTATTTAAAAATCCTCTTTAGATTTGACGCAAATGATAAAATACGCACCTTTCAGTTTAACCGCGTACCGTTTGGACTTAAGTCCAGTCCATATTTGGCCATGCGTACTGTGCGACAACTGTGCCAGGACGAAGGTGATCGCTTCACGGACGCCGCAAAAATAGCTGAATCTCAGTTATATATGGATGACCTTGTGCATTCAGCTACTAACGATCAAACCGCTATAACATTGTCGCAAGAATTAATCGAGTTGTTCAAATTAGGTTCCTTTGAGTTGATCAAATGGTCAAGTAACTCGTCAACGCTTTTGGACAGTCTTCCAGACACGCATCGCGCTTCGGTAAACTTCACCGACAGTAATAATACCACAAAGGTCTTAGGGCTGTCTTGGGAGCCCAGTGAAGATGTTTTTCGCATGACTATTTCAAAAATCGACCACAAATGCACCAAACGCACAATTTTATCCCTCGTAGCTAGATTGTTCGATGTTTTAGGATTAGTCGCGCCAGTTATCTTGTACGCTAAACTGTTAATCAAAGACCTCTGGCTCCAAAAAATCGACTGGGATGAAACTCCTTCCGAAGATATAATTAAAAAGTACTTAGACTTGGTCCACGACTTTTCAGTACTTCCAAATTTAAAAATACCGCGTCACACTGGTATCACCGAAGGATGCAGAGTAAATATTGTCGCCTTCAGTGATGCTAGCTTAAATGGCTATGGCTGTGTGATTTATTTACATGTTACTGATTCTCTCGGTAATATACGCGTTAATTTATTGTGCTCAAAATCGAAAGTTTCGCCTACCAAAATAACAACACTCGCTAGATTGGAATTATGCGCCGCGCTTTTAATGTCAAAATTGGTTAAGGTCGTAAGAGATACTTATTCCTCCCGCATTCCTATTGAAGGAATTTTTGCGTTTTCCGATTCCACTGTAGCTCTGTCATGGATAAAATCTTCGCCTCATAGGTGGAATACTTTCGTTAGCAACCGCGTCGCGCAATGTCAAGAAAATTTAGACCCACAACATTTCTATCATGTTGCGGGAATCGAGAATCCAAGTGACTGCTTATCACGTGGTATTTTGCCATCGCAGTTACTCTCGCACCTTCTTTGGTGGAACGGCCCAGAATGGCTCCGCGACTCGCCATGGGAATGGCCAATAAATAAGTTTTCGCCTACCACGGACGATCAATTACCGGAATTCAAATCAACCGCTTTAATAACAACCGATGTTCAATGTGAACAACCGATATTATATGTTTTATCGCAACGCTTTTCCTCATGTAATAAACTTATTCGCTCCGCTTCTTATGTATTACGCTTCGCACGACTTCTACCGCCGACCGGAGAAGTTGACAAACTTAACTCTGTTGAAAACGCAATAATAAAGGACATTCAAAAGGTTCACTTCTGCGATGAAATCACGCGATTAAAAAATAAAAAATTACCTTCAAAGAAATTGCAAAAGCTAGCCGTGTTTATAGATAATGACGACATTTTACGAATTGGAGGTCGGCTTTCTAAATCGGATTTACCTTACGAATCGAAACACCCCGCACTTCTTCCGAAACATGATCATGCGGTTAACTTGATCATTGATCATTATCATTCGCGCAATTGTCACACCGGGCCTAGTCTTTTAATGTCCCTTATTCGACAACGATTTTGGATATTAGACACTAGGACAATCATTAGGTCTAGAGTGCACAAATGTAACACGTGTTTCCGAGTAAAACCCGTGCATCCTACGCCAATAATGGCTGATCTTCCCTCTTATCGTCTGCAAGAAGCGAAAGCCTTTCTGCACACAGGTGTAGACCACGCAGGTCCACTTCGTGTAACACCAACGCGCCGCCGCGGTTATCAGTCGCAAAAAGCTTATATATGCTTATTTGTATGCCTTGTGACAAAAGCCGTTCATATTGAGCTTTCGTCAGATTTAACTACTGACTGTTTTGTCATGGCTGTAAAAAGATTTTTAGCACGCAAAGGTCCGATTTCCTGTTTTTACAGTGACAATTCTGGAACTTTCCTTAAAGCCAAATCGCAGTTGAACGAAGTATATTCCCTTCTGAATAGTTCCGATTATAAAAATAAGTTAAACCTTGAATTACAAATTAATCGCATTGAATGGAAAAATATTCCCCCTCGGTCCCCTCACTTTGGATCTATGTGGGAAAGTAATATAAAATGTGTCAAAACACATTTATATCGAGTCATCGGTAATCAGCTTCTTACCTACGAGGAGTTAATTACAGTGCTAACGCAAATTGAATGCATACTAAACTCGCGCCCGCTTTGTTTAATATCGTCAGATCCGCATCCTGAAATTTTAACGCCGGCCCACTTCTTAATGTCTACTCCGCTACAATATTTTCCAGCAGCGCCTTTACCTAGCGAACGCCCTAACCTCGTACAGCGAACAAGACTACTAGATAGCTTAGTTCAGTCTTACTGGAAGAAATGGCGCTTAGAATACTTACACACTTTACAAGTTAGGCAAAAGTGGTGTACACCTGATAATCCTGTTAAAGTAGGTACGGTAGTTTTAATTGGGCATGATGATTTACCGCCTTTACAATGGCCGCTAGGAATAATTACGAAGGTTTATCCTGGGGCTGATAA
The DNA here is from genome assembly GCF_902806685.2 of Maniola hyperantus. NCBI lineage: Eukaryota > Metazoa > Arthropoda > Insecta > Lepidoptera > Nymphalidae > Maniola > Maniola hyperantus. Next base: position 1,799,639 of record NC_048547.1, read on the forward strand.
TGTGGTTCGTGTTGCTTTAGTTAAAACCGAATCTGGCGAATTCAAACGTCCGGTTGTAAAACTTTACCCACTTCCAACGCAATAAACGCATTGTAATTTATAAAAAGTAATAGAATAAGTAGATATAGGTACTTTAGTATTTAACTTGATTAATTTGATGTACTTAAATATAATTTCTTTACCGCTATTTTATTAGATTTATAAATAAACTTTATCTTATTTTGTTATATTAATTATCGCTCGCGCAAATTATTGCAATAATTATGAAGTATTGGACTTCGTCAACGCGGGGAGTATGGTTGTGCAATGAGAAACCTGGAAATTATTACGCAAAATATTGTTTAATACACCTATTACTAGAAAGAATCATTGTACCGTTTTCTTTAGTTAATTCATTCATAGCTCCCTAGATGACGCTATATAGGTGTTGCATCGTGGCAAATCGCGCGCACACACGCTCCCGTCATAGGAGCACCTGTCAACGCCATATGTAAAAACGCAGTCTGAAAAATGACACGCTAACATCCGCTCGCGCGCAGGCCACCTATGGCCTTGCATTGGTACCAGCACGAAAATCTAGAAACGCTCTCACGCATCCCTAAGGCTGATTCAAGGAGTCCTGGAGAATTTCATAAGAACAGGTCAGTGATTTCTTCCTTGTATATATCTGTTTTAGGCATTATTTTGTTGTTTTTTCTAGGTCTTTTGTTGCACATACCATCGCCGCTAATTCCATACTATTGCAGTATAATTATTATAATTAATTTCGCACACGCACCCAGGATCAGTGACTATTTACACGTCGCCGATCCATCTGTTACTTTTTCAATGTCTGTCTGTTACTTTTTCAATGTCTGTCTGTTACTTTTTCAATGTATGTCTGTTACTTTTTCAATGTCTGTCTGTTACTTTTCACGACCCGTAGAAAAGTAGCCTATGTCCTTCCCGGGATGCAATCTATAATTTGTTTTTACCAAAGTCAAATTTCGTCAAAATCAGTTGAACGGATGGGCCGTGAAAGGCTAGCAGACAGACAGACACGCTTTCGCATTTATAATATCAGTTTAGATAATAGATAGATATAGTCATGCGCAGTTGCCAGTGTCAGTGTATTGCTATTATTCAGTGGTTTCTACACATTGTATAGAATAGTGATGTTGTATAACAGATTGTCTGCCCTTTGATAGAGTGATTATTTTCTCATAACCATTTCTCAGAGGCGGTTCCCACGCAACTTGTCTTTCGCTGCGTCAGACACCTACGAGAAACTAATTATAAGTCCCGCAAATTGCTAATGCCCGTGGCCGCCATTTTAGTGACGTCAGCACTAGACTGAAGTTTCGAGCTTATGGTATATTTTTATTTCGGCTGACGTCAAAATGACGTCATTTAGATGTAAATGAGACATGGTTCCAGCGCAATAGCAATTTGCGGGACTTATACTGGCTCTTTTTCGCGACTCCATCCATTATGTAGTTTTGCGTGAAAGAGTGACACACACACACGAACTTTAGCCTTTAAATAATATTCGTGTGAGCTTGCAAGTAATCAGGATCAACAGAAACCATTTATATAATATATGGTTTCGGCGAACATCAAAAGCATACAAATGAGAATATTTTAAGGGTGCCGTGATTAACATTCTGAAATGTACAGGGTTGGGCGAAGGGCGCCAATTACCCTTTAGCGCTTAATCGTATGGTAATTATTTATTTTTCAGATCGTCTCATACCTTGCAGGTTTATTATGAACGCCATCTTGGATAATTACAATCAAACTAATGTTTGACTTGCCAAAATTTAAAAAAAAACTTAACAAAATACAGTTTCTTTTGTTTGCCTTAGTTTTTTTTTGCTAAACGGTCGCAGTATAGCTGAAAAAATTTCTTAAAAATATTTGTTTTCCTGTAAAATTCTTACCTTTAAAAATTCTCAGGAAATTATTTGATTTACCGGGATAAAAAGTAGCCCATATCCTACTCCGAGATGCAACCTACATCTATACCAAATTTCGTCATAATGGGTTAAATGGATGGGCCGTTAAAAGTAACAGACAGCCAGACAGACATTTTTGCATTTATAAATTTAAGTTAAGCATGGGCTTTCCGTGCGAAAATGTGTGTCTTTCCGTCCGACGCGCACTTGCCAGTTTTTTACCCGATTACGACAAAGCCAAAAGGAAGAGTTATGATTTTGGCAGTCTATGTATGTATGTATGTTCGTATCTATATTGTGTGTTCCAGTAAACTACTGGACCGATTTTAATGAATGAGGTGTCAATTGATTCGGTCGACATAGGCTACATTTCATACGAACAAAATCGATCTGACGGATGTTACATCCAAAAAAGTAGGGGTCTGGGGGGTCCTTATTTTTTTGTTTAATCGGTTAAAGTACATGTTTTTACTGAAGTTTCAATAAATAGGTTTTTCGTAACTCAACAAAACTTACAACTTCAGACAAGAAGCCAGGGTTTCGCAAACTTTCCAACTTCCGAGTTTCTTGGCAAAGGTCAATTTTATTTTGAAGTTTTCGGAAGTTGCGAGGTAAACTTGGGCATTTCCGAGACGTTGCATTTATAAGGAAATTCTTCAAACTTACTTTATATACCTAGTTGAAAAACTTTGAGCTGATTGGTAAACAAAACACCGAGTAACGAACATTGGGGAAATAAGGTTTATTCTTTTTTTTATTCGTACCAAAAATTAGGAATAGTAAAAAGAAAAAAATTGAAGTGGACAGGGTAGCACTCATCTATAAGAGATTTCTACTAGAAGTGAGCCTTGCAGTGGGAGAGGTTGTAAAGAAAGAAGAATAGGTACAACAAAGATACAAATTAGCCCTTGACCCCAACGTCTATCGGTTTTACGAACTATGTGCCCTTGCCACTTCAGCTTCGCAACCCGTTGAGCTATATCAGTTACTCTAGTTCTCCTACGGATCTCCTCATTTCTGATTTGATCACGTAGAGAAACTCCAAGCATAGCTCTCTCCATCGCCTGCTGCGTGACTCTTAACTTTCTTCATGAGGCTTATAGTTAGCGACCATGTCTCGGATCCATATGTCATCACTGGCAACACGCACTGTTCGAAGACTTTGGTCTTGCACTGAGGAATTTTAAACGAGAAGATATCTGAATTCTGAACCTGATCTTTTTCTATTTTTAGGGTTCCGTACTTCAAAAGGAAAAACGGAACCCTTATAGGATCACTTTGTTGTCTGTCTGTCTGTCTGTCAAGAAGCCTACAGGGTACTTCCCGTTGACCTAGAATCATGAAATTTGGCAGGTAGGTAGATCTTATAGCTGACATATGAGGAAAAATCTGAAAACCGTGAATTTAGGGTTAGATCACACAAAAAAAATTAAATTGTGGTCATGAAGTAATAATTAGTATTTTCAACTTTCGAAGTGACTAACTATATCAAGTGGGGTATCATAATGAAAGGTCTTCACGTGTACATTCTAAAACAGATTTTTATTTATTTTTATGCATCATAGTTTTTGAATTATCGTGCAAAATGTCGAAAAAATAAGACTGCAGTACGGAACCCTCATTGCGCGAGCCTGACTCGCACTTGGCTGGTTTTTCAAAATAGATCGAAGTGGGTCACTGAGGCCTGGGAGTGGCTTTATTTCGTTCAGTGTCGCTCTGCAACGCATTGATAAGGAGGTGAGAGGCGGTCTGCTGGATACTAGTTACATAATACATTGAACATTGTGCCCAGCTGGCTGATAGCCGTGTTACGGATAAAGTGCAATGGATATGAGATTTATTTAATTTATTTTTAGAGTAGAAAAAGATTAAAGTATCTATTTATTTATTATATTTTTTCGTTGAAACTTTTTACTGTTAGATACATTGATAAGTACAAAAAAATTTAGGGTAGCTCCTACCATCGTATAAGAAATAACATTTTATTTTTGTTATTTATTTTCATAGCGGCAATTTTGAAATTTTTATTATTTTGTTGTTATAGCGGCAATAGAAATACTTTGTACAGATTCTGTGAAAATTTCAACTTTCTAGGTACCTATTACGGTTCACGAGATTCAGCCCGCTGACAGACAGACAGACGGACGGACGAACGGATGGACGAACAGAGAAGGCTTAGTAATAGGGTCGCGTTAGCACAATTATCACCGTTAGCCACAATTATTTATAAGTTACTAGCTGACGCCCGCGACTTCGTCCGCATGGATTTAGGTTTTTAAAGATCCCATGGGAACTCTTTGTTTTTCCGGGATAAAAAGTAGCCTATGTCATTCTCTAGGTCTTTGACTATACTGATGCAAAAAATCACGTCAATCCGTTGCTCCGTTGCGACGTGATTGATGGACAAACCAACAAACAAACACACTTTCGCATTTATAATAAGGGTAATGATTTGACTGACCTGGAATCTAACTTGAGACAGGTATAGCACGCGACAGGTCGACATGGCAATCAGGGTACGAGGCGGGGGGACGCCCCGCACACCCGCACAGCCCCCTCATACCGCGATTGCTATCTTGACCTGTCGCGTGCTATAGAAGCCTTCTTATCGCTTCGCCATGATATCGTATGCTAATCGCAATTCGAAATCACGCACGGCGCAAATGTAATTATTAGTCGATACTTACGACAATTAGCGGTACAAAGCGTGCATAATTAGATAATATACATTGTATTGTGTAAACAAAGGTTTGGATTAGCATTGTACTCGACTACTCGCTTGTCGCTACTAATTCAATAAGCCCTTACACAAAAGGGATGACATCTCTATAGAGCAGGGCCGGGTATATTATATTTTGCAAATCGCTGCTCTATAGAGTTGGATCCGCATGCTTTTCGGAGCTATGTGAGTTTCAATTAGTAATTAAGTATCACTTGCTTTAACGGTAAAGGAAAACATCGTGAGGAAACCTGCATGCCTGAGAGTTGTCCACATGTGAAAAATCACGTGAAAAGTCTTTCATAATATTATGTAATACGTGCTAGTTGCTTACATTTCTTATTAAAAATAGTAACCTGTGAAAGTAGCCTGTGAAAAATCATCAAGCAAAATCTCACAAAGAAAATTGTTGCATTTTATTCCGCTTTATTGTTTAATGTTTATGTTATAACTAGCTTATGCTCGCAACTTCGTCCGCTTGGACTACACAAAATTCAAACCCCTATTTTACCCCCTTAGGGGTGGAATTTTCAAAAATCCTTTCTTAGCGGATGCCTACATCATAATAGTTATCTGCATGCCAAATTTCAGCCCGATCCGTCCTGTAGTTTGAGTTGTGCGTTGATAGATCAGTCAGTCAGTCACCTTTTCGTTTTATATATTTAGATTCAGAAGAAGACAGCTCAACGGTTGAGGAGCGGACTGAATTCCGAAAGGTCGCCGGTTCAAACCCCACCCGTTGCACTATTATTGTCGTACCTGCTCCTAGCACAAGCTAACGCTTAGTTGGGGGGGAAAGGGCAATATTAGTCATGACTAAAAAATATCGGGCACGCACGAACATCTTGTATGAAAGTGCGACCGTATTACTAAGCCTCCGCTGTACGTCCGTACGTCTGTCTGTCAGCGGGCTGGGGATTTAAATTATAAATAAAAGATGATAGTTTATATGACAGTCCGTCATTTTTAAGTTATATCTAAGTATGAAAAATTCGAAGGGCTTTCAAGCAAAAATTAATAAGTAGGTACTCGTTTCAGAATTTTTGGAAATTCCACCTTCTCATCGATCTTCGTAAATTCCACTCGAGCGAAGCCAGGGCGGGCCAACTAGTCTGAAATAAATACGAAACTCGACACTACCAATTTGCTAGTCTCAAGGGAGGTGTCAGTCAGTGCGTAATGTTATTCCGCAGAAATATACCTACTTGCAAAATATATGATTTATGTGCTATCTAATACCTAACTTATAGGTACATATTATTATTATACATTAGGCACATATTAGGTACATATTATTATTATTATATGGTTTAGTTTATTTAGCTATTGGTATTTAGGTTTATTTTACACCACCTCTCATTGTCCATTTGTTCGTTTTTTCCCTAGCGTTAAGGTTGTCTGGAAGAGATCGTTATTTAGCGATAAGACCGCCTTTTTGTACCTACTTATTAAGATTTCTTTTTGTAGCCTGTCATTTGTGTTTCTGTGGTGCAATAAAGTATATACATACATACATACATACATACATACATACATACATAATAAAGATAACTATAGTATGCGACAGGTCGAGATGGCAATCTGGGTGTGAGGCGGGGGTGCCCCGCACACCCGCACGTCATCCGCGCTATCCTGCAGTGGGTTAGCACGGGGGCTGAGCCGGTGTGTGGGGCGTCCGGTCCCCACCCTGATTGCCATCTTTACACTGTGGTCGTAGGTATATGTTTATAGGTACATATGTCGTAACCCGTGATTAGAATGTTTTCAGAATTCATTAGAAATGTCCTGTTTACTATTTACCATATTGCGCTAAACACTACGCTAGATATAAATCAGGCAAATGCCGTCGAGGTGGACAAAATAATTTGAGCGGACTGACAAACGGCCGACGTTTCTAGTTTACTCGTGACCGGTATATGCTGTGTGCAATATTAGAGGCAGCTACGCCGATTTCATCTAAGGACGTGGACCCACTAAAGGTGTGAAGGCAGGACTTTAGTAAATGGGTCATTCCGTAAAATAATCATGTTCTATCGACACTTATTTATTTATTTATTTTATTTATTAGGAACACACACAATACATTAATTTAACACAAACTACGACACTTATAAACAAACACAGGCTGATAAATGTATCTATAAAATGTGTACACAGCATTTGCAAAATATCTAGACAAATAAAAAGAACCTAACTAACTACTTAACTAAACAAATAACTAAGTTACTTAGGAGATGAACCCACCGTAAAATGATAAGAGCTTTTTTTTGAATGCAGTAGCTGAGTCATGAAATATGTCGATGCCAGGTATCTTTTTTGATATTTCGTTAAATTTTGCACATATACGCATAATTGGGGCTGGATTTCCTAGATGAGATTTGGTGAAAGGTATATGGAAGATTTTTGGGGATATAAAACTACGGGATTGTCTATGTGGAACAGATAAGGATATTCGATTGAGAAGGTTACTACACTTAACTTTATTTCGTAATATTTTATGAAGAAAGCACAAGTCAAGTATTTCGCGCCTATTTCGAAGAGATGTCATGTTAAACTCAGCCAAACGCTGATAATATGGCTGTCTGTGTGAGATGCCACTGACGTTAAAAGCTAAGTGTCGAGTAAAGGCGCGTTGTATACTTTCAATGCGTTGAGAATGCACAATGTAAGTAGGATTCCAGATAGTGCTGGCAAATTCAAGACCACTTCTCACTAGGGCCTTGTATAAAGTAATATTTGTCTTGATTGAGAATCCCTTAGTGTTGCGTCTTAAAAACCCCAAGAGCTGAGCAGCTTTATTAGCAATATTGTCACATGTGATCTAAAATTTAACTTTTTGTCACTTGCAAGGAAAAACATCATATCTCATTTTTCGCAACTTTACAGCAGTGATTTTTATTTATTTATTTCGATACAATTTAGCTCTTGACTTCGATCTCACTTATGCAGTCTAAAGATAAATGGGGGCTAACTTGGAAGGGGTAAGGCAATTTCATTGAACCCACACCCCTCATCTTTTTGCGGGTAGGTAGGGTGGTAACTAGCCACGGCCGTAGCCTCCCACTAGCGCAGAGCAATGTACAATTTATATAATTCTAGGATCTATAATATTATTATGTTAATGAAAAATGTGTAGGTCACATTAAATATAATTCGCCAAGTGTTTACTACCTTGACATACATAATAATATAATTTGCACTATGTAGGTACATGTCTGCATATTATTGTTGTATGTAAGCTACTATGTACAGTCATATCGCCTATATGTAAATTGTGGTGTAAATTGATAACATATTCTGACAAAGTAAAGAGGAAAACCATATTCCAAAATGCCGTAATACCATGTTGCTAAGTGCGATTCAGGCTCTTGCAACGAGGGTTTCGTACTATACTCGTATTTTTTCAACATTTTGCACGATAATTCAAAAACTATGATGCACAAAAACAAATAAAAATCTGTTTTAGAATGCACAGGTGAAGCCCTTTCATATGATACCCCACTTGATATAGTTATCTTACTTCGAATATTTAAAATACTAATTATTAGTTTATGACTACAATTTCATTTTTTTTGTGTGATGTAACCACAAAATCACGGTTTTCAGATTTTTCCCCAAATGTCAGCTATAAGATCTACCTACCTGCCAAATTTCATGATTCTAGGGCAACGGGAAGTACCCTGTAGGTTTCTTGACAGACAGACGGACAGACAGACAGACAGACAACAAAGTGATCCTATAAGGGTTCCTTTTTTCCTTTTGAGATACGGAACCCTAAAAAGTTAATCCACCCAGGCTTTGTGTGGTTACATGGAATTTCTGAAAATTCTTTCTTATAGGTCTTGTATCCACCAAAGAGGAGATAGGCGAAGATGTTATTTACAGACCAATCAGGTTACAGAAAAGACGTGAAAAATTATCACAGCATCTAAATATATAAAAGGAAAAGCTGACTGACTGACTGACTGTCTGATCTATCAACGCACAGCTCTAACTATTGGACGGATCGGGCTGAAATTTGGCATGCAGATAGCTACCTATTATATGACTTAGACATCCGCTAAGAAAGGATTTTTGAAAATTCAACCCCTAAGTGGGTAAAATAGGGGTTCGAAATTTGTTTAGTCCACGCGGACGAAGCTGTAAACATACGCTAGTTCACACATAAAAATATTGCCCTTTTGAAAATCCGCATATCAGGCGATAGACCTGACCTATGCGAGACGTGCATGCATAATACTTACCTACATTAGGCGCAGACCACACAGAATTCCGGTTCCATGCCGCGGCCGGTTCGGTGGGTACAACTAAGTACAAATTAAAAAAAAAAGTGTGATACGCTTAAATATTCAGCTCAAGCACACAAAGTTATGTGGAAGCAACTGTTTGAGCTTTCAGTTGCCCAAAACATGATGTAGTTGTATTGTTAAAGGGACGCGGCCGTAAGGAATGTACATCGGCCTTTAGAATGACATTTCGACTTTGTAGAGCGTTGTCTCTGTCACTCATACCTATATGATATTATACCAAAGTCCAAACGTTGATTTGCGTTGTTGAAACATTGTCCCTCTCACTCTTGAGTATGTCTCGCCTGTGGTGATTGGAATAGCATGCGCTCCCGTTCGATTCGGAGCAACCATGGAGAACACTCTTAAGGTGACGCAGTACGCTCGACCGAACCTATTTGCTTTTCACTTGACATTGTATGAGAAAGGTGAGAGGCACGATGATTTTCACCGAAATCAAGGGTTTAGGAAAAGTATTTTTGAGAAAAAACTACTGAATTTATGTTTGCAAAGTAAAGTTATTTCAACTAATGAATAAATAAACTATGTCTAATGATAATTTTTTTTAGAATTTTCATATCCCTAATCTTATTTATTTACGCCAATTGTCATAAATTTAGTGTAAAAAAAGGAATCTTTTGAGGCTCGTAACTTTTAAATCAATATTTTTTTCAATGTTTTATATATCAATGAACCTAGATAAAGACGAGATAAATCGATATAATTCTTAGTTTTGAGCGTACAATATCGAATATGGTTGTATTTTCCCTCCTACGTTTGTATTAAGAAAGCACTGAAGTGAGTCCCCTTAAACGACCGAATCGGATTGCTACCGGATTCAGATTTCAGTGTAGTCTGAGCTTTACAGGCATAGCTAGGCGAGGCGTGGCAAGGCCGTCGGCCACTCTATATGCCAATGGTCAGTAAGTAGGTACTGCATTATGCAACTTTGAACTGAAGCGACTGTTTAATGCCATCTAGTAGCGACACTTTGCAGTTATCGAAAGTCGAAACTACTGTACTGAGTTAACATACATATCACCAATTTCGTCACTGGCAGTAAGCGAGACCGTGGCCGAATGGTCTAGGCATCGGGCGCGAACCCAGAAGATGCAGGTTCGATTCCTGCCAGTCACGCAGTTTTTGATATGTATTTAAAATTATTTAGTAATTTCCTTGAAGTGTAGGTAAACACTAAAAAATTATAAAAAATATTAGATATAACTTTTAGAAGAATTTTTAAAAGGTGTCAAATTTTTACCCGACTATGGCAAAGCCAATTGGAAGGGTTATGATTTTTGAAGTCCATGTATGTACGTTTGTATCTATGTGTGTTCCACCGTAGCGTCTACACTACCGGACCGATTTTGATGAATGAGATGTCAATTGATTCGTTGTTAAAGTCCGAGTGACATACAGCCGTACTTAGAGTCGTTTAATCGTTACTTAAGATTGAGTTAAAACGAACTCTTGTATCGAGTACAATGAAAGAGGAAATAATACTGAGTCTTGTTTTCACTGGACTAAACTGAGAACCTTCGCCTTTTTTGGAAGTCGGTTTAAAAATGAAGTCGATCCTTTGCTCCGTTGCGGCGTGATTGAAAGACAAACCAACAAACAATCAAAAAAACATATTTATAATAACAACTATTTGTAGTGATTAAGTAATCACCCCATTTTGATAACATTGTCGCCAATAATAAAATTATTATTGGATGACGAAATTTATGATAGGTAACTAGAGCGAAAACAGCTCACTTCTTTCAAGTGCCCTGATTGAATTAATACAATACTTGGGAATAATAACAAACCACTTAATCTTAAGTACCATAATATTAATGCATAATTTTTCCTCTAATTGCGATGTTGCTAAGGAACATAGATTTTCGCTGGGCGCCTTCTTGATTCCCTACAAATTATTTTCTGTGTACAGTTCTTGCAATTCACGAAGGCGAGTGAACTTTACTTGTGGTTACGTCGTATACACGGGTATCGCATGTGTGCGTGCATGTCGGACCAATCAGTCGCGAGCAAGCACTCGCAAACGCACACATTTACTGTACCTTACTTATACCGATACAACGTAACACAAGCATAAGCCACTCGCCCTCGTGAAATGCAAGAACTATAACTCCCTTTTCCATGTGTCACTCTCCCTGGAGCTGACGTCACGGGAACAGAAGATTCCCGCAGCCTTTTTTTTAATTTATAGACTAGCTCTTGGCACACTCTTGGCTGCAATCAGACCTGATGGCAAGTGATGATGCAGCCTCAGATGGAGCGCGCTTGCCTAGTAGAATTCACTCTTGACTTGAAGGTAGGAAGGTATTATAATTTGAGGGGAAAACTGATGCTGGAAGGGTGTTCCAAATCTTAGCGATTTAGCGCTCCGTTACGATGCCGTATATGCCGATATGGGGTATTTCCCGTATGGATTTAATAAAACTACCATATCCCTTCCAAGTTAGCGCACTACTATCTTAGACTGCATCATCACTTACCATCAGGTGAGATCGCAGTTAAAGGCTAACTAATATCTGAATTAAAAAAAAAAATAGTAAACTTAATATTATTGAAACCTATTATAAAATTGGATTTGACTTTTGAAACAAAACAAAGTTGCCAGCATGCCGGAAACGTATCTATTCTAAATTTCTAACTATATCGCATAAAGGTGAACGCACACTTATCCGAACCGAACGCGTCGAACGAGTCGAACGAAACGAATTTTGGAATTCTGTATATGAAATCTCATGAAACCTCGCACACTTCTCCGCGTCGAATCGTCCGAATCTGCAAGAACCCCAGAAATCCTAGACGAATTCGGATGACGTCATCAGATTCGGCGCGATTTATGCGGTTGACTCGACCTATGCGCTCGCATTCTATCAGGTGCGTACAGAGCAAAGCACGCGTGCTATTTCTTCATTGTTTAAAAAAATGAGTGATTCTTATTTATGTCGATTCTTTCGGCGTGGTCGATTCATCTGGTGCAGATATGTGTGCGAGGCCCTCTTGACTTCGATTCGTTCGATGCGTTCGGCTCGGATAAGTGTGCGTTCACCTTACGGCTATAAATAATATTGTATAAATTTCACATTGAGTTCATTAGAATTATTAAAAATATATGAATAAAATTTTATGGGCTTACGTAACTGATGGCGATTTCATGTTATTTCCACATAGTTTATACCCTTTTATGTGCTCCAGGTACAATAATATCATAAGTTTTATTAACTCTATTAATGATATTATTAAAATATTTCACACAAATGGTATACCTAATGGGTGCATGATTTTACATTCTATAAATGCAACAATGTTACTAAAGTTGAATCATTAGTGAGCGGTGGAAGATTAAAAAATACTTCCTTCATACATAAAATCTGCATGATTTGTCAGTAAAGCATGATTGTTTCAGTAATTGATAATTAATTTTCTAGTAAATCTATAAATCTGTTGCGTTACTAACTTATTAAATCGATAAAGGCTACTAAACGGATAATTTAGGCTACTTTTTATCTCGGAAAATAAAAGAGTTTCCACGCGAACGTCACGGGCATCAGCTGGTACATCAGGTGATGTACCAGCTGATGCCCATATTATAAATGCGAAAGTGTGTTTGTTTGTTGGTTTGTCCTTCAATCACGTCGCAACGGAACAACGGATCGACGTGATTTTTGCATGGGTATAGTTAAAGACCTAAAGAGTGACATAGGCTACTTTTTATCCCAGAAAATCAAAAAATTCCCACGGGATTTTTGAAAACCTAAGATTTTTAAAAGCGGTTTTATACGGATAGGCTATGAAAACGGACAGACAGACACGTCATCTAAATATTATAAAAAAGGTGACTGACTGAATGACTGATCTATCAACGCACAACTCAAACTACTGGACGGATCGGGCTGAAATTTGGCATGCATATAGCTATTATAACGTAGGCATCCGCTAAGAAAGGATTTTTGAAAATTCAACCCCTAAGGGGGTGAAATAGGGGTTTGAAACTTGTGTAGTCCACGCGGACGAAGTCGCGAGCATAAGCTAGTACGTTATAAAAACAAAAAGTACGATACGTTTTAAGGTGTACATTTACAGTAAATTTTTTTCCACTAGTAAAAAAATGTAAATGAATCTTGCGGCAGGTAGGTAAGGTATGCGTGTTTCCGCTTATACCTTGCGACACACGCCAACCGGTATCACTGATAACATACCGAACGACTGATAAGGCAGCCATGCGTCCAAGTCGACGGCCTTAACGGATTAGAAAGGGCCCAGGTTTTTTTACCTTACCAAAACGGGTGTAGGTTTTAGGTGTTTTTTTGTATTTGGTTCACTTGTAAATTGGTTTGACATTGATATATCATGCGATCTATCGTGCGATCTAGTAATAATTATGTTGCTAAAAATTTTAAGGCGTTGTAGTTAGCTAAGGCATTCCGAACCAGTGAGTAAATGCATCTGACGATTCAAAAATACTTGTAAAAGTTTAATTGAATAAAAAATATTTTTATTTTTATTTAATTTAATTTAAGTTTTTCTTCTCTCGCAAATTATAGCATTTTCAATGATTGTGAAAGAATCAGTGCACTTTTGGCTCGGCCAAGTCCTAAACAATACAATTACATACGTTCATTCACACGGCGGCGCGCGTACGGTGAAAAGTTAAAAGTGAAAACATTCAGTAATTTTCATTCCCATTTTTCTTTATCAAAACTAGGTTTTTGATTTTAGAAATGGAGAACATTTTTAAGTAAGTTTCTTATGGAAGTCTTCAAAAAAGTGATAAGTAGGTACCTATTTAATCAATCTTTATCAAGGCTATACACTTAGTTATATACCTATTTGGTTTTGAGCACAGAGGAGAGAATGGTTTTGAGTATGATAAGTAATTCAAATATTATTTTTTTTACTTTAAACCCTCCGCACGGGCCTCCTCTGAGCATGAGCAGCGTTTGCCATAGTCCACCTCGCTGGCCAAATGCGGCTGGCTGCGGATTGGCAGACTTCACACACCTTTGGGAACATTATGGAGAACTCTCAGGCATGCCGGTTTCCTCACGATGCGATGTTTTCCTGATTATTTAATTTCTTAAAACGCACATAACTTTGAATAGTTAGAGGTGCGTGCCCGGTATCGAATACTCGACCTCCCGAATAGACGTCGTTACCATTAGGCTATCGCAGCTTTTATGCTTCCCACCTTCTTCTTCATCATCATCATCAACAACAACCGATAGACGTCCACTCCTGGACATAGGTATCTTGTAGGGACTTCCACACGCCACGGTCTTCGGTCTTGCGCCGCCTGAATCCAGCGGCTCCCTGCGACTCGTCTTATGTCGTCCGTCCACCTAGTGGGGGGGGGTCTTCCAACGGTCATCCGGTGCGAAGTCACCATTCCAGCACCTTGGGACCCCAACGTCTATCGATTTTACGAACTATATGCCCCACCCATTGCCACTTAGCTTCGCAACCCGTTGAGCTTTATCGGTTACTCTAGTTCTCCTACAGATCTTCTCCTTTCTGATTTGATCACTTGATCACGTAGAGAAACTCCCCACCTTGTATGTAAACAAAATGTAACACAAATCAGTATGGAATATGGTTACAAAATATACATATTGCCATCACAGTGCATGCAATGTTGTGTGTATTACTGTTACCACGAGTGGCATTATTACGCGATGGCCAAATCATTTGACGTGTTGAAATCAATTTACAATAATTGCAATAGAGCCTATCATTTGTTGAGGCGCGGCTGCTTACATAGGAGCCTTATTTGCCTACTAGCTTATGCCCGCGAGTTCGTTGAATTTCCCAAAATCCTTTCTTAGCGTATATCTACGTCATAATATTCAGCCCGATCCGACCAGTAGCTTGAGCTGTGCGTTGATAGATCAGTCGATCAGTCACCTTTTCCTTTTTAGGGTTCCGTACCTGAAAAGGAAAAACGGAGCCCTTATAGGATCACTTTGTTGTCTGTCTGTCTGTCTGTCTGTCGGTCTGTCTGTTGGTCTGTCAAGAAACCTACAGGGTACTTCCCGTTGACCTAGAATCATTAAATTTGGCAGGTAGGTAGGTCTTATAGCTGACATTCGGGGAAAAATCTGAAAACCGTGAATTTGTGATTACATCACTATCAAAAGAATATCATATGAAAGGGCTTGCCCTGAACATTCTAAAATAGATTTATTTTTATTTTTATGCATCATAGTTTAGAATAGAATGGAATAGAATAGAATAAATTTTTATTGCATTAACTGTGTAGGTACATTAGGTGTTATACTTGTTATAAAGTTCTAACAGTTTGCCACTTTGTGGCGTGCAATACTGGTTACATACAATATTTTTAAATATTACAATTTTTAACTATTTTGTTTTTGAATTATCGTGCGAAATGTTGGAAAAAACGACTGTACTGAAAAAACCCTTGTTGCGCGAGCCTGACTCGCACTTGGCCGGTTTATTTGTTGCGAGATTTAAACCCGTGACCCTTTAGTGAGCATCTAAGCCTTGTAACTACCAGGCTATCGCGGCATATTCATAAGTAAGCATTTAATTAATTGATTCTCAGAGTTAGTTCCTATGAAGAAGCAGAGACCATTGTTTCGATTTTTTTCTTATAATAATAATAATTGTTATACATCGACAAAAATTATATTGCTTTTTAATTGATTTTATTAACGATTAATGATTGCTGTTCCGTTTAATTGAGCATGTCATGTTGATTGATTGGGAAGATTTTTTATAGTATTCTTTGGTTTGTAATGGAGAATGGAACATAATTTTACTTTTATCGTTGCCGCGCGAGTTTTTAAGGGTTCCGTACCCGAATGGTGCCAACGGCACCTTATTTACAAAGCCTCCGCTGTCCATCCGTGTGTCTGTATGTCAGCGGGCTGTATCTCGTGAACCGTCATCAGTACCCTTATTATAAATACGAAAGTGTGTTTGTTTGTTGGTTTGTCCTTCAATCACGTCGCAACGGTGCAACAGATTGACGTGATTTTTTGCATGGGTATAGACCTGGAGAGTGACATAGGCTATTTTCATCCCGGGAAATCAAAGAGTTCTCACGGGATTTTTAAAAAACCTAATTCTTAATTAGTAGGTGGATAATTGAAATTTTCACAGAATGTGTATTTCTGTTGCCGCTATAACAACAAGTAAGAAATTTTTCAAAATGGCAGCCGCGAAAATTGAAAAGAAATAAAAAGTGTTGTCTTGTACGGAACCCTTCATCTGCAAGTGCGACTCGCAATTGACCAATTTTTATTCATTTGTCAAACCGGTACAATAGCGCGGGTGAGGTGGGGGCGTGCAGGGCTTCCCCCGCGCCTCATACCCAGCTTGCCATCTAGACCTGACGCGTATATAGGTATAGACTATTAGTGCCCCTTGCCATGTCCCATAAAGGCACGGGCTTGGTGTAACATCCCTTACACCTACCCCAATATTTTAAAAAGTAAACTAGCTTATGTCCGCGACTTCGTCCGCGTGGACTAAACAAATTTCAAACCTCTATTTCACCCCCTTAGGGGTTGAAATCTGCATGCCAAATTTCAGCCTGATCCGTCCAGTGAGCTGTGCGTTGATAGATCAGTCAGTCAGTCAGTCAGTCAGTTAGTCACCTTTTCCTTTTATATTTTTAGGGTTCCGTACCTCGAAAGGAAAAACGGAACCCTTATAGGATCACTTTGTTGTCTGTCTGTCTGTCAAGAAACCTACAGGGTACTTCCCGTTGACCTAGAATCATGAAATTTGGCAGGTAGGTGAGTCTTATAGCTGGCTTTAGGGGAAAAATCTGAAACCGTGAATTTAAGGTTAGATCACACAAAAAAAAATTAATTGTGGTCATAAACTAATAATTAGTATTTTCAATATTCGAAGTAAGATAACTATATCAAGTGGGGTATCATATGAAAGGGCTTTATCTGTGCATTCTAAAACAGATTTTTATTAATTTTTATGCATCTTAGTTTTTTAATTATCGTGCAAAATGTCGAAAAAATACGACTGTAGTACGGAACCCTCAGTGTGCGAGTCTGACTCGCAATTGGCTGGTTTTTTTTAAATTAATAAACCTCAGCAAAAGTATCGCAAATGTCACTAAGCCTTTGTTCCAACCCGGATCCGTGTACAACATACCGCCAAAAGACTTTTTACTTTATATGCATTATGTAAGGTGCATTTTAGAATGTGTTTATTGTGGAGGTTAGAATGTTTTAACATTGCGAGACTGTATGGACATCAATGAATGTCAAGGGTAGAAACCTAGACAGAGAAACGCATAGACTGACTGTAAAGAAAGAAAAAACTATGTTGACGCACAGCCAGTTTTTAGGGTTCCGTACCTCAAAAGGAAAAACGAAACCCTGATAGGATCACTTCGTTGACTGTTTGTCTGTCAAGAAACCTACAGGGTACTTCCCGTTGACCTAGAATCATGAAATTTGGCAGGTATGTAGGTCTTATAGCAGACATTAGGGGACAAGTCTGAAAACCGTGAATTTATGGTTACGTCACAATTTTTTTTTTAAATAATATGTTCTTGAACAAAATTAGTATTTTCAACTTTCAAAGTAATAATAAGATACCAAGTGGAGTATCATATGAAAAGGCTTTACCTGTACATTCTAAAACAGATTCTTATTTATTTTTATGCATATCAGTTTTTGATTTATCGTGCAAAAAGTCGAAAAAATAAGACTGAAGTACGGAACCCTCGGTGCGCGAGTCTGACTCGCACTTGGCCGGTTTTTTTATTGTAAGACAGGTTTGCGCTTGACGACAATATAATGTGGTTTAGGTTGAAGCGCGTTCAACCTAAACCACAGGGCATCTTCTAGGTTGCCCAGAAGATGCCTATTCAGTATTCACTCTTGCGTTGAAGTTACTTGTGTACAGAAAACATGGATGCTGGAAGGGACATCTTAGCGGTTCGTATCAGAAACGTTTCGTGCGAGTAGAGTGATCGTGAGCACTCTAGTGGTCAGTGTGTGTGAGCACTCCAGTGATCAGCGCCATCTAGTGACTTCTTGTCACTAGATGGCGCTGTTTCAATTCTATACAAATCGTAGTTAACTTTATGCGATCGAATAGGTAGGAAATCTCTCACTAGGCACACAGTCCTTGCCTGTGACGTAGAGATCAAGTTCTGCCAACTGTACCTAGATATTACAGTCTATAGGTTCCTTAGTCTATGACCAGAAGCCTACGCTATAGTAATGTTCTGTACTCTATGATTTGCGTTGGTTCCGCGATGTATTGATTGGCGTTAATTTGGCTAATTAGCTTAATTAGTTGCGGCCTTCGACTGCGTAATGGCCTTGGGATAGGTAGGTGACGACAAAATGTGTTTGTTTTTTTAATATATCCATAATAATATTAATGCCGTGATAGCCTAGTGGTTAGGATGTCCGCCTCTCAATCGGAGGTCGGGGGTTCAATCCCGGGCACGCACCTCTAACTTTTCGGAGTTATATGCGTTTTAATTAATTAAATATCACTTGCTTTAACGGTGAAAGAAAACATAGTGAGAAAACCTGCATGCCTGAGAGATCTCTATAATGTTCTCAAAGGTGTGTGAAGTCTACCAATTCGCACGACTATGGCCAAAACCCTTCTCACTCTGTGCCACGGCGCCAACACAACATCTTTTAAATAAATAAATAAAAATCTTTTTTATTCGTATAAACTTTTACAAGTACTTACGAATGGTCGGATGCATCTACCACTGGTTCGGAATGCCTTTCCTACCGAGAAGAACCAGCAAGAAACTCGGCGGTTGAACTCTTTTCAAATATTTGATATGGGTACTACAAGATTATGCCATATATAAAATAGTATTTGCAGTCTTGTGCGTTGCTGGAACGAGCTGCAGGTCAAATCCACGCTCTTTTATCATTTAGATAATCTTCAATTGTGTAATATGCTTTTTTCAGGAGCATATTTTTAATAGATTTTTTAAACTTGTGCAAAGGTAAGTCCAAAATAGTTTGCGGGATTTTATTATAAAAGGTAATACCCATACCCACAAATGACTTTTGGACTTTCCTGAGGCGGAAGGTAGGAGCTGCAAGCTTGTCTCTGTTTCTAGTTAGCCTATTGTGTAGATCACCAATTTTCTTGTAACTAAGAATATCGGTTAATAATAAAAGAATATCGGTAATAACATCGGTTTTAGACAATTAGTGTGCATAGCTTCATATTAAATGTTCTACCACTGGAACATCCGATTAAAATCTGGGCCCGACAGCTGACAAGTGGGAATCGGCTCTTACGGAAATAATCAACTTTGACGGACGGACGGAGAAAATTGCACCATAATAAGGGTTCCATTTTCAGATCGAACCCCCGATCTCCGATTAAGAGGCGGACGTCCTTATCAGTAACCACTAGGTTATCACAGCTAATTTTCAATATGCACATTGCGCCCTTAGTATTGAACACGCATATATTTTATGCGTGTTCAAAAATACCGTTTCAAAACTCGATTATAATATAATATCGATTTAGTAAATACTGCTTGCTCGGTGAATTTAATTGAGTCAGCCCATTTAAAGCTCCTTTAAAACATATATTATTATAGCCTATAATGATAGGCACCAAAATGCAGTTGTATTATAAAGGGTTCACCACACTGAATGCGGCTACGCGACATTGATAAGTAAAGGGCTATTAAATTAAATGAATTACTGGTTTTTATTGCATTCTTGAGACATCATCATCATCATCAACCGATAGACGTCCACTGCTGGACATAGGTCTCTTGTAGGTGTCACACGCCACGGTCTTGCGCCGCCTGAATCCAGCGGCTCCCTGCGACTCGTCTGATGTCGTCCGTCCACTTAGTGGGGGATCTTCCAACCCTGCGTCTTCCGGTGCGAGGTCGCCATTCCAGCACCTTGGGACCCCAACGACTATTGGTTTTACGAACTATGTACCCTGCCCATTGCCACTTCAGCTTCGCAATCCGTTGAGCTATGTCTTGAGACATAATAATCATATAATATGACATTATTATTTTATACTATATATAGCTCAATTACCACTCACTCACTGATTGACATAATTGTTCTCCTAGAAAGAGATAGAAAATGATATAATAATGTATGGGAGATATGTTCAGAAGTGGGATTTGAGTAGGGAAAAATTATGACATTTCAGAAAAACAAGATGGCGGCCGACCTGACTTTTGTAACTTTTTTGTTTTCCAACCGATTTTGTTTAAACTTGCAGTTGTTTTAGATATTAGCAAACGATTTTTAGAAAAAGTGAAAAATATTGAAAAAACAAGATGGCGGCCGAGATTTTCAAAAAATTTCCTCCTGTAAAATTTTGTATGAAACTTTTTTTTTTCACTTATAGTTTCATATAGAAGACAAAGATTCCTTTAGGGCAACATATGGAGGGAGCTGATGATTGAGGATTTCGGAGACGGGTGAAGGGCACGCTTAGGGTATTGAAGATAGGTGGGAGGTGCTCGACCAAATGTCATTCGAAACCTCATCCAATTGCCAAAAATTTGAAAAAAAATTCAAAATTCCGAAAAAAAGATGGCCGCCATACAAATTTCATCGGCGTCCATCTCGGAGGGTATGACAGATGGAAGAGTGGTTTCTTGGCAAGAGATGATCAGGATCCGAAGGTCTACTCGATGGATTGAAAAAAAATTCAAAATGGCGGAATTTATTTTTGTATGACTTTTTTAAAATTGTTCAAAATGGCGATTATAGACCTCGAGAGCTGCTTTAGCAGCTCGAGCAGCGAGCAAAATACTAGTTATTATACTATATATAGCTCAATTACCACTCACTCACTCACTCACTGACTCATTGACATAATTGTTCTCCTAGAAAGAGACAGAAAATGATATTATAATGTATGGGAGATATGTTCAGAAGTGGGATTCGAGTAGGGAAAAATTATGACATTTCAGAAAAACAAGATGGCGGCCGACCTGACTTTTGTAACTTTTTTGTTTTCCAACCGATTTTGTTACAACTTGCAGCTCTTGTAGATGTTAGTAAACGATTTTTAGAAAATGTAAAAAAAATTGGAAAAACAAGATGGCGGCCGAGATTTTCAAAAAATTCCCTCCTGTAAAATTTTGTATGAAACTTTTTTTTTTCACTTATGGTTTCATATAGAAGACAAAGATTCCTTATGGGCAACATATGGAGGGAGCTGATGATTGAGGATTTCGGAGACGGGTGAAGGGCACGCTCAAGGTATTGAAGATAGGTGGGAGGTGCTCGAGCAAATGTCATTCGAAACCTCATCCAATTGCCAAAAATTTGAAAAAAAATTTAAAATTCCGAAAAAAAGATGGCCGCCATACAAATTTCATCCGCGTCCAGCTCGGAGGGCATGAAAGATGGAAGAGTGGTTTCTTGGCAAGAGATGATCAGGGTCCGAAGGTCTACTCGATGGGTGGAAAAAAAATTCAAAATGGCGGATTTTTTTTTTTAATACAAAATGTATGACTTTTTTAAAATTGTTCAAAATGGCCATTATAGACCTCGAGAGCTGCTTTAGCAGCTCGAGCAGCGAGCAAAATACTAGTTATACTATATATAGCTCAATTACCACTCACTCACTCACTCACTGACTCATTGACATAATTGTTCTCCTAGAAAGAGATAGAAAATGATATAATAATGTATGGGAGATATGTTCAGAAGTGGGATTCGAGTAGGGAAAAATTATGACATTTCAGAAAAACAAGATGGCGGCCGACCTGACTTTTGTAACTTTTTTGTTTTCCAACCGATTTTGTTACAACTTGCAGCTCTTGTAGATGTTAGTAAACGATTTTTAGAAAATGTAAAAAAAATTGGAAAAACAAGATGGCGGCCGAGATTTTCAAAAAATTCCCTCCTGTAAAATTTTGTATGAAACTTTTTTTTTTCACTTATGGTTTCATATAGAAGACAAAGATTCCTTTAGGGCAACATATGTAGAGAGCTGATGATTGAGGATTTCGGAGACGGGTGAAGGGCACGCTCGAGGTATCGAAGATAGGTGGGAGGTGCTCGACCAAATGTCATTCGAAACCTCATCCAATTGCCAAAAATTTGAAAAAAAATTCAAAATTGTGGAAAAAAGATGGCCGCCATACAAATTTCATCGGCGTCCATCTCGGAGGGTATGAAAGATGGAAGAGTGGTTTCTTGGCAAAAGATGATCAGGATCCAAAGGTCTATTTGATGACTTGAAAAAAAATTCAAAATGGCGGATTTTTTTTTTTCATACAAAATTTAAAACTTTTTTTATTTATTCAAAATGGCGATTATAGACCTCGAGAGCTGCTTTAGCAGCTCGAGCAGCGAGCAAAATACTAGTTATTATACTATATATAGCTCAATTACCACTCACTCACTGATTGACATAATTGTTCTCCTAGAAAGAGACAGAAAATGATATAATAATGTATGGGAGATATGTTCAGAAGTGGGATTCGAGTAGGGAAAAATTATGACATTTCAGAAAAACAAGATGGCGGCCGACTTGACTTTTGTAACTTTTTTGTTTTCCAACCGATTTCGTTACAACTTGCAACAATTGAAGATATTAGTAAACGATTTTTAGGAAATGTAAAAAAAATTGGAAAAACAAGATGGCGGCCGAGATATTCAAAAAATTTCCTCCTGTAAAATTTTGTATGAAACTTTTTTTTTTCACTTAAGGTTTCATATACAAGACAAAGATTCCTTTAGGGCAACATATGGAGGGAGCTGATGATTGAGGATTTCGGAGACGGGTGAAGGGCACGCTCAAGGTATTGAAGATAGGTGGGAGGTGCTCGACCAAATGTCATTCGAAACCTCGTCCAATTACCAAAAATTTGAAAAAAAAATTCTAAATTCCGAAAAAAAGATGGCCGCCATACAAATTTCATCGGCGTCCATCTCGAAGGGTATGACAGATGGAAGAGTGGTTTTTTGGCAAGAGATGATCAGGATCCGAAGATCTACTCGATGGATGGAAAAAAAATTCAAAATGGCGGAATTTTTTTTTCATACAAAAAATTTTATTATTCAAAATGGCCATTATAGACCTCGAGAGCTGCTTTAGCAGCTCGAGCAGCGAGCAAAATACTAGTTATACTATATATAGCTCAATTACCACTCACTCACTGATTGACATAATTGTTCTCCTAGAAAGAGATAGAAAATGATATAATAATGTATGGGAGATATGTTCAGAAGTGGGATTCGACTAGGGAAAAATTATGACATTTCAGAAAAACAAGATGGCGGCCGACCTGACTTTTGTAACTTTTTTGTTTTCCAACCGATTTTGTTACAACTTGCAACAATTGAAGATATTAGTAAACGATTTTTAGAAAAAGTGTAAAAAATTGGAAAAACAAGATGGCGGCCGAGATATTCCCAAAATTTTCTCCTGTAAAATTTTGTATGAAACTTTTTTTTTTCACTTACGGTTTCATATAGAAGACAAAGATTCCTTTTGGGCAACATATGGAGAGAGCTGATGATTGAGGGTTTCGGAGACGGGTGAAGGGCACGCTCAAGGTATTGAAGATAGGTGGGAGGTGCTCGACCAAATGTCATTCGAAACCTCATCCGATTGCCAAAAATTTCAAAAAAAATTCAAAATTGTGAAAAAAAGATGGCCGCCATACAAATTTCATCGGCGTCCATCTCGGAGGGTATGAAAGATGGAAGAGTGGTTTCTTGGCAAAAGATGATCAGGATCCAAAGGTCTATTTGATGACTTGAAAAAAAATTCAAAATGGCGGATTTTTTTTTTCCGATGACTCACCCATTGACATAATTGTTCTCCTAGAAAGAGACAGAAAATGATATAATAATGTATGGAAGATATGTTCAGGAGTGGGATTCGAGTAGGGAAAAATTATGACATTTCAGAAAAACAAGATGGCGGCCGACCTGACTTTTGTAACTTTTTTGTTTTCTAACCGATTTTGTTACAACTTGCAACTATTGAAGATATTAGTAAACGATTTTTAGAAAAAGTGAAAAAAATTGGAAAAACAAGATGGCGGCCGAGATTTTCAAAAAATTTCCTCCTGTAAAATTATGTATGAAACTTTTTTTTTTCACTAATACTTTCGTACAGAAGACAAAGATTCCTTTAGGGCAACATATGGAGGGAGCTGATGATTGAGGATTTCGGAGACGGGTGAAGGGCACGCTCGAGGTATTGAAGATAGGTGGGAGGTGCTCGACCAAATGTCATTCGAAACCTCATCCAATTGCCAAAAATTTGAATTTTTTTTTTAAATTGTGAAAAAAAGATGGCTGCCATACAAATTTCATCGGCGTCCATCTCGGAGGGTATGACAGATGGAAGAGTGGTTTCTTGGCAAGAGATGATCAGGATCCAAAGGTCTATTCGATGACTTGAAAAAAAATTCAAAATGGCGGAATTTATTTTTTCATACAAAAATTTTTATTATTCAAAATGGCCATTATAGACCTCGAGAGCTGCTTTAGCAGCTCGAGCAGCGAGCAAAATACTAGTTATTATACTATATATAGCTCAATTACCACTCACTCACTGATTGACATAATTGTTCTCCTAGAAAGAGATAGAAAATGATATAATAATGTATGGGAGATATGTTCAGAAGTGGGATTCGACTAGGGAAAAATTATGACATTTCAGAAAAACAAGATGGCGGCCGACCTGACTTTTGTAACTTTTTTGTTTTCCAACCGATTTTGTTTAAACTTGCAGTTGTTTTAGATATTAGCAAACGATTTTTAGAAAAAGTGAAAAATATTGAAAAAACAAGATGGCGGCCGAGATTTTCAAAAAATTTCCTCCTGTAAAATTTTGTATGAAACTTTTTTTTTTCACTTATAGTTTCATATAGAAGACAAAGATTCCTTTAGGGCAACATATGGAGGGAGCTGATGATTGAGGATTTCGGAGACGGGTGAAGGGCACGCTCGAGGTATTGAAGATAGGTGGGAGGTGCTCGACCAAATGTCATTCGAAACCTCGTCCAATTGCCAAAAATTTGAAAAAAAATTCAAAATTGTGAAAAAAAGATGGCCGCCATACAAATTTCATCGGCGTCCATCTCGGAGGGTATAAAAGATGGAAGAGTGGTTTTTTGGCAAGAGATGATCAGGATCCGAAGATCTACTCGATGGATGGAAAAAAAATTCAAAATGGCGGAATTTTTTTTTTCATACAAAAAATTTTATTATTCAAAATGGCCATTATAGACCTCGAGAGCTGCTTTAGCAGCTCGAGCAGCGAGCAAAATACTAGTTATACTATATATAGCTCAATTACCACTCACTCACTGATTGACATAATTGTTCTCCTAGAAAGAGATAGAAAATGATATAATAATGTATGGGAGATATGTTCAGAAGTGGGATTCGACTAGGGAAAAATTATGACATTTCAGAAAAACAAGATGGCGGCCGACCTGACTTTTGTAACTTTTTTGTTTTCCAACCGATTTTGTTACAACTTGCAACAATTGAAGATGTTAGTAAACGATTTTTAGAAAAAGTGAAAAAAATTGGAAAAACAAGATGGCGGCCGAGATTTTCAAAAAATTTCCTCCTGTAAAATTTTGTATGAAACTTTTTTTTTTCACTTATGGTTTCATATAGAAGACAAAGATTCTTTTAGGGTAACATATGGAGGGAGCTGATGATTGAGGATTTCGGAGACGGGTGAAGGGCACGCTTTAGGTATCGAAGATAAGTGGGAGGTGCTCGACCAAATGTCATTCGAAACCTCATCCAATTGCCAAAAATTGGAAAAAAAATTTAAAATTCCGAAAAAAAGATGGCCGCCATACAAATTTCATCGGCGTCCAGCTCGGAGGGCATGAAAGATGGAAGAGTGGTTTCTTGGCAAAAGATGATCAGGATCCGAAGGTCTATTTGATGACTTGAAAAAAAATTCAAAATGGCGGAATTTATTTTTTCCGCGGACTCACTCATTGACATAATTGTTCTCCTAGAAAGAGACAGAAAATGATATAATAATGTATGGGAGATATGTTCAGGAGTGGGATTCGAGTAGGGAAAAATTATGACATTTCAGAAAAACAAGATGGCGGCCGACCTGACTTTTGTAACTTTTTTGTTTTCCAACCGATTTTGTTTAAACTTGCAGCTCTTGCAGATATTAGCAAACGATTTTTAGAAAAAGTGAAAAAAATTGGAAAAACAAGATGGCGGCCGAGATTTTCAAAAAATTTCCTCCTGTAAAATTTTGTATGAAACTTTTTTTTTTCACTTATGGTTTCATATAGAAGACAAAGATTTCTTTAGGGGAACACATGGAGGGAGCTGATGATTGAGGATTTCGGAGACGGGTGAAGGGCACGCTTAAGGTATTGAAGATAGGTGGGAGGTGCTCGAGCAAATGCCATTCGAAACCTCATCCAATTGCCAAAAATTTGAAAAAAAATTTAAAATTCCGAAAAAAAGATGGCCGCCATACAAATTTCATCCGCGTCCAGCTCGGAGGGCATGAAAGATGGAAGAGTGGTTTCTTGGCAAGAGATGATCAGAGTCCGAAGGTCTACTTGATGGATAGAAAAAAAATTCAAAATGGCGGAATTTATTTTTTCATACAAAATTTAAAACTTTTTTTATTTATTCTAAATGGCCATTATAGACCTCGAGAGCTGCTTTAGCAGCTCGAGCAGCGAGCAAAATACTAGTAATGATATAAAATTCAAACTAATTCTCAAATAAAAAATCCTGGTACAATGTAAATAACGGATTATTCAAAAGACAAGAAAGCTTGTGAACTAATCGAAAGTTCTAAAAGCTTTGATTTAAATTGTGATAATTGATGATTATTGTAAAAAGAATAACTGATTGTTATTTGAGGGGTCTCCTCTTACCTTACGGAGTTAAACAATTAAATATTATCACTTTCATCACTTTCTTTAACAGTAAACTTGCATGTCTGAGAGTTCTCCATGATGTTGTGAAAGGTCTGTGAAGTTTGCCAGTGTGCACTAGGCCAGCTTGGTGGCCTCACTTAGAGTGGAGACGACCCGTGCCCAGTAGTGGGCCAGCGATGGGTTGGATTGAAGAGTTTTTAATATGGTATAACCTCTATCCTATTTGATGATGCTATCTTCTTTTCAGACGGGCATGTTTGCACCCCTTGTAGCTTTAATATAAGTTTACGTTATTACTATTAAATCACACAATAAGAATAATAATTCCACAATTGACAGTCAAAAAGTGTACAATAGTGCATACCCAATTGGAATAAATTATTTGATTTTGATAACAACATATTATTATTTTCGTTTGACAGTTGATCCGTAATTATTCACAAGCAACACTTGACACAAACACAACACAAAAAAGCCCGCTCGTCATACGCATCCAGTGTGTAGAGGCCTTTACGTAATGCCTACGCATATGTGATCTTTCTAAATTCGGAACGGCGCACCTTAATTTGAAAATGTCACCTTTGCAATGCAAAGACACGTGGGCATTTATATGCAGATTTGAATCTAATAGGTATTAAATACCTAGAATATTAGGAACGTAGGTAAAACGCGTTGATAGCTTAGTGGTTGAGATTTCAGCCACTGATTCAGAGGATCTGGGGTTTCTGAGCATACATCTAAAAACTTTTCAAAGTTATTATGAATTTGAGATAAGCAACTAAATAAAGGGCAACATCGCGAGGGAACATGCCTAGCTGATGCCCGCGACTTCGTCCGCGTGGATTAAGGTTTTTAAAAATTCCGTGGGAACTCTGATTTTCCGGGATAAAAAATAGCCTATGTCACTCTCCAAGTCATTAACTATACCTATACAAAAAACCACGTCGATCTGTTGCTCTCAGTTTCTGTGTTGCGACGTGGTTGAAGGACAAACAAACCAACAAACAAACATACTTTCGCATTTATAATATGGGTACTGTACACACTACACTATTTGATTGTCAGTTGTTGAATGATGTAGTGGTGATAATTACGTAAACATAAAACTAAAGCTACTAGGGTTACAAACGCGCCCTGGTCTGAGAAGAAGGCCACAACAAACTCAGCCGGGTATTCTTTTTATTCAAATTCTTCATAATGTTCTCAAAGGTGTGTGATGTCTGTCAATTCGCGCTTGACCAGCGTGGTAGGCTGTGGCCGATGGCCTAAACCCTTACTCTTCTGAAAGGAGACGAATGTTCACTCCTCATCAATCATTATACTTACTTACTTAAATCAATAAATTTTATATGATCCAGGTAATAACTGTCTACCAATCCGCACATGCCCAGCGTGGTAGACTATGGCCAAACCCGACTCTGATAGTAAACCCGTGCTCTGTAGTGAGCCGGCGATGGGTACGTCATGACGTAATAACGAAGTATAAAATGGATTTTTAAATAAGCCACATATTTGAGTTTGCAAAATTTCGATCTGATATTAAAGTTTCCATAATAGTACCTACCTTGTCTCATTCAAGCGCACCGCATATTAAATGGGGGCCTCTACCCACGCACAGACAGAAATAGAACCCCCTACCCTTGTGGAAGGAGGGGGTTACAGCTTCATTCGCGGGGGATGGAGCTTTGTATGTTGATAAGCTTACGTTCCAGTTGACTAGTGTTTGAGCACGGGATGATGAAAGTGAATGACTTTGTAAAACATTTTATATGAGTTTAGTGAGGGTAGTTGAAACCTTTTGTACCAACGAGTCCTACGACGGGATCCCGTGGGAACTCTTTGATTTTCCGGGATAAAAAGAAGTCATTGGCCGTAACCAGTGTGTGAGTAACTTCGTTCGCGTGGATTTAGGTTTTATAAAACTCCCGTGGGAACTCTGTGATCATCATACTCATGATCAACCCTTAGCCGGCTCACTACAGAGCACGGGTCTCCTCTCAGAGTGAGAAAGGTTTTGGCCATAGTCTACCACGCTGGCCATGTGCGGATTTGAAGACTTCACACACCTTTGAGAACTTTATGGAGAACTCTAGACATGCGGGTTTCCTCACGATGTTTTCCTTCACCGTTAAAGCAAGTGATATTATGCATTTGAGGTCATCAAAATTATCTATTAACTCTGATCTCTAAAACGGTAGATACATTTTAAATTCATTTTCTTCTAATAAATCTTTTTTTTGCGCACCACATGTCTGACCGAATATTCTACACATGCATGAATAATTCATTCATACATACGTTACATTGCTCTGGCGTACGAGCTGTACAGATAATATTCATGCGAGTAATTTACTATGAAAACGACTAGAATACATATGGCAAGTATATTCAGCAATATTTTCCTTTTATTGTTCTGTAATTTTATTCTATATAGATATTGCTTTGTTGGAACTGGCTGGAAACTAAATTGTTTATATTTAAATATGTTCTTATTCTTATTTTTTCTAAGAGTTTTTGTTTTACATTCTATGACATATTTACTCACTTCAAATATATATCTCAAACAGGACGTCCAAGTTTTTCTTTTTTTACTGATATTTTTCCTATAAATTCTAAATATCCCAACATGCTTGAATGTATAAACCTTCGAAGTAATTAATCGTTTTTTTTTTCAATATTAGCCACATTCATCTAGAGTTTGCCTATAATCAAATAATGATTAAAAGAGTTTTTGAAGTTCGTTATAGAATTATAAAATTGGATATTTTGCATTTCGAAATAAATAGACCTTACGAGCCTTGTAACCTTAAAAATATACAAGGAAAATCAGCAACATAAATACTTGATTTCGTTCCTAAGATAAACAGTACCAGTCTGTTGCGAGGAACTTACGGTGCTTCACGGCTGAATGGGCCCTCTGGGTGCCTCCGGCCGAAACGAGGGCCCGGAATAGCGCCTCACACCCCTCGCTACGGGAGTGACGCACGGGTTACGATCATATCGATACTAACTAGTTACAATCATCATCAATTTCTATGGCGTAACAATAGGGTGGCAAGACGGGCAAAATGTCAGGTACCCGACCCCGGTCGCATGGGCCCCTGGTCGGTGAGGACCGCGAGCATGACAGCACCTTAACAATTATGATTACTACAAGATTACCCATAGAGCAGAAACAAAGAGGAGATGTTGTATTAAGATTTCCCTATGAAATATCGAGTGACATTTTGCGGGGTGAGGGGTTGTGGAACGCCGCCCACTTCTCAATTTTCCATCTGCGGGTTAGTAGCAAAACTACTCGCTTAGCGACCTAACATCGATATATTGATGTCACTACATAGTTCAGCTATCTCACTCTAGATGTCAATAATCTAGAACTATTTTAATAATTACGTATAAAATTACTTACAAATGAAATGTGATACCATTCATAGCATCAGAACGTCTGTCTGAATAACTTTGACACGATAAAACACAACACTTCATCCTTTTGTTCTTAAAAACGCGAAAACACACCGATAATACGAGTCTCAATATATGTGAACCTGACGAACGCAGACAGCATACTAACTAAGGCCCCGCCCACAGTGATGACGTCAGGACCTAGTTGAAAATCACAGTGCACAGTTGCTTAGGCCAACTCCTCTTTGTTTCTGCTCTATGAGATTACCAAACCCAAAAAAAATCACAACTGTCTTTTTCAGCCTGTACTGTGTAAAGTAAAGTGTAAGTGTAATATGTGTGTCTGTCTGTCTACTAGCCTTTCACGGCCCGTCGGTTCAACCGATTTCGACGAAATTTGGTGAGGATAGCTTGCATCCCAGGGAAGCCTGAACATGGGCCACTTTTTAGTTCAGCTAGTTTTGAATAAATTATTTGACTTTGAAAAGTTTCGATAAATGTTATGGTCTCAACACTAAAACTGTATTGTACATCTAACGAACATCTAAACCGAAGTAAATAGGCAAAATTCCTTATTTGCGAATCTAATTCTTTGATTAAACTTTATCTAGAAAGGAAAAAGACTATTTTTGTGGTCTTTTGTTAGCGTTCACATTTAACCTAAAGTCTTACAATTTCAGAATGCTAATATATGTATGTATGTATATTCTCTAGTAAGCTGTGATAGCCTAGTGGTTAGGACGTCCGCCTTCTAATCGGAGGTCGGGGTTCGATCCCGGGCACGCACCTATAACTTTTCGGGAGTATATTGTGCGTTTTATTTAATTAAATATCACTTGCTAGTGCACTAATGTAAATAAATACTGAAGTATCAAACATTTATGGTAGAGAAAGATAAATGGCATCTAAATTCTAAAGTGATGGAATAACAAAGGCCCATCTCCAAAGGTTTTTGCTGTGATTTGGCCGGGTGGCGTGGCGTGGCGTGTCGTGGCGTGGGCGTTAGAGAGTGACAATGAAATCGCCTGTCACGAATCTCGTTAACATAAACTTTTTCATCATGAAAATTCATGTTGTTGTAAACAGAGCCTTAATTTTAAGGCGATATGCGTCCCAAAAGACACATTTTGGATGATCAAAGAATCTAGTTTTGGCCTCAAAAACTACAAATTTGTTTATTTATTTTCTAATATTATAAAAATTAAAGATATTCTTTAGTGAATTACTAGAGCCAAAACACGATTGGCACAATTTGGCTCCATACAAAATAATCGCGAAGTTTCCCCAAAATATGCTTTTTTCCACGACCATTAGGAGAAATATTCGATTGATATAAATGATATAGGTAAATATTGATTGATATTATTTACGTTCACGGGATTACGGTATTATTTTATGGTAACAGAGCACATAGAATTTTAAATATAAATATTTATAAACAATCGTGCAACAAATTTCGCTCGGGTGCGGTGGCCCAGACTTTACTATACATTTCGCCTAAAGTTTTGAATCGCCTGAATACGTCATAATAGCTATCTGCATGACAAATTTCAGCCCGATCCGTCCAGTGTAGTTTGAGCTGTGTGTTGATAGATCAGTCAGTCAGTCAGTCAGTCAGCTTTTCCTTTTATATATATAAATTTGCTGACGTCACGTGCGCACCTATCCTACACCAAATAACTATATCTATCTAGGTATATGTGTTTGAGTTTCAGGATTAGATGTACCTACTAGCGCGGCCGAAGCCTCCTTTATCTTAAGTAGGCTTCGGCCATCTCTGTAACTTTCAACCACGGTGCTCGTGGGTTTCATCTGAGTGATTAATCCAGATCAGGTTTTATTTCACAGATTTTCAAAAATCTTTTATGCATAGTCCGTAAAAAATGACTCTTCACGCGCCATTTTATCTCTACGGATCAACTGTCTTGTCAAAAGTACACGGTTCACATTTAAAATAAGGACTAAAATCGTACTTTTGACATGAAATTTGACACAAAAAATTAAAATGGCGCGTGAGGAGTTAAATTTTACGCGATAGGTATATTTTGATTATAAAACCTCAGAGAACTGACCTAACCAACCGTGAAAATAAATATCAAGCGAATAGGTACTCTATTCCCTAGTCAATAGATTCCATTATCCCTTGTAATGGGATATTTTGCCCACGCATTTCAGTTCTACGCCGCAACAGGCTCCCTGGGGGTATGGGTAGGGGACTGACGTCACACGTCCCTCCCCCTGACGTCACTTAGTGCGTCTGTTATTCAGCATCTTCAGCCTAAACGGTATAGCCTAAATAAGTTTGTATACCTAATCTGTATATATAAAAGGAAAAGCTGACTGACTGACTGTTTTCCGAACTATGTGTCCTGCTCTTTGCCACTTCAGCTTCGCCACCCGCTTAGCTATATCGGTTACTCGGGTTCTCCTATGGATCTCCTCATTTTGATTTGATTTGATATATGGCATGATAGCTAATAGCTATTAATATTATGACGTAAGAGACGCTAAGACATTTGACAACACAGACAAGATTTTTGAAAATTCAACCCCTAAAAGGGTGTGAAATGGTTGGTTTGAAATTTTGTAGTTTGAACGCGAGGGCATAAGCTAGTCTAGTATGTTTCTAACAGAAAACGGTCCAAAACACGACCCCGAAATCTGTTTGAGGGGCATAGAACAGTACGCTTAGTTTAAGTTCTAAGCTCAAGTTTGTCTACAAATCTACAGCCAGCGCTCTAAGCGGAAACGGTGCGAAATTAAAATCAGTGGCTTTGAATTTTTGACTTCAAATCAAGGCTCTTTAGTTTCATTTTACTTTGACGTTATTGTGTTTCGAATCTCGAATTCTAGCAACGTTCGTTGGTGAGGCGTAAAATCTTATACTAAGCGTACCTATTGAGCTCGGTTTGAGTTTCATCTTCTACGTTTACCACAAATCCTCTTAGTAGTAGGTACTTAATTATTGGAAAATGGAAATTTTCCCTTTACATTAATTTTATTCCAGTTTAAAAATAACCAGAGCCTCCGTCTGAAACAATAAACAATCCAATATTGGAGCTCAGATGCGCCTTATCCCATTCATTTCCTTTGTTGATAGATTAAGGATTGATGTGGCGAATCGCTTTGTTTGTTGATAGATTGAAGCTGGGAATATTGGCATTCAGGCGTCCTTATTACTTCCCCAACTTCCCTATTACCTTTGAATATTTACTTTTTTCATTGCGTGATATTTGCGCTTGATGAAAATGACGTTTAAGGCGAAATGCGTCCCAAAAGTGGTGTTGAGACAAATTTCGGATGTTCAAAGAATCAAGTTTTGGCCTCAAAAACTACAAATTTGTTTATTTATTTTTTAATATTATAAAAATTAAAGATATTTTTAGTGAATTATGACAGCCAAGATTGGCACAATTTGGCTCGATACGAAAAAATCGCAAAGTTTCCCCAAAATATACAAATTTTTACACGACCATTAAGAAAAAAACCAGTTTTATTCGATTGATATAAAACCAATTCCAATACAATTTCGTATTTACGTTCAACGTTTAATACACGGGATAACGGTATTATTTTAAAAAGACTAGCTTAACCCCGCGACTTCGTCCACGTGGAATACACAAATTTCAAACCCCTATTTTATCCCCGTATTGAATTTTCAAAATTCTTTTCTTAGCGGACGTCTATGTCATAATAGTTATCTGCATGCCAAATTTCAGCTTGATCCGTCCAGTAATTTGAGCATCAGTCAGTCCGTCAGTCAGCTGTTCCTTTTATTTTATGACTAGCTTATGCTCGCGACTACGTCCGTGCGGACTACATAAATTTCAAACCCCTATTTTACCCCCTTAGGGGTTGAATTTTCAAAAATTCTTTCTTATCGGATGCTTACGTCATTGTAGCTACCTATCTGCATGCCAAATTTCAGCCTGATCTATCCAGTAGTTTAGTGCGGTGATAGATCAGTCAGTCAGTCACCTTTTCCTTTTATATATTTAGATTTCTGTAACGCGTCAGGGATGTTTGCTGACGCCAGAATAGACTGCTTCTTTGCAGCCCTGCTCAAAAGCTGTGCATCCCTGGTGCGCAGGGTGCAGGCCAGGGCCAACAGTCGTGAGCCAGTAGGCTCGACCAAGACTGTAGCTAGAAATTCATTTCGTGGGATCTGCAGTCTGCACGTAGGCTCCCACATCACGTCCCGCATCCCGCGTTCATGACGCGCAGGTGTGACCGTAGCTTACTTTGGCAAGAAAGAGCGAAATTGGGTCGACTCCAATTAACGGCTAAGCCTTTAACGAGATTACTCGTAGGGCCCGCGTCGCCGCGCCGGAGCGGTACCTAGTGTTTTAAGAAATTTGCATATTTTACAAACATACGACAACATTTTCGTTGCGTTTTTTTTCTTTCAAACGCTCTAAAACTACGAACGTTCTTTCAGTGGTAAACATCGTGGTCCTAGTTAGAACTATAAATAGAATTTAGAATTTGTGACTAATTATGTGACTAGAGGCTACAGCTAAATTAAATGAGTGGCAGGTCTAAATCTACAAACTAGCCGATGCCTGCGACTTCGTCCGCGTGGAATTTGCTTTTTTTTAAATCCCGTGAGAACTCTTTGATTTTCCGGGATAAAAAGAAGCCTATGTCACTCTCCAGGTATTTATCTATACCCACGCAAAAAATCACGTCAATCCGTTGCACCGTTGCGCCGTGATTAAAGGACAAACCAATAAACCAAATTTTGGACAAAGGCAAAGGTACAAAATTATTATATCGGAAAATCAAAGAGTTCCCACGGAATTCTTCAAACCTAAATCCACGCGGACGTATTTGCGGGCATCATCTATTATGTATTAAAAGAATCGTTACGGTTGTAGGTAGACTTGTTTTCCGTGTGTTTTCACTACAACTAAGACCCTTGAGGGCACCAAGACACCAATGTCCTACAATTTGCACAGTTAATTCCCTGGCTTGTACACCTTCCTCTCTAATTCAGACATTTCGGATGCGAATAATTACTAACGCTAGTAATTGTTCAGAACTCAGGATTTTATATAAATAATTCCATAGTCTCTGCACAAAACACTAACACTTTATATTAAACACTTACACTTTATATTTAACACTTACACTTTATATTAAACACTTACACTTTATATTAAACACTTACACTTTATATTAAACACTTACACTTTATATTTAACACTTACACTTTATATTTAACACTTACACTTTATATTAAAAACTACTATTACTACTAGGTCTTTATCTATACCCATGCAAAAATCATGTCAATCCGTTGCGACGTGATTGAAGGACAAACCAACAAACAAACACACTTTCGCATCAATAATTAGGGTACTGATATTCATACAAGCGTAGCTGGCTCCGAAAATTAAGCTTCAGTTTATGTAACAGAGCATGTCTAAATTTGAATAATTTTTATAGAAAACTTAGGTATGCTCGCGACTTCGTCCGCGTGGACAGCACCAATTTCAAACCCCTGTTTTACCCCTTTAGGAATTGAATTTTCAAAAATCCTCTCCTAGCAGATGTTTAGTCATAATAGCTATCTGCATGACTTTCAGCCCGATCCGTCCTATATAGCTTGAGCTGTGCGTTGATAGACCAGTCAGTCAATCAGCTTTTCCTTTTTTATATATATAGATAGACTAGAATCTAGATGAATTTAGTATTTCTCAAACCCGCAATGTATAGCGTGCAAAACTCGGGTCAATGCCCCACCTACGACGCGGCATTGACTCCGAGTGGCCTACGCAACGTTCCTTGACCTCTAGTGTCAGTCAGATTTTCTATTTGCAATAAAATATCGTGAAGTTTTACATAAATATAGGACTTATTTTGTGGAATCATATATCAGTGATCATCAGTACCTACCTGTCTTCGTTTTTGCCAGCGTTCTGGTTACACCCTACATACTTTTAAAAGTACCTACTTACATTAGTAAATTTGTCGTAAGTAATTAATCATGTAAGTTACTTACATGAAACAGGTATACACGGTACACCCCTGCTTATTTACAAGGACACTTTCTCAACAGATTTTACAACCTAACGAAAAGAAAGTATAGAGTTCGTTTATAAATATCTTTTTTAAAGAGAGGTTTTCGTCACAAAATTATTTAGGTCATTACTCATTTCAAATGCACAACAATGTCCTAAAAATATCGCAGACTTCTCAGAAACAAGAACGTTTATCAAAAGACTGAAAAAAAGGTTTTATTAATCGAAAAAAGCAGGTTTTTTTTCCAACAAAAGAATGTCGAAAAAGTAACATTCAAAATAGAAAACAGTGTTCTACCCTCACAGCAGCGTGGCGTGAATGAAATTGTGTAGGAGTCAATGACAGCGTAGGCGTGGAGAGAGGAAGAGGGATGGGGAGCGATAGAGAGGGATGGGAGACGGGGTGGGACGCCCACGGGCTCTGGAGGGTGAATGGGTGACGCACGTCGATATACGATACCCAAGATTAACTGGCTTGAGTGAAATCTAGCCGAAAAATATTTGAATTTAAGACAAGTATTTTCCAACCAAAAAAAGCGGTGATAGCTTTAGTGATAAAGACGTCCGTCTTCTTTTCGGGAGGTCGGGGGTTCGATCCCGAGCACGCACCTTTAACTTTTCAAAGTTAACAGTAGCCGGCAGGAAATGTTGTACATCGTCCTTTAGAAATAGATTTTGGCTTCGTAGAGTGTCACTTATACCTATGTGACGTGTTGTCGGTCTCAACGACAGAGACACCGCTCTACGAAACTCTACGTTTTGAATGATCTCCTTTGAAAATGCCATATAGCCATCATGTTTTTTTTTTTAGTTTCACTCGGGATGATGTAAGGAATACATCCGAATCTGTTCAGGTATTTAAAAGTTATGGTGGAACAAAGAAACTCACATGTATGCATGAATCCTGAAAACATTAGATAGGTACCTACATTACTTTTCTGGGCAATAGTGTAAAAAGCTGTATATCTTTGTTTCTCAGGTAGGTATATCAGCGGTGCCGGCGTATACAGTATGTAAACAGTGTTCCCGATTATCCCGGAGCTCGGAATATACCGCTTTTATTCTTGTTTGCTCTATGGAAGGTAATTTTGAAATGTGTCCCGCTGGCGCTGCGCATTTGCAATTTTTGCAAAGCGTTTAGCTTGCAAGTTCAATGTAATGGCTGAGCTTTGATTTAGCCCTGATTTTATCGAATGCATTTCACTACACATCTATATGAATTCAATATTATAAATGCAACAGTGTGTGTCTGTGTGCCCAGTTTAACCCATTTTGTGTTATTGTTCTATATTATGTGTGTGTGTGTGGGTTGACCCCCCCCCTAAATAAAAGATTTTTTTAAAATAGAGATAGCGAGCAAACGAGCAGGCGGGTCACCTGATGTTAAGTGAGTACCGCCGCCCATGAACATTTGCAGCACCAGAGGAGCCGCCGATGCGTTGCCGGCCTTTTAGGAATTTGTTGGTCCGCCCCTTGAATACCCCATAGTGCAATCTAGTGTTGTATTTTTTTTTTTTTTTTAATGAATATTAGCCATGTTAAATGACTAATATTCCCCTTTCCCCTCCAACTAAGCGTAAAGCTTGTGCTAGGAGTAGGTACGACAATAGTGCAACGGGCGGGGTTTGAACCGTCGACCTTTCGGTTTTCAGTCCACTCCTTTACCTGTTGAGCTATTGAGGCTCATTTATTTATTTAGGTATTTATTTTAACGACAGCCCATTTTTAGAAAAGAGACAGACAACTGATGATATAGAGAATAATCACACAACACAGTCATGCTAAACTTACAAGCTCTAACGACGGTAATAAAAGATTTTCATTAAAATCTTTTAGTCTTCCTCAAGTTGTCCTCGCCTTTCGTTCAACAATTTCCGCACGTTTCCTCGCATCTCGTTCAACAAATTGTCTAACAAGCGAACTTAAACTATAAATGCAATATCGACGCAGATGTTCGCCTCCATTCATTTGTTCGCTTTGCCTCGTTCGTTGATAGCTATATTGAGACTTCCATGTATGCGACAGGTTCTAATGGCAATCGTGGAGGGAACGCCTCGCACATCCGCACAGCCCCCGCGCTAACCCGGTGCGGGCAAGCGCAGGTAACACTCGTGTGCGGGTGATAACGGTGTATTCACTCTCAAACTCAAACGTCAGAATTGGTAAAAATTTACGCTTCCTGATTGTCATAAATTTATTATTTGTAAGATGATATGATATAGTCACATAATATAGTGGTGATAATTAATACGTACTTAAAACTAAAGCTACGAGGGTTCCAAACGCGCCCAGGTCTGAGAAGAGCCCAAAACAAACTCGGCCGTGTAAAACTGTCGACTTGAAGGTACCCATATTATAATTGTAGGGGAAAACCGATGCTGGAAGGGTGTTCCAAATCTTAGGGGTTCGGATTAGAAATGCGGAGGAAAATCGCTCCGTACGTATCCGTGGAATTTCGACTACGTACGGGTGCAGACCTTGCAGTTTTTTTTAAATTTATTGTTACCTAATCAAATAGGATACAAGATATTTACATTCTCTGACTCTCGCCAACAAACTGGCGAGCCAGTTGCCAGCGGCGCTCCTTAAATATAATTAGTATCTAAGTTATAACTGATTCCTACATTATATATTCCTACGTTACTAAACGATACGTACGTAGTACGATAGTAGAAGGATGAAGGAGGAACCAGTTTGAAACGTTCTTCTGCACACTCTCCGAAATATATATCCTGTAGAATACCGATAGACAGTTTGCGCCGATGATGTCCCAAACTTTGAAGTTTAGAATTGACCTGCGCTTCGTCGCCAATGGGACCCCTAAAACAATAGAACCTGGATTTATATAGGATCTAAAATATACGTACCGCTGACTGTTACTTATAAGAAAAACAGGTGTTTTATTCCCAGTATTTATCATAAAACTAGAATTCTAACCCTCATCTTCAAATACGACCTTTGCCGATATTTCTTCTCGAATCTTTTCACGTGATTTATCTCTCTCTGCAATCCTCCCTGTTTAAATACTAGTGCTTTGAGTTTTAATGTACAATATTAAATATTGTTGGTTTTCATGCAATTTTTAGGGTTCCGTACCTCAAAAGGAAAAAAGGAATCATTATAGAAAGTCTCTGTCTGTCGGTCGTGTCTGTCAAGAAAAGGGAATCAAAACCTATAGGGTACTTCCCGTTGACCTAGAATCATGAGCACGGTTTTCGGATTTTTTCCTTTACTTATAGCACAAGTAAAGGAATAAATCCGAAAACCGTAAATTTGCGGTTACATCCCTAAAAAATTTAAATGTGTAATTTATCATGAACAAATAACTAGTTTACTTTAACCACATGTAAATGGCGCTGTCTGTCATTAACTTGTAGTGTTGCATATAAAAGTGTTAAATATATCTTATACCATCGTACAGAACCCTTCGTGTTCAAGGCCAACTCGCACTTGACCGGTTTTTAATGATTAAATTCTTCAAATGAAAATATCATGGATATGGAGTCTGAAACGTGCTCAATCCATAGATATCTGTTTTCCACTTTTTGCTGTCACTGTCACGAGTAATATTTGTTTAACAATAATATGAATGTTTTTCATTCCTCAAAATTATCTTTTTTATATTATTTTATTTTGGCGTGTGGAAGTCCCTACAAGAGACCTATGTCCAGCAGTGGACGTCTATTGGTTGACGATGATGATGATGATGATGATGAAAGTATTTTAAAAAAAATCTTGTACCTATTTAGTTTTGAGTGTGTGCTATTTAAATCGTAATGCCATAAATCCATATATCCCAGTCCCAATTGGCCAAAATGCATTGCTTGATAACTTATTTTAATTTTAGTACCAACTCTGTAGAGAAAGTGGCGGTTCTCCTTTACCTATTTATTATAATACTAGCTGATGAGCAACTACGACCGCGTGGAATTAGGTTTTTTAAAAATCCCGCGGGAACTCTTTGATTTTCCGAGATAAAAAGCAGCCTATGTCACTCTCCAGGTCTTTATCTAAACCCATGCAAAAATTACGTCAATTTGTTGCACCGTTGCAACGTGTTTGAAGGACAAACCAACAAACCAATAAATCAACAAACCAACAAACACACTTTCGCATTTATAATAAGGGTAGTGGGTACTGATGAGTGTAAATAAGGTGTAGACCCACCTTGAGACAGGATGGTCTTGACGTCAGTCGCGACGACGTCAGTCGTAGTCAAGACTCAAGCGCAAACCTATTGTCAATTAAACAATTTAATCATGCATAAATCTAGCATAAAATATAAAGTTATTATCATGCCAACTGTGAATACATGGTAATTGTAGCGTTTAAACTACCGTGAGTGATTTCCATTATAAATACTATCTGTCCCGGCTTACTCACGTGTGTAGTCGACGTTAGCCCGACTAGTTTCGAACCCATCCGGGGTCCTTTTTCAAGGGAGTCCGTCCGCGCACGCGCCGCGGTTTTGACTACGCGGGTTAACTAGTCGGGCTAACGTCGACTACACACGTGAGTAAGCCGGGACAGATAGTATTTACATGGTAATTATTCATAACTAAGCATTAGTACATTTAATTGCATGTAAGTATAGGAAAAAGCTTAACTTGCAGGTGTGTTTACTTTATGGTATAACTAGCTTATGCTCGCGACTTCTATGGAGAGTAACATAGGCTACTTTTTATCCCGGGAAATCAATGAGTTCCCACGGGATTTTTAAAAACCTTAATCCAGGCGTACGAAGTCTCGCTTACGTCATACCAAAATATAGGTCCCAAAATAAAAGTCTATAGCCGACTTCGTAGGCGGTGAACCCTGGTATTTTGGCGGGGTGCAAAAGGGGGTGCACAAACTGACGGGGTGGAAATGGTGGGGTCAAGGTTAAGATCGGAGGTTGCAAGTGCGCACTTTGACCTTCCGGTGTGGATTTTGTGTCGTGTATTGATTTCAGGTATAGCACACTTTTATCGTTTCAGACTTTATAGGCATTTTAAAAGATAAACTCTGTGGCACGATGGTGTGTGCTGTAGCTTTATCAGTGGTCTGGGGTTCGATTCTTGGCAATTTTAATTTATTCATTTATGATTTGAACTAGCTTATGCTCGCGACGTCGTCCGCGTGGACTACATAAATTTCAAATCTATATATCACCCCCTTTGGGGTTGACTTTCAAAAAACCTTTCTTAGCGTATGCTTACGTCATGATAGCTATCTGCATACCAAATTTAGTAGTTTGAGCTGTGCGTTGGTACATCAGTCAGTCAGTCAGTCACCTTTTCCTTTTATATATTTAGATAATCTTCTTTTCTACTGAAATTGTCTTATGTGGTCATCACTACCCATATTATAAATGCGAAAGTGTATTTGTTTGTTAGTTTGTCCTTTAAGTTGCGACGGAGCAACGAATTGACGTAATTTTTGTATGGATATACCCAAAAACCTGGAGAGTGATAGACTTTTGACCTCGGAAACTCAAAGATTTCCCACGGGATTTTTAAAAACTTACTTATATTCACCTAGACGAAATGTGGGCATCATTCTATTTCCAAAATTGGTTCAGTAGTTCCAGAGATTACTTTCTAAAAGCAAACTTACGCAACTTTACCTCTTTTTAATATTAGTATAGAAGTAGACCCTATTGATGTAGATGTAGGAGACATGTAGATTGTAGACCCTACTAAGAAAGGATTTTTAGGAATCCTACCCGACCAGGGCGGATTCTCTGAATTAATTATAAATACCTACCCTGATCGGTTTCTACCCGGCATCGTCCCGTTATTTGAAATCCCTAGATGATACAACTTCTTGCAAAGGTGGGAAAGATTATAAAGGTCAAATGTTAAGTCTTTGGTCTTAATATTAAAGGTCAATCATCCCACTCTCACTTAAAGTTAAACAATTTATCTCACCCAAAGTAATTAAGTGATCATTAATAAGAAAGTACACCTGCCTCCATTTCTCAATGTTCTAAAAACAAACACTTGAAACATTGGTAATTG
Source organism: Maniola hyperantus (assembly GCF_902806685.2). Taxonomy (NCBI): domain Eukaryota; kingdom Metazoa; phylum Arthropoda; class Insecta; order Lepidoptera; family Nymphalidae; genus Maniola; species Maniola hyperantus. Next base: position 1,841,883 of record NC_048547.1, read on the forward strand.
AGAAGTTTTGACGACCTCCCTAGTGCAGTGGTAAGCGCTGTTGTCTTATTAGTGAGAGGTCCCGGGTTCGACACCCGGTAGGGGTTTGGAATTTTCTGATTTCTAAAAGACATTGCCCAAGTGACTATGGGACTCAGTATCGCTACCAAATAAGTTGTCCACTAATAAAATAGAGCTTAATTTTTAGGATAGTTTTATTACATTTAATTACACATTTAAAAAAAATCTAAACCACCGGATTCCGCAGAATTATGGTGAAGAACGACCTCCGAAATTAGAATTTTCGAAACTGTTAATTCGCTGCTAACTTACGTTTTACTGAAATATTTCTCTTTATTAAATATATTTCTAAAGAAATCTGTATTATAGAAGCCTCAATAGCTCAACAGTTAAAAGGTGTGGACTGAAATCCGAAGGGTCGCCGGTTCAAACCCCACCTGTCGCACTACTGTCGTACCTACTCAGGTGGCACTAGCTTGACGCTTTCGTCCTACGTCGGCAACGATGCGGCAGCATTCTATAGAACGCGACAGGTCAATATGACAATCGGGGTGACGTGCGGCTGTGCGGAGCGTCCCCAGCCTCATACCCCGATTGCCATCTTGACCTGTCGCATACTATGGGTGTCCGCTAGCTGCGCACTGGCATTGGTAGCACACATATAGGCACCGCGTCTAGCCGTGACGTGTAGAAGGCCTCGCGCTCACGTGGAACACCTAAGCCCGCAGCGATGCACGCGGCGTCATGCCACAGCGAGGCGTCACCTATACAGAATACATAACTATATGTTAAACATTGCTTTTAATCAGTTAATTAAGTGAATTGAATGATGATAAGATAGGTATACACACCTCTAACTTGTGTAAGTTATGTGTGTTTTAAGCAATTAAATATCACTTTCTTTAAAGGTGAAGGAAAACATCGTGAGGAAACCTGCATGCATTCACTATACTGTCCTGAAAGATGTGTGAAGTATGCCAATCAATCCACTTGGCCAGCATGGGAGACTATGGCCCTTCTCACTCTGTAAGGAGACCCATGCTCTGTAGCGAGCCGGTGATGGGTTGATCATGATGATGATTAAGTAATTACTAGTTACAAATCGAAATAACACACACAGAATACATAACTATATGTACAGATAATAAATTGCAACATGTACAGATAATAGTTCATACAGTACAGATTGAATGTACATAGTATAGGTACTATGACTGGTAAAATACAGGTATTTAAGCGGGTAACATATCTGCATATGCCACTTCATCTGTATAGGCTGTCTAATGGGTAAGTAGTACTTTTCATTATTATACATACCAAGTGTGCAGAAATCCAACGCAGAATAATATTTCTTTCCTCAGAGTCTGAAGGCTGTGTGAGGACGTAGAGATATGCCACATGCATAACTCGCACTCTGTGTCCAAATAAAGCAGCAGGTGCTAGCCCGGCTCGGAGAGCTTTTTGTGATGAACCAAAACACTCCATGCAAATGACATGTTCATGTGAAATCTGTCAAATCATATATTTACAATATTAGATAATTTCAAAAGCATTTGCAATTCTTCTTTGATCAGTTAATTGTTTTTAATCAGTTAATTAAGTGAATAATGATAAGATACAACGACTCACACAATCAACACAAACAAAGACACAACTCAACTGTTAGTTATGTGCGTTTTAAGCAATTAAATATCACTTTCTTTAACGGTGAAGGAAAACATCGTGAGGAAACCTGTACGCTTGAGTTCTCCGTAATGTTCTCAAAAGGTGTTCTAACCACATTTCACGACAGTTAGGTTACTTCTAATAAAACGTCGAGGCTTCGACATCACGCAAATAGCTCTAATGTAGCCCTATTTTCCATGATTTACCGTTTTCACGTCACCTTAACCTATTATTTGACATATCGTCGATTCAGAATCAAGCCGAGAGCTTCCTCACTTTACTTCACTCTGCCCTAACACTCTTATAAACCAAATAATTATTTATTTATTACTTACCTACTGGTGCAGGTGAATTCCAAGATCCAAAAGTCGCAGTGGAGAGTCCCGGAAGGAATGGATGACGACATGATGGATTTTCCATAACATAATATGTGTATTATCTATGTCTACAACTAACTAGGCGTCTGTAGATTCCTAGATCACTTTGTCTAATTATTAAATAGTGATTAAACAAAAATTAAACAGCAGTAATAGTGTTCTGTGCTTTAGCTGAACAACCACAGAGAACGAATTAAAAACAAACAATTTATTTGACATTAGGGATGTCATATCGATCCGATATCGATTTTCAAAGAATCTATTTTTGTGACAAGAAAATCGATCTACGTTCCGATTTTTGCTTCTTTATTTTAGATTGAGTTCACGCAAACAGAGTAAAAAAGAAGCAATATAAAAATAGTAAACAACTACTAAAATAAAATAAGTACATATATTAAACATACTACACATGGGTAACATTGGTATAATATTATTTTAAAAAAGGGTTTTAGAATATGATTAGTAATTATTTGATGTCATTAAACAATTTACAGCATGTTTTACCTTTAATTCAATTGAACTATTTAATAATTAAAATATAGGTATCGAAAAAAATCGAAGATTTATTTTTGCGAAATAAATATTCCCAGACCTCGGTTTTTTTTAATCCGTTCCTCAGATTTCGATTCGAATCGATCTAAAAATCGATCTTTTTTTTGAAGATTCACCATTTAGATTTGACATTCGACAACCTCTTGATTACGGTGAAATTACAGCTACAATGTCGCGATCGCAATCACCTATTTGTTGACGCTCACTATTTGCTACAATGCATTGCAATATGAATATAGTACCTACGCGACAGGTTGAAATGACAATCGGGAAGGGAACGCAACCCGCCCCCACCCCCCGTGTTTAATCGTTGCGTGCGAATGCGGGTGGGTGTGCGGGGCGTCCCCTCACCTCATACCCCGATTGCCATCTCAACCTGTCGCGGACTATAACATAATAATTCTATTACTATTGTAATAACGACAGGGGCTCGATTTTGTTTCGATTTTGTTAATTAATGTCCGCTACAATGTAAAGATCTCAATCACTTCTGATTGGTTGAGGCGTGCTTACTGTTGCCTATAATGCATTTGCATTGTTGCAACAAGAATACCAAAAATTCAGCCAATAACAACAATTATTGCGATTGTAATAAGGATTGATGCATGAAAGTAATAATCGGAATCGCAAGACGTCATCATAATCGACCTAAGCTTATCGATTCCTTGATTCGCGTCACTACATGTTTTGCTAATGTCAGGAAAATGAACAAAACAACTACTTTTATTTCGGTCAGTTTCTAATTATACGGCTGTTTTTTTATTTCGTAACATTTTAAATGTTTTTTAAAATTAAAAACAGGAATTACTAATTTCACCATTTCGGTGTACAGCTATATCTATAGCGATACCAGTGGTGGGCAGTCTCCTTTCTGGTCTGGCCTGGTGGGAGGCTTCGGTCATGGCTAGTTATGGTAGTGCACCGGCAAAACCGTGCCGCCAAGCGATTTAGCGTTCCGGTACGATGCCATGTAGAAACCAAAGGGATGTGGGTTTAATAAAAAAAAAACCGTCCAAGTGCGAGTCAGGCTCGCGCAATGAGGGTTCCGTACTACAGTCGTATTTTTCGACATTTTGCACTATAATTCAAAAACTATGATGCATAAAAATAAATAAAAATCTGTTTTAGAATGTACAGGTGAAGACCTTTCATATGATACCCCACTTGATATAGTCACTCATTTCGAAAGTTGAAAATACTAATTATTAGTTCATGACCACAATTTAATTTTTTTTGTGTGATCTAATCCTAAATTCAGGGTTTTCAGATTTTTCCCCAAATGTCAGCTATAAGATCTACCTACCTGCCAAATTTCATGATTCTAGGTCAACGGGAAGTACCCTGTAGGTTTCTTGTTCTTTTGTTTCTTGTTCATAGAGAACTCTCATCCATGCAGGTTTCCTCACGATGTTTTCCTTTACCGTTAAAGCAAGCGATATTTATAATTAATCAAAACGCTCATAACTCGGTAAAGTTAGAGGTGCGTGCCCGGGATCGAACCCCCGACCTTCGATTAGAAGGCGGACGTCCTAACCACTAGTCTATCACAGCTTTCCTTTTATATATTTCATTCGATTTCATTTCATAACTAAAAATAGGCTTTGAAATAAAATTTCGTATAAATATTCATGATTTAATTTGGTCGGTCATCAGACATTGCCCTATTCTCCATCCATTTCTGTCTGGCTTGCCTACCGCTTAGGAGATATTAAAAAAGGATCGGTTTTTTTTTCGTTTCATATAATATCATGTACATGCCATTTCATAACAAATTTTGTTTGGAAGCTACGGAAAATGAATTAAAAAAAGTATGTTTTTGTCAGGATGAAAATTGGGGGTTTTTTTTAAATAAAAGAAAGTCGATTTTGATTCCTTTATGTTTAACCCTAAAATATTTAATTATTAATTATACTATATTATGATGCCTGTGCCTTCATCTACGTGGATTTAAGGCTTTAAAAACCCCATGGGAACTCCCTGGATAAATAGTAAGTAGCCTATGTTACTCTCCAGGACCTTAATAATAACTATATCCATGCAAAAAATCACGTCGATCCGTTGCTCTGTTGTTGCGGTGTGATTGAAAAACAAACCAACAAACAAACATAAGGTACTTATGGTACTTTCGCATTTTATGATATGGGTATTGATTGTTTTTAAGTGTTACTTTTTTGTTTTTAGCGTAATATTAATAAATATTTTTTTGTTCCAGGTATAATAACTTCATATACTATCATGGTTGCGTGCTTTTGTATTTGGTAAGGTTTTTTATTTAATACTCATGCTAGAAAGATCCTGGAAAAAGCTGAAATGTAATAATTATATTAATTTTGTTTATAACTTTATTACAAACTTCCAGCTTTTATGGCCTTCTTTCAGGCCTTAGTTTATCGTAATTACCATATTTACAAATAACTTAACTAAATAATTAATTAACTAACAGAATTAAAAAAATTTGGAAGTATAATTAGCGTAACTTTAACTTTTATTTATTTATTACTAGCGACCCGCCCCGGCTTCGCATGGGTGCAATGTAGACACTTTTCGTTTAACTTTGACCATTTAGGCAGCGCACACCTCGGAAACTCTCAAATGAGAGAATTTTTTTCCGACCTAATTCACATTATTTCAATTTCCCTAGGGATCTCTAATTTTTTTGAGGATAAAATGTAGCTCATGCTACTTGCTAATAATGTAGCTTTCTATAGGTGCAAACATTTTTAAAATTAGTAGGTAAGTAGTTTTTGAGTTTATCCTACTTTTTTCTGATAATATTTGTTGATTTTGGATGGAAACTTAATTTCTTCTGACATTTTGTTCAAGTATCGTCATGTTTCAACAAAAATTAACACAAACCAATATCAAACTATACTTATAAACCTTCCTCTTGAATTACTCTATCTATTGGTGAAATCGCATTAAAATCTGTTGCGTAGTGTAAGAGATTTAGGCGATAGGTTTTAGATTTTAGGATTTAGGAGGATTTAGGTTTAGATACATACATACAGACAGAGGGAAGCGACTTTATTTTATACTTTGTAGAGACTTAATTTAGCGTGCGTTTACAATTTAAAGGTTAACACCAGTGTTCATATTGTCCGTACAAAATGATTCCTCACGCGCCATTTTAACTCTTATGGGTCAACTGTCATGTCAATACGGTTCACCTTTAAAATAAGGACCAAAATCGTACTTTTGACATGAAATTTTACACAAAAGTTAAAATGGCGCGTGAGGATTTAAATTTTACGCGTAGGTATTACGAGTTATATTATACTTATTCAAATAATTAAAAAGCTCCATGACGTCCATTCCAAAAAAAGGAAGATCATAACGTTAACTTATTGGCATTGACATTTTACGTTTACTGAATACTAAATGATCGCTAAAAAACTTCATTAAATTGAACTTTACTTTTTCTGCGACTCTGTGACATTTTAATTTTTGAGACGAAAATTAACAATAATTTTGTTTATTCTGTTTTCATTTTATTTGGGCTTGGTTATAAGAAAAATGTAATTTATTTTAAGAAAAACGTAATTTTTTAATGAAAAACGTAAAAATAAGAAAACGTATTTTCCCAAAAGTTTACCCAATTTGGTTTGTTTGTTAGCGTGTACGTTCTTTGAAATAGTGCATTAATTATATTGTATTTTTTAGGGTTCCGTACCTCAAAAGGAAAAAAGAAACCCTTACAGGATCACTTTGTTGTCTGTCTGACCGTCTGTCTGTCGTGTCTGTCAAGAAATCCTACAGGGTACTTCCCGTTGACCTAGAATTATGAAAGGCAAGCAGATAGGTCTTATTGCATAAGTAAAGGAAAAAATCTGAAAACCGTGAATTTGTGTTTACATTACAAAAAAATAATTAAAATATAATTACGAAAAATTAATTTAGTAAATGACATATTGGTCTATCAATCCGCGCATGGCCAGCGTGGTAGACTATGGCCAAAACGCTTCTCACTCTGAGAGGAGACCCGTGCTCTGTAGTGAGCCGGTGATGGGTTGATCATGATGATGATGATGATGAAATGACATATGGCGCAGTCTGTCATTAACCTGCAGTGTTCTACATAATAGTGTTAGATATTCCTTGTACTATGGTACGGAACCCTTCGTGTGCGATTCCGACTCGCACTTGACGGGTGTTTTTAATACCAACTTAACAGGCCTGCAAAAACACGTCTAACCGAGCTGACATAATATTCTGTGTAATTAACTGTGACATTAAAGATTAATTTTAAAGGCATCTTTGTTTTAAAACACGGATGTAAGTAACATTTGTCCCATTGTCCCATTGTCACTTTTACAAAGTAAATGGGTTAATCTATATATATAAAAGGGAAAGGTGACTGACTGACTGACTGACTGACTGAATGACTGACTGACTGATCTATGAACGCACAGCTCAAACTACTGGACGGATCGGGCTGAAATTTGGCATGCAGATAGCTTTTATGACGTAGGCATCCGCTAAGAAAGGATTTTTGAAAATTCAACTCCTAAGGGGGTGAAATAGGGTTTTGAAATTTTGTAGTCCACGCTGACGAAGTCGCGAGCATAAGCTAGTCTAGATATATAAAAGGAAAAGTAACTGACTGACTGACTGATCTATCAACGCGCAGCTGAAATCAACGCGCAGCTGAAAATACTGGATGGATCGGGCTGAATTTTGGCAAGCAGATAGCTATTATGACGTAGGCATCCGCTAAGAAAGGATTTTGAAAATTCAATCCCTAAGGGGGTGAAATAGGGGTGTAGTCCACGCGGACAAAGCCGCGAGCATAAGCTAGTTTCAGATAATTATGTCCTGTCAACGCCACTTAGCTACAATCTACAAATCTACTTGAATAATTATCGCTTAAGTTACTTAGCGAATACCAATTATAATAATATTATAATAAAACCTAACTAGCAGCTTTCACTATTTACCTAAAAGTGGCGGCCTATTTTGATAAAACTTCCGAGTGAAAATGCGGTCATTCATATGCGATACACAAAAATGAAAACAAAAACTTGCCCGTGAAACCCACGTCTTTCCCGGAACATTTGAGCCTCAATAGCTCAACCGGTAAAGGAGTGGACTGAAAACCGAAAGGTCGACGGTTCAAACCCCGCCCGTTGCACTATTGTCGTACCTACTCCTAGCACAAGCCTGACGCTTAGTTGGAGAGGAAAGGGGAATATTAGTCATTTAACATGGCTAATATTCTTTATAAAAAAAAAAAAAAAAAAACATTGAATTTCCACGGAAATATAAGTTGACACTTTTCCCTTTTATGTTTTTATGTCCACAATTTTCGCGAAAGAAAACTAACTAGAACGATGGGGAAGTTTTAACATTACAGTGGAACAACATTTTAGGTAATAATAAATTGGTAATGCTTTTTAGGGTTCCGCACCTCAAAAGGAAAAACGGAACCCTTATAGGATCACTTTGTTGTTTGTCTGTCTGTCTGTCAAGAAACCTACAGGGTACTTCCCGTTGACCTAAGGATCATGAAATTTGGTAGGTACGTGGGTCTTATAGCTAGCATTAGGGGAAAGATCTGAAAACCGTGAATTTGTGGTTACATCACACAAAAAAAATTAAATTGTGGTCATAAACTAACAATTAGTATTTTCAATTTTCGAAGATCAATCAAGTGGGGTTTCATATGAAAGGGCTTCACCTGTGCATTCTAGAACAGATTTTTATCTATTTTTATGCGTCATAGTTTTTGAAATTATCATGCAAAATGTCGAAACAATACGACTGTAGTACGGAACTCTTGTTGCGCGAGCCTGACTCGCACTTGGCCGGTTTTTCTTCTTGTGTGTTTTGTGAATTAATTTTTTTTTTTTATTATTTACACTCGGGGTTTGAAACGAATTACGTACCCTATGGATCTTGCAGACGTTGCATGGCCCCACCTAGGCAACGAAACATCTATTGAGGTCGCGATCGACATTTCCTAATAAGTAAAATTAAATACATTTGTTAATTCTTGTCTAACATCGGAGAGAATACTAGAGTAGTTAACTATAAGAATTAATTGTAATTTTTAATTTTTAATTAAATAAAAAATTTTAAAACCCACTAAAACGTCGCTAACGTATTTGACACTCGAATCCGTGTACCCAAGGATATCCATTACCCTATTGTAGAAGTAGTCTTTGTGGGTAACCGGTGCCCGGTGACTTTCGTTTGTAATCCTGCACCGCGCGCAAGGCCGGCCCATTTCACGGCAAATTCACCTTGGGAATTGTTTCACATTTCTCAACGGGCTGTGGTACCCTGGTACCTGGATTCTTGATTAACCTTTTTTAACCGACTTCAAAAAAAGGAGGAGGTTCTCAATTCGTCGGAATCTTTTTTTTTTTTTTTTTTTTTTTTTTTTTTTTTTTTTTTTTTTTTTTTTTTTTTTTTTTTTATGTATGTTCCCCGATTACGCGAAAACGCCTGGACCGATTTTGAAAATTCTTTTTTTGTTTGAAAGGGTATACTTCAAAGTTGGTCCCATTTCAATTTGGTGAAGATCTGATGAACATCTTCGAAGATAGATACTGGAACTCCTCAACGGATAAGAGTAAATTGCTCGCGATCAGTGTAATAGCTTAGTAAACATAGAGAAGTAGATTTTTAACCAGTCATAGCATAATTCCATGGAGCCACTAAAAATTGTGAAATAAAAATTTTTTACAAAAAAAATAAAAACCGACTTCGTTACACAAACACTAAAAATTGAAAAATAATTTAATTTATTACCGAATATATTATGTATACAAGAGTTAATATAGTTGCATAATAATATTTTTTGGGGTCGGTGCCAATGAGGTGCCATTGTGGAGTCCCATAAAAATATGAAGTCTAGACGATTCGCGCAGCTAAAGCTGATTGGCACCGGCACCAAAAAGTATTATAATGGAACTATATTAACTCTTGTATACATAATATATTCGGTAATAAATTAAATTATTTTTCAATTTTTAGTGTTTGTGTAACGAAGTCGGTTTTTATTTTTTTTGTATTGTATTTAAAAAACGGGTAAAGTTCGACTTGCATACGAAGGGTTCCGTACCATCGTACAAGAAATAACACTTATTAATTTTTTATTAGAAGCTGTGGTAGCCTAGTGGTTAGGCCGTCCGCCTTCCTAACTTTTCGGAGTTATGTGCGTTTTAAAGTAATTAAAATGTCACTTTCTTTAACGGTGAAGGAAAACATCGTGAGGAAACCTGCATGCCTGAGAGTTCTCCATAATGTTTTCAAAGGTGTGTGAAGTCTGCCAATCCGCACTTGGCCAGCGTGGTAGACTATGGCCAAAACCCTTCTCACTCTGAGAGGAGACCCGTGCTCTGTAGTGAGCCGGCGATGGGTTGATCATGATGATGATGAATTTTTTATAAGTGTTATTGTTAATTTTTATGTGAAAGCTTAGACGGTTGGATGACTGTTATAGCTGTTCTCCTTCAAGCTACAATGACTAAACCAATTTGGTTGTACCCTGAATTCACACAGGCTACGTTTTACCCGTAGGATTTTTTAAAAACCTAAATCCACGTGGCGTAGACCTGAAAGGTAGACCTGTAGAAAGTTGGGAAAATGAAATTAAAGAAACAGGAGGTATAAACTGGAGAAAAAAGGCTCTAGACAGGAAGACCTGGAAAAATCTGGAGGAGGCCTTTCTCGCTAAGAGGTCCTTAAAATAAAAAGAAAACAAATAATGACATTTCTAATAATTATTATATTTTAAGATTAAATAATAAATATTAACTAATGCATGCACAAGTAAATTAATCTATATAGCTGTGAATTTTAATTATTTTTTGTCAACCAATTATTTGTTTAATAATTTATTAAGGATGAATAAAAGGCTTTTTTATTTTATTTATTTATTTATTATCCACGTGGCGTGGACAAAGTCCTGGGTATCATCTAATCTTTAAAATGTTTGACAACAGTTTCCTTAACTTAAACTCACACGGATGAAGCCAGGTGCTCCTTCTAGTCGTATATAATATAGATAGTACAGTACGCAGCCGAAAGTAATGTAGGTACATCGACCTTTAGAAGGAGATAGCAGATATTTGGCAGAGCGCTGTCCCTGTCGTTGCGACCGACAAAACGTCATATAGGTATGAGTGACAGAGACAACGACGCAAAGTCGAAATGTCATTCTAAAGGCCGATGTACATTACTTACGACCGCGTACTGCAAGTTATTTTCAAGTGATTACAGAAATAACTTTAAAATCGTATATCATTTAAAGGTTGACAAACGATTTACGAAAAAAATAACAGTAAGCTATTAAACCAATTTATTTATAAACATAATTCTTACAAAGTTGCAAATTACATTATGCTGATAAACTTGGAAGTTGATGATTGTTGCCGGCCAAAACCACAGGTGACCCAAAACAACAGGTGACCCAAAACAACAGGTGACCCAAAACAAACTGTGTTCTATTATTATTATTATTATTTATTATTATTTATTTATTATTGAATTAGAACGGCCATAAAGCCAATTACACTAATTAAACTACGAATACAAACTAACATAAACATACTTACAAAAATTGTTAAAATTATAAATTTTAAAAAGCAAAATTATAAATTTTCACAAAAGTGCAAGATCTGACCCATGAGGTCAGCCCATTTGTCAGCAAATATGTCACAGCGAGGGGACTCCTTCAGCAGTGCGTTGATGTGATTAAAGATTAAAGTGCGCGGTATGGGTATGGTATGGTATTCTATACAGTGTGTAACCAGAACGTTGGCAAAAGCGAAGAGGAACGAAAATCTGAAAAAGTTTAAAATTTTAAAAATATTTGTCGTTTACGCTTTGTGACGCCATCGCTTTTGGTACAGCGTGACGTTAATAATTGATTATTTTTAAAATGAATAAAAATCATGTTTTTTAAGTTATTCTCTTTAATAATGAATTCTAGCCCCATAAACTGCCGCTATACAAATAGTCACGTATAAGTTTATTACTACAGTCCAAGACCCTATTCAAAATTGCAATCACCCTTTACAATTGACCGAGATTACTACATCCATGCGAACCCAATTATATATTTGTAATATGTTTTGTTATAGATAATAAATTATGATGCTATTGACCTTATATTATGTTAACGCTACAATACTTTTGCAAATTCTGATCGTACCTACACAAACTTTTGATTCAAGTCACAAAATAAACCTTTTGTACGGAAACTCCAAAGTTATGTCAATATGTGAAGGAAATTGTGTTTATTTGTTGGTTTGTCCTTCAATCAAACCGCAACGGAGAAACGGATCGAAGTGCTTTTTAAGGTTCCGGGAAAAACGGAACCCTTATACGATCACTTTGTTGTCTGTCTGTCTGTCAAAAACCTACAGGGTACTTCCCGTTGACCTAGAATCATGAAATTTTGCAGGTAGCACTGTAACCCTTTTGTTGTCCTTTTCGCTGGAACTTTACGAGCTGTCCAGCAAAATACACTCAAAACGTCACTATCTACATTATCCGTTATCTATACATTAAAATTTTGAGCCTCAATAGCTCAACCGGTATAGGAGTGGACTGAAAACCGAAAGGTCGACGGTTCAAATCCCGCCCGTTGCACTATTGTCTTACCTACTCCTAGCACAAGCCTGACGCTTAATTGGAGAGGAAAGGGGAATATTAGTCATTTAATATGGCTAATATTCTTTAAAAAAAAAAAAAAAAAGTCGCTAAAATACGAAATAAGCTTAAAATCATTAAACATGTCAAACTATAAAATTCAGCCTTGTTTATTTAATATGTTTTCTTTTTCTTTTGTCGCCTACAGAGCTGATTAATATAATTAATAGTCCATGTTGTTTGTGTGAGGCCCGCAACTGTACCTGTCAGTCCGTACGACACCACAAGGCCGAAGCTTAAATTATATTAATTAGAAAGTATTATTCCGCAAAGTACAATAAGGAGAATAAGGTTTTAATGGCGTAACTACTGTATAAAGACTCGTATTTTATTGTGTTATTAACAAATTAAGTTTTTTTATCGATTACAATATTAAGTCGGCCCTTAGCTGTGATCTCATTTGATATTAGCAGTCGGAGTCTAAGATGCAAGCGGGCAACTTGCAAGGAGTGTAAAAATTTTGAGGGTTCCGTACCTCAAAAGAAAAAAAAAGAACCCTTATAGGATCACTTTGTTGTCTGTCTGTCTGTAGTGTCTGTCAAGAAACCTAAAGTTTTGAACCCTCGTAGCTTTAAGTAAGTAAAGTTCAACAATACGGTATTTGACAACTAGTCAAATCAGTAACTTTTTATTAAACGTCAAAACGCGCACTTAGTATGCGATATTCTATGAAATAATAGAATGTGACGTCACATCATAATGACGTATCTACTTTTTTTGTTTAATCGAAAATTTAAAATGTTTATTATACTTAAAATTAACAAAGGATGTGGATTTTACGTATTTTGGAAGACCCTCTATTTAATAATCACTGAAAAATAATTTATTTTTGGTGTAGTCAAATACCCAATTATTGGCGATCAAAACAGTGTAGATACAAAGCTTGTACATTGTACAAGCCAAAGCTTTGACTCTGAAAAACTTATTTGTCAAAAGTTTTTAACTAAAAAAAGTAATAAATCATTCAGTCAGGGCATATATTTTTATACATAGATAGACTGACTGACTGACTAAAAACGTATAGCTATGGTTGAATTGCAGGTAGGTTTTCTCAACGTATTCTAGGTCATAGAGAACCAGAAAACCTACGTGCATAAATCTTAAGGAAGGATTTTCAGAAATTCCACGCAACACGGGCAAAGACTGGACGGATCAACTAGGTACCCTTTACTTATCTAAATATAAAAGGAAAGGTGAAATGATTTTTGATAATTCAACCCCTAAGAGGGAGAAATAGGGGTTTGAAATGTCTGTAGTCCACGCGGACGATGTCGCGAGCATAAGCTAGTTAGTAATTATTTTGATTATAGAGCTCCGATTCTAAGCACAACCTAATTTTAGCGTATTCGCACCCTCTTCTTACTATTGTAATATGAAAAGGACAGAAGCAGTTTGACATTTCTAAATTTAATTTTTAGATGGTAAACCCGTGATTTTAGCACGCACTCGCGAACCTACTGTTTAAATTTGTATTGTGCACTAAAATTTAGAATCTTTAAATGTGAAAGTCATGTTCCGTTCCTTTTTTAGCATTAGTAAAAAGAAAAGGATGCAGATACTCTAAATTTAGTTAAGAGAGAGACTAGAGAATCGGGGCATGCTGATAGCAACAGGCGACCCCGTATACACTGGCTAGGGATATAGGTTAAAGACAGTCAATAAAAAAGTTGACTTGTGTTCATTTACTTACTTGTTATCTTATCGCAACTGTTAAACAAATGTAAAGTGCATTCGGTGGAATGACTTCGACTTTGTAGGATTAATGGATTTTTAAAAAAGTATACTAACAAATCACAGCTTATTAGCTGTGATAGCCTAGTGCTTAGGACGTCCGCCTTCCAATTGGAGGTCGGGGGTTCGAACCCGGGCACGCACCTCTAACTTTTCGGAGTGCGTTTTAAGTAAATAAATATCATTTGCTTTAACGGGGAAGGAAAACATCGTGAGGAAACCTGCATACCTGAGAGTTCTCAATAATGTTCTCAAAGGTGTGTGAAGTCTACCAATCCGCACATGGCCAGCGTGGTAGAGTATGGCCAAAACCCTTCTCAGTCTGAGAGGAGACCCGTGCTCTGTAGTGAGCCGACGATGGGTTGATCATGATGATGTCATGATGACTAACAAATATTGCCCTTTCCACTCCAACTTAGTATGAAGCTTGTGTTAGGACTAGGAGTTGGTACGACAAGAATGCAACGGGTGGGGTTTGAACCGCCGACCTTTCGGAATCCAGTCCGCTCTTTGACCGTTGAGCTCTGTTTTTCTTGTTTGATTAGGCCGACCGCATTTTAGGTTCGTTTCCTACGAACATGTAGGTAGGGACAAACAGTGTCGTAGTACAAGATTTTACGTCTCACCAAACGAAACCAAATTCGAGAGTCGAAATACTTCCGCGTTACAGTAAAATGGACCTAAACAGCCTTGAATTGAAGTCAAATATTCAATGCCACTGATTTTAATTTCGCAATGTGTCCGCTTGGAGCGCTGGCTGTAGAACTGTAGACAAACTTGAGCTTTAAAACAAGGCAATTAAGATCCAGTTTACTGTAACGCGGAAGTATTTCGACCTCTCGAATTTGGTTTGGTTTGGTGAGACGTAAAATCTTGTACTACGGGTACAGGTACGAACAATCCTGAAGCCTCAAAGTCTACCTTAACCGTGTTCTTACAGCCATCGCACGGCACGATTTGCGGTCACGATACACGACACACTGCACACGACGTGACGTTCGTACGTTTTTCCACGAGTTGACGATTCCGCAACCACACGACAGCTGCGGGTTGCTGGCTTCACGTTCGCACACTCATCATGTAGTTACTTCCGAATTTAATAGTCGACAACTTCTTGCAATCCTACTTGACTCAAGGAGAAGGAGGAGATGCGAAAAATATTGGATTCATCCACTTCGAGAAAGAGACGTCAGCAGCACCAACGAATAGCCAAAAAGTTATCTGCAAAATCTGTGTCGTGCTGTGCGGTGTCGTTGAATGAGGGCGAGTGGCACGACATGACGCGATGGCAAATATGTAAATGCAGGGTAGTAAAAAAATAAAAATGCAGGGTTAGATGAGTTAATGTAAAAATTGCAATGATTTATCTATGTAACATTTAAATGTATGTCGTTTGAAAGACAAATATATCTATATAAAAAAAACGAATCGTTCGCATAACTTCCTTTTTTGTTGTATTTGTAATTGTTAGGACAAGATTTACATGAAAAAATTTTTTTTTGATAATCCATACGAAACGACAGTTCCCGCGGGATGCGGATGAAGTTGCGGGCAACTGCTAGTAAGAAATATTTGAAAGTAATGTAAGAAATAAGGATGTCGAAATATACCTAATCGTTATTACATTGAGGCAACAATTTCCAAAACAAGTTATTATTCAAATTTGCCCAATTTCCTAGTATAATGAAGTAGCGTTGCGAACAAAAGACTTCAGGGCTGTAATTATTGGCATATTTTGCGCGTGAAGGCACCAATTTTGGTTAAGGCTTAGCACGGTCGAACACAATACACACATATACACAATACACACACACACACACACACACACACACACACACAATAATACACAATAGGGTTCCAACATAAATAACCCCAACGTCTATGGGGTTTTCGCACTATATGCCCTGCCCATTGCCGCTTCAGCTTCGCCACCCGTTGAGCTACGTCGGTTACTCTACTCTGGTTCTCCTACGGATCTCCTCATTTCTGATTAGATCACGTAGAGTAATTCCAAGCATATGTAGCTCTCTACACAACTTGCTGAGGGTTTACATTAATTGGTTCAAATATGGTAAGAACCGTGTCTCAAGAGATGAAGCTAAAAAGAAAATGCTGTCGTAAAAGCGTTGTTGCAAGAATTTGTTATTTGTTTTTACAAATATATTGTGGCTAATTCTGTTGTATACACAATATATAACCTAAATTAAAATGGCAAGTCTAAATGTATTCTTCTCTTCTCTTCTCTTTCATAATACTTACTTCCAGTACAAAACGATTGCACTAGATTTAGACCTGTCAATTTAGTTTAGTGTAAACAAAAGAAGTATTCACATTTATTCGTTATTTAATACGCTGTCTATGTGTTAAAATCTGTCCTACAAATACCATTTAGTCACCATTATTTTTACAAGAACTGTCCCAAACCTGACCCGATTTTTTTCATACATTTTTTCAATTTAACATAATTATGAATGTGCACGAGGCAGTGGCGTGCAGGTCATAGAGGCATAAATGCACTGCTTACCCCAGTTGAAGCTCAATGCATATTTTTCATTATGACTTGCCACTTGGCTTCAAACTCTGTGCACGCCACTGGCACGAGGCTATGTGCGTTATCTATTAAATATTACACGATTTAAAGGGTGAAGGAAAACATCGTGAGGAAATTTGCATGCCTGCGAGTTTTCCATAATGTTCTCAAAATTGTGTGAAATCTGCCCACCCGCGTTGTGGACTAAAGGCCAAACCCTACTCAGAATGGGTTTGGCCATTAGTTGTAGTGGTTAAAAGGAGATCTGTGATCAGTAGTGAGCTAGCGATAATGGTAATAAAGCGTCGTTTGCGTCAAGCCTAATGTGTTAGATGCAAATTAAAATGTAATTTCAAACAACGCATACGCTTAACACACTTGTTTCTATTTGAGGTTTTTGTTGCTTCCAGCTGTCTAGAACAGTAAAGGAGCACTAACCGAAAATGCTGAAACAAACAGGATACGCTTTTTTAAGCTACCCGTGTGCTTTTTATTCAGCGAATAGCGACCCGCCCCGGCTTCGCACGGGTAGCTTATTACAATTCTTTTGAAAATAAAATATAGCCTTTGCTTCTCAGGAATAATGTAGCTTTCTACTGGTGGAAAAAATTTCAAAATCAGTTCATAGTTCCAGAGATTACCCCCTACAAACAAACTGATAAAGTTTATCTCTTTATAATAGTAGTATAGATAAATCTTTCATTAGCTTTTGCTTACTTAACTTTAAGACTATTTAATTTTATTAGGCTGTTGCATTCCTAAATAAAATAAAAATAGAAAATAAAATAAAATAGATGAGGTGCTTCATATGTAGTAACAAATGTTTCGACGAACATCGGTGTCTGCACGCATGTCAATCATAGTCCGCTGGCGCAGTCTGTTTCAGAGTTTCCACCAGATTTTTGAAGCCTTAACAAGTACGTAAATATTATTATTAAATGTGACACACTGATACACATATGTACACACACACACTCATACACACACACACGTATTTTTAAGTTTCATATTGTTGTTATAAGTGTTTATTTGTTAATGATGGAGGAGGGAGAGCGGGGACCCTGAGATACAGGTTTTGCAAACTTACTTCAGGGTCCCTGGCACAATTTTAAAAAGACCTTTTAAAACAAATAAATCATTTCATTTCATTTCATTTCATTTCATTTCATTTCATTTCAAATGTGAAAATAAAACACCAGCTCATCTAAATATATATGAAGTCGGTTAAAAAGAAAAAGGTGACTGACTGACTGACTGATCTATCAACGCACAACTCAAACTACTGGACAGATCGGGCTGAAATTTGGCATGCAGATAGCTATTATGATGTAGCCAAGAAAGGATTTTTGAAAATTCCACTCCTAAGGGGGTAAAATAGGGATTTGAATTTTGTCTAGTCCACGCAGACGAAGTCGCGAGCATAAGCTAGTTTAAGAATAACGTTTTCTTTCCTCGTGTGTAATACACGAGTTTTCTAAGAATCGGACAATTATTTTCCCATTCATCGAGATTCGAGAAGTTTTACGTGATCATTTACAAATCGATGGGTCGACTTCTGCGAACGAAAGATAAGAAGGAAAATCTATCTTTTCTTCTATATAAGGAAAAGCTGACTGACTGACTGATCTATCAACGCACAGCTCAAACTACTCGACTCGGCTGAAGTTTGACATCCAGATAGCTATAATCCGCTAAGAAAGGGTTTTTGAAAATTCAAACCCTCAGGGGGTAAAATAGGTGTTTGAAATTTGTGCAGTCCAACCGGACTAAGCTAGTTTGAATATAATCTTTCAGCCTTCCTGGTATAACGAGTATCTCTAGGGTTGGCCTATTTTTAAATCGTACCCATTCAGTTAATGAAGAACTTCCCAGGGTCAGTTCCTTAGCTATCTGCCAGTCTGCTTGCTATCATTTCACGGTCCATCCGTTTTTGACGAAATTTGGTACAGAGATAGCTTGCATTCCGGGAAACAACATTTTCTCACGTAAAAATTGGAGAGTTTCCACGGGATTCTTAAAAACTTAAATTCACGCCGAAGATATTGCAGGCATACAGATATAGATTGCGTCCTGTAGGTCGATTTCGTAAACCCTGCATCAATTATTATTACAATCTCAATGGTTGTAATTGGCTGAATTTGTGCGATTCTTGTTGCAGTAGCCAATAGTGAGTGAGCATCAACTAATCGGAGGTGATTGCGATCGTGACATTGTAGCTGTCATTCTACCGCAAGCGAGCAGCTGGAGACGGACATGCAATACAATTTAATTTTACAGCTCTTTTATTAAGTACTTTTTTATGGCTGTGGTGGCTGTGATACACCTATAAGAGTTCCTTGTTTTGTTGCTGAACCCTAAAAAGAAAGGACAAACTCATCACGTTTTTAAAAATTCAATTAGACTTTTTGTCAACTTCCGTAACGAAGGTTGTTTTTAGGTCACGTTTAATTCATTTACACATCCAATGATTCATGAGATTTTCATAAGGTTCGTTCTTCAGATGTATTGACGCAGATGACGGCAATGCTATTTGACTTGCAATGGACGTGCAACTTGTCTATGACGTCATTATACTCGTATCACCACAAATTCAGCTGTACACATGATAGAAAAAGTGCGAGTCAAACTCGCACACCGAGGGTTCCGCAGAAGTAAAACGGTCTCAAAAAAGAATCACTTTTGTTAACCAACTGCAAAACAAACCTTGTTTACCTAAAGTTTTGTTGATTATGTAAAACTATGACAGTTAGAGCGTTACAAACTTCTATTGACTATCTTCAATTTCAGATTTTTCGACTGGTAGGTATACTTCGGAGATAAGGGGGGAGGGACGGTATTTTTTTCGAAATTTTGTACGATAAATCAAAAACTATTATGCTGAAAAATAAATAAAATCTTTTTTAGAATGTACAGGGGAAGATTTCAGCTTCACCAGCTTTCTAGGGCCTACTAATAGTTTCTGAGGTAAACCGAGAACGGACGGACAGACAAACGGACATGGCGAAACAATAAGGGTTCCTTATTTACAACGGAACCCTAAAAACAAAGTTGCGCAAGCAGCTCTCTATCAAAACAAGTCGTTTAAGATTCATTTCCATGTAAGTAGTTAGACAAATAACACTGGTTCGTGTAAAGTCGATTATTTGCCGAGTCCATTCCGCTCTTATCGTTTGTTATGAAAGGCTTGAATTAAAAATGCATTACGAGTGGGAACAACTAACAAACAGCCTCGTGGAATATTTAGACATCTGCAAGGGAAAACATCGTAACTCACTTTTTAGAGATTTTGAGCTACCATCATCTTCATAGTGAACAAAAATTTTCTTTTTTTGTGCTCACCCCTGAATCTAAATTAAGTCTCGTTGCAATGTTAGCCAATGCAAAAAGATTGTAAGTTAGCATCCATTGAAGATGATAAAATGTTAGATATCGTCTTGTTCTTGGCAAGCATTTTTTGTACTATGTAAACTTTCATCGTAACTCAGGCTTTGTATGTCAACTTACAATTTTTTTACTAAATTAGGAAATACTAGCACACAATATTGAATTGTATGTCTGGTTTTAGTGCCATTTTGTAAATTTTCTTTTTACATACTGTGGAAAACAATTTTGTAGCTTACAAAAAATAATAAATTACTTAAAATAATAACATATAAACTATATGAAAGTGTAGATTTTACTTTGCTGACAAACATTTTTAAAGTTGGATGACGTTAGGGCTTACAGAAATTAATTTTTTTGTGATCTTGGACGCGCTATCCTGTAAAGTTATGAAAAATGAGATACGATGTTTTTCCATTGCAGGTGTCGATTTGTCACTAATCTATTATAATTCATCATTATTATCATCGTCATCATCAACCTATCTACTGAGCACGAATCTCCACTCAGAATGAGAAAGAACCCTTTAACCATAGCCTAGGTACCACGCCAAATGCGGATTGATAGACTTCACACACCTTTCCCTGAGTGAAGACCACGTTTATGCATTAGCATATGGCAGTAACAAATGTAAAGGAGTTTCTGAAGCCTCGCGGTAGAGCCTACAGAGTTCAATCTTAATAACGGAAAAGCGTTATCGTCAGAGACGGCTTCCTCTCATGGAGGTCCGGGGTTCGATCCTATCTTATCCTTATAGCACAAGCAAAGGAAAAATCCGAAAACCGTGAGTTTGTGGTTATATCACAAAAACAATTAGTGTTGACGACCAAGTAATATGTTTACTAAATCACCTCATAGATGGCGCTATCCGTCATTAACTTAGTTTTATTTTACACCATGGTTGTACAATTTTATTGTTGGAGCGAGAGTGGTTTGAGAATGTGTTATTTCTTGTACGATGGTACCTACGGGAAACCCTTCATATGCATTCCGACTTGCATTTCACCGGTTTTTCAATTGTGCACATATATTTTTTTTCTCTTTATTTCGTAAAAGGTTTCATTCATTTCAAATTCAGTGCTTGTTGAAGGCTTCGACAAGGACTTGGGCACGTTTTATTTTTCACGTAACCCGATAGTTTAGCGAGTTTCGGGCTTGGCCCACTTCGTAGACCTTGTAATGTGATACAGCAAGCTAACAATGCTGAGATTCAAGGCTTCTGCACTTGGGTGTCCAATTTTATTGCTGGAAACCCATTTAACAACCTCTCAAGCTAAAAATGAAGTCTGAATTGTTATTTTTGGAACGGCATTTCGAACCAGTGGTAAATTAAACTAATCGACGATTCAAAATTGTAATTGTGAATTAAGTCATAAAAAATCGTCCCATCTGCGAGCTTCCGTGGCGTATAATATTTTCTTTTAAGATACTAGTGTTAAACAAAGTGGCTATTATACACGGTAATATATTAGGAGCGTTGAGTGTTTTATGAAA
Organism: Maniola hyperantus; assembly: GCF_902806685.2. Classification (NCBI taxonomy): domain Eukaryota; kingdom Metazoa; phylum Arthropoda; class Insecta; order Lepidoptera; family Nymphalidae; genus Maniola; species Maniola hyperantus. Next base: position 1,863,270 of record NC_048547.1, read on the forward strand.
TCATTAAAAATAGAACATAATAAAATTGCTATCATAAAAATAATAAATGATATTTCATACATATAAAATATCCACAAGTTTTGTAATATTCACAAAATAAATCAAGTTAAGAATAAGCTAGGTATACAAAGTTTTATAGGTTTTAAGGCAGTGGTCCGACCGCCGACGATGAATGAGAAACGAGTAGAACTAGAAACTTAAACGAGTGGGCGATCAGCGAGAAGCGAGTGTGTAGTTTCGATAGTTTTGTCGCCAGGCTATAAGTGAGTGTGCAAGTGCGACGAGCGATTACTCGCGCCATTCACGCGGACACTGTCCTCTGCAAACCTGCGCGCGCGTTATTCGTGTTCAAGCGAGCGAGCATCGCTGAACGAATATCGCTGAGCAAGTTTATTTTTGAAAGCTCGTCGCTCAGCGACAAAACTAGTAAAGCGAGTCGTCGCCGGCAGTGTGAACAGTCAGAGAGCAACTTTTGATATATGCATCTCTTCCGTTTACACGGAATGTACATTTATTGTGCGTTTCTTGAGAGAGAAAATCGCCGATAGTTAGTCGTTTTCTCGCCGGCGCGGCGCGGCGGTCGGACCACTGCCTTATACAGACGCAATACGTTGGTATAACCTTGTTTCTTTGTAAAAATAAGAAATAAAACAACATTAAACCAGAACAAGTTAAAGGTGACTATAAAAAAACAATTTCGTTGAGGTATTTTTACAAATAAGGCGGTTTTAATTAATTTACTAGATATTGCCCGCGAATTCGTCCGCATTGGTTTGGGTTTATGATATACTAGCTTATGCCCCCGACTTCGTGCGCGTGGACTACACAAATTTCAAAACCCTTTTTTACCCCTTTAGGGGTTAAATTTTCAAAAATCCTTTCTTAGCGGATGCCTACGTCATAATAGCTATCTGCATGGCAAATTTCAGTCCGATCCGTCCAGTAGTTTGAGCTGTGCGTTGACAGATCAGTCAGTCAGTCAGTCAGCCAGTCTGGGAAGACTACATAAATTTCAAACCCCTAATTTAGCCTCTTAGGGGTTGAACTTTCAAAAATTCTTTAAAGGGATACCTATGCCATAATGCCGAATTTCAGCCCGATCCGTCCAGTGGTTTGAGCTGTGAGTTGACAGATCAGTCAGTCAGTCAGTCAGCTTTTATATATATAGATACCTGCTAGGAGATCGTCAAAAAGAAGAAAAAAGTGGTACTTATTCCTGAATTTAAAAAAGTGCTATAAAAATAAAATTAGCCTAAAAATGCAGTTTGACAAGCAACGCCCACTACTGGCCGGCCATGACTGCTAAACGTGCGACAGATATGCAAAGCGATTTGATAACGACGTTGATAACGCGTTGATAACGCGCTGATAGACTGATAACAGGCGCTGGTCAACAAAACTGCTTCGATTCAAGGCCAGCGGAGAGCAATTTTTATCATTTTTATGTAATATTAAAAATTTTGTCGTTATGTTTACTATTTTAGCCGCTACGGCGCGGTAGCGCGTGCATAAATACAAGCATAATATACATAGTCCATAGATAATCACTACCCCTATTATAAATGTGAAAGTGTGTTTGTTTGTTGGTTTGTTCTTCAATCACGTCGCAATGGAGCAACGGATCGACGTGATTTTTTGCATGGGTATATAGTTTAAGACCTGGAGAGTGACATAGGCTACTTTTTATCCCGGAAAATCAAAGAGTTCCCACGGGATTTTTAAAACCTAAATCCACGCGTACGAAGTCTCAGCTAGTCTAAATATATAGAAGGAAAAGGGGACTGACTGACTGACTGACTGATCTATCAACGCACAGCTCAAACTACTGGACAGATCGGGCTGAAATTTGGGATGCAGATAGCTATTACGTCGTAGGCCTCCGCTAAGAGAGGATTTTTGAAGATTCAACCTTTAAGGGAGTGAAATAGGAGTTTAAAATTTGTGTAGTCCACGTGGAAGAAGTCGCGAGCATAAGCTAGTAAATTATAAAGAAAGTTCTAGCATAAAATATTATCTTAAAAGACAAAGTGTAGTAATAAGTTAATAACTAAATAGGCTGTAGGCTTCGCATTGATTGATACCCCGTATTGTTATCAGTAATCATTTTCTAGGTCTTAGCTAATCGTTAAGGCGTGACAAGGTCTAAATAAGGATAAACTACTAGTATCTTTAAAACAACAATAATTTACAGACTTATTGCCACTAATTATTATTGTAAAATTACTTCTTTTTCAATTTCTCTTTGTAGTTATAACTTATATCAGGACTAGCTGATGGCCATGACTAGGTCCACGTGGATTTAGGTTTTTAAAAATCTATTATTACTATTTGATTTTCCGGGACAAAAAGTAGCCTTATCTCACTCACTACTTATACCCATGCAAAAAATGCACGGATAGGCTACGAAAACATAACCACAGACAGACATGTCATTTTATAATAAGTATAGTTGTAGTATTAAGTATAGTATAGACTAAACTAGATCTTCTTTATAATATTTCTCCTTACCTCTCAACAAAAAAAAAACTGCTGAAGTATAAAACTATGACAATACAAGGAGTGATATAGTTTGTGACCTTTACGATTTCTAAATAGATTTTCTAAAAATAGCTTGTTATGTTTCTCAACCTTTATAATAGAGTTCTGAAAATAACTTATTATGTTGCCTAACCACAAGATGTTTACCCACCCATAGAGCTTCGATTCTTCATAATAGATTCTATCTCACCTAGTCTTTGAGTATTAATATGACGGATCAATCCAGTTAGATACGCCATCGCGTGCTTGTGAAACAATTCACGACGTAGTTCACTTAACTTGTGATAAGGTTAAGACCTTAGATTAAGGATTGATCTCACCAGAGGGACCAATCCTTAATCTAAGCTTGAGACAAATAAAAATTACCAAGATTCCTTTGCCAGTCCACATGGACTGCAACACAAAAATAACATGCCGTAAGATGTGCTAGAAAATTATGAAACATATTAATAATCCAGGCATATTACATCGATTATTATACTAGCTGGTGTGCGTGTACTGCGGGTTTAGATTTCATTCTGGGATAAAAGATATCTGGGATAAATTTCATTCTGGGATAACAGGATGCAAGCTACCCCTGTACCTCAATTCATCTAGATCTAGATAAACAGATTTGTTACACTTTTACATTTATACACTAGCTGATTCCACGCGTATTTAGGTTTTTAAAAATCCCATGGGAGTTCTTTGACAATCTGAGATTAAAAGTATTCTATTTCCGCCGCATTCTATGCCCCAGGATGCAAGCTCTCTCCTTGCCAAAGGTTATCGATATTATTGATTTAGTGCATATTTCAATTTGATCACTTGATCAATTTACTCAGCAGAATCCTCTGTTTTGGTTATGAACCTCATGTTATAGAACCATCGCGTCGATCTACGATTCTGCCTGCGCATACTCTTACTTAGAATAAACAGTCTGTTAACGAATTATGTCAATCACATCAGGTTTGAGATAATTCTCTTGGAAGGTTAGGTCCTGTCCGACATCCTGTTTGAAGGAAACAATGCCGTTACAACTTTACATAGAGTAATAAACAAAGTATACACCTACTCCTATATATTATATACTGAATATAGTATATACTGAATCGGGGTTCCGGCTGAAAACCGGCGCTGTATGCCTTTGTGTGTGTGCAAGGCGTGCAGCATCATGCTGAATTAGGACCTTTTTAACCCCCAACCCAAACAGAGGGGTTTTATAAGTTTGACGTGTGTATCTGTTTATGGCATCGTAGCTCCTAAACGAATGGACCGATTTTGATTTAGTTTTTAGGGTTCCATACCTCAAAAGGAAAAACGGAACCCTTATAATATGATCACTTTGTTGTCTATCTGTCTGTCTGTCAAGAAACCTACAGGGTACTTCCCGTTGACCTAGAATCATGAAATCTGGCAGGTAGGTAGATCTTATAGCTGACATTCGGGGAAAAATCTAAAAACCGTGAATTTGTGGTTACATCACACAAAAAAAATTAAATTGTGGTCATGAACTAATAATTAGTATTTTCAATTTTCTAAGTAAGATAACTATATAAGAAGAAGAAGAAGAAGAAGAAGAATAATATAGAAGTGTGAGTCAGGCTCGTGCAATGAGGGTTCCGTACTGCAGTCTTATTTTTTAGACATTTTGCACGATAATTCAAAAACTATGATGCATAAAAATAAATAAAAATCTGTTTTAGAATGCACAGGTGAAGCCCTTTCATATGATACCCCACTTGATATAGTTATCTTACTTCGATAATTGAAAATACTAATTATTAGTTCATGACCACAATTTAATTTTTTTTCTGTGATCTAACCACAAATTCATGGTTTTCAGATTTTTCCCCTAATACCAGCTATAAGACTCACCTACCTACCAAATTTCATGATTCTAGGTCAACGGGAAGTACCCTGGTCCCTGTAGGTCCTATAAGGGTTCCGTTTTTCCTTTTGAGGTACGGAACCCTAAAAAGTAGGTAGTCTGATTTTGTTTTTGAATTTTTCTTATTTAATAATTATTGAATTTTAAATTTTTGAAAAAAAAAGTTGTCATACGTGTAGGACGTATTAAGTTGTTTATTGTTTACGAACCAAAACCTGTATTTAGCGCTATCACTGCAAGGAATTATCACTTCTATTGTCAACCATTTAAAGATCAAATTACCATGAAATGTATTTTTATTGTGCAGATATTTTCGTTGAAATATAGGCTCTAAGTATAAGTGTATTAAGGTTTATATTGTTTGTATGTGTCGCATACGGATGTGATTCGTCCTTGACAGGGCCGCCCGTTTGCTTGTCAACGCTCTGCCACGGTTTAGCCATCATACAGTATGGAAACGGTAATCTAACTCGCTTTATCTGATAACATGACATAGTAAGCGAAATATTGAGATGGCAATCGGGGTATGGGGGGGGGGGACGCCCAATATTGTTAATTTTATTTTTGTGATGTAACGACAAATTCACAGTTTTCGGATTTCCCTCTTTAATTGTGCTTAGGATATCGCTACTTGTCTGTCATGATTCTAGGTCAACGGGAAGTAGGTAGTAGGAACCTTATAGGTTTTGGGTTTTGAAACCCTTGTCGGGTCTTGACAGACACGACAGACAGCGAAGGCGAAGTGATCCTATAAGGGTTCCGTTTTTCTTTTTATAGGTACAGAACCCTAAAAAACACTATAATGTACAAGTACAGTTGGTATATAATATCACCCGCAGGTATAGTACGCGACAGGTTGACATGGCAATCGAGGAGGGAACGGCCCCGCACAGCTCTCGCGCTATCCCGGTACGGGCGAGCGCGAGTGACGTGCGAGTGGCGTCCCCCCGCCTCATACCCCGATTGCCATCACAACCTGTCGCGGACTGCAGGTATGTACTAGGCAGGCAGGTAACAGAGCAGCTGCTATAAACAGACTTCGCCTTGACTCAACAGTGACCCACTTTTTAATCCGCCACTGCTTTCGTTTTCGTCGTTCGGCCAAGGTCCCCGTTTAAATTCGTTATTTTACCTTCTGAGTTATTTATATACGTCCGTTACATCGCAGTACATAATATTATACAGAGGGTTCTTCTTAGAATCTGTATAATAACATTCTAAATTGAAAAATTAAAAAGAGCAACCGCCGAGTTTCTTTCTGGTTCTTCTCGGTAGGAACGGCATTCCGAACCAGTGGTAAATTAAAACTACCTGACTATTCATAAGCACTTTTAAAAAGTTTACATGAATAAAAAAACATTCTATTCTATTCTATTCTGTATTTGGGCCTTTGTGCTCGTCTATGATATGAATCGAATGTTTGTATGACGGCCACTTCGAAGAATCACGGATGGACACAGTGCACAAACGCCCTTAGTCTGGTGATGTGCGCCCAGCCGTAACAATGGTAAGCTCTTTGAATATACTGCATAGATCTGGTAGGTTCCCTTGTCTCGCTCCAGGAAGCCCTCGGCAACCTGGGCGGTCTGCTCGGCTTCTGGAGTGAGCTTGGATGGCTAGAGTGAAGACTCCGGCGGGTGGCAGGGAGGGCACTGCACGCACCATAGACAGACGCCCAGAAGGAAGAAAGATAGAAGATGCTGCATATGTCTTACGGGGATAAAAAGGTGTAGGTACCAGTAGAACCTCTGTCCCAAATACTTAGATAATGCCCGCGACTTAGTTCACGTGGATACAGTTTTTTTCTTAATCCCGTGGGAATTTTTTGACTTGCCGGGACAAAAAGCCTATGTCCTTCCCCGGGATGCAAGCTACATCTGTAGACTGTACCAAATTTCGTTAAAATCGGATGAACGGATGGGCCGTAAAAGGCTAGCAGACAGACAGACAGACAGACACAGTTTCGCATTTATAATATTAGTATGGAAGTATGGGGTGTGCTTTTGCTTAACCTACTAAAACGTAGAATTTATTCTTAGAGTTCGCAAATAAATATTTACTTTTGTAAAGCCTGCCGGACAAAGGTCCACAGGCTATAAATTAATTAACGCCTTTCTGTTGCCTCCCACACTGAAACAAAGACCCGTTTTTATCCTGGTTGTTAAGTCTAATCAACGTATAATAGAACCTTAATAGAACTGATAATATTTTCTTATCATTTTCTTTATCAGCTGCTAGTGGATTAAAACTGTCTCGCTGCGCTGTAAAGAAGCCAATCAGTACGCTTAAGGTACGGATACACTAGGGAACATTTTGTCCCGCAACATGACGCTGCAACGTTGCATAGTGTCCCGCAACGTTTTACGTGACGCGGGGCATGTTGCTTGCTCCCGCCTCGAGAGCGAGCGCACGTGTCCCGCGTCAGTGTCGCGCCATTTTTCACCGAGTGTACTCGCGTCCACAACCTCTTTTTTCTCGTTGTAGTAAGAAATTCCGCATCCACCACCTTCTCTTTCTCTTACGTTTCAACACACTCGGTATAATTACTATGTACGCAGCACTATTAGTCACAACTTCCTCCTGCGACATTTCTATAAACACTGACTAGTGTGCTGTGTGGCCTACACAATGTTCCGGGATATTTCCTCGGCACGTTCTACGTAGTTGTTGAGGAACATGTTACGCAACATGTTGCTTCACTTGCCCCCTAGTGTACACTAGGCTTTATTATAAATGCGAAAGTGTGTTTGTTTGTTGGTTTATTGGTTTGTTAGTTTATCCTTCAATCACGTCGCAACGGAGCAACAGATTGACATGATTTTTTGCATAGGTATAATCAAAGATCTGGAGAGTGACATAGGCTACTTTTTATTCCGGAAAATCAACGAGTTCTCACGGGATTTTTAAAAACCTAAATCCACGCGAAGTCGCGGGCATCAGCTAATCTTACATGAGGCCTATTAGTTACTAGATGATGCCCGCGACTTTGACCGCGTGGAGTTAGGTTCTGAAAAATCCCGTGGGAACTCTTTGATTTTCAGGGAATAAAACTAGTCTATGTTCTTCTCCAGGATGGAATCTATCTCTGTACCAAGTAAAATATGCCAACAGACATGTCAATGCCAACAAATAACTTCATCCATGTGGATTTGGGTTTTCCCGCGGAAATTCTTTAATTATCCGGAAACCGGAGAAGTATACCCGTCCCATGTTGTCAAGTCGCATGTTGTTTTGCATCGTGGCATTAAGTTTGTGATAGGCAAAGTTCAGCCTGGGAAACATTTCGTCCATCTCGTTTCGTCAATACCGGATAAACGGATCTGCTCTAGCAGACCGACAGACAGACATACCTACTGACAGACACTTTTTTTTGTGGTAGGTATGGTTTTAAGTCGGTATCACGACTCATGCAACTGAGTCGAAATATCGGCAGTCAATCATCATCATCATCATCATCATCAACCAATAGACGTCCACTGCTGGACATTTAGCGATTTAGCGTTCCGGTACGATGCCGTGTAGAAACCAAAGGTGTATGGGTTTAATAAAAACTGCCATACTCCTTCCAGGTTAGCCCGCTCCCACCTTAGACTGCATCGTCACTTACCATCAGGTGAGATTGCAGTCAAGGGCTAACTTGTATCTTAATAATAATAATAAAAAAACATAGGTCTCTTGTAGGGACTTCCACACGCCACGGTCTTGCGCCGCCTGGATCCAGCGGCTCCCTGCGACTCGTTTGATGTCGTCCGGCGATCTAGTGGGAGGTCTTCCAACGCTGCGTCTTCAGGCAATAAAAATCGCCTAATTAATCGTTACCACGATCCGTCGTACCCGTTTTATACAATACTAGCGACCCGGCTTCGCACGGGCAGCTTATTACAATTTTCGTAGGGATCTCAAATTTTTTTGAAAATAAAATATAACCCATGTTACTTAGGAATAATGTAGCTTTCTACTGGTGTAATAAATTTTAAAATCGATTCAGTCACTCCAGAGATTACCCCCTACAAACAAACAAACTTACAAACTTTACCTCTTTATAATATTAGTATAGAGTATATAGACAATACAATAGTAGGTATGGATTTATATTTTACAGTATGGAATAGGGCCTTTTAAACAGCCTTTAGTAGGCATAATACATATACAATGACTTAGGCATAACTTGAGTGTACTTAGCTTGTATGATACACCACTAAAGTAGGCCTGGTAGGTACTTCAGAAATGTCAGACGGACTTTAGCGACAGCTCGAGGGCCTCTGTGCCCTTAACCTTTTGCAGTCGATTTATTAAATCAATTGTTTTTTTATTGGCAAGTTTTATTTCCTTCACTAGCGACGCGTCCCGGCTTCGGATGGGTAGCTAAAGTACTGACGTTCTTAATGTTATGACAGATTTAGGTTTTTAAAATTCCCGTGAAAATTATTTCCGGGTTGCAAATTGCAAGGTTTGTAAAACTCCCGTGGGAACCGGAATTTTCCGGAATAAAAAGTACCCGGCCTATGTCACTCCCCAGGTCCTTAACCATTTAGGTATTATCCATGCAAAACATCACGTTCGATCCGTATGCGTTGCTCTATTGCAGCATAATTGAAGGACAAACCAACAAACAAACACATTTTCACATTAATTTTATAATATGAGCGTATAAATTTAATCAAATCATTTGGCTGTACCTTTTTTGTTTTTGTAATCCATATTCGCAATATAGAAATTTGAATTAAATTGAACTGAATTAAACTAAACTTTAACACATAGCTATAATAGTACGCGCGTAGTAGGTCGAGATGGCAATCAGGGTGGGGCAGCCCCGTCCCTCCGCCTCATACCCCGCTTGCCATCTCGACCTGTCGCGTACTACATATATGTATATTATCGTAGCTATGTGTAAAAGTTTATTTGATCTATTTATAACATTAGAAAGATTCTTCGCTTGGTCGCTCTTTCTGGTTACTGAAACGGTTATTTTAAAATAACCAATGTACCTAAACTTGGTTTTCATTGTTCAAAGAATCTGTAAGATTTTTATTTCATGTCTTGCAAGTTGAATGACTTAGTACAAAACAAGTGTTAGCAACGAATGTTTCACGCCCTGCATTACCAATATTTGCTTTTGTTTTGAATTGCAAGAACATTGGTACATCATTCTGTGAAAATTACGTGGTCCAAATCAGAAATGTGGAGATCCATAGAAGAACTACAGTAACAGATATAGCCCAACATCGGCGGGGCACATATGTAGTTCGAATAACCGATATGCGCCGTCTTGTCATCGCTCGCGCGATGTTGCGATGCGATTTCATCGTGCGATGAAATACAATATGAACGCATCGCATGATCGCGCGATCTTCAATAGGGCATTCAGTAGAACACAGTTTGTTTGAACGCACGGGACGCGCGATCACTTTCGTCGGACGCACGCATCATCGCACGAGCGATGACAATAGGACGGCGCCATAGAGGTGAGGGTCCCAAGATGCTAGAATGGCGACCTCGCACCGGAAAGCGCAGCTTACTTGCCCCTACTTGGCCACTACTTGGCCACTACGTAGCCAGACGACACCAAACGAATCAGGCGGCGCAAGACCGTGGCGTGAGGAAGTCCCTACAAGAGACCTATGTCCAGCAGTGGACGTCTATTGGTTGATGATCATGATGATGATGATGATGATGATGATGACATTTTTATTTAGTTATGGCCTCATAACCAGTTACTCTATACTCCAACTTGTATGCATACGCAATTTAGCGATAACATGTCAATATCGTTACCATTACCATGTCGTTACCATTTTCATTTACAAATTAACGAGGGTAACAAAAGCGTAGGCGTTCAAAATCGTGTATCCTGTTGCGTAGCAATGTCTGACGTCATCCTCTACGTATGTAGAACGAACGGCCTTACGTGAACGTTTCGTAGCAACCTTCCTAAATTAATAGAATGGAAGCTGGCACTTTTTTGCGCATTCAGTTTGACCTTCAATTGCACTCATTTTTTCAACAATTTCAATATAGTGCGTGAAGTATTCAAGTATGTTTGTAAAACGATAACTGCTAAGCGTACTAGACGCGACGTACGGAGAATCATGGCGAATAATTGTCAAGTTGAGAGCGAGACAGGTAAATTAGTCGACGGGATTTTAAGTAAAAGCAAGCGAGATGGAAAATGTAGCAACAAGTTGCGGGGGGAATCGCGTTCAGCGTTATCTGTGACGTCACGACCCTTTCACTCGCAGTCGCACAATCGCGCAGCGTCAGTCCGCGCGGCTCGGTCACTGCGTGAGTACGTCTCGCGCTTTGTGTTCCTAAAACCAACCACGCGTTACTCGTTTAGAAATAACTAACTTTTTAAGAAACGATTAATTCGTTTGGAACACTCGCAAATTGTTCGGGAATTTAAAATAAATCGCATAAAAATTCGTGTTACATTTTACATCCCGAACTTCTCAATCAACAATCCGAAGTGTTTTTCGGGCACGATGGGCGTAATTAAAGTGGCTCCGGACACCGCGTCCCTCATCTCGGCTTGCGATTTGCTCGACGACATGAAGGTAAGAATTACTTCTAGCCGCTAGCGTCATAGCTGTTGTCGTAGTCATGTGATGTCAGGAATGGCTTGCATCCAGCGCCGTTGTCTGAAAGAATTCCCGCTTTATTTAGTTTGCGTGGGTAGACCGGTGACTCGAGCACGGTAGATCATCTAATTGGAAAATATGCTGTTTACTACACCACGTTCGGGCACTCACATTATGAGAATTTTCTGCTTATGCAAAACATTGAGTAATACCCATTACCCATATTACGAAAATATTATCTGAACCATACAATTCTATTCATAGATGAGTTAGAGCGCCATTGTTATTAGAATAACTTCTTATAATACACCATTTATCTTTTAGCAGAAACAACAGAGATATAAAATAACCATGATGCTTAATCCAGACATTAATTCTCTCCAAGACAACTAGAAACTAGGCAATTTAATAAGCACAATGTCTGATCCAGGAAAATATCCTAACTCCATAAATAGGTCAAGGGGGCATCATAATAATTTTTCTGAAGAGATGTTAGTCTCAGCAGGCGTTGAAATGGTGATGTCATGATACTTGATGTATCTCTACATGATCAAGTCAGAAATGAGGATATCCTTACAAGAGCCAAGGCAACCAATATCTCAACGAGTTGCTAAACTAAAATGGCAACAGCTAATTAATTCGGAGAGTCGATAGATGTTGGGGTCCCATGGTTCTTCAATGGCGAGCTCGCATCAGAAAGCGCAACGTTGGGAGATCCTTCTAGGTGACTGGACGAATTCAAGTGAGTCTCTGGAAGCTGCTGGGCCTGGGCAGAAACGGTACAATATCGAGCTGTGGCCATCAATGCAAGAGACTATGTCCAGCAGTTGACGTCTGGCAGTTAAAGGGACGACGACGACTGGTTTGCCATCTGAATCAGATACTGTGCTTATTATGTGGTTATTTTATTAACAGACGATTGAACTGACGATGAAGTTTCTTGCTTCTTTCCCATCGTACCTAGTTTAAATTTAAATTTTAAACAAGTCTCAATGTCGAACCACGATTTCGGAATCGAATCGATTTCTATTTTTTATTAAGTCATAAGACGATGAATATTTATAACCTGTTTGACGAAACTCTTCGTTAGCAACTGCGTTACGTCGTCATTTACCTACTACTTTCAGTATTGATGGGAATTCACTTCCATTATCAGCAAATTTAATTTGGTATGCTTCTTTATTTTCAGAAACACTAGCTTTTAGTGCTCTCAGGATTTGGTGTAAATCTTTTAATATCTTATCATGCATACCTATCTTAAGAAATTTATGGATTTAACTATTCCAGTATTTTTCAAGCTGAAAGAGTATTATTGGATTTTTCATTGGCTCTCAGCAGAATTTGCTTTCCAAACCAGTGGTAAAGTTTCGATTTTAGATTCATAAATCATAAGTTGGCATATTATAGTAACAACAAAATTTAATTTTTTCACTTTTAAAAAAAAAAAATTTAAAACAATATCTATGCATCATAAATGTAACTTCTATACTTCAAAATTTAGAAAATGATTCAAACATCAAGTGATCCTTAAGTTAGCGCTTATTTAGCTCAATGGTGCCTGGCAATAGGGTATTGGACTGTTGTAATAAAATTATGTGACGTTTTGTATAACGGTAGTTTATCGGGCTAGAATTCATTAATAAAGAGAATAATTAAACAAAAAATATGTTTTTCTTTATTTTTAACATAATTAATTATCAACGTGACGCTGTACAGAAGGTGATCAATGACATCACAAGGCGATAAACGACAAATATTTTTCAATTTTTTTTACATAAAAATAGAGTAATTTCTGCAGGAAATTATTTTTAGCTGCATTTTAGTTGTGGACACAATATGCTGATATGCTTTTTATAAAACTGTCCAAGACCCTATCCAGAGCAATAACACCAGTGTCTTGGATATCATGTCCATTAATGAGCACTTGGTCCGCAGACTAAGTATCAAGAGACTTGTCAGACGCGTATACCCGAAAGGGACAAAACATCAAAAGAAATAATACTCACGTATGAAAGGTTATGTTTCATAATTTGCGTTCGCTACAACTGTTACACAGCAATGCACCATAAATGGCTTCTACACACCTTCAATACTAAATTTAAAACAGAAAATTAAATAAAAACTCGTAATTTTCACAATAAATTACTATCACAGAGGTTTGTTGGGCACAAACTGCAACGTGCCCAACAAAAAAAGCTAAACTATGACAAAGACGAAAAACTGTATTTATTATGTCTCTATAACTCTTCAGAGCTTTTCTATACACCTAGCTTGTTCTAACAAGGTATTATTATTTTAATGCCAAGTCTCCTCAATACTTAGTCTGAGATTTGGTCGGAACATGCCTATTTTGTTTATGTTCAGTTTGTAATTAATATTTTCAATATTTGTAAATATTTTATTAATTAGTTGTTCCGTGTAAAACTCCAGACATTAAGTAAATACGACATTTTTGCAATTCATTACTCATCAATTTACACACGTAAATGCGGTTTACAGAAGTAAAAAAACTATTTCCTCTACGATAGCATTGTAATCATTGTCTATTTGTAACTGTTTCTATTGCCACGATATCTGTTTATGAAATGAAAGTTAAATCGAGGAGTTTGATTTATTTAATACGAAGGAACAACAAACAGCTGTTAGCTTAATCAAAAATAAGTATTTTCACTGAACAAGTGAAAACAATCTAGTTGGAGTACCCCCAATTAGAGCATGAAAAAGGACTGCCAGAATAAACTTCAAATGTATATTTCTTTCATTTTATCAAATTAATAATTAAATTACAAGCTGGCTTTCATTTCATCGATTCTTTATTGCTAAGGCAACAAAGTTAATATCAATTCATTAAGATTAAACATTCTGGTGTTACTATACAATTAAAATAAAAATTTCTCAATAGTTTAATCTATTAGGGGACCTGATTTCTGAACGTTGATTAGCTAGTCAGTCTGTGGGACTCTATAGATGGAACATTTTTTAGACATTCCGTGACGTTACGAGCAGTAACTTTATGCCTGGAAACCCCGTGAGAAAAAACAAAACATCAAGCGCAGGTTTTTTTTGTGGTTGAACCTAGGTATAAGTGACCTGATTTCCGAATGACGAACGTGATTGCAGTTCATAAATGAAACAGTGAAATTTCAACAGCATCGATCGACGGAAGCGGTCTCCTTATCAGTTGTTTGTGATACCATTGCTATACCGTGACCATTAGGTACGTGAGAACCCGCGTAACCTTCGCGCTATCGAGTGTCGAGCCTGCTGAATCTAGTTCACTTGGAAACCAATACCATAGTGAAATATTGGATATTTGTTGCTCAACCATTATCACGGTACGCTTACTGGTACGTGATCTCAACTGTAGAACTTTTTGGCTCTAACGGCCTTCTATACGACAAGTTCTACCGCGCGGTCGCGTCAGCTTCTACTTGCTGATCGTTTTAGTGAGTGTAGCGTGAGGCACCCTTCGGCACGATGGTATTTTTTATTTTTTATTTATTTTATTTTGTTTATTTGAAAGTTGTCAACAGCGTAGTTACATAATTAATATTTTAATCTAAATCTAGTTTTAACAGAAGGCCACAAGAGATTACTTAAAATTATAATGAAAACTATTTTAACAGAATAAAATTAGAATAAATGTATTTATATACTATAATAAAATTACAACAGTTTGTGTGTATGCTTGTGTGTGCTTGTGTGTGTGTGTATATTTGATATAAAAAATGTTACGCCACACACTTGAGCCAACCCGAGCCAATCCGAGCCAACCCGAGCCAACCTATGTGAGGCCGGCTAATCACTGCCCAGCCGGTCTATCACAGCCAATGACAGCCACTTACCGCCACTGACAGCGAATCACCGCCAACCGCAGCCTAACAGCGAATCACAGCCCACCTACCGGACGCCTTCGGTAGGGATACAGCTTTAAAAAGCCATGAGAGCTCATTTCGAGAGATATTATTGTACGTAACATGGTGTCAGCAAAAACTATGCCAGTTTGTGTTCTAAATATTAGTTAATCGGTAAATTCAGTGTAAGTAGAAATTGTGACAAGTAAATCAATGCAAATTAATAGTGATATAAATAAAGTGTAATAAATACATCAGTGTAAGCAAAAACTAATGTGTTGTAAATAGTATTAAATATAAATCAGTGATTATTATTGCGATGAATGATTAATAAATAAATTGGAGCGATTATACTGCTTGCTGGTTTTTATTTAACCCACTGCTTCATCTCAGAAGTGGGATAGATAAGGAAGGCTATGTGGCATAATCGCGCCGATTCGGAAAAGACGGGCTGCTTTGTTTGTCCGCAAGGATAGAACAAATCACCACGTGAAAATTCATGTAAAACGAGCGGCAAGAAGACACTTCTGCGGCCCGGAAAATCCTTAGAAGAATTTTGGAAAGAGATATTCATCTGCAGTGTTTATGGTTTCGACACTCGATGTCAACCTTCCACAGCTACGTAGACATGTTAACCGAGGTATGATCCATCCATTACTCATTTCAAATTTTGATCCCGTTTATAATGATATTAATGCATAGTGTAAAATACGCAGCATCTCACTGAGATACCCGCAATTTGAATTCGCAGTTTAATTCTAGAAAACATACTTGGTGTCTTAGTTGAAGTGCTTCCCAACCACGCATGCTGTTTTTCCTATGTGGAAAACCATAAGAGTGCTATATCACCATACCGCTACAGTAAAAAAAAATATTATATGAGAGGTATCATGTTGTCTAAACTAAGGAAAAAGAACTAAAAATCATGCATAAAATGTTTTAAAAAAAAAAGACAGCATTATTTTTGAGTTTGTCCGTAAATAAATAAAATACCTGTACGTAAAACTTAACAAGTAATTTTAAAAATAGTGTAATGACGGCAGAATCAGGCACTTTAGGAAACGAATTAGTAATAACCATTACTAGTCAGACATCCTTATGGTTTTGATAATACTTGTGTTACCTGAAAAAAAGAGTAGTGCTTGTATGTACAACACATGTAACGTACTTTTGCTGACAAGTTTTCAACCGAGTAAATTTAATCTCATTCTACCTTTAGATTTTCGGTTTAAATGGTAATTTTGTTTTGAACCATATGATTTAGCCATGTGTCCTTCATTGTTAGCCAGGTGGACCATAAATACCGTCAAAAATTTTACTAAGCCGACTAGACTGACGTTTTACATAATTAGATCTAGTTCAGTTTGTGCTATTACGCCTACCTGGTTATGTACGAGTAGCTGAAATAGTAGAAATGGATAGAACACTTGTTATTATTTGACTAAAGATCCTGTATTGCCTAAATTCAATCATGAGCTACCTACGAAATTGCATAGATATTAGATACCAAAAGCCTAACTTTTTGTAGCCAAGCCTAACTTTTTGTAGCCAAGCCTAACTTTTTGTAGCCAAGCCTAACTTTTTGTAGCCAAGCCTAACTTTTTGTAGCCAAGCCTAACTTTTTGTAGCCAAGCCTAACTTTTTGTAGCCAAGCCTAACTTTTTGTAGCCAAGCCTAACTTTTTGTAGCCAAGCCTAACTTTTGTTGCCAAGCCTAACTTTTTGTAGCCAAGCCTAACTTTTTGTAGCCAAGCCTAACTTTTTGTAGCCAAGCCTAACTTTTTGTAGCCAAGCCTAACTTTTTGTAGCCAAGCCTAACTTTTTGTAGCCAAGCCTAACTTTTTGTAGCCAAGCCTAACTTTTTGTAGCCAAGCCTAACTTTTTGTAGCCAAGCCTAACTTTTTGTAGCCAAGCCTAACTTTTTGTAGCCAAGCCTAAGTTTTTGTAGCCAAGCCTAAGTTTTTGTAGCCAAGCCTAAGTTTTTGTAGCCAAGTCTAAGTTTTTGTAGCCAAGTCTAAGTTTTTGTAGCCAAGTCTAAGTTTTTGTAGCCAAGTCTAAGTTTTTGTAGCCAAGTCTAAGTTTTTGTAGCCAAGTCTAAGTTTTTGTAGCCAAGTCTAAGTTTTTGTAGCCAAGTCTAAGTTTTTGTAGCCAAGTCTAAGTTTTTGTAGCCAAGTCTAAGTTTTTGTAGCCAAGTCTAAGTTTTTGTAGCCAAGTCTAAGTTTTCGGTAGCCAAGTCTAAGTTTTTGTAGCCAAGTCTAAGTTTTCGGTAGCCAAGTCTAAGTTTTCGGTAGCCAAGTCTAAGTTTTCGGTAGCCAAGTCTAAGTTTCGGTAGCCAAGTCTAAGTTTCGGTAGCCAAGTCTAAGTTTCGGTAGCCAAGTCTAAGTTTCGGTAGCCAAGTCTAAGTTTCGGTAGCCAAGTCTAAGTTTCGGTAGCCAAGTCTAAGTTTCGGTAGCCAAGTCTAAGTTTCGGTAGCCAAGTCTAAGTTTCGGTAGCCAAGTCTAAGTTTCGGTATTCGGTAGCAGTACTTTCATCTCATTGCTCGTTAAAACATTTACATGCAGGAATTTAAGTAAGATTCCTTATAAGGGGTAATAGCACTCACAGCAAGTAGCTATTTACTTCAACTTTACCGCCGGTTAGTCTTTCAAAAAAAAAAATCTTAAAAGTAAGACATGGAAAATAATAAAATTCTTACTGAAAACGGTAATAATTTTGATGAATATTGAGATTTCTGTCTCGGTTTTATAGTTAGATAAGATCGCAGGTTGAATCACAAACCAATAGCATTGGATTAGGATTTTACAGAGTTCATGTTAACCAGTAATCACATAATATGACCCTTCCGTAAGATAGCGAAAGGTTATCGCTTATGATCAGTATACAGGTTGGTTATTATAATATGTTGTTTTCGAAATTTGTGATAGGATAAAGCTAACTAGATAATGTAACTTTGTATGACAGGGGGATTTAGTTATTTAGCGGCAAGTCCCCACAAGCTTTGCAACAAAAGTAAACACTGATAACATTTACCCTGGTACATTCTTGTAACTAAGCTGGTAGGCATTGGTAGGTCCTGAAGTATTAAGGGGCTTGGAGGCTACAAATTATTTACATGCCTGGGTGCAGCAGACTCCTTAATCGCCATATCACAGTGCTTACGGTTCCTATATTGCCAACTATTCCTATAAATAACGTGAAACCGAAGATCTCGTTGAGCTATTGCCTACTAGAAAGTTAACCAAACGTTTTCCCATTGCGGGAGCAATCATTGTTTCAGGACGGCCGAATGTTACGCCACACACTTGAGCCAACCCGAGCCAATCCGAGCCAACCCGAGCCAACCTATGTGAGGCCGGCTAATCACTGCCCAGCCGGTCTATCACAGCCAATGACAGCCACTTACCGCCACTGACAGCGAATCACCGCCAACCGCAGCCTAACAGCGAATCACAGCCCACCTACCGGACGCCTTCGGTAGGGATACAGCTTTAAAAAGCCATGAGAGCTCATTTCGAGAGATATTATTGTACGTAACATGGTGTCAGCAAAAACTATGCCAGTTTGTGTTCTAAATATTAGTTAATCGGTAAATTCAGTGTAAGTAGAAATTGTGACAAGTAAATCAATGCAAATTAATAGTGATATAAATAAAGTGTAATAAATACATCAGTGTAAGCAAAAACTAATGTGTTGTAAATAGTATTAAATATAAATCAGTGATTATTATTGCGATGAATGATTAATAAATAAATTGGAGCGATTATACTGCTTGCTGGTTTTTATTTAACCCACTGCTTCAAAAGCAAAAGAAACGGTTGGATGAGAAAGGCTGTGGAAAGAGCTTGGTGGTGCTCATTGAAAACAAAACAACACAGTTCATCCACAATCCGTAGGTCGATTTCGTAAAACCTGCATCAATCATTATTACAATCTCAATTTTTGTGATTGGCTGAATTTGTGCGATTCTTGTTGCAACAATGCATTGTAGCCAATAGTGAGCGAGGGTCAACCAATTAGATTAAAGGTGATTGCGATCGTAACATTGTAGCTGTCATTCTATCGTAATCGAGCAGCTGGTTTACTGATAATAATTATGAAGATGAATAAAGACCATTAGTCTATATCAACTCTTCGTAAAAGTTTGTCCGGGAAATTTCTTAGATTTTCTACATCGTCTTTTTGAGCGTCAAACTCTTAAATTTTAAAAGCTAAGTATCCTTTGTTCTAAATAAAAGAAGCTCTTTTGGATTTTAATCAGACTTTTCATCTATTTATTTTGTACATATTGTTATACCTTTAATATTTTTCTTCTTGTACTTGGACTTTTGATTGCATAAGTTGACTTTTAAGTTGAAGATAGTTTTAAATAACTAAAAGGGAAGCTGAGGTATGTGAAGAAATTTTCTTAGCTTTTTCTTGGGCTTTGTGTTTAGTTCAATAGCATTTATTTTTTCGGATATTTGAAATGCTTTTATATAACTGCGCAATAAGGACGCCCTGATAACAACTCAATTATATAGATCTGATAAGTAATATCATCTACTGACATTTTAAAGATATTATGTACATAGTGATAATGAATTTTTGTACTCTAGACAAACATTCAATAAAATATTTTGATGGAAGTATATTTATCTCAAGCTGTGATAGCCTAGTTAGGATATCCGCCTTCTAATTGGAAGTCGCAGGTGGATCCTGCGCACGCACCTCTAACTTTTCGGAGTTATGTGCATTTTAAGAAATTAAATATCACTTGATTTAACGGTGAATGAAAACATCTGCATGCCTGAGAGTTCATCATAATGTTCTCAAAGGTGTATGAAGTTTGCCAATCTGCACTTGGCCAGCGTGGACTATGACCTCGCTGACCTTGATGACACTTGACTTTGATTTTGTTTTAAACATGACCTACATTATCTTCAAATATGAAGGTACGAAAAGTACAAACTCAGTAGTTAGATTAAACGTCATGATACGAAAAAGAAAAGTGATTCAATTGATATATTGATTTGTGATAAATAGCAGTACGATAACGTTGTCACTATATGCACAGGTGTTATTATTGTTTTTGTAATCAAGTGCAAGAATGTGTGTATAATAATAAAATCGTAAATTATATTATTCTAGTAGTTTTTGATGCGATTTAATAATAATAATTATATCTATAATTATTAAAAATGTCGAATATTATACATGTAACAATGTATTGTTAGATTATTGCAAGATAGTAAAACTATAATCTGAAAAAAGTGATTCATTATTGTTCGATTTTTCTATCGATTTTTTTTAATTCAATCGTATTTTTTTTTCATGACGAATCTAGATTAAACATCCAAAAAGGGCATATTAATGAGATGTTAATGTTATTGTACTTATAGTTTTCAAATAATAAGCTTCCGAAAATCGCAAATTTTTCATATGGACCCTTAAGTGTAGATAGCGTGATTCACTGTTTGAAGTTATTACGGATCTAAATAAGTTTAAATTACAACTACATTATGCTCGCGACTTTGTCCGCGTGGACTACACTTTCAGACCCTTATTTCACCCCCTTAGGGGTTGAATTTTTGTAAATCCTTTCTTAGGGGATGCCAACGTCATAATAGCTATCTGCATGCCAAATTTCAGCCCGATCCGTCCAGTAGTTTGAGCTGTGCGTTGATAGACAGTCAGTCAGTCAGTCAGTCACCTTTTCCTTTTATATATTTAGATTTGTCATGTCATAGACTAATGCGCTACTATAGGTATATAAGAGGAAAGACCATAGGACATGCAATTGCGTCGTAAATTAGTGTTATGCACGGCTAGGGTGCAATTACATGATTCGCAAGTAAGTAATTTATTGCCCTTTTTTCTTCTTTGATAAATAAATAAATAAAAGTTTATTCAGCTCACAAAACAAGAAAAAACGAAAAAAAAAACCAAATGTTACAAAATTAAAAAAAAAATTAAAACTAGGTAAACTTAGAACTACGAGCTCGACAGTTTTAAAAACTAAAATGATGTCTTGTTTGAGCTGAAAAGGCTACTGCCTCAGCTAGTTGATAGTTTACTTTGTTCGATTCAATTAATAAGCACGACTTCTATGTAGCTACCTTGGTAGCCACCAGTGGCGTGCACAGGATTTGAAGCCAGGGTAGGCATTACTTAGGTAGGAACCTATTTACTGGCAGGTCATAATGAAAAACATGCATTAAACTATTACAACTGGGGTAAGCAGTGCATTTATGCCTCTATGACCTGCACGCCACTGGTAGCCACGCACTAAACTTGTCATTCCGAAAGTTGCCTGTCTATCGGTATTTTACAGGATATATTTCGGAGAGTGTGCCGAAGAACTTTTCGACCTGGTTCCTTCTTCACCTTTCTACTATCGTACCGCAGGCATCGGCAATTTTTTTTTCGCGTATCAGGTCCTTAAAGCACACCAGTACACTGTGCTTAAAGACAAGGAAACTGAGCGCTTTTACAAAAATTTTGAACTGATAGTTAATCTTGTTGGGGACTGTTCAACATCTGGGTCGTCTGCTCGTTTGGTTTTTTTTAAATAGATATAGCGAGCAAACCAGTTTATTCGCTATCTCTATTTAAAAAAAAGCTATATTATATTATATCAGGGATCAAACTCGATACTTTTAACAATGCATTGATGCGCCCAACGCCCGCGCCGTCGCGTCAGTCTCGTTGTAGAAAACGCATTAATTTATGTAGTTATGTTTATGAATAAATTATGCCCTAATTATGAATACAGAGAATCCTTAGTGGAAACGCGCATGCGCGCTGCGCGTGCCGCGTGCGTTGCGCGCCCGCCATGTCTGCCGACACATCGCGTGCGCGACTATGCCTGACTCGCGAACTTAGGAATTCACACTATCATCTACACGTTCTATAAATACTACTATATATTATTATATAGTCGTTGTCGTCCGTCGTTTCAACCGATAGACGTCCACTGCTGGACATAGATCATTATCGTCATCGTCGGCCCACTAATGAAAGCGGGTCTCCTATCACAATGAGTAGGGCTTAGGCCATAGCTTGCCACACTGGCCCACTGTGTACACTGGTACGGATTGGTAGATTTCATACATATTGAGAATACTAGCTTATTCACGCGACTTCGTCCGCGTCAACTACACAAATTTCAAACCCCTATTTTACCCCCTTAGGGGCTGAATTTCCGATAATCCTTTCTTAGCGGATGCCTACGTCATAATAGCTATCTGCATGCTAAATTTCAGCCCGATCCGTCCAAGAGTTTGAGCTGTGCGTTGATAGATCAGTCAGTCAGTCAGTCAGTCACCTTTTCCTTTTATTTATTTAGATGTATATATTTAGATTATGGACAACTCTCCGGCATGCATCTTTCCTCGCGATGTTTTCTTTCAACGCAAGTGATATTTAATTGCTTAATGCTCATAACTCAACAAGAAGTTTATGTACTTACTTAATTAATACTTAATATTCTTTTTGTTTGTTAATGTAGTATATTTTTAAAACGCTATAATTTATTTTTGATCCCAAGGATCCCATAAGTTTATCCTCACATTTTTTGTGGTTCTGGCCTCTTAACAAATTAGTTCAACATGCTCGACATCGGCACACATCGGCATCGTGCATTCCTGCCCCCCAATTGTGTAAGAATAACCATTTCATGGCTATCGCAATCGTCAAGAAATTCTGCCATTTGATTGGTTGATTCGCTGTTTACATTTTTTCACAGCCAATCAAAGGGCAGAATTCTTGACGATTGCGATAGCCATGAAATGGTTATTCTTACACAATTGGGGGGCAGAATACAGGATGTCCTAATAATAAAGTTCGACATCGTATCAGAAATGTCATGACCACAATTATTAGATCACAATGCGTTGTAGGTATTATATCAGTTTTATTATTTGTATAAAACCTAGATAGGGGGCTTCCAACATCAATGGTATACAATTATGCGTTTTGCACATTTTTTTTTTTTAATTCAGATACAAGTTAGCCCTTGACTGCAATCTCACCTCAAGTGATGATGCAGTCTAAGATGATAGCGGGCTAACCTGGAAGGGGTATGGCAGTTTTTATCAAACCCATACCCTTTTGGTTTCTACACGGCATCGTACCGGAACGCTAAATCGCTTGGCGGCACGGCTTTGCCGGTAGGGTGGTAACTAGCCACGGCTGAAGCCTCCCACCAGACCAGACCAGAAATTTAGAAATTATAAAATTCCAAACCCCTGCCAGGAATCGAACCCGGGACCTCCCACTATTAAGACCACAGCGCTCACCACTGCGCCAGGGAAGTCGTCGGACATTGGAAGTATACAACGAGCTACTTTATTATATCACACAAATATTATAAAGGCGCAAGTTTTTACGAGGCATGCCTTTTATGTTTTGTCGTTTGAAGAAAAAATTTAAACACATTCGAATATAGAACAGTTCCAAATTCAAAATTGCCGGGACATATGGAAACGACAGAACTTAAAAGGCACGGCTTGTATATTGTGTGTGTGTGTGTATGTGTATGTTTGTTACTCTTTTAACCAAAAACTACTTAACGGATTTGGCTGTTGGAATGGAGATAGCTTATGCTACTTTTTATCCCAGAAAATCATAGAGTTCCCGCGGGATTAAAAAACTCCACTCTCGGTACTCAGGACTTATATCGAGAGAGAGCCAGCGCGTGCCAGACCTTCGTCATTTTATAAAAGCTAAAAGTTTCTCCTTTTATAAATCAAAATCAAAGAATAAATAAATACAAAAATACAAACTCTATTCAATCCATACTTCCATATCCATACTAATATTATAAATGCGAAAGTCTGTCTGTCTGTCTGGTCTGTCTGCTAGCTTTTGACGGCCCAACCGTTCAACCGATTTTGATGAAATTTGCTACAGATGTAGCTTAGATATATCCCGGGGAAGGACATAGGCTTTTAAAATTAAAGACCTTTTAAGATTAAAGAGTTCTTACGGGATTTTAAAAAGACCTTAATCCACGCGGACGAAGTCGCGCGCATCTATTTATTTTATTTATTTATTTTATTTTATTTTATTTAAAAAATATTCAAAAGAACGGCCCAAACAAAACAATTTGTAATTTAATTATTAAACTTATGAATTTTGGCAGGCAGGTATAATAGAGCGACCAATAACCTCGCAGGTCTGTAATGCACGTAACAACTCGGATGTACGATATGATATGATACTCGGAACAAAGGAACCCGCACAAAAAACCTACAATCATGACCTTTAACGTTACAATCGACGGCTGACGAAGGAATTTTTGAGGTAGATAATAAGCTGTTTGCTTGGAAATTTCCAATTACAATGAAGCTTTTTTCACACTACGGGATATTGAATGATTTATTTGTTTTTACAATGGGTCTTTTTACAAATTTTAACTGTATCTCAGGGTCCCCGCTCTTCCTCCTGCGTCATTCACAAATAATTAACATAGGGCTAAAAATTGGTACGAATATTCGGAACATTATATTATGTAAATCGATGGGGACTTTCACAATTCATTTATATTATGTTGGTGTTCCCAACAATCGTATAGTGCATTTAATATTAACTGGCGTGTTTCCATTTGAGACCGTCATTAGCAATAATAGGATTAAGTCGTGGCGGGTGATTTTAAAAGTATCAACACTGGTTAGTTAGGTAACACAAAATATATATAATATATATAAGGTTTAACCGCCTCCTTTAAAAATGAATGGGCTCTATGAGTGTTTGGTTTGTTACCCCTATTGTTTACGAATTACGTGGCAGGTCGAATGTAATCCTATTGTCATTGCTAATGACAGTTTCAAGTGGAAACACGCCAGTTAATATTGAATGCACTCTAAGAATTTTTAGCCCTATGCGAATTATTGTAACCTGAATGTCTATTTTTACCAGACTATAATGTAATTTGGCACCCTTAAAAAAGGAGTACGGAACCCTCAAAAATTGTATACTCTTGTCGGACAGACGTGAGTCGCAAGTCCTTGACGAACAAGTGTAGCATTTTCTAAAGCACGCTATGCAGGATGCGACTGGTATGTGGGTCGTACGTTCAATGTCGCGTGAGTTGGCGTTTCGTCTTCACTGTTGTCTGTTACTTATTGTAACTATCATCATCATCTCAACCCATCACTGTTATTGCTAGCGTTAGCTGTCTGTCTGTCAAGAAACCTACAGGGTACTTCCCGTTGACCTAGAATCATGAAATTTGGCAGGAAGGTGGGTCTTATAGCTGGCATTAGGGGAAAAATCTGAAAACCCTGAATTTGTTAAGGTGAGTGTTAAGTGTAAAAGTTTGAGGTGCGTGCCCGGGATGGAATCTCCGACCCCGAATAAGAGGCTGAGGTCTTAACCACTAGGCTATCACGGTTCGTATAAATTAGGAATAGGTTATTACAAATTGAGTAGAATATCGTTTTCCGGTGCAAAAATATTATTGCCTTGGCCAATAACGTGAATATTAACACAATCCACATTTAATTGCTTCCCTGTTAATGACTCTGTCTTTAAAAATTTCAAGCGATTCATTACAATTAGGTGCTTGTTATCCTCAATCAAAGTATCAAGTACTTTAAATATGATGATCTTTATAATACCTAGTTTTTTTTCTATTATTAATTCACCTATTAATTAAGTCTTTCTGTACATACCATACAGCAAATTAATGAAATCTATAAGATGCTTAGTTTGCACGTAGGTATTAAATTATTTTCTGATTTATTTTTGATTCCTTTACTGTACATACTTAATTTGAAGTTTGCGATGCGGTGCGTGAATGGAAAGGAGTTTGCCAATCCGCACCTTGCCAACGTGGTGGACTATGGCCTAAACCTTTCTCATTCTCCGTAGTGGCCCTATCTATCCACTATTAACTATATACCCCATGCAAAAAATTACGTCGATCCTTCGCGACGTGATTGAAGGAACAAGCCAACAAACAAACACACTTTCCCATTCATAATATTATGGGTACCTAGTGATTATAGAAACCCTGAGCACACCTACTCGTGTGCCCTGAGCAATAAGAAATACAATGCAGAAAGAGAGAGAGAGAGAGAGTAAAAGTTCACGTAGGTAATTGCGCTGTTTTGTTAGCTAGCTTCTCAGATTAACATAAAAATGTTATTTTTTGTGTTGCACGGAAGTCGGAACCCCTCGTCTGCGAGTTCTACTCACACTTGACCATCTTTTCAAACCTTTGCCTTCTAGGGCTCACAGATCATAGATAACAGTAATGCGGTAACTGGTAACACTGAACACGTCTCGATCTTGAGGTGTCGTTTAAAGATAGAGTGTCGTCACTTGCCAGCTGTTTCTTCACGTAGCACTCCCGAGGCAGTCTGTAGGACGTCGTTAGTATGCGATGGACGCAGCACTGTTGATTTTCCTCTATAAAGCCCTTGGTGCTATGCAATAAGGGCATTTTGTTGCGACAGCTTACGTTTGTTACTGATATTACGAGATAATGGTACTGATTCTAATCACAAATAAATCTTAAGAGTTTTTTTAATAAAAATGGCGAGCAAATGAGCAAGCGGGTCACTTGATGTTAAGTGATTACCGCCGCCCATGAACATTCGCAGTACCCGAGGAACCACCAATGCGTTGCCGCCCTTTCAGGAATTTGTTGGTCCGCTCCTTGAATAACCCCATGTTGTAATCTATTGGGAACACCGCCGAAGGGAGTTGATTCCACAGTTTGCATGTGCGTGGAATCGTGAAAAAAAGCATCTGGCACAACTGGCTGTCGAAGTGCACAAGACACCCAGGTGGTGAGGGTGAAATTGTTTGCGGCGGTGGCGTGCGGTGCGGTTGTAGAAATTTGCATCCTTTTCTTTTTAATATTGCTAAAAAAGATGGAAAATGAATTTAAAATTAAATTAAGCATTTAATTTTAAATTCATTTTCCATCTTTTTTTCTGCCACGTTAGCCCAGTGCGGATTGGCAGACTTCACACACCTTTTAAAACATTATGGAGAACTCTTAGACATGCAGGTTTCCTCACGATGTTTTCCTTTGCCGCTTAAGCTGTGCAAATGGGCAAAAAAACTAAGACCTGTGTAAGGTGCGTGCCCGGGATTAAACCCCCGACCACCGAAAAAGAAGACCGACGTCTTAACCACTAGGCTATCATCGCATCGCATTGTTATATTATAAATTACAAAAAAAAACCGGCCAAGTGCGAGTCAGGCTCGCGCAACGAGAGTTCCGTACTACAGTCGTATTTTTTCGACATTTTGCACGATAATTCAAAAACTATGATGCATAAAAATAAATAAAAATCTGTTTTAGAATGCGCAGGTGAAGACCTTTCATATGATACCCCACTTAATATAGTTAATATAGTTAATATAGTATACACTTAATATAGTATCTTACTTCGAAAATTGAAAATACTAATTAGTAGTTCATGACCACAATTTAATTTTTTTTGTGTAATGTAACCACAAATTCACGGTTTTCTGATTTTTCTTCGAATGTCTGCTATAAGACCTGCCAAATTTCATGATTCTCAACGGGAAGTACCATACATACAGATAACAAAGCGATCCTATAAGGGTTCCGTTTTTCCTTTTGAGGTACGGAACCCTAAAAACTATTAGGTACATACCATACCTAACTAGTTCGACAGGAAACTTGTCTTTGTTGTGTCCTTGCTACCAAATTAGTAATCTAGTTTTAAAATATTTCACTGTTTCTATTCCACCCACTATGATATCATTTTATGACCAATTTTAAAACTAATAAGACTGAATAATGAATAATTTAAGGCACATTTTAATGTTGGAAAGTATGTATTTATATTTTAAACAGTTTTCATTCAATCATGTTTGTAGAATGGGAAAGACTTAATATTATTCATGAAACATTATTTCTATTCTATTCTAATAATTTTATCAGCCCAAACTTGAAGTCCAAAGTTTGAGATAAGTCTCTTGGAAAGGAAATATAATTTTATTTGAGCGAAGCCGAAGTAAAGTACGCGGCCGAAAGTGATGGACATCGGCCTTTAAAATGACATTTCATCTCTGTAGAGCGTTGTCGAGAGAGAAAGGTCGATGTTCATCACTTTTGGTCGCGTACAGTAAAGTAGCTACAACCCCTGGTGGCCGTTTTTGAAGCACGTTCGTAGGTGTCAAAAGGTGCCAAAACCCCGCGCTACAGACTACATAGATAATGGCACCGATTCCGTTGTCTTTCTCTAACTAAATTTAGAGTATCTGCATCCTTTTCTTTTTAACAATGCTAAAAAGGGACAGAACATGAACTTTACATTTAAAGACTCTAAATTTTAGTGCACTGTATCTTAGGTTTTACCTACCACTTAATAAAATTTAAGTCGCACTAAGCCAAAACCTATCAATAATAAAAATAATGACATCGGGTTTTCCAAACGCCGTCTCTTGGAAAAAGAAACAATAAAAAACTTATCTGATATGGAAATGAAATGATGTAATCACGGACATATATCTAACATGCGAAAAAAATGAAATGAATTGTTTGGCTGTATAGCTGATAACAAAGCACTAAGTTATTTTTATGTGCTGTGCAAAAAAATGTATATTATCAGTCATGTATTATCTGTGGTCGTTAGCAATCTGTGACATCGCGCGACCACAGGTCAAATTAAAAAAAAATTGAAGTTCATAGGTTAGTGACACATGCACGTGGGAGTTTCGATGTCATGGCTGTTCATTATTTAAATATTTATATTCAAAAGGATATTATATTAAACAATGTCTATCTGTAATCTGTCACTCTAATACCTAAATTTAACTTTTGTAGATATAAATAAGTAGTAAATTATAATATGGGTATTGGGTATCTTCAAAAATCTTGATGGCACCACTTTTTAAATCCTTCCTTGGGCCCTAACTAAGAATCAATCCTACCAAAATGTTAGCGACATTGCCTTTGCCCAATTTTAAAAAAAGACAATTGGCGCCAAATGTAAAATGGCAAAAATTTTGAAGTAAATAGTTTAGAAGTGTTGAAGTTTATTAAGCATTGTATAGATGGAACAAGCTTGTGCTCGTGACTTCGTCCGCGTGGACTACACAAATTTCAAACACCTATATTTCACCCTATTTTGAATTTTCAAAAAGCCTTTCTTAGCGGATGTCTACGTCATAATAGCTATCTGCATGCCAAATTTCAGCCTGATACGTCCAGTAGTTTGAGCTGTGCGTTGATAGATCAGTCAGTCAGTCAGTCACCTTTTCCTTTTATACATTTAGATAAAGTCAGTTCTTATAAGTTGAGCTTATTTTTATTAAATGGAAATCTCTTGTTCCCAAAACGTATCGTATGCAAATGGAATTAGGCACTACCCCAGTCACAAAGTTTCTATATCGATTGATGAAAATTCATTTGTTTATATTGTCAGACATTACTTTAAGTTATGTATTAGAGCGCCTTAGTAGCGTTTGTCATATTAATGAGTTGATTCAAATTTAGAACACTCAATTCAAATAATTTAAAAAGAAAGTGAAAATGTATTCTTCGGTAGGCGACGGATCTCGCGCCAGTTCCGCTCCGTGTTACGCTGCGCACGTTCGTCGAGGCCATGCTAATTACTGGCGGCCTCACGAAATCGAAAGTATCGCCTAGATGTGGGTTGCGAATCGCGTGTAAAGAAACGTAACTCGTACGTTTTGGATTTAGAAGACATTCCGACTGCAGCTTCGTTCCATTTTCAAACGTCTCTATAGCTCATTTTTTTTGTTTTACCTAGTTTATCCATTTCAATATCAAAGAGCAACATTATATTCTGTTAGATGATTTTCTATATTGTTACCCTTTTCTTGGTAGACACGACATACACGACAGACATGCAGAAAACGAAGTACTATAAGGGTTCTTTTTTTCATTTTTAGATACGGAACTCGAAAAAAAATCTAAGAAAACATACAAATACAAAGTAGTTAGTGTAAGAATTTTAAACCTAACTAAATGATATCTATTATTAAGTTAATTCGCGAATAATCGCGTACCTACATCACAGATTATTAAGTAGTTTCTTACAGACTGACAATAGCGGATATCCGAGAGACATAAAAAGGTAATGTTGTTTTTTCTTATCTGTAATAGAGCTGGATCACGTTCGCGGTACCTACTCAACTCGAGGCCAGATTGAGTTTGATTGTCGCCATCTTTAATTTTGCAGTAACTTTGACTAAGGAAAATGATAGACGGAAAATGACGAGCGTAATTTGAAGCCGGATCAGAGATGCTGATTTTATAAATATTTTATAGGCGTTGCGCCATTTTTAAGGTATTTTGCGCACGTATCTAGCAAATTCTTGTAAATGAAACACTCTTATTAACATTAAGATTTTTTAATACCTGGGTAAAAATGCAGTATCCCCAAGATTTGAACTACCGCAGCCAGTCTATGGAATATTTGGTAGGTATGATATAATTATTGTTGTTATAACACAATTAAAGGGTGTCCTGTCAAGGAATAAAGTAGAATTATTTCTTCTGACTTAGTTACAAATAATATATTACCTGACATTTGACACGATTATCACGACCCAGTTACATGAATCTTGGTCACGTCAGGACTACATTAGGTATTTAAATTAGTGCAAGCAGAATACTCTTAGCATAGAAATGGTCAAGGATGGGTCATTAGACAGCATCAGCATTGCATTTATTTTGGATGAAGATAATATAAAACTACAAGTAGGCAAAGCTTGCGACGTGATTGAAGGACAAACCAATAAACCAACAAACCCACAAACAAACACACTTTCGCATTTATAATAAGGGCGGCCAGCAATGCGTGAGCAGCGAATAGAAGTGGTATATCCGTCTATCATTTGCCTAAAGTCTGTGAGGTAGAATCGGAATGTTCTCTCGAAATAGACAATAAGTGATATTCGGGAGCTTGGAGCGTGAAATGATCACACGACACGGCGTATCATAAATATTCAACGCAATCCGCGAGCCATTCACAGGTTTCCGTTCCTATCATTCCATCCACTTCATTTGCGACTAATCGCAGACAGTATATACTGTCTAGGGTTGTCAATCATCTCTTGTACTTTATTCAAAATAAATTCCTAAAGAAAATTAAGTATGGCGGCTGTATGGCGTGGGTTATTTGTAGGAAAAATAGGGTTACCAGCTGAAGTTCGTATTACGTGTTTCTGTCAACATAAAACAGCTCTGCCGTAGTCGTAATCATCAAAAGGGATTTTGTTTGGCTCTACAAGCAAACGCGGCAGTAAGTAATGTTCATCGGCCGTTAGAATGACATTTCGGATTTGTAGAGCGTTGTCTCTGTCACTCATACCTATATGACGTTTTGTCGGTCTCAACGACATCGACAATGCTCTACAAATCTGCTACCTGCTAAAGGTCGATCTACATTTCTTTCTGCCGCGTAGGTACTGTAATCTAAATATATAAAAGGAAAAGGTGACTGACTGACTGATCTATCAACGCACAGCTCAAACTACTGGACGGATCGGGCTGAAATTTGTAAAGTAATGCTTTTTAAAAATTCAACCCCTAAGGGGTGAAATAGAGGTTTGAAATTTGTGTAGTCTACGCGGATGAAGTCGCGAGCATAAGCTAGTATGCTAGTAAACTAGTAAGCTTTGCTAGCAGGTAGCAGGTACTTGCTGTCTTGATTTTTATTCTGCAAAAAATATACATCTATCACATGTGTTCAGGACGTAAACAATAATAATTGATGGCTTATTCCATACGACATGTATGAATGTATGTAGGTATAAACTATGAGCTGGAGGCCCTGTTTTCTGAGACACAGTTTCCACTAGTTCGGAAAACAGGTGCACAGTATTGTTTTGGTAAGAATTTTATAATTTAGTTTAAAGGTACGTGTCAATACTATCAAAAATATGATTTTGTATTTGGTGGAAATAAATGATTTTATTTATTTATTATTTATTTATGTGTAGTGTGTGTACAGGTAGTAAACACGCTGACATAAAGTACAGTTTTGCACAGGTGGTCACAATGTCAGAACGGTCACGATTTAACTTATAGTGATCGTCACTGAAAAGACTTCTTTGTATTCGATCGGAAACAAATTGCTAGCTAATCATATTTTTTGGTGCCACCAATTAGTCATTCGAACCGTCTACTCATTATTTTTGTGTGACTCCCTCCGCATTCGAACCTCATTGGCACCGACTGACTGACTGGAAACCATGTACCTACCAAATCAGAAGAAAGTAATTGTACTTCGAGACCGGTAATTGTTCTGTATTGCGTGTGAAGTCACGACGCTTGCGTAGTATGATCAGATGTTTACCGTTTATCTAGTTGTTGGCTCACGGTACAGTTTTTTTCTTAGAATAACCAAGTGCATATTACGAAGTAGGTACTTATCATAGATAAGAAATATGTGTAGCTAAGTGCAGCTTGTGAATTCCATAGCGATAAGTTATACAAACAGTAATTGTCTATCTACCCCGTTGATGTTGGAGCATTTATCTATCCGTTTAAATATCTGCCTATAGTCCGCGACAGGTCGAGATGGCAATCGGGATATAAAGCGGGGGGATGCCCGTCACCCGCGCTCGCCCGCACCGGGGTAGCGCGGAGACTGTACAGGCGTGCGGGGCGTTCCCT
Organism: Maniola hyperantus; assembly: GCF_902806685.2. Lineage (NCBI taxonomy): Eukaryota > Metazoa > Arthropoda > Insecta > Lepidoptera > Nymphalidae > Maniola > Maniola hyperantus. The sequence goes on from NC_048547.1 coordinate 1,895,720, forward strand.
CCTCGATTGCCATCTCGACCTGTCGAGTACTATATGTAGTACGTAATCTTTTATAATAAAATCCCGCAAACTATTTTGGACTTGCCTTTGCACAAGTTGTCGGCCGGCTGCTCGATTGCAGTAGAATGACAGCTACAACGATCGCAATCACCGCTGATTGGTTGACGCTCGCTCACTATTGGCTACTATGCACTGTTGCATTAAGAATCGCACAAATTCAGCCAATCAGAACAATTGAGATTGTAATAATGATTGATGCAGGTTTTACGAAATCGACCTACAGGCTTCAGTTCAATGATCACTTGCTTTGTTTACTTTGTAGTGTTCTGTATTAGCCGTAACTACATTATGTACTACTTAGATGATGCCCACGACTTAGTCCGCGAGGATTTTTAAAAAATGCGAAGGAACTCTCAAAAAAAAAAGCTAAAATTTTGCATTATTTTGCATAACCACTACTATTATTATAAATTCCAAGGTATTTTGGTTGTTGGTTTGTTAGTTTTTCCTTCAATCACGTCGCAACGGAGCAAACCTCGAACAAACGAATCGGGCGTTTTTTTTTTTGCATAGATAAAGACCTAAAGAATGACTTGCCTACTTTTCATCCCCGAAATTCAGGATTCCCACGAGGTTTTAAAAACAATGCATTGTAGCCAATAGTGAGCGAGCGTCAACCAATCAGAGGTGATTGAGATCATGACATTGTAGCTGTCATTTTCCAGCAATCGAGCAGCAGATGAGATTTAGAAGTGAAATGTCCAGATTTTTTAAGTGAGACCAAAAAAAAGCACTTTGCAAAACACAATTAATATTATTAGAGGATAATAAAATAAAATCATCAAAAACATTAATCTACTTTCATTAATGCCGATGTTTTGAATTATAATCATGTATCATTATCATATTTATCAGCTGTTATCTGTTGTCATTCGATTGATTAACACAATGGTGGAAGGTTTTAAAGAAAGTTTGATTCAGGTCGACTGTTAAAAAAAATTATGACTTATCTTTTTGAAATCTAAATTTTCGAATCAAAAGTTTAAGATTGCAGTCAAGGGCTAACTTGTATATGAATTTAATAAAAAAAATAAAAAAGATTCCGACGAATTGAGAACCTTTTTTGAAGTCGGTTAAAAAGAGCAACTAAAAGCTCAGGCAGTTGATTCCACGCAACTACACAAATGTCACTAATGAATTTATTGATTGTATGATAATAATTATTCTACATCTCTCTCCCACTCTCTCTCTCTCTCTCTCTCTCTCTCTCTTTTTTTTGTAGTTGATTTTGACATTGAGAGAAACATTCAGAATTTTTCGCTGAAATTGCTCACTTCATAAAAACTCGAACTGTAGATATACTTTTTACGCAACCCATGAAAACTCGCTTTCAATGTAAACCGTTTACAACACGAGCACGGGTCATTGCCCTCTACGTGTGATAGCTGGAGAGATGGTGGGAAATGTTAAGCAATATTTTCATGCATCTTCATCTGCATAGAGATTTATTTTTAAAAGACACTGGCGACGATTCTGATGTTTTTTACTAAATACTAGGTATAGTACTAAATTGTTTTTTAACAAAATTTAGATTTGGTATCTACACCTTTTTCTTTTTAATATTGCTAAAAAAGAACTGAAAATGAATTTTAAATTAAAAACTCAAAATCTTAGTGCTACTCTACAAAAACTCAAGACTAGCACCTAGCCTAGCTAGGTTTGACACTTGACAGTTTTAAATTAAATGCGTCCTTTTCTTATTAAAAATGCAAATACTATTTAGTTGCGATCAGAATCAGCACCACTGTTGGAATTTCTCAAATCCCGAGTTTTGCACGATATACATTGCGGGTTTGAAAAATACTAAATCACTGAAACTACAAAATAAGGCAAATGGTTATTGGTATTGGATTGTGTTTAGGTAGTATAACAATAACGCTTAGTTTTTGCTAGCGTTCTGGTTACAACCTATATAATGCCTCCTTAAAATCTTCCACCAGTTCTCGAGCCGCGAGCAGTTCAATGGAAGTGGTTGGCAAGTGTGCATTGTTTGGAAATAAATCACTTTGTACCGGCGTTCCGTATTTCGCACGTTATACTTCACACGCGAGACGCGAAGTTCACGATCGATTCAGCGTTTAGGGCTTGGTCACACAGGCCGCGGCGTGCAGCGACGAGCAACGAAAATGTGTTGTCGACAGGCTGAACAAATAAATACGGAATTTTGAAAACTCGTAGAAAAACTCAATTTGCTAAAGCTGGTATATTCACAGGATCAAAATATCGATGGATGCGGCATCATGGTCACAAAGTAAAGCCTTTCATTCTAATTCATTTCAACTTGCAGGTCTTCCGCCCACATTTTTCTTACCTTCTTATTATACCAAGATGCGTACCTACGTCATAGGCTTATTGCGCTTAAACCAATACTTGTACTGTTTACGTCATAATGTATGAATGTCAATGCAAAACTAATTAGAGGCATGTTGATATTATAGTTTTCCTTTTGACGACCTCCCTGGCGCAATGGTCAAAGCTCTGGTCTTGTTAGTGGGAGGTCCCGGATTCGATTCCCGGCAGGGGTTTGGAATTTTATAATTTCTAAATTTCTCGTCTGGTCTGTTGGGAGGCTTCGGCCGTGGCTAATTACCACCCTACCGGCAAAGTCGTGCCGCCAAGCGATTTAGTGTTCCGGTACAATGCCGTGTAGAAACCAAAGGCGTATGGGTTTAGTAAAAAAACTGCCATAGCCCTTCCAGGTTAGCCCGCATCCATCTTAGATTGCATCATCACTTACCACCAGGTGAGATTGCAGACAAGGGCTAACTTGTATCTAAATAAATAAAATGAAATTCCTAGTTTAGACTTAGCAAACGATTTCTCAATAATAATCAAGATATTCGTTACGTTATTCAGTTTGGGTCAAAACTTAAGTCAAGGTGGGTTGCTCATGTCAGATTTTTTAAACTGTGAAGCAATTTTTTCCTTTAGCCTTACTCTTGTAGCATAGACGGAGAGGGGAGGTATGGAGAATAACTTGTGCAGCCCACTTTGCTGCTTAACGGTGGTCAAATTTTAAAGTAAACCGTAACTTAACTTTAATCGACTGTCACGTGTCTTGCAACTGGACATTGGTACTGATTCTGACCGCAACTTTTTAGAGTGTTCGCATCTTTTTCTTACCAATGTGATAAGAAAAGGACAGACTAACTTAATTTAATTTAGATCTGTCATACCTCGTGACTTTAGTTAGGTGCCAGTCGTGAGCCTATTGTTTTAATTTGTTTTGTAGAGTGGTACTAAAATTTGCAGTCTTTAAAGGTAATTTCTCTACATTTTTAGCAATATTAAAAAGAAAAATATGCAGATACCCTAAAGTTTAGAGAAAAACATCAGAATTGACGCCATTAAATAACTAACTAATTAAAAATAGGAGAGATAGGTACCTCTATACTATAGGTACACTAATAAAATGTTATACCGAATAAATAACGATTGTCGGTTGATAAATAACGTTGCAGGTACATAACTTTTGAATGAATTTTTATCGTTAACCTAAATAAATAATCATTTTGTTTCAATTAAAATATTTCGCTTAAATACCTATCCAAAATGAATTAATCTAAATAATTAATTTACGGTACCTACTTAATTATTAATACGAAGTCAGAGAAAGCGTACCCTACATCTTTTTAATTAATATCTACCATTTATTTGTATAATTTATTCATATTCTTTACACCATTTTATTTTCTTGAACAAATTAATTTTAATCTTTAATCGCTGACAAAAGGTTGCCTGACGTGCGTGTTAAAAAATTTGCTATTTATCGTTATAGATATCGTTGCAAATTTAAGTAATAAAAACCAGCCAAGTGCGAGTCAGGCTCGCGCAATGAGGGTTCCATACTACAGTCGGTATTTTTTCGACATTTTGCACGATAATTCAAAAACTATGATGCATTAAAATATATCAAGTGGGGTATCATATGAACGGTCTTCACCTGTACATTCTAAAACAGATTTTCATTTATTTTTATGCATCATAGTTTTTGAATTATCGTGCAAAATGTCGAAAAAATACGACTGTAGTACGGAACCCTCATTGCGCGAGCCTGACTCGCACTTGGCCGGTTTTTTCATCCTTTCTTTCTCTCCCGTCTTTTTAATCACTGAAGTTAGTATTTAATCTGTACCTACTCGGTTGAGTACGTACAGATTAATATTATCTTCGCGAGCTTCTGGCTTCGCGCTTTAATATAACTACAGGGATGGGGCAGACTGGGACTACTCACTATGTCATGTCCTAGTCTGCCCCATCCCTATCGGGGTTTAAATCCTGTTTACAATCCTAAGTCATATTCGACTTTATTGAAATTGAAAACCGATTTTACTAAGTGGCCCTTCCTGAAATCGGTTTCCTTGTGATTATACAATTTTATACTAATTTGGTCTTGGCAAAACTAATTCTCAAATCAGATTTGGCCATTAACATAATGTATATTTGCTACCAGCTGTGATAACCTAGTGGTTAGGACGTCCGCCTTCTTATCGGAGGTCGGGGGTTCCATCCCGGGAACGCACCTCTAACTTTTCGGAGTTATGTGCGTTTTAAGTAATTAAATGTCACTTGCTTGAACGGTGAAGGAAAACATCGTGAGGAAACCTGCATACCTGAGAGTCCTCCATAATGTTCGCAAAGGTGTGTGAAGTCTACCAATCCGCACATGGCCAGCGTGGTAGACTATGGCCAAACCCACTCTGAGAGGAGACCCGTGCTCTGTAGTGAGCCGACGATGGGTTGGTCATGATGATGATGATATTTGCTACCTAGAATAAAAATATATGACTGCGCTAACTTTCTCATTAATGCAAAAGCAACATTAATCTACACTTAGCAATGAAGTAATTAGATTCGTTTACCATCTTCGTTTAAAGGAAAGAAAAACATATCGCATATCGAGCATACCTTAAATCCAAACGCGATGACTAAACTGCGTTTAATCACTTTAAACGCAGATTAAACAGCTGTTTATGGTTTAATTAACCAGCGATTAACGTCATTGATAAGTTCTATAACTCAAGCCGAGACTTTTTTGGATTTGAATATCCTTAACAGTTGGTAATAATATTAATTTATTTCTGTTAAGTCGGTATGTCCTTGTCAGAATTAGAAGAGGTCTTAGATCTTATGCTAATGGAAAGCCTAAAAAGTTCAACGGGTTTAAGGAGCGTACTGTGCAAGCAAATGTGTTTCAACTAAGAGCACCACCATATTAGAGAATTAATTAAGCAGTTCGCGCACCCATATCATACTAGTAAATTAAACGTGGCGTGAATATTTTCATACGAAAAAAAACGCGCAGTGTTATTAAACAGCGCATACTTCTTTAACTAGGGAGACAAACACGTCATCATCATCATCATGATCAACCCATCGCCGGCTCACTACAGAGAACGGGTCTCCTGTCAGAGTAAGAAAAGTTATGGCGATAGTCGCTGGCGCACGCTGGCCAAGTGTGGATTGGCAGACTTCATGTGTGAAGTCTGCCAATCCAAAGCCAAAGGTGTGCCTATGAGAACATAACGGAGAACTCTTAGGCATGCAGGTTTCCTCACGATGTTTTCCTTCAGCGTTAAAATAAGTGATATTTAATTAATTAAAACGACACAAAACACATACCACCCAAAATTTAGATGTGTGTAAACTAACAAAGGACGTGGATTTTACGTATTTTGGAAGACCCTCTAATTATTACTGAGGAATAATTTATTTTTGATGTAGTCAAATACCCAATTCTGTTTCAAGAGTGCAGTCTTTATGTGACGTTGTAAATTTTGAACTACTAACTAGCGTTTCGCTTTTAATAAAAATCAATTTTGTTCAAAGTATGTTGGTGCCACCTAGCATCAAGGTGCAGAACTACGCGTGGGTCGATGTTCAGAGTTCATTCGAGCCACAATAGATGGCGTTTGCTTCGTTGTCAATTGTCGTAAAAATAAAACAAAATAATTAAATAAAACCATAATATCATTTGTTTATTGTTAAGTCATTAACAAAACGGTTCTTATAATATATCCTTAGGTTCCGCAAATATTCAAAAATGAATTGGCTTCATGATCAAACTAAATGAGAGCGGCCACACTCGGGTTGCGTCTGGCAACACCGATTGGTGAGATTTAGAATTTTTCTGGAGTCAACATGTGAAGACGAATTTTTTCGTTCCAGGAAAATCTCACTCCTTTTCGCCCATGGCTTCGCCTGGGAAAATACAATAGTTATAAATTTAGTCATCCTAACGTATTTCAATGTTTCATCAATTATGGTGAGTGAAAAATCAAGTAATGTGGATTCGACAAAATGGCGGTTTGGTTAGAGAAAATCCTAATTTCATGATTTCCCTTTCAGTTCCAGCTATTTTACCTTCCCAAATAAATGAGGATAATGGGTTGTGGGTGGACTCCTGCAAACCATTGGTGGCCAGGAGTTCAATAGGTGAGTTGTGTTTGATCGGGAAAATTCCACGTGTCGAAATTTTCACACAGCACAAATTATAATCTTGTTTTTCTTTGTTGCAGGGTTTCCGTTTGCGTTTCCGTTTTTAGTTTTCGGTTTTCCGTTTTTCGCTTTCGTTTTCCGTATTTATTTCTTTTGCACATTCACGTTGGCAACTTAATTCTATGGATAAGACTTGGTGAAAATCTTTGTAATGAAACATTTCGGTTGTGAAGAATCAAGTTAAATCGAGTTTTGGGAGCTTGGCCGATGCCGTCCAGCTACCTTGCAGTCTTCGCACCTACAAGTAAGCAAATGTTTGTATCCTGGAACAGTTTAGTGAACCTTCTTAGTGTATGTGTACAGTAAGAACCCTGTCTTTACTACTGAGCTTTTATTTTGAAACAATTTTATGAATTTTACTGTGTCATTGTCTATTCCATGCCAATGGCATCTTAAATTTAAAACATAGATTTTATGTACTATCTACCTAAGGCATTCTAATGTATCTAAATTAAGTCTTGGCATTAAGCTAGAATAACTAAGCATTATTAGCCATCACTATGTATTAAGCGACCCCGGTAAAATTTACATTAAAAACAATTTTGCCTAACATCTAGCAAATTTCATTTATAACACCTCATATACATTACAAGGGAGTCGACGGCTAGCTTCTATTCTTTACTAGGTAGATAGATCAAGTAAAGTAAATTATTTTTTTTTTCCTCTAATCTTTGTAAGGTGGTAGATTATTCCGTATCCGGGTATATTTCCATTCCGCCCAATTTACCACCCTTACAAATGGCGCCCGAACGTTTTTTTATATAGTTATTTCAGTATATTTTGAGAAATTTTGTGAATTTTATGAAATGTACTCCGCTGATTGTACAATTTTCTAAGTAGTGACACATTGCAAAGAGCACTAAGCTGTTTTTATGGTTAACTAACTAAATAATAACTAATAGTTAGAAATTTTGTTTGATAGTTTAAGTAATTTTCTGAGTATAGTCCAACATTGGTTTTTTTTTCTTATTTAATTAACACATTATAAATGGTGCTTATGCCGTTTAATTATGTTATCGACTTACCTTGGAGGTGTATAAGTGAATGTTTGCCTTCAGTTTAGTAATAAACATTGCTTAACTGAGTTGTTGTTGGGTATTGCTTTCAATAGTAAGTACATCTTATGTTTGAAATTTCCGGTAACTTAGTATAATTAAAGTTTTGAAAGGCTATGTGCCGTTAACTAGTTACACACATACATTTATAAATACTAAGAGTTACAACTTGTGAAACTAAATATATAAACTATATTCAGAGATTACATTAAGTTCAAGTATGAAGTTATGAACAATTTTTTTTCAGTGACTTGATACTTCATTATTTTGTTGAAATTTTGTTTAGAGCTGTGTTAAGGTTATGATAAAAGCTACTTCACACACAAAACATGTTAAGTTTAATTGAATGCTGGTAGTTTAAAGTGACATTTAGAAACAGATTTTGTTGTATTTTAGGTTATGTGTTAAAAGTGTAAAGTAACAGCCATCAAACCATTGCACAATCTCTTTGTTTTTTTGAAAGATAATATGCTAGTCAGAGTTCATTGCAACTTTGTTGCCTGTTTACTTTTGTAATTGTAAAGGTTGTAACACACTGTGTACTCATAAAGGTGATACTGCACCTTACAATCATTTATTCAATTTTGGGAAGTTTTATTTTGTTATATTTTGTTTACTATAGTAATAATATGTGCTTGTATTATTAACAATATTTTGGAATAGGAACATAATTGATAAAAATAGTTAGGATAGACTTAAGAATATTGTTTTTGTTGTGTATTTTGCTTGTGTATATTTAATAGTTTAAATAACTTCTTTTGTGTTTGTGTTTAACCAATTTGTATAAGGCTAAACATAGACAGTTACACAAGCTCGATATTTTGTTAAATGTGTTTTGACTTAACACAATGGAACAGACTTTTGCCCAGTTTCATTCACTTTTGAAGGACGAATTGTGTTATGAGGTATCCATTCGTTCCGAAACTCCAGCACCTACAGTGCTAGGTTTAAAGAAACAGTTAAAACAATTAATTCAGGAAATTCCTTCTGAATCAATTTTAGAGACGGATTTCTCTTCTGAAAGTGAGTTAGGGGTTATTACTAAAAAACTTCAAGACTTAGAAGATTTATTAAAAAAGTGTTCTGACACTAAAGATAGACATGCCCTCTGTAGGTCTAAAGCTTTAGCTTCACATTTGTACTTTAGAATTTTGAGAATACAGTGTTCCGAACTCAGCTTAATAAGTAGGAAGAGTGAATTACATACAAAGTTGCAGAGTTTGATTTCCAGATTAGATGCTGACAATGAGTCGTCTCACGACGAATCACTGGATTCCGAGAGTACCGCCGTTGACTGCACTGGTGATAAAAATGTTGCCAAGTGGAAGTTACATTTCAACGGACAGGGTGATCCGCGCAGTTTCATCGAACGCGTTGAGGAATATAAAAGATCTTATGGCGTTTCAGATGGAAAATTATTTGTTTCTGCATTTCATCTTTTTACAGGCCGAGCATTGTTATGGTACAGAGGCAACAAATGTCAAGTTTCGTCTTGGTCAGAATTGAAAACTTTATTTTTAGAGGAATTTGATACAGTAGATTATGACTACAGGTTGCTAGGTGAAATTCGAGCAAGAACACAAGGCTCTGAAGAACCTGTGTCTATCTATTTCGCTATAATGTTTTGCATGTTTTCAAGGTTGTCAACACCACTTTCCGAAGAACAAAAGTTACAAATTTTATTACATAATATTCGCCCTTTTTACTCAGAACAATTAGCTCTTGTTGACATTAAGTCTGTCGCAATGTTGAAGGAAAAGTGTCGCAAACTAGAGGCTGCGAGGCAGCGTTCCGCCTTATTTTCTGAGCCTACTAACAGTAAGGCAACTTTAAGTTCAGAGTTTGCTTACAAACAAGTGACAAAACAGATAAACACACTTTCAGTCACACCTGCACCTAAGGTTGATACAAGTAAAGGCACTGATTTTACGAAAACAAATAAACAACTATGTTACAAGTGCGGCAAGGGTAACCATTCCTTTAAATTTTGCAGGACAGTTCCGAAATTTATTAGATGTTTTTCGTGTGGACGTCAGAACTTTACAGTAAAGACATGTCCAAGTTGTAGTAAAAAGGCGATTAGTAAACCCGCTCCGGACAAAAATTCAAAAAACTAATTAGTAAGAACTGTGCAGAGACACAAGTAAATAACTTGGTCATTAACAACAAAACATCCCTTTTACCTGACACAGTTCTGTATTCAGTGGATAAACGAGACTTTAGGCCATATTTAAAGGTTTTTGTTGACGATTTTGAGATTACAGGTTTACTAGATTCCGGTGCTTGCGCGTCAATTTTGGGTAACCAGGCGCACAAGGTTTTTTTGAAATTCGGTTATAAATTGCATAGCAGTATTGATACCACATTTTCAGTGGCAAATGGAGACAAACTTGATTGCATGGGTTATATGTTTATTCCGATTACTTATAATTCCGTAACTCACATAATAAAATTTTTTGTAGTACCCTCTATAATAGCGGATGTTATTTTTGGTTGTGACTTTTGGAAAACATTTCAGTTAGCCCCTGGCATTTTTGATAATTTAGAATTAATTAAGGCACCTTCTCAATTTTACAATATTTGTGCGATTGATAATGAACAAATTCATACCATCACTTCTTTTGAAAACTTATCATCTCAACAGAAAGAATTAGCCCAGTCTGTAGTAAATAAATTTTTAGATATTTCTTCAACGAAAATTGGATTGGGTAGAACAAAATTAATTGAACATGTTATTGACACCGGTGATGCCTTGCCAATAAAAATAAAACAATATCCACTTTCTCCCGAAAAGAAGGAAGCTTTAAGTAAAGAGTTAGATAGGATGCTGGAAATGGACGTAGTTACTCCGAGTGAAAGCCCTTGGAATAACCCAGCAATTTTAGTGAAAAAGGCAAATGGAGACTGGAGATTTTGCCTAGATTGCAGGAAATTAAATTCAGTGACAAAGGGGGATTCATACTCAATACCGTACATTCCACAAATTCTAGATAGCTTGAAAGAGGCAAGGTTTTTATCATCGATTGATTTAAGTTCAAGTTTCTGGCAAATTCCGTTAGCTAACGACTCTCAGGAAAAAACCAGTTTTACAGTTCCTGGTAGAGGGTTATTCAAATTTAAAGTCATGCCGTTTGGCCTATGCGGTGCACCAGCACGACAGCAGAGGTTAATGGACCAGTTATTTAATCAAAATTTTTGTAGTGATATTGAAAATGGAATAGTATTTTGTTATATAGATGATATTGTTATTTGTTCTGCTGATTTTGAAACCCATTTAATTTTATTAAACAGAGTTCTGGATAAACTAAAAATGGCTCAACTATCCATAAATTTTGATAAATGTAATTTTTTTCGAAACTCTTTGAAATATTTAGGGTATATAGTGGATGAATTTGGTTTACGCACAGATCCTGGAAAAGTTGCCGCAGTTTTGAACTTTCCGACCCCAAAAACTGCACAGGAGGTAAAGATTTTCCTAGGCACTTGTTCTTGGTACAGGCGCTTTATTAGGAATTTTTCAACCATCGCTGCACCACTCAATAGACTAACGAGTAAAGGAAAGAACGCACCTAAATTTGAGTGGAGCGAACAGGCAGAGGTAGCATTTAATACATTGAAGAATGCGTTGGTAACCGCACCTGTTCTTGCGGTACCGAATTTTGAAAAACCATTCAAAATACATTGTGATGCTTCTGCATATGGTGTTGGCGGTATGCTAACGCAAGAAACCGATGGTTGCGATCATCCCATTGCGTATGTCAGTAGGAGCCTAAATAAAAACGAAAGGAATTACAGCGCGACGGAACGCGAGGCTCTAGCTGTGATTTTTGCAGTGGAGAAATTTCAGGCTTATTTTGGTTCCAAGCCAGTCACAATTATCACAGACCATGCATCCCTAAAGTGGTTCTTAAATTTAGAAAATCCCTCAGGACGACTCGCCAGATGGGGTTGTAGATTATCACAGTATAATTTTGTTATCGAACATAGGAAGGGTTGTGATAATGTAGTTCCGGATACCTTGTCGAGACTCATACACGTAGATGTAGTTGGTGATCGTAATGATAACTCTAGTCAACAAGTTTTGGTAGATGACTGGTATGACAAAACATTTAATGGCTGTAAAATCAATCCAGCAAATTTTCCGAATTTTTGTATTTTGAACGATAAACTATATCGTTACAGTAAATGTAAATACCAGCTTCTCAGTGAGTTCGACTGGAAAGAGGTAGTCCACAAGAACGACATCCTTAGAATTATGCAACAAAACCATGCAGATGCAACTGCAGGTCATTTTGGTGTGTTCAAAACTCATCGCAGATTATCCCTCAGATATTTTTGGCGTGGTATGTATAAGGACGTGGTTGAGTACGTTAAGAATTGTGATACTTGCTCTGCGTATAAACACACGACATCAGCCACTCCAGGTCTGCTAGGGAAGCCTAAAGTCTGCGAGAGACCTTTTCAGGTCATTTCGGCTGATTTAGTCGGACCTTTGCCTAGGTCTAAATCAGGATTTACATTTCTTTTTGTGGTGACGTGTTGTTTTTCGAAATATACAATGTTGTTTCCGTTACGGCGTGCCACAGGTGCCGCTGTTGTTAAAGCGCTAGAGAATTTTGTATTTTTGAACCATAGTGTTCCAGAGACTGTGATTGTGGACAATGGGTCCCAATTTACAGGATCTGAATTCCATAATCTCATTAAGCGTTATAATATTCCGAAATTACACTACACACCACTGTACACTCCGCAAGTTAACCTTGTTGAGAGGTACAATAAGGTTGTTATGACTGCTGTAGCCGCTTTTGTGAAAGATAACCACAGGTCCTGGGACGAAAACCTGTACAAGGTCCAGTTCGCCATAAACAGTGCGGTTAATGAATCCACTGGATTCTCCCCGTTCTTCCTTGTCCACGCTAGAGAACCGGTTTTAAATGGTTCCTTCTATAAGGACACGGATAAGGAGTACGAGGCCGGAATTCCAAGGGAGGAATACGCAGGAAAGTTTGGAACTTTGGAGGACATATTTGGTCAGGTTAGGAGAAATTTGTTTCAGGCTCATGCAGAGTATGCAACGCATTACAACTTAAGGCGTAGGTCTGCAAGCTATTCTGTTGGGGACATAGTGTGGAAAAAGACCTATCCACAAAGCGACGCTACAAATTTTTTCGCAGCTAAGCTGGCACCTAAGTATGAAAAGTGCAGGGTTGTCAAGGTTTTGTCACCTTTGGTTTACGAACTAGTTAGAGTAGCTGACAACCACCCAATAGGCACTTGGCATATTAAGGATATTAAGAAGTAGATATTTGCCATTACTTAGTTTGGTCTAAACTGTTTGAATATTTAAGTTATCAATATTCAATTAGGAATTTGTATGAGTGTAGTGATGTTCTGAATTAACAGTTACATTACCATGGTTCAGTTGAGGATGAATGTAGTGGATGTATGTAGGGATGAATATGTGATGATTGGAATGCTTGTGGTAGACCAACCGGTTGAGAAAGTAAAAATGCAAATATCGTACTTTGGGGATAACGAAAAGGGGGGGGTTTTGTGTTTTGTTTTCGTTTTCCTTCTAGATAATGGATCATTTCTGTTATTTTTTCCGATTCTGTTCCGAGATCTATTTTCTAGGAGAGTTATTTCGTTTTTTTTTCTCATATTCCGATTTTGATTCGGTTTTATTTTTCCGAATGGGATAGAGAACGGTTGCCATATCAGATGGACCCGTTCACAACCAGTTTTTCCGTATTTGTTGAGTAACAAATATTAAGATGGTAGTTTAAAAGAGTGAACCACCGTAGGCCTAGACGCATTCTATCAGTCAGCTGAAGAATGATGCCAAGATGTTTCCACTCAAGTGTCTTAGACACCATGAAGTTTTTTTGTATATATTCTTTTTAGAAGTTAGGGTTGTGTAGTTAAGTATAATGTATAAAACCTTACACTGTTTTCAGTATATTTATTTTGTTAGACAATTTTCCTTGTTAGTAGTAGATGTGCGTTCACGCGTAACTTCTGTGTTTTTTTTGTTTGTTTCAGGCAAATTGTTAGTAGTTGTTGGATGACGCTGAGGGCAGCGTGGTTCAACCTGTTGAACCTTTTCGTAGGAGGGGAAGTATTGTGACGTTGTAAATTTTGAACTACTAACTAGCGTTTCGCTTTTAATAAAAATCAATTTTGTTCAAAGTATGTTGGTGCCACCTAGCATCAAGGTGCAGAACTACGCGTGGGTCGATGTTCAGAGTTCATTCGAGCCACAATAGATGGCGTTTGCTTCGTTGTCAATTGTCGTAAAAATAAAACAAAATAATTAAATAAAACCATAATATCATTTGTTTATTGTTAAGTCATTAACAAAACGGTTCTTATAATATATCCTTAGGTTCCGCAAATATTCAAAAATGAATTGGCTTCATGATCAAACTAAATGAGAGCGGCCACACTCGGGTTGCGTCTGGCAACACCGATTGGTGAGATTTAGAATTTTTCTGGAGTCAACATGTGAAGACGAATTTTTTCGTTCCAGGAAAATCTCACTCCTTTTCGCCCATGGCTTCGCCTGGGAAAATACAATAGTTATAAATTTAGTCATCCTAACGTATTTCAATGTTTCATCAATTATGGTGAGTGAAAAATCAAGTAATGTGGATTCGACAAAATGGCGGTTTGGTTAGAGAAAATCCTAATTTCATGATTTCCCTTTCAGTTCCAGCTATTTTACCTTCCCAAATAAATGAGGATAATGGGTTGTGGGTGGACTCCTGCAAACCATTGGTGGCCAGGAGTTCAATAGGTGAGTTGTGTTTGATCGGGAAAATTCCACGTGTCGAAATTTTCACACAGCACAAATTATAATCTTGTTTTTCTTTGTTGCAGGGTTTCCGTTTGCGTTTCCGTTTTTAGTTTTCGGTTTTCCGTTTTTCGCTTTCGTTTTCCGTATTTATTTCTTTTGCACATTCACGTTGGCAACTTAATTCTATGGATAAGACTTGGTGAAAATCTTTGTAATGAAACATTTCGGTTGTGAAGAATCAAGTTAAATCGAGTTTTGGGAGCTTGGCCGATGCCGTCCAGCTACCTTGCAGTCTTCGCACCTACAAGTAAGCAAATGTTTGTATCCTGGAACAGTTTAGTGAACCTTCTTAGTGTATGTGTACAGTAAGAACCCTGTCTTTACTACTGAGCTTTTATTTTGAAACAATTTTATGAATTTTACTGTGTCATTGTCTATTCCATGCCAATGGCATCTTAAATTTAAAACATAGATTTTATGTACTATCTACCTAAGGCATTCTAATGTATCTAAATTAAGTCTTGGCATTAAGCTAGAATAACTAAGCATTATTAGCCATCACTATGTATTAAGCGACCCCGGTAAAATTTACATTAAAAACAATTTTGCCTAACATCTAGCAAATTTCATTTATAACACCTCATATACATTACAAGGGAGTCGACGGCTAGCTTCTATTCTTTACTAGGTAGATAGATCAAGTAAAGTAAATTATTTTTTTTTTCCTCTAATCTTTGTAAGGTGGTAGATTATTCCGTATCCGGGTATATTTCCATTCCGCCCAATTTACCACCCTTACACCCTTGAACCGAATGAATGGGCAATATTTAAATATTGATATTGAAAGTGACAATGTCACGACCACGGCGCGCGGGTGGCCTCGTCACATCGTGGGTTTTAACGTGAAGCTATTTCCCTGACAGTTTTACGAATGGTTTTACGAGGGCGAGTTATATGAGTGTCGATTAGCACACATTATTAGCACCTTGATTATATAGTTCAAGTTTATGCTTGTTGGGCTATTTTCTGTTTACCTTGACGATATTAACAAGTTGTTAGTTGACTCCTGGAGGTTAGCACGAAAGTTAAGATTGTCAGATTACGATTAACGCAAATGTTGTTATTGGCTGAATTCATTCTCGCCACACTCACATTTTATCCAATTATGAGAAAGTGTCTGTCAGTCAGAAGTGAGTACAATCGTGAATCGTGATACTATACCTAGCTGTTAAAGTTTGACCAAGTCAAAGCTTGTCAACGCAGCAATAAGTTTGACATCTACTAACTTTGTGATTGACTTTAAGACTTCAAGCACTAGAACTTAAGCTGTGGTTTAAACAGACGTTAAACCCGGTTCGCCCAACCCATCATAACAAATCGCATCATGACATCATGCATACTGATAACCACAGTTCGCGACAATTAGGGAACTTCTAATAAAACGTCGAGGCTTCTACGTCACTGGCAGGAGTCAAATATTAGTATGTTTGACGCAGGTAGCCCTAAGGTAGCCATATAAAATAATGTTTATTCGATTTATCATATACATGGCGTAGGCAATATAATATTCCTGTGCAGCAGTGCAACAACTCGAACAGGTAGGCCACTCAGCTTGTGTTGAGACATCGGGCCCCTCAGACACAAACCTCTATGGCGAATATCTGAGGTACCAGACGCCCCAACGCTGATTTTCAGTGGCCGCCTTTTGGGTTGTAACCCAAACTTCACTGGCATAGAATATATAAAATTAGCGAGTTATATATTCTAGTAAATGAATAAATAAAATAAAAAGTTAAGTATTTAAAGACTGTCTCATTCAATAAACAGTCGTTTAACGCTTGTTTAAATTTTTTGTGGTAAGGCCGTTGTATCTAAACCTTGTCAAAGTGTATATTAACAGTTAACACACACACAAGCTATGAGTAACTAGAGACATGATGTAATTACTGCTGGTAGTTAGATTATCCAATGAAAATATTTCATTGCGCGCGAATGAAGGTCAAATTACGAATCGAAAAACCAGCTCAATTTCGGCCCCGCTATTTGAATAGACAAATTCCAAGCAAATGCATTCTGATATTGACCTTCAGGTCTTGTTATAGAGCTATAAATATAGAGTTCAACGTAATTTTTTTTTCTAGTTATACACTCAGTATTATTATTATTAGGTTATTAGGTATCTTTGTTTCGCTAAGATCGTTCTGCCGTTTGATTAACATAATATCTAATCTAATACATTCCACAAGAGATCGAACAGGATACAAGAAAACAATGCACATGCATATTCACACAATGACAAACATATGATTTAATAATGACTTAGGTATCATTCATACAAAACTAGAAATCCGGTTGTTTTTAGGGTTCCGTGCCTCAAAAGGAAAAACGGAACTCTTATAGGATCACTTTGTTGTCTGTCTGTCTGTCAAGAAACCTAGAGGGTACTTCACGTTGACCTAGCATCATGAAATTTGGCAGGTAGGTAGATTTTTTTAGCTGACATTTGAGGAATAGAGTTAGATCACACAAAAAGAAATTAAATTGTGGTCATGAACTAATAATTAGTATTTTCAACTTTCGAAGTGAGTGACTATATCAAGTGGGGTATCATATGAAAGGTCTTCACCTGTACATTCTAAAACAGATTTTTATTTATTTTTATGCATCATAGTTTTTGAATTATCGTGCAAAATGTCGAAAAAATACGACTGTAGTACGGAACCCTCATTGCGCGAGCCTGACTCGCACTTGGCCGGGTTTTTTTAAATATATATAGCCAGTTTAAATCATTGACGAGTAAAGGTTATTCAAGGGGCGGACCAATAAATTCCTGAAAGGCCGGCAACGCATTGGTGGTTCCTCTGGTAAGTACAGCGAATGTTCATGGGCGGCGGTAATCACTCAACATCAGGTGACCCGCCTGCTCGTTTGCTCGCCATTTTTATTTAAAAACAAAATGAACCCTAAATCATTACACTCCTTTTTTCATTTTGGGCAGCGTAAATATATAGCTTCACTATAGCTTTACTTATAATCTTTTGTTTAACGATCCCAGTTACAATGCAACATGTTGGTTATATCTATTACTAGCTTTTGCCCCGCGGTTTCGTCCGCGTGGTAAGTGTATTTCTGAACATTACAAACTATTCCCGAACATTCCACAACATTCCAGAATGTTCTAGAACGTTCGAACTCACGACAGATCTTACTTTATATACCCCTATCAGCAGGTAGCTTTACCCATAGAGAAAAGTCTTCGAATGGTTCACAATGTTCCAGATTCCAGAATATTCGACACACATTTGGGAATGTTCTGGAATGTTCTACAATGATCTGGGATATTCTGTGGAATTCTATCGAAACTCTCGAATGTTCTTGAATATTCTAGCAATTTCTATAGGGCGAAACTTACAACCCTTATATCTTCAAAAGCACACCCTTCAGGTAAAAACGGGAACCTTCA
This sequence comes from Maniola hyperantus, assembly GCF_902806685.2. Classification (NCBI taxonomy): domain Eukaryota; kingdom Metazoa; phylum Arthropoda; class Insecta; order Lepidoptera; family Nymphalidae; genus Maniola; species Maniola hyperantus. Next base: position 1,913,592 of record NC_048547.1, read on the forward strand.
TGGACGGGAGATAGAGAGCTATCACACCATATAGCTACCTTCATCGTACCGGGACTCATTTCTGAGTTTTAGCGGCACGCACATTGTACACTTTCTTTTATTATATATATTGATTATGTCGAACCACTTACTCATGCTTATGTATAAAACCTGTTATTCTACATTTGGTCGAAACCACTATGTGATCGAAGTTTTCCTACACATGATGTTGCATTGCACCTAAAATTTCCACTATGTATGAAACATAATTACATAAGACTCTTGCAAGTGTCCGCAACTTGTTTGTTTACTGTGGAAATCTAGGTCCTATAACATTTGTTTGACACTGATATCGTAACTGTGAAGTATCGGGGTCAATTTATGGGCCTCATAAGAAAGCTCAGAGTCACTCAGAGACGGAGACAGCTATATGCTTGGAGTTTCTCTACGTGACCAAATCATAAAGGAGGAGATCCGTAGGAGGACCAGAGTAACTGACATGGCTCAACGAGTTGAGAAACTGATGTGGCAATGCGCAAGGCACATAGTTCGAAAAATCGATAACGCTGAAGGAAAACATCGTGAGAAAACTTGCAAGCCTTCACTGCATATTAATATAATACTTATTATGAAAACATTACGTTGCATTGGATCAAAAACCTGCAAATCCTGCAATAAAAACTTTGCTCGAGAAAAATTCAAGTCATTTCAGTGTATCGCGTGATACAGCACACTAAACCTATTTGATTGCTTGAATGATAAGACGTTGTAAACATTAAACAAATCGTTATCTAAATACCCGATAGCAATCACGTTTTTAAATAATGAAAATATGACATACCTACCAAGTACCAATGTCAGAATTCTCGTACCTAAACTAGCGGCACGCTATGATGGCCGGTTTGACGTTTGTCCGCTCATGAAGTTCCGTATTAATTGATAACGACTTTGAAGGAAATAATTGTATTACTTTATTGACGATAGTGATGTGCAGAGATTCATAAATTTTATCGAATGTAGTTTTAGGTTTAGGACTCAAAATTTATTTATTAAATTGATTTCTTAAATGTATACAAGTGTAGAAAAATCAGTTTGCACCATTTAAGGGGTGAATGTACTTGTGAATATGAACAATTTTCACTATGTGGACAAACCTCTGAAATCGCAAAAAAATATCAATAAATTTTTAAAAATGGAATCTAATACGATCGTCACATAGGATCGCTGGCTAGCACAACTACTACCTCCGGCAAACTCGCGTCAATGCTCAATGCAAAACAAAGCAGTTTCGAATTGACGTTGCTTCGAAAAGTATAAACTGTCAGTGCAATGCGATTGTGATATAGTTTTGACCTGGCTTTGGATTTCAAATATTGATACTGCATTACTGTTGACCCTTGCTCGTTAATTTGGACTCTGTTCAAGCCCTTTGTTGTGGATTTCGTCGATATGACCGAACGTACGCAGAGAACTGTTCTAAATAGTCAGACACGTGAGTTCCTAATACGCCTTCGTAACTATTTCGATCGTGAAGCTCAAAATGGAGGGCCAATTTTACCTATAACGTCAGTGGTTGAACGCGTAGCTGATGCGCTTAATATTGGACAACGAACTGTTAGACGGATAACTAAAAAAAATATGGCGAGACTGGCACAGAAGAAAATAAACTTCACACACCAAAAAAGAGAAAACGAGCAAAACCAGTCGTAGGCATCGATAGCTTTGATGCCGATGCTATCCGAAGACATGTTTACGGCTACTATTTACAGAAGGAGTATCCAACAAGAAAAAAGTTGGTGCATTCACTGAAGGAAGCTGGATTATTCTTCGGTGGGGAAAGTTCTTTAACGAAGATTTTGAAGACCATTGGATTTCGATACAAAAAATGTAACAAACGCAAAATATTGATGGAAAGATTTGATATAGCGATGGCAAGGTATACTTTTTTACGGCAAGTGAAAGAAATCAAAAATTGGCAAAATGTTGTGTTCTTGGATGAAACATGGCTTAATGCTAACCATACTGTAGGCCGTTCTTGGAACGATGACACAGCAGCATCTACTTCCAAAGTTCCTGTAGGAAAAGGATCGCGACTTATAATTTGTCACGCCGGAACCATCAACGGGTTTGTCGAAGGTTCTCTCATGGCTTTTGCGTCAAAAACCACTGGAGACTATCATGAAGACATGAATGGAGAAAAGTTTACTGAATGGTTTACCTCAATGTTGTGTAGCCTCCCTGAACCATCTATTATAATTATGGACAACGCCCCATACCACTCGATGCAAATTGACAAGCCACCTGCCCAATCCCAAAAGAAAGCTGATATCGTCGCATGGCTTCGTAAAAATGGCGTAGATGCAAACATGAATATGTTAAAAGCGGAATTAGTACGTCTTTTAAAAGAAAACAAACCAACCAAGATCCGATACGTCATTGACGAAATAGCATTAGAACATGGGCACAGAGTTATACGGTTACCGCCTTACCATTGTGAGTATAATGCGATTGAGTTGGTGTGGGCTCAAATTAAGGGATATGCTGCAAGACACAATACAGAACCCCCATTTACCACAAAAAAAATGCTAAAATTATTAGAAGAAGCTTGTGAACATGTGACTAAAGGAGACTGGGAAAAGGTTGTGAATAGAACTGTTAAATTAATAAGGGAAGATTATGAAAGAGATGTGAAAATAGATAATATTATAGAAAACGAACATATAATTATTAATGTATGTGATGATAGCAGTGACGACAGTGAAAATAGTAGTATGGACGAATCTGATTAATTATGGCCTTTTGTGGCACCTTTTTCGGTATCTTTTGTATTCATATGTTTCTTGTGTGCATATAAAGTATGTATATTCATTTTCGTTCAAATATTCAGTTCGTTCAAATAAATTAAATAAACATATACATTTTTGTTTTATTAAACCTATTTAATCAGGTACAAAAACAAAACTTAATTGTTTTTTGTTCGAGAATAAATTGACATTCCACATCACTATTGTAATGTGTCAAACCGGCCATCATAGCGTGCCGCTAGTGTAAATAAGCATTCTTAGTGTATTGTGCATTGCGCAAAGGTCACTCGGTATTTTGCAAAATCATCCGAACGTTCGTTTTTAACCCCCGATGTAAAAAGAGATTTATTTTCTTTAATAGCCCATTTTTTCTTTCGTTAAAATGCCAACTAATTGTTATTTCAATTGTTTCAGAGCGAGTCGAGCTACACCTCTTCAGAAGATGGCTGCGGCGGCGGCGAGCGGCACGCCGTGCTCAGCTACGAGCAAGTGCGGAAACTAAACGATGTCATGGACGAGGTCGTCCCTATACACGGGAGGGGAAACTTCCCCACTCTCCATGTGAGGCTGCGCGAGCTGGTGGCTGGCGTGAGGGCCCGGCTGGAAGCCGCGCAGAGCGAGGGAGGCGCGGGCATCACTGTGAGAGACGTTCGTCTCAACGGAGGAGCGGCGAGCCACGTCCTCGCAGACCGCCCGCAGCTCTACTCAGACATAGACCTCATCTTCACCGCGGACCTGCCCACCGCACGCCACTGCGACCGCGTCAAAGCCGCAGTCCTCGGCCACCTCTCCACACTCATGCCGGCTACGACACCGCGCCGTCGCGTCCCTCCAGCCGGTCTCAAGGAAGCCTACGTCTCCAAAATGGTGCGCGTGAACTCCGACGGAGATCGCTGGTCGTTAATCTCCCTGGGCAACTCCCGAGGACACAAGTCCGTCGAATTGAAGTTCGTGGACACGATGCGTCGCCAATTCGAATTCTCCGTAGACTCGTTCCAAATCGCTTTGGATTCATTGCTCGCGTTCCACGAATGCGCTCAGCTCCCTATAGGGGAGAACTTCTACCCGACCGTCGTCGGAGAATCTGTATATGGAGACTTCGAAGGAGCTCTCCTCCATTTAACGGAGAAGTTGATCGCGACTCGGCAACCCGAAGAGATCCGAGGAGGCGGTCTTCTCAAATACTGCGCGCTGCTGGCGAAGGGGTACCGGCCGGCGCGACCGGACAAGATCAAAATCCTTGAACGCTACATGTGCTCAAGATTCTTCATAGACTTCCCGGAGCTCGGGCAACAGCGCGCGAAGCTGGAGGCATACCTGCGGAACCACTTCCTGGGGCGGGAGGAAGAGGCGCTAAAGCATAGGTAAATAATCTCTTTTGTATAATACGTGTGACCTCATATTAGATGTTTACCGCCGCCCATGAGCATGTAGAACTAGAGGAGGAAATCATGCCGCCACTTGAATAGCTTCCTCTATTTGTCCTGAAGGAACACTGCAGGTGGAACCTGGTTCCCCAATTTGCATTAAATCGGCATTAACTTTCACTCTCACACCCGTTGTGCCAGATCTTGTTTTCCACGCACATGCAAACTGTAGAACCAACTCCCTTCAGCGGTGTTCCCACTAGATTTCAACATGCGGTTATTCAAGAGGCGGATCAACAAAACATACTAATATTATAAATGCGAAAGTGTGTCTGTCTGTCTGTCTGTCTGTCTGTCTGTCTGTCCGTCTGTCTGTCTGTCTGTCTCCTAGCCTTTCACGGCCCATCCGTTCAACCAATTTTGACGAAATTTGGTACAGCGAATGCTTCCATCCCAGGGAAAACCATGGAGTTCCCACGGGATTTTTAAAAACCTAAATTCACACGGACGAAGTCGCGGGCATCATCTAGTAGTACAATAATTGCAACATGCGTTCGGTTCTGGTTACTGAACCTGATATTCTCCGAAGCCGAGGGTCAGGAGGTCAAAGAAGATGCAACAAAGTTAATTATAATTATGAATTAATCGAATGACAATCTACTCGTATTCAGTGGTTATCTATGTTTCAACCTTTGTTCTATAATCATAATGTAATCACTACCCATATTATGAAACTAGCTTATGCCAGCGACTTCATTCGCGTGGCCTACACAAATTTCAAATCCCTATTTTAACCCCTTAGGGGTTGAATTTTCAAAAATCCTTTCCTAGCGGATGTCTCCATCATACCTAATAGCTATCTGCATGCCAAATTTCAACCCGATCCGTCCAGTACTTTGAGTTGTACCTACGTTGATACATCAGTCAGTCAGTCAGCCAGACAGTAAGCTTATTCTTTTATATATTTAAATATGCAAAAGTGTGTTTGTTTGTTGGTGTGTCCTTAAATCCCGTCTCAAAGAGCAACGGATCGGATTAATTTTTTACATGGATATAATTATATACCTGGAATGTGGCTGGTACTTTTTATCCCGGAAAATCTAGAGTTCCCACGGGATTTTAAGAGCCTAAATTCAAGCGGACGAAGTCGCGGGCATCTGCAAGTACTTTAATAATTATTATAGTTCCCATAATGTTTTCTCATCGTCTATCAGTAGTCTTATTTTACAATGGCTTAGATTAAGATCAAGTACGATATTAAATTGTGTCATACTATTTCTGAATTCGTTTCTAGAGATGCTTGATAGATAGTAGATACACTTGACGACTGGAAAGCTTTGAAAATTTTATATGAACCAAAAACATTTTTTTTTTAAGAATAAGAATAATTTATTAGACACAAGAAACGAGTTTCCTACCCTCTGCAGTAGGAAAACCCTGTATTGCAGAAGGCAGTTACAAGTTTTCTAAAACTAAGGATTAGTTTAGTATACGCAAAAACCGAAACACGTGTCGAATATTTTTACAAAACGAACTTGAAAAAGGAATATAAAAAAATTCAAAAAAATTTAATAAGCTTGTTGTGTTGAGTCGTTGTCCTCAAAAAACATGGTCACCCCAAGCAAGCGTCTGTGAGCGAACGGGACGGCTGGCGTCGGTCGTGCGCGCTCCCGCTTGCGCGGCTCATGCGGTCATTCAACTAGGTGAACTTGCAGAATTTTAAAGTATTTTTGGTCAAAATATAACCCGTAGTAAAAATTATTGCAATCGATTCTGTTACTAATTCTGAACGTTTGCTTTCAGGTTTTGCGTATACTAAAACTAACGTTGTATATTGTAACAGTGTAAAACCAAGATAATTTTATTAGGCTGATTTTTATCTAAACTGTTCGGAGGGTTCCGTGCCCGTAGGATGCTAACGGGACACTATTACTAAGCCTCCACTGTCTGTCCATCCGTCTGTCTGTCTGTCTGTCAGCGGGCTGTATCTCTTTCTCGTATGTATATTAAATTAGTTGAAATTTTCTTAGATCGTGTATTTCTGTTGCCACTAAAAATGGATAACCATGAAAATATAAAACAATTACGAACGAAGTACGGAACACTTCGTGTACGAGTCCGACTGGCACTTGACAGGTTTTTTATTTTGTACCTACCTACTAGATTTTGTGGGAAGGTTTATATGTAGTACGCATCAGGTTGAGATGGCAATCGGGGTGAGGACGCGCCGAACCCTCGCACAGCCCCCGCGCTAACCCAGTGCGGGATAGCGCGGGTGACATGCGGGTGTGCGGGGCGTCCCCCCGCCTCATACCTCGATTGCCATCTCGGCCTGTCGCGTACTGTACCTAAGAGTTAGGACACTGTTTGAGTTGTTTGGTTGTAACCAGGGTTTTTGTGGGCAGGTACCTGACGCTGCTGCACGGCGTGGTGCGAGAGTCCACAGTGTGCCTCATGGGCCACGAGCGGCGGCAGACCCTCGCGCTCATCGAGGCGCTGGCGTGCCGGGAACTGTGTGCGCGCACGCCGATGCTGATGCCCGGCATGGGCATGGCCATGCCCGGCGTGGCCCTGCCGCCACCCGGCTACTACGTGTGCGTGTGTGCCGCGTGCGCAGCGTGTGCCGCGTGCGCCGCCTGCTGCGACTGCTGCCGGCCCACGCTCTGTCCGGCGTGACAGCTCCCCTACGCGTTCCAACCACGATGAATTTAGTGCCAAATGTATATAATATATGTATATGTATGAAGAGATATGGAATAATTCCACGCTATGTATACGCGTGCTGTATATAATGTGAGATTTCGCGCGCTACCCTATCGATTCTGCTCACGGATTTTTCTGACATTTAGCAATTACTATCGCTACGCGGGTCTTTATTCTCTACGACATTGATATTGTAAGCAGTGGCGTGCACGGTTTCGGAGCTAGAGTAAGCATATTTACTGGCAGATTGTAATGCAAAATAAGCATTGTTCATTAAATAATTTAGCTAATATAAGCAGTACTTGTATACCTTCATGACCTGCACGCCACTCAGCGTAACTGAATGCAAATTGCATTGGGCGATGACTTTGACACCTGTCAAGTTTAGTTGCATCAGTGTTCAGTATATCAATCGTAACTGTCATGTTAATAGCGATTCATTAAATCGCAGTCGCAAGAAGAGTAGCAACCGGAATTGTTAAATGTCAGAAAGCTCAGAATCGTGGCCCTGAAGCGAACCAGCCGGCGTTCTCTCAAGAGAATCGGCGTCAATTCTATGTTGCTCATTCTACTTGAATCAATTCTCGTCAATTCGTGCAACGCCGCGTTTTTCTCACTCGCTGAAGAGCGTATACAGTTCCCCCATCAGATCAGTTCACCCCGCCTCTAGCACCAAACTAGGCTGAGATCTACGCCAGAGGCAAATCTGTCTAATTTCTCTATTTAAAGTTTGAGCAAAGTCAAAGTACGCTCTATATGTCTTAGCCTTAGTCACCGCGTTAAAAAATCTAAAATACTCTTTAGCCATTAGCGGCAGAGTATCGGTCAATTGTAAAGGTGCAAACACATTACTGTGTTGTAGTATGTCGTGAGTCGTGATCCGACGGAGAGCTATAGCATATGAAGACACAAGATTAACATAGATAGAGCCTTGTAGATTAATAAACGGGCCCATAAAACCAATCAGATTTGCAAAATTAGATTGGTTTGGACGACAGTCTTGTACGCACGATTTGGGTTGTGTTCTTGGCTGATATGAAGAATGCTTTCGGGGTGCGTAGATCGTTCATAAAAAGAAACGGATTTGTTTAACATTCAAGGGCATTTAAGTAAACGCTTTTAGTATGGAATGGGCTTATCTATGTATATGCATTGACGGTCGTAGCACTCTAGCTCACAGATGCTTGACGCACGTTCGGATTGATATATTGTTGCGTCAACTGTACAACACCACTACGCCACAGTGATGTGTTTGCAGCTTAAACTGCGGTTGTCTTATCGCACTGTAGCTGTCATAGTTAGGTGCTAGGGGCGCACCAGGCACGAATACGGACCGACACGGGCCGTGCCCGGCACGGACGGTAATTTCTAGTCGTACTCCTCACGTGTTGACGCGTTAATATGTTAGCAGTACGAAAATTATTAAAATCACGTGGCGGTACGCGCAGCACCCAAGTAAGCGTCGATGGTCTGCCTTAAAAGACTAGTTAGTTATTTTTAAGCTTCGTATGTAAAGTATAAACTTAATTATAAAGATTTAAGGTTATAAAGATTGTTCCATTGTAGTGGCATATGTCTCTCTTCTTCGGACCGCGGTGAAGTTAGTCCTGAATCTCTCTCACGCTGACGTCGGTCGCGCGTACGGTCCCTAGAATAAGGCCCGGTATCCACCTAAGCGGAGAGGAGAGGAGATGCGTTCATTCGACCAACCAGATTCAAAATAGATGACGTGAAAAAATTATCGCGTCATCTTTTAAAGATCGGATTGGTTTACTGTTCACATCTCCTCTCCGCCCCGCTTAGGTGGATACCGGGCCTAATGTAGGGCTGCCTCTTCCAACATCAATAGTACGTACGGTCAGCGCTCAGCGTTATCTACGTTGGAGTGCGGTGCTCGCACCAACGTGTAAGAGAAATCCAGGCCCAAAGAACAAGGTACATGAAACACTAAACACAGGCGTGAACACGAAACACGTTCTAATGCTGTTCGCACATTACGGTTACAACCGCAAGCGCAACGACGCACCGCCATCTGACGTCTTTCCGACTGCGTTGTAAGATTGTACTATTTTGCTTATATCTTTGTCATTATTGGTCCTATGAAAAAGTTACTTAGTTGATTTTATTGTTATAAGGGCTACAATAGGCTACAAAGTTGCAATTCTAACCGAAAATCAAATTCATATGAGCGAAATAATCGAATAAAATACAAGTATATTAAAAGAAATGAAATAAAGCAAGCCGCACTTTATAAGGGACTAAATAAAGGCGAAAGTATTATATATATTTTTTTTAAATTAAATGTTGGCGTCCGAACACTATGGTGGTGCGGATCATATGACATCAATTAAAATCGATACCGATTTTCACTTTTCAGCACTGAAAAATGCGTTAGGATCGGGCGTGTGCCGTAATGTGCGACCATCATAAAATGATCATTGTTGACCAAATCCGGCCTAGGCGATGGCCTTTAAAAAGCAAAAAATCCGTTCTATATTTTTTCAAAAGAAAAATCTTGCAAGTGTGAAAGGTAGGGGTACCTTGAAAGTACGAACTCGAGCTTCGAGCGTTGCACTGGTTTCATGGAAATCGAAAGGATAATGAGAAAACCTATTTTACTATCGTATTTATTAAATCAGGAAATCGTATGTATGCACGTCATAGAGTATGTAACCCTTAGAGCAGTCATACTGAGTCTCTGTCTGTCAACAACTCAGCGATACCGCGCTAACTGTCCTCACTTTAAACAGCTTTCTATAAATCCTAGGCTATGTAAAATTCACCTTGTCAAAAGAAATATAAAGTAAATTGTTATATATTTACTTTCTATTATTTTGAATGACTTTAATTCAACCGGCCAGCAAGGCTGTCCGTCAGTGGCGTGCAGGTCATAGAGGCATAAAAGCACTGCTTACCTAGTTGAAATGTCTTAGTGCTCATTTTGCACGATGACCTGTCATTTAATAGGTAGTTAGCTAACTAATGCTTACCCTAGGTTTGAATCCTATGCACGCCACTGCTGTCCGTATATCAGTGGCTTCGTAATTTAGAAGTAACGTAGTGTCTCAAATAACCGCACTTCCGCTGGCTACCGTGGTGGACTAGGACGTAAACTCTTTTCGTTCCGAGAGAAGACCCGTGCTCAGTAATGGGCTAGAGATCGGTTAACATGTTGATGAGGATGATGATAATGATGGCTGCTCTATGGTTGTATACTCAATGGTACGTTACTCTACGTAATTGATCTAGTATTGTATACGGCTTGGTGTGAAGTAACAAAGTAAGATAATTTTAAAATAAATATAAAAAAATAAAAAAATCCAAAAAATAAATATAACAAGGCGTGTACAATATTAAAGGTCAATCTGTTGATCGCACATCGAAGAACGATCCGCAAGCAACGAATTTTTTCAGTAAGCAAATGAAATTCGCAAAGAAATCGAAACGCGAAGAGCTCGCATGCGCGTGGTAATCTCTGTAGTTCTATGGTTACGGTCCCGGATTCGATTTGTTAAATTTGGAAATGTTTAATGTCTAAATTGTCTAGGTGGCAAAGCTATCTATAATAATCTATAAAAGCTAAGTCTGTTAAATTATCTGATAGGTCTGCTAAACATCCACCCATCTGCACTTTTGTGGATACCAGGATACTATTAGATGAGATCGTAGTTAAGGTCTAATAAGAAACATCGGCATGATGTAGTCAGGAACACGGTTGTAGTGAAAATTGCGTTGTATGCGGTGCGGTAATGTGCGTTCAGCTTAATAATTAAAACACCATATAATGAATATTTTAAGAACATTTACAAGTTAAAGTCATATGAAGTAGTAACAGAGTACTTAGAAGCGTTTTGTTTTTAATTCTTAAATACAACAGTATATTGTAAAAAATGTGATTTTATTGTTGTAGTGTTACTCTAATGTTGTCGAAGGTTATATATAACAATATTACATAGTTAAATTCAATAGAGATATATCATATTGTTGTATTTTAACTATACATAGATATATGAATGTTTGTCCGGCCAGCATATGCATGTGTTATACAGGGTGAGTTGAAATCAGGCATCATTGTAACAACTAGGTACTTTAATAGTTGGTAAATAGAAAGATTTACTCTTAAAATCCATATAAAAATTTAACTTGACGTAAACGTAAAAAAGACATTTAAATTAAAAATTACATGCCTATAATGGAAAAATAAACATTTTAGTGTAAAAAACACCTGCTGTGTATTAAAAAAAAATGGAATCATCTATAGTTGTTGCAACTATAAAAAAATGAAAACAACAAAATCACAATACTTGACATAATAAAACAAATAAACAATGAATAACAATTCAGTAGGTAATTAAAAGGTAGCAAAGAAATATATCTGTTTTACTTAATTATTGTACGTACATACCTACATACAAAAATCTCATGGATTTCCAAGAATAAATCTTTTGCTAATAAAAGTTACTGTAGATCCTTGTTCAAAAACTTGCCTTGTGTATTTTTCCAGTGCGTATTAATCGTTACATTCTAAAAGAGCATAGAAGTGTGTGAAATTTAATTATTTTCGTATTAAGCTATATTTATCCGGAGTAATCAAGTACAATGCTTGTAGAATATTGAGGTAGTAACTACTTACTTCTGTGATGTTTACTAGCGCTTATTCATTAGTATTGGCGTAAATTTTTTGTATGCCAAATTGTACAGCGCACCTAGAGGTTACGCAAGGAACTACAGTCTGCGATTTGTCATACAAATACTTTACACAGATAAATGGCGAGTAAACGTTTTTAAAACTTATTTTAGTTTGGAACAATGAACGATTTTAATGAACGAATTTTCAGATTTGCTCACTTATCGAACCAAAATTCAAGATCTCATTTTTATTAGCCTTCGAATTTTTTGGTCAGAACGCTAATTTTGATAAACGGCAATCACTTTTTGGATCTTTATTTTTGATGTTTTTTGGTACATTTGGCCTACTATCAACTATTAATTGACAGTTTTTAAAACGAAATTATTCTATTTTTTGTATCGTGAATTCTTAAATTGATCTTAAACATCCATCAATTTAACTTAGTCAATGCAATTTTTTTGCTTATGAATCGAGGTTTGAATCTTTTTTGACATATATAGATTATACACATCTACTGGATATAAACTGATCCGAGATTATTACCTAATGTATTATTGGTAGTAGGTTCAAAGCTAAGTTTCGTCCACGCTTTTTTTGAAAACTATTCCTGATTTGTAAGTTTTTTTAATTTTCTAAAGCTTCAATTAAAGAACAATTAAGGTTTAATTATAATATAAAGATTACAAACTTAGATACCTACAGTAAAATTTAGGTTTTTAATAATGGATTTTACAATTGTTAACTCGTCGTTTTTTAACTTCTTGAACTATTTTACAAAAATGTGGGTAGATCACATGAGAACACTTTAAGGGCCGGCTCAAACGATAGACAAAATTTGCACGGTATGAAGGTGGATTAGAGCCACGTCATAATAATATGCGTTATATACGATCCAGTACTATTTTCGTGGACTGTTCATCGTCTGCACCGGTCCTAACAATCTTAAACATATTTAAGTTCAATTGTACTTAGTAGATAAATAAAGTACATAATGTAGTAAGAAATAAAAATATATTCAATTTTTATTAAGAGTGATTGTAAGAGCAAGGTCACACTAGAGAATTTCGGTCTTTTCGCCTACCTTCTTCTAATATTATTTATAGTAGTGACACAACAGAGTTTACAATAATATATACCTTTTAAAATATTGATAAGGAAAATGGGTAGACGGCACAAATAGGACAATTTGTTCTATCTACAATCGTAAGTCAAGGCGGTAATGTTATAACGTGATACAAACACAGCTAATTTTTACCACGCGAAATACAGCATGTGTGACCTTGCCCTAAGTATATTATCACTAGGATTACTTGCTGTATCGAGACAGGCGTCTAAGTTGTGATTCGTGATCTTTTCGACAAAACGTTTAGAAAATCTTTTATTATTGTTTTTATATATAGACTTAATTTTACAAGAAATATTATTTATACTACTCTATACGTATCATCAATATTTAAAAATTGAGCTTCAAAATTTACATTATGGTTCAAGACCAAAAAAGATTTGTCAAGTGCTTTATACAGATGCACTCTTGTATAGAATACTTACTTTCTTCTTGGTCTCTATGCTTATAGCTCTTTATCCTTTTGGCGAAGAAATTTCTAAAAAATACTGTATATTGCTTGTGAAATTAAGTCCAAAAAATCTGTGATTATAAATAGATCATTTATTGGCATTAGCTCTTAAACTACCTCCTTGACAAAGCTTCCGATATATGCGATAATGTATTTTTGCTATTATTCTGTGCTTATAATTATAGAATTGTACTTACGAAAATTAAACTATTGATTCATATCATATGGATCCAAAATGGTGATACTTTTAAAATTCTATTTTGTTATAGCAGTTTAGACTGTGCTAGTGCTGACTTGCCAGCGATGCTGTTACAAGGCACTGTCTTAAACTAATCCTGCCTAAAGAATAAATATACTTAAACATTGATGATGTAAAGTTAAAAGAATTAAACTTAATTGACAGGAATTAAATGATCACAAGCATCCCCAAAAGCGTCATTTTCTAATTCTGTCAATTTAGTTTTTATATGGTAAAGCATCGATATCGTTGACAGAGAAAAATTCCTGAGCTATTTTTGTTATTTCGATTTACTTATATTATTAAAATATAAAAAAGATCTTTTATTTTGTAATTGTAAATTAATTGTTATAAAATTAATTAGAAGGACCGATTGTATACGGAGAGGTAATATTATACAGCTGAACTAATTTAATTATGCTGATCTAACGTAATCATTGAAACGATTCAAAACTAAACTAAAGTGGGTGTTGGTAAGAACAACTCTGTACTCTTCCACAGTACGATGCTCATAGTAAAGCCATCTATAGATGGACCGACAAATCAACTGCCGATACGATCCATCATCCAACCACTCTGTAGCTTAAAACGGCATACGAGCGGACAAGTCGATAGGAAACTCTGCCAGGATGCGGGCGATTTATAAAACGCATGCCATAGGGCATACAGGGGAACCATTTTCAATTTTCATTGGTCGAGAGAATGCATTTACGAAGTTAGCATTTATACGGACGCGACGGAAGAATTCAGATTGAGCTGGTGCACCAAACAGTTATTTTTTTGCCAAAAATATGATCGGTATCGTTAAGTTAGATCGCTTGCAAGTGCTTGTCTGTTTATCAAGCTCTTCTTAGTACCAGTTAATGTTTTTGACTTTGTAGCTTCCAGTAACGGTCTAAAATATACTTACACAATTATGTGTTTCACCGAGAGACATTGCAATATAGGTTAGGGTTTTATTTTTCTGTAGTTACCATCAGTTTTCAGCTAGCCTAATTTTAATTGTATTTTTAATTATTTCTTGTGTATGCATTGGTCCGATGGCGCTTGTGTTCTGAGCCTAATTACCTGAATAAATAAAGAAATCGATCTCGATCTTCGTCATCGGTCACTGATTTGCATATGGCCTTAATTCATTATGTAGGTATTCGAAAATCAATATTAAAAACCTACTTTATCATTCTTTGTATATTTTAATGCATGTTAAACAAAAAAGCATGCAATAAAGTGTTAAGAACACGTCAAATGAAAAATAAATAAAAAAAATCGAAAAAAAATTTAGGTAACGCAAGCGCCTAATAATTTTATTTTATTCGTTGTTTTGAAAAATTACGTGATAAGAAACAACAAATTTCGATATTGCCAGTATTTGTAGTAAAATATGTACTTTTGTTTTAATAAAAGATTGGCTAGTCACAGATGTTTCAGCCAAAACACTGATCAAACTTTTAAATTTGGTGTAGGTTATTTTAAATTCGAAGAGCACCAAAAATACTTTAGAAACTCGTCGTTTATCTTTGAATAAGGCTTAATTCATACCTATCATGAAATGACGGTTTTTCTGTCGTTACACTGTATATTAATCACAAAAAAAAAACAACTGAAGTCATAAATGAAAGCGTTGAATATCAAAGGTCCTATTGGTCAGCCTTGTCATACACCGTTACTCCGTATACAGGTGGTTTTTAGGGTTCCGTACCCTAAGCATGTCAGCGGGACCCTATTACTAAGCCTCCACTGTCCATCTGTCCGTCCGCTTGTACAGTTGATTTTTTTTGCAGTGTGAATTTTTGTTGCCGCTATAACAAAAAATAATAAAAAACCAAAATGGGGAGTTTTAAAATGGCCAACATACAAATTTAAAAAAAAGTTCATACATAGTATTATATCTTGTACAAGGTACGGACCCCTTTAGTGTGTGAGTCCGATTCGAAACTAACCGGTTTTTCATTATTTAACTTGAAAACTCGAGGCTTCATGTCACTCTTTCTAATGTGGTTTATGTTTCACGCGCGTGTGAACTAATCCTTGTTCTAGGTAAACAGCTTCCATTTGATTTAGGCATTGTATTCCAATTAGATAGCATGCGTCAAATCCACGTAACGGATGACGTTAATGCAAACAAGACCGTCACGATTTTATTTATCGACGTATTGTGCGATGAGAGAACAAACCTATTATTAATTGCTTTTGTATCGATGGCTTTGTTAAAATCGATTATTTCAATATCGAACTTGTTGTTTCTATCGCGGTATTTATCGGTACGTACTTTATTTGTGTTAGGCTCAATATTTTTGGTACACTACAAGTCATTAATTCTGAATTGAGTAGTTTGGTTGTATATTCGTCTCCAAACTAAACTACATTGACAATTCTAAAAGTTTCTCTGGTTTTTTCTACTTGAAACGTTATGAAAAGGATGGAAATACTTTTGAACTTATCAAGTTATAAAGCTGGATTAGCTTCAAACATGATATTATCTATTTTTCACAGACAATGAACTTTTGTCCGCGGAGGACAAAAATTGATTACTTAAGTGCTACTGTATCGTGTATCGCGGACGATGGACACATAAAACCGTTGTAAAAGACCACGAATTTTTGTCCTCCGTGGACAAATAGTTCTGCGCAAGCCTTATATTAATTAAATAGTTAACCAATTGCAGATTATCGTAGTAAGCGCGCTCCACCTTCGACCTAATGACTGTTTTCTATCAGCCATTATTTCTGACCTGTAGATTATTTGTTGCGTATACACTTTCCAAACTGCAGACGATTGTGATAGCAATTCCATTATATTGAAACAGTAAATGCAATTCGAATTGTTTAATTTCATCGCAATCGACTGTCATAATCGAAGCTACTATTGCGAGTGCATCTACTTGATATTGGGCCTAATATAAATATTGTAGGGTCAGCAACAAAAATCTTTGTACTTACTATTAAAATAAGACCCCTTTGCTCTTTCCGCGTCATACCATTACTGCGTTCAATCACGAAACTATCATTCATTACAACTTCACGTAATACGGCGATCAATATTTTGTTTTACAATCCGAAGTTTCTGTAGAATTGCGCCAAAGGCATTATTCTCTGTGGTGTTCAAATCGTATGTTTTCATTAACGCAGTTTGTTGCAAATTGTTCTTGTTTTTGTTTTAAATGGTTTTATAGCTCTGGGTTCTAGCCTTTCGAGCTGACACTTCTTGCATAAAAGCGATTTAAATATCACAGAGAATCAATTACCTGTTGTCCAAACTTACAAAAATTAAGATTATGGATTTAAATTAAGGTTTTTTTCGTGTTTCTAATATTTTTTAAAGATTTGGTTTTTGTTGCTGTCCGTACAAAAGTACCAAGAGCAACGCATGTCGCGCTCCTCGCTCATATGTTAAAAGCGAATTCGCGACAAAACGACTCTCTAGTTAAGGGGACGCTAGTACATAATGCCTTAAGTTGTATACATAAGCTTATTAAATAGTTTTTATTCAAATATATTTACTTATATACAAGGGGGAAACGATAACAATCTTCATACTATTGTTTTCGTATAATGATTGTTAAAAAACATGGTAGGTCTAGGTACTGGTATTGAAACGACGTCACCTGATGAACAAAATGACACAGATAACTTGAAAAATCCTTAAATGTAGTTTCACTTAAGTATGGCAAATTATTATTTTACTATTGCTAATCTTTGAGTTTTAATAATAAATGTTTATTGATTGATCCACATATTCTGTGTCACTTATTTCTTTATTGTATTAATGTAAACCTAAGAGTGATTTAATTGGTTAAATACACTTCTTAATGAGTGTCCAAGTAAAATACTTAGGAGCAGTAAAAGTATGTGTACAAGCGAGAAATTTCGAGATAACGTTTATATTTTTTAATTAATTATTATTAACGTCATTTTGTTCACCAGGCGACTCACTTTCATTAACAATATCAGTTTTTTTGATATAATGTTTAATATGAAAATGCCTGCGGACCTTATTATCGTTTCCACTCTGTATTATACATTTATAGTTATTTTCTCTCTCTTCCGAGTTGCCTGTTTCGTGTAACGATTAGGGCTTGGATAAACAACGCGTGATGGTGATTTATCATACAAGAAGTTGTATCAAACACTTTACATTCTCGTCTCGCGTCTTGTCTATCCATACCTGAACTAGCGGTAACGCAGTTGTTGGGTGACATAATGATTACTATAATTTTATTATTATATTTGTGAAGAGTTTTAAGCTATTGTAAATTTTACAGAAAACTAAATAAAAAATGTTGTGAAAATAAATTATAAAAAAGTGATAAACAGTGAATTTTTTTGTGTATCATTTCTTATCCCTCCATAACACACCAATTCAAACCTATTCAAATGGTAATAGATACAGTCGGGCAACTGCTGCTAACTTCACTCATAACTTTGTCGTTGAAAACGTTATAAGTAATTTTTGAGTGAAGTTAGCAGGAGATGTCAAACTGTGCCTACTACTTGAATAAAGTAATAATATTAAAACAATATCTGAAGGGCCTGCGCAGACGAGGGACTATTTTTTCCGCGAAGGACAAAAGCTCGCTGTGCTTATTACGGCTACTCTGTTCTTTACTGATCAATTTTTGCCTCACACGGACAATAGTCCGTCGTCTGCGCAGGCCTTAAGGTAAATGCCTCTATTTTTCAACCGAAGGACAATGGGCAAAAATACAAGGTTATCAAATACAAGATATGATCACAACTACTTAAAACACGATCGATACGATTCTGATAGTCCTCGTTCAGAACTAATCCACATAATACCCCCCTGTCTCACACCTTACCTACTTACATTACATACCTCCCTGGCGCAGTGGTAAGCGCTGTGGTCTTATTAGTGGGAGGTCCCGGGTTCGATTCCTGGCAGGGATTTGGAATTTTTAATTTCTAAATTTCTGGTCTGGCCTGGTGGGAGGCCTCGGCCGTGGCTAGTTACCACCCTACCGGCAAAGCCGTGCCGCCAAGCGATTTGGTATTCCGGTACTTACCATCAAGTGAGATTGCAGTCAAGGGCTAACTTGTATCTGAATTTTAAAAAAAAAACCGCACCTTGTGCCCAAGACATTTATAGTCTTTTGAACTATTTTCTTTCGATGACTACAACTTCTTCTTTATCTTTACATAGTATAAAATAAAGTCGCTTCCCGCTGTCTATATGTATGTATGTATGAACGCGTAGATCTTTTGAACTACGCAAGGATTTTAATGCGGTTTTCACCAATAGATAGAGTGAGTCAAGAGGAAGGTTTGTAGGTATAGTTTAAGTCTCAAAAAATTAGAGATCCCTAGGAAAATTGAAATCTCACTAACACCACATTAGTATCTACACTGCACCCATGCGAAGCCGGGGCGGGTCGCTAGTCATTAAATAAGATAGAGAATTATTGTAAATTGAATTTTTGTTCATAGTAATTATTTCATCTATTGATGTAAACCGAGGCATTCCGAACCAGTGGTAAATTAAACTAGTTAACGATTCAAAGATGAAAGAACTTGTAATAAGTCTACTTGAATAAAATAAATTATATTCTATTCTATAAACCAGTTTCGGAAATGGCCGAAATGAAGACTATTTTGCCCATTGTTCTTTGATATTTTGGACCAACAGTACAATTGACCAAACTTGAGACTTGAGCTTTTAGGCTTTTTAGGTAAGTGGCAGAAAGACATCGAAACTTTAGAAGGAGATAGCGGATTTGTAGAGCATTGTCTCTGTCGTTGAGACCGACAAAACGTCATATAGGTATGAGTGACAGAGACGACGCAAAGTCGAAATGTCATTCTAAAGGCCGATGTACATTACTTTCTGCCGCGAACTGTTATAATTAGTATAAGCTTTCCCTGTTGGTTTCTTGACAGACAGACAGACAACAAAGTGATCCTATAAGGGTTCCGTTTTTCCTTTTGTGGTGCGGAACCCTAAAAAGTACCCAATGTCCTAGACATTTACAAGATGAGATGAAACAAAGAAGACATCGGAGTATGAAAAGACAACGACCTTTTGATTGATGACTTCCGAATAGCGACAGCTTTCATTAAATTTTTATACTTACGTTCATTAGAGCAAGGCTATTAGCTTTGTGACCTTATCATAATGGAGCAGAGAGTAATTATGCCTACTGATAATGTATATTTAGGTAGGTATATATTTAACTTTAACAAAGAACCTTGAGTTATTTTGCATAGGTAGGTAATATGAAAGCTTTTTGGGGTACAATTTATTATACACTATACAGCTACTAGATTTAGGTTTTTGAAAATCCCGTGAGAATTCTTTGATTTTTCGGGATAAAAAGTAGCGTATGTCACTCTCCAGGTCTTAAACTATACCCATTACCCATGCAAAAAATCACGTGGGAACTCTTTGATTTTCTGCGATAAAAAGTAGCCCATGCCACTTTCCAGGTCTTAAACTATACCCATGCAAAAATCACGTCGATTCATTGCTCCGTTGCGACGTGATTGAAGGACAAAACAACAAACCAATAACCCAACAAACAAACACACTTTCGCATTTATAATAGGGGTAGTGAGACTAATGACTATTTATTACATAGGTACTATGGCGGACAACCCTCCACCTCCCATGGCCCCACCAACCTCTCGGTTATATGGGCCGAATCGCGGGAGGGCGCCCGTTCGGTACTTGCTCTTGGCATTTTCCCGGGGCGCCTTCTTGACTCCCTACAAATTATTTTTGTCTCTTCCTTGTCCCTTATGCTCACTCTCCCCCCTTGGGGGCTAGACGTCACTAACACAGCTGTGATCTCCGCTGCTGCTCCTCCGTGGTGCCGGCCTGGCACCTGTACGCTCCGAGTACTATGGCGGACAAGTCAAAAACAAGCGCGAACAATGAACATGGTGTTTTAGTACATTTCAAAACTGAGAAAGCATTAGTAATGCAAGGGCGGCCCTGGCCAGTGCGAGCTGCGAATGGGACGAGCTGTGAATGGGACGAGATGCGAAAGGGACGAGCTGCGAATGGGACGAGATGCGAATGGGACGAGATGCGAATGGGACGAGCTGCGAATGGGACGAGATGCGAATGGGACGAGCTGCAAATGGGACGAAATGCGAATGGGACGATTTGCTAAATAAACCGTTACCTCCCATCCTTAGCTCGCATCCCTCCATAATTAAAAACCGGCCAAGTGCGAGTCAGGCTCGCGCAATGAGGCTTCCGTACTACAGTCGTATTTTTTCGACATTTTCTATTCTATTCTATTCATGACCACAATTTAATTTTTTTTGTGTGATCTAACCCTAAATTCACGGTTTTCAGATTTTTCCCCAAATGTCACCTATAAGATCTACCTACCTGCCAAATTTCATGATTTCAGTATATCTTTAGGCTATGGTAACGGTCCACAACCTTCATTACCTAGGTACTTTGGTATACGAATTTGGCCGAGCCATTAGATAAGATACTTAATACGTCAAGCCTCAGGCCCTTTTTAAAGGCAACATGTTGGTACTGATTTGACATTTAAAGGCATGATATTGCATGCAAGGAGCTTGGAAATGTCTTTGACGTCAGTACCCTTAGCACGAGTTTACATATCTCGCCAACGTTGATAGATTTCGAGTATCGAAACATTTTATTAACGTTACAGTGGAATGGATTTAGACTGTCGTGTTTTAGAGCCGTATATTTGTGTTGGTTCTACACTAGGCGTAGGCCAAAATATGGAGGCATGTCTATTTTGTCTGGGGGTCGATTGCAGTAAAGTTAAATAAAGCTACAGTGTGTCGCAATCAACTGTAATTTTATTGGCCATCACTCTCTCGGTTACAAATACCGAAAACGCATTATTTCAGCAAAAATACAATAAATTTTGTCAAGCATAACCATTGACATTCTAGCATGCTTCATTCATGCAGCTCTTCCGAACTGGAATGTCAATAACCCGGACCTCTTACACCTTTGTGACTAGCTGTAATATTTTGTTCAAAATAGGCCTTTTGGTTACTAGAGTGTACATAATATCAGAGATGTCAGTCTGTATGAGTGTTATAAATTATAACCTAAAACCGCGGCCAGATCAGTCCAATTCGCGTCGTCTAGTCGTACTTGAGATAACGATATTGTTACGACAAGGATAAACTTATTTATAGGAATATCTTAAAAATTTACTAAAACAATGAAACTAAAACTAAAACCATAAAAAATAACGATTCTATTTTATTAGATCCTGGCTATGGATGTACTAATAAGTCATCGAGGTGAAACAAGGTCATATTATAATAATAGGTATCTTTCACAAGATAATGTTTCGATACTCGAAATCTATTCACGTTGACCGTTGCCGTGGTGTGCAAACTCATTCTAAGCCTAGACATCCTGAGGGCTGGGCGTCTCAGTACCTGAGGCGAAGGTGTTTATAGTTTTATACATTCAGCCTAACGGTTGCTCCAAATACGAATC
Organism: Maniola hyperantus; assembly: GCF_902806685.2. Classification (NCBI taxonomy): domain Eukaryota; kingdom Metazoa; phylum Arthropoda; class Insecta; order Lepidoptera; family Nymphalidae; genus Maniola; species Maniola hyperantus. Next base: position 1,935,344 of record NC_048547.1, read on the forward strand.
ACGCCGTTGTTGCGACATTTTCATACAACATAGTGTTAACATAGTAAGTAAGTTTGACGACCTCCCTGGCGCAGTGGTAAGCACTGTGGGATTAGTGGCAGGTCCCGGGTTCGATTCCTGGCAGGGGTTTGGAATTTTATAACTTCTAAATTTCTGGTCTGGTCTGGTGCGAAGCCGTGGCGCCAAGCGATTTAGCGTTCCGGTACGATGCCGTGTAGAAACCAACGGGGCATGGGTTTAATAAAAACAGCCATACCGGTTCCAGGTTAGCCCGCTTCCATCTTAGACTGCATCATCACTTACCACCAGGTGAGATTGCAGTCAAGGGCTAACTTGTATCTGAATAAAATAAAATAGGTAAGTATATGAAACTCATTGGAGTCTTACTATTACCGCTTCAAGTAGTAATGTTTTAATATTGTTTTAACATTTTCATACAAAACTTATATAACTACGTATGAAAATGTCAAAACAATATTAAAACATTACCTTAAGCGGTGGTACTAAGTCCCCTGATTGATAAAAATAAAACTTTGAAAAGTTACAGCCCGACAGACAAACAGACATACAGAGAAACGGACAACAGAGGCTTAGTAATAGGGTCCTGTTGGCGATCTTCGAGTACGGAACCCTAAAACACAACTACAAGGATGGGGGATGGTAATTTTCGGAAGCCCAGCAAAGTAGGTACCTATTTCAGAAGCCTAAATTAAATGAAGTAACTTTTTCGTGTAAGAGGAGTTCGTCAAATTTATTATTCTAGTTTTGGCCCAATTCAATGTTGGTGTCACGACCCACGCTTGACCGTATAACAACATGTTTTATTTAAGTGCCCTTTCAGACGGACCACAACCAGAGTGAACTAGAGTGAGTGAGCTCTCGATTTGATCCTGAATCGACATCTGTCAAATATTAGATATTTGAGCACTAAAATGTAAAATGGTGACGCGAAATCAAAAAAATTAAAAAAATCAAAACTTTTTGTCACGCTGCAACATGACGACCCATGTCACCTAGGTATTTGACGCTTGCCAGTGTAACCTAGGTGAAGCCTCGAGATATATTGCAAGTTCCAGAACTGTCGTAAACTGTGCCACAACCCAAACACACCATACTGCACAGCACATATACACACACACTCTCTCTCTCACACACACACACACACACACACATACACACACACACACACACACGAACACGCACGTTTTTCGACATAAAGCGGACTTCATTTCGATTGGAAGAGTACCAGAAGTTCCAGAACCGATCATTGTTGGAACATGTTGTGAATATCGAAACGCTATATCTTGTAGAACATTTATAGCTGTAATGAAATTTTGTGTGGCTTGTCTGAAAGGTCTCTTAGCGCATAACAACATGTATTATTTAAGAGTCGGATACACATTTGAATGTTTGATTTTTCATTTCAGGTTCAATGTTCGTAGTCAAAATATGCCCTATTTGTCCCCATTCGGGGTCTATTCGTGTTTACCATAGCCGGGTTTGACTTGCAAAATGTGAAGGAAAATTTTAGAATTACTTTCTGACCGATGTTTCCTCTCGTACTGACAAAATGATCCGGATTCTCCTGCATACTAGTTATGGGCGATTCATTAGCAAAACAATCGAATTATTCGATTGAAATTATTATTCGATAATAATCAATCGAATAACAATCGAAGTTTTTGTTCGATTGTTTCTTGTGAAGACTTTCTTTGCAACACTCGCCCTTCGCTACTGCGTACTAATTACGGCTTGAGCAACAGCAGAATTTAATCAAATCAATCAATCCTTTCTGTAACCTGTCAATACGTTGATGAAAGACGAAAAGGTGCGACGCGTACTTATGCGTGTAACTAAAATAATAGATAATAAGTATTATCTATTAAGTATTTTATATCATCTATTACTAGATGATGCCCGCGACTACGTCCGCGTGGACTTAGATTTTTAAAAATCCCGTGGGAACTCTTTAATTTTCCAGGATAAAAAAAGCCGATGTCCTGTCCCTGGGATGCAAGCTATCTCTGTACCCTAAAAGCTAGCAGACAGACAGACAGACAGAGACACTTTCGCATTTATAATATCAGTAGGTATGGATGTATGTTAAGAGAAGTCACCCTTGTGCTCTCCCCAGCGCTGTTCACACAAACGTAGTTTGGTTCTCATTCTTTTTGGTTAGTATTCAAATGAGAGTCAAACTACGTTTGTTTGGAGCGCACTACGAATAAACCCCTCTTAACAGTACGCGTCAGAAAATAATGTACAACAACCTTTAGAAGATCATGAATATGAGAGATGAGTGACAAAGATTACGCTCTTTTTTTCTGTGATCGATGTCTACAAAGCCGAAATGTCATTCCAAAGGCGTAACTGTACGTAGGTACTAGTTACTACTAGTAACATAGTAATTATACAATACCGTCTGTAGATACAAGACGGTAGACGGTAGACACAAGTTCATAATATGCTAAAAGAAGTAAGAAATCGAAACCATCTCAGCGGAAAATTGAAAAACTTGTCGAAGTTTCACACCGGCCGCCCGCCCGCCCACGGTAACATGAGTTCGATATCGTCAACCCATAAAAAGTAATAAAAGTTGAGAGGTCTCTCGCAAAGTATCGTGTTTACATTACAAAATATTTCTCCGCGGCCATTGAGTTAGAGCATGGAGTAGCAAACTTTATTCAATATCAGGAGTAAATAAAGCGGTTCCAAACACAGATAAGCTTATTGACTCATCTGTGGTTCCAAAGGATTAAAAAAAACTAAAAAATTAAGTTTAAAAACTCACAGCTTGGAATGCATAAGAAGGTTTCTGTACCATCGTACAAGAATTAATAGCACTCCAGTTATGTTCGCTACAACAGCCGAACGAGTCAATGACGGACAGCGCCATCTATAATGTGATTTAGTAACATATTATTTGGCCGTGGAAACTTCAGTTTTTTTTTGTGATGTAACCAAAAATTCGGATTTTTCTTTTAGGTGCTTGTGCTTTACGACATTGCTACCTGCCCAATTTCATGATTCTAGGTCAACGGGAAGTAGGTACCCTATAGGTTTTTACTCTTTAGGTTACAGACAGATAGACGGACATAGAAGTGATCCTTTTTTGTACGATTTCTACCTACTAAAACTCCCTCAGTGGCCACTCTCAGCGCATATTGGGAGGCTCTGAAATCTCTTAAGAACACATCGGTGCCCCTCTTGCGCAACGCCCATTGGGCTCGTCGCGCGCTCGGGCTAGCGAAGATAGCTCTCTGTTCTACACCTCGCTATGAGATATGACAGCTTGTGCAGCAAGCTGCCATCTTCCAAAGGTCGCAAGTGATCCTATAAGGGTATTTTTATCCTTGTGAGGCACGGAACCCTAAAAATTAAAACAAAAACATGACCCATAATATTATGGTAGATCCACAAATGCTGCCGGGTATTAGATACGATAGAACTTGTGTAACACTTTTTGAGCGTGATTGTGGGGACTGAAACTCAATGTTTGCAGCTCTAGACCTCTGACAACTCTCAGGCCGCCGCCTATTTTCAACTTTTCTAGTTGGAAACTTGTTCAAAACAAATATTTTTGCAGGTAGGTAGAACAAATTAACTACCTACTCACGCACAGGCAAGGAGCAATCAAAATACGCCGTCCCATCAAATATACCTAAGTATTACTTACTGAGTTATTCCAATGTTTATTAAGTATATAAATTGATTTATCGACCAAAGAAAACAAGGCTGGCTGCCCAGAATTGAGCCCCGGGACTCCCACTAGAGGGACGACGCCTTAACCACTGCACTCTAGTGGTACGCCTCCTATAGTTCGCGACAGGTTCAAATGGCAATCGGGCAGGTAACGCCCCGCACACCCGCACATCCCCCGATGTACTAGGCGTCTCCCCGCCTCATACCCCGATGGCCATATCAACCTGTCGCGGACTATTATAGGTGACTAGACCCGCTATAAGAGATTAATTGTTACTTACATGAAATAAATTAATAAACCTGTCAAGTGCGAGTCGAACTCGTACACTAAGGGTTCCACACAATCATACATCGTACAAGAAATAACACTTTTTAATTTTTTTTAATTTTCATTCATATTTTTATTACTTGTTGGTATAGCGGCAATAGAAAAATACAATCTGTGAAAATTTTTAAACCCTCTAAATATTATGGTTCATAACATACAACCTGACAGACAGACGGACAACGGGGGCTTAGTAAGGTGGGTTCCCAACGAGTCACACCCAATCGTGTAACAGTGTAACTCGTTGGAAATTCTAATGGATAAAAAACCGGCCAAGTGCGAGTCAGACTCGCGCACTAAGGGTTCCGTATTACAATCGTATTTTATCGACATTTTGCATGATAAATCAAAAACTATTATACCTAAAAATAAATAAAAATCTGTTTTAGAATGTACAAGTGAAGCCCTTTCATATGATACCCCACTTGATATAGTTATCTTACTTCGAAAATTGAAAATACTAATTATTAGTTTATGACCACAATTTAATTTTTTTTTGTGTGATGTGACTACAAATTCACGGTTTTCAGATTTTTCCCCTAAAGCCAGCTATAAGACCCACCTACCTGCCAAATTTCATGATTCTAGGTCAACGGGAAGTACCCTGTAGGTTTCTTGACACAGACAGACAGACAGACAGACAGACAACAAAGTGATCCTATAAGGGTTCCGTTTTTCCTTTTGAGGTACGGAACCCTTAAAACCGGCCGGCAGACGGACAGACAGACAACAAAGTGATCCTATAAGGGTTCCTTTTTACCTTTTGAGGTACGGAACCCTAAAATGGTTGCAACTAGTAACAGTGTGACTCGATGGGGAAAAATTGAAGAGTTCCCACTTCCCAAAGAGTCACACTGTGACACGACTGGCCCCGTTGACACCCTTTGAGCACGGAACTCTGAAAAAGAAAAAATATATTGATTAAGTATACCTACTTGTGATTCAAACTATTTTCCATAATGTGAGTAAACTCATGTAACAACTACCACGGGCATGAGTTCAAGTTTCAGTCAATGCACTTTTATTTATTATATTTTGTTCATGCTCACGCGCTTACGTCTACGCATCTTGCACGTGTTCACATCAACCGTGACCCATATTATATACTACATAGGGTTCAAATTGTATTCGTAAACAATATTTTTATCAGCATCGAGTGTAACTTTATTATTGTAAATGTGTTGTAAAATATAATCTATCGATTGTTTTTAGTCGAAAGGTCGATTAAAGCGTGCTATAAAATCAATATGCTATTATTAAACATGATTCCGCATGTTTACTGCTTTATTTGTTAGTATTTTATCGCAAGTCTTCGTAAAATAGTTGGCTAACAACAAACAGCGCATCATAGCATAGACAGAGGTAACACCATAGATTTTAAAAGGGGAACTCTTGGTTTGATCCTGAATCGACGATATGTCAAATATTAGGCTATGGGTGACGTGAAATAAAAGCTGTGATAGCCTAGTGGCTAGGACGTCCGCCTTCTAATCAGAGGTCAGGAGTTCGATCCCGGACACGCACCTCTAACCTTTCAGAGTTATGTGCGTTTTAAGTAATTAAATATCACTTGCTTTAACGGTGAAGGAAAACATTGTGAGGAAACCTGCATGCCTGAGAGTTCTTCATAATGTTCTCAAAGGTGTGTAAAGTCTATAAATCCGCACATGGCCAGCGTGGTAGACTTCTCACTCTGAGAGTGGGCCCGTGCTCTGTAGTGAGCCGGCGATGAGTTGATCATGATGATGACGTGAAATGAAAAAAATATACTTAGGCGATTCGTAGGCTACATAATGTCAAATATAGGACCCAAAAACTTATAGATCAAGCCCGCGACTTCGTCCGCGTGGATTTGAGTTTTTAAAAATCCCATGGGAACTCTTTGATTTTCCGGGATAAAATGTAGCCTATGTCCTTCCCCGGGATTCAAGCTATCTCTGTACCAAATTTTGTCAAAATCGGTTGAACGGATGGGCTGTGAAAAGCTATCAGACAGACAGAAAGACAGACAGACACACTTTCGCATTTATATTATTAGTATGGATATGGATGGTAGGAAGTAGGAACATATTTTGATGACTGCCACAGACGTCGAAGCCTCGAAGCTTTGTTAGACAAAAAATCACATCATTTTATTACATTATTTTATTTTCAGTCCAAGATCCTATTGTATGAAGTTAGTCTATCTGGAGTTTTACAATATTACTTATCATGCACATTACTTATTTATATTATTAAAATGTCTTTGAATATCTTTTGTTCAAGGATATAAAATGAGAACAGCTGTTTGTGAAAACGAGCGGCTTAACAGAAAGAAGGTTATCTTTATAAACGACCCGGTCAAGTGCATGTCGGGCCACGCGCAGTGTAGGTTCCGTACCTACTTGCCCGTCATAATATGCGGACTGTGCAACTATCATCTTCATTTAAGCAATTTTCAATTAAATTTAAATACAATTCCGAATACATTTTATGTTATAAGTCCCGAAAATTGCTATTGCGCTGGGACCATGTCTCATTTATATCGAAATGACGTCATTTTGACGGCAGCTGAAGTAAAGATATACCTACCATCAGCTCGAAAATTCAGTTTAGTGCTGACGTCACTAACATGGCGCCCACGCGCATTAGCAATTTGCGGGGCTTATAGTATTACTAGTTCGCTCGTCAAGCATACTTAGCTGTGATAGTTTTTCTATTGAGCTAGCGCGCTGCACGGTGTGGCGAGTTGCAGTGCGTTTAAAATCTGTAAATTTTAATCTGTCAAAATCCGGTGCGGATAATGCAATTATTATTTTTAGGGTTCCGTAGTCAACAAGGAACCAAGAAGGAACCCTTATAGATTCCTATGTATCTGTCCGTATCTCGGCTTAGCTTAGTGTGCTCTTACTTCGTTTTATATGCTGCATATGCTACTTACTATATCCGAAAACAACCATTTAGCTGTCAGGAGGACACACGTTTGACTCTAACAAGAAACCCCCTGAATCGAAAAATGTTTTTCACACCCTCGCAATATTTTTGAAAGATATCTCCAACGACACCTCACACCGTGAGATAGTAGGATAGGATAGATAGCTGTACCATAATTTTTTTTTAAAGATTTGACTTCGTCAGAAAGTGTAAACTCATGAAAAATTATTCCTTTCTAGTACTAAGAGTTTCTGAGCTAAGTCGAGATCAGACAGACGGACAGATATATACAAAACGATTTTGTAAATTGAAAACATAAAAAGAGCAACCACCGAGTTTCTTACTGGTTCTTCTCGGTAGGCAGGCATTGCGAACCAGTGGTAAATTAAACTACCTGACGATTCAAAAGCACTTGTAAAAGTTTACTTGAATAAAAATATATTCTATTCTAAACTATAAGCCTAAGGGTTCCTTGTTGACAACGGAATCCTAAAAATAATAATTGCATTACTCTTGCTACATTGGAAACCATCTAAACATCTTGACCTTTGCCAGCTGACGGATTTCTTCACTTTCAAACTAAGTTCAACTTTTAATTACTTCGGACTTTAGAAGTTTCACAATTTGGACTCCCAGTGGTGAACGCTGTGCTCCCATAATCGGAAATCCCGGGTTTGGGAGGGTCTTGGACTCTAGTAACAAAATGATGTGATTCTTTTGTATAGCTGTAGTTTATAGGGCTAGAATTTAAAAAAAAACATGATTTTATGACTGCATTCCAAAACCCTATTTCGTCCTCAGTTACTTATTAACTTAATGCTCAGAGAGACTTAATTATTATGCGATCACTACATACTCTAAATGCAAAAGTGTGTTTGTTTGTTGATTTATTGGTTTGTTAGTTTGTTGGTGTGTCGTTTGTCCTACAATCACGTCGCAACGGAGCAACGAATCGACGTGATTTTTTGTATGGGTTTTTAAAGACTGTATGGGTATTTAAAAATGTTTTATTCCGGAAAATTAAAGAATTCCCACGGGATTTTCAAAACCTAAAGCCACGTGGACTAAGTCGCGGACATCAACTAGTAATGAATAAAATTGTTAACGTATTATTTAATTTGGACCGAAAGCAAATTTTTTCAGAGTAATAATTTAGTAGTTTCCTCTTAAAACTTGTGATATTCCAGAATTTGCATGCGCAGCGACAATAATAATTAATGAAGTTCTGAGGTAGGGAACCCTAAAACATTTTGCGCAAAAAAATAACAAAGCTTACAATGTATAGAAGCTGATAGCAATCTAAAACCTAGCCTAGAGCGTATAAGGTGCAGGCGCATGTAGACTTTCTAATACTTTGTGCACTAAATACCTAGTGTCAGGTGGTCGGCCCTCACCTTTATGTTGATACTGAGGCCTGACGCAACCCGTTACAGTGTATCTGTTGCACTCAAAACCTGTAAAACAGTCAAAACTACTTTTAACTGAAAAACGGTGTTTTTTCAGTTAAAAGTAGTTTTGACTGTTGTGTTGTAGTCGCCAAGTGCGAATCAGACTCGCGCACCGAGGGTTCCATACTCGGGTATTTTTTTCGACATCATGCACAATAAATAAAAAACTATTACGCATAAAAATAAATAAAAATCTGATTTAGAATGTACAGGTTACAGGCCCTTTCATATGATACCCCACTTGGTATACGTAGTTATCTTACTTTGAAAATTTAAAATACTAGTTTCATACCCCTTTGAGAATATTATGCCGAACTCTCAGGCATGCAGATTACCTCACAATGTTTCCTTTTGTTTGATATTTAATTAATTAAAACGCACATAACTCACGAAAAGTTAGAGGTGCGTGCCCAGGATCGAACCCCCGACCTCCGATTAGAAGGCGGACGTCCTAACCACTAGGCTATCACAGCTATAGCATACTCGAGTATATCTACCATAGTTACATAATATAAAACTTTTCTCAGTAATTACCTAAATGAAAACAACCGCAAGGGCGCCGATATAATATTTAATGGCATTTAACGAACAATGACAGCAGCACGAGATTAAAAAGTGGTATCAAGAGAAACGGGGTCGCCAACCAACTCGCAACGCGCTGTTTCCAATGCTAGCTACACTACAATGCGTTCCACCACGCTGAGTGCGAAATTAAAATCACAATTTATTTAAGTAAGTACAGTAGGTACGCGGCTGAAAGTAACGTACATCGGCCTTTAGAATGATATTTCGGCTTTGTAGAGCGGCGTTGTCTCTGTTACTCATATTTATATGACGTTTTGTCGGTCTCAACGACAGAGACAGTGCTCTACATGATCTTCTTTTTTAAATAAAATGTATAACAAAATTAATGACTATTTCATGGATAAATCATTATAATATAATTGATGAATTTAGACTTTTATATGCGCTGACAAACTATGCTCTCGTCCTGCTTTTTTTTTAAATGACTGGTTTATATTCTGTTATCACTATATATTTTATTTTGTTTTTAACTACGACATGGAAATCCTTATTTTATTTTATCTGATTGAGTAATGTTTGAATTTTTGATTTCGTCAATGTAATGAACTAGAATAATTTTAATGTTATAATATTCATTTACCATTTGCACACCAGAACCTGGTAGAATGTGTCAGGCAACTCAACTGATGTAAAACCTATATGTACCCACATTCCAGCGAATAAACGTATTATTTATTTATTATTTATTTACAAATCTGCTATATCCTTCTAAAGGTCGATGTACTTTCGGCCCCGTAGATCAACACTCACATCTCTTACGGCCTGCGCAGACGACGGATTTGTCCGCGAGGGGCAAAACTGGCTCACTAAGAACTGCGTCGCATAACGTACAAGATGGACTAATATCACGGCGAAACTCCGTAGTAAATGAAAAGGGACACGCACAACCGACGGAAACGTTTAAGTGAGGAATCCAGCCCAGAGAGAAGAAGAAGGGATTTTTGTCTTCCGCGGACTTTTGTCCCTGATCTGCACAGGCCCTGCTGCGTTTGTGACTTTACCACACCGGTTTGGAAAGAAGATTCTACTAAGAGCCAGCAAGAAACTCAGCAGTTGCTGAAGACGCACTTGAATCGAGCGAGCGTAGTGCAATGAGCAAAAGTAAATCGGCAAGGCCGTCCAAGGCAGGCGGGCTCGCACGTGGGAGCCGCTCTACTGCCGAACCTTAGCGCTATTTCAGACCTCTGTGCCTCAGACTAACAAACACATAGAATGATCGGACTAAGTATTTTACAATCTCTCTCACTCTATGTGTATGACCCCCTTTTCGTAAATCATAATAATACAGGATGCAACCAGAACACTAGCAAAAACTTAGTGTTATTGCTATCTAAAACAATCCAATACCAATAACCATTTGCCTCATTTTGTAGTTTTAGTGATATAGTATTTTTCAAACCCGCAATCTAAATATATAAAAGGAAAAGGTGACTGACTGACTGACTGACTGATCTATCAACGCACAGCTCAAACTACTGGACGGATCGGGCTGAAATTTGGCATGCAGATAGCTATTATGACGTAGGCATCCGCTAAGAAAGGATTTTTGAAAATTCAACCCCTGAATATGTGTGAAATAGGGGTTTGAAATTTGTGTAGTCCACGCGGACAAAGTCGCGGGCATAAGCTAGTGTACTTATAACGTGCAAAACTTGGCTCAACGCCCCACGTACGGCGCGGCATTGACTCCGAGTGCCCTACTTACGCAACATTCGTTGATCTCTAGCGTCTCTCAGAGGTTTTATTTGCAATATATCGTGAAATTTTACAAAATATAGGACTTTTTAAAATATTTATTCGCGTTTTTTTGTTGTTTGTTTTTTGTGGTATCGTATCAGTAATGATCAGTACTTTCACCTGTCTTCGTTTTTGCCAGCGTTCTGGTTACAATCGTAATACTAGCACACGCTACTCTGTGATACTAGTACCAACCTAACACAGTAGTGTAGCCTGAATGTGTGACGAAAGGGGAAAAAATGTGATAGTTGCGAATAAAGAACTCATTACCGTAATTAGGATGACTGAATTAAATAAAACAATATTTTAATTGTACCTACGATGAATACATTTTACTTACACAATCGGGGAGCAGATCTGGCTCTATTTTGCTTGCTTCACTTTGCACTTGAATATACTCTTTCTGTGTGTTATTACCTACTCTAAGCCTCAGACAATCTCCAATCCGTAATTATTTCTGCTTCATTCATAAAACATTAGCGCTAGAAAAACACATACATGTAACATAGGTACATAGGTACATAGGTACACATTACATGCCTGTCCTATAATCTGAGTGCATTCCAATTTGATGTTAGGTATTCGTTAATCTAAACTTTATTGGAAAATTATTAATATCCAATTATGTTTAGATCGTAAAGGCCACTTTTGACATTTCACAGGCACACTTTATGTACGGTAATTTACACATATTATTAATTAATACCTAGTTGATTTTATGATACAGTTCTTGCAATTCACGAAGGCGAGTGAACTTTACTTGTGGTTACGTCGTATACAAGGGCATTGTGTAAGTGTGCGTGCATGTCGGACCAATCAGTCGCGAGCACAGACATATTATATTGTACCTACCAATATATGTCTGTGGGTACAATATATGTCTGTGGTCGCGAGCAAGCGCTCGCAAACGCACACATTTACTATACCTTACTTATACCGATACAACTTAAGACAAGCATGAGCCACTCGCCCTCGTGAAATGCAAGAACTATAACTGAATATGAATGTATCGACAGTGACACCTGCAAGGAAAAACATCGTAACTCACTTATTTGAGTTACAAATCATATTCGTAGTGAATAAAAAATGCTTCTTTTTTGAGCTCACCCCTGTTTCTATATTAGGTCTCGTTGCGATTTTAGCCAGAGGAAAAAAAGAATGTAAGTCAGCAATCAGCATCCATTGAAGATGATAAATGGTATATTTGTCAGAGTATGCCCACAAGTTTGAATCCTTATTCATGGGACCTCTGTTCGAGACGCGCGGCAACAAAAACAAGAAATAGGTAGGTACATGAATTTTAGACGATGATCCATAATATATTTTTAAATGAATGGTATACCCTCACGATAGTTTATACGCTAAATGAATTGATTAGCCCGAGGTATATTATGTCTGTTAGTAAAGAATATCATCATTAAATAAAAGCAACAACATCCAGGTTATTTATTATTTTAACTACCTATATAATCTTATTGCCAATAGATAATGTAGCTGTTGCTTCTGGTATTAATACCCACTAGACTGGTCGACTATAACTAGTGTCATTGACTTCATTTAACCTTGTCCCTTCTTCTAATTTAGTATCTAAAGAGATCTCCTCTATTGATTTTGTAACGGTTTGATTTTGATCAGGACTGGTCGAAAAATTACTATTGTCATTGACTTCATTCAACCTTGTCCCTACATTTTCAGTAATATATTGTGTTTCTTCCAATTCAGTATCTAAAGAGATCTCCTCTATTGCTTTTGTAGCGGTTTGATTTTGATCAGGACTGATAGAAAAATCACTATTGTCATTGACTTCATTCAACCTTGTTCCTACATTTTCAGTAATATGTGTCTCTTCTTCCAATTCAGTATCTAAAGAGATCTCCCAAGATTTTCTATTATTATTAGTTGTAAAGTTATTTTTATCTCTTTCAAAATGTAATGTACTTATTAGCTCGGTGGTTATTTTCGTTATATTATTTGCAGTTAAGTTGTTCATTAAATTGAAAGTGTAAATGTTGGTGTTCATAGTTTCTTCGATACTTTGCATTTGGGCAGTCAAACTTGAGTCTACCTCATACATTTTATGTTTTTCCGTTTTAATATTTGAATTTGAAGTTTTCATTTCTTGGGAATTATAGATATCTGATGCGGTTTCTCTATGGTTGTTGTCAAGTTTATAATAATCAGTATCGTTTTCTCTCATAACATCAATTGAATTTGCGAAAACATTGAGAATAAATGTGCCATTTTCAGCTATAACTATAGATGCTTCTTTCGTACTATTATTGCTGTCCAATCCAACGTAATTAGTCTTAGATTTCATTTTTATTTTAGTACCAGGGCTTCTATAACTAATACCGGTTTTGCTCCTTAGTTTTTCTGTTAAGAGTTTGATTTCAATTCCCGGTTGTCCGGCTAAGTCTTTTATTTCCAAAAGCAAAGATTTAGGAGTTTCTGTATTATGCTCGCGATGATTTTCTTCATTAATCGATCTCCTGAAGTCCTTAACAGTTTTGATTGGTTTAGTTATCATTTTACAGCCCATTTGTCTCCGAGTATAATTTGTTTGCATTTCATTTTTCAATTTTGATACATCTGTATTCTTATGAAAAGTTTTAACTCTTGTAATATTTTTGCTCGGTATGTCATCGTAATAATCACCAGCTACTTTTTCAAGTCCATAACCTATATTCTGGTTTAATAGCACCTCATTCGGACTAAATAAGTAATCCTAAAAATTAACATATAGCCATTATTATTATTTAACTTTGTAAAGTTGTGATTTTGATGTGATTTTGTTATAGTCTTGCTGCAGCTTACTGCAAAATGATGGTGATCAGAAGACCTGTATTTGGTTATTTCTAATTTGTTAAGATAGTTAACGGGATTATGATTATGACTATCTATAGTAGTAGTAGGAGGCAAGGACCTTTTACACCTTTTAGTGGTACTACAGTGCCGCAGGATGATGATGAATTTGACTGCAGCTTCCGGCTATGACTGCTTGTCACAATAAATTAAAGACAGTAAAGCTTTGGACAGCCGTGTTAACCACCTATTTAGTTGCCTGTAGAAATCAGCACTATATAAATTAAAAACCGGCCAAGTGCGTGGCGGGCCACGCGCAGCGAAGGTTTCCGTAGTCAGAATTATTTTAACCTCGAAAAACAGATTTAAATCCTTAACCTGTGAACCCTACTTAGCCATGATAGAACTATCCTTTAAAATTGATTATATATACTACTGCTGTGAATTTTTTACGTTCCTTTACCATTTGGCTGATAGAGAGGGGGGGGACGGGGGGGGGGGGGGGCGACACACACACTTGACTAATAAAAATGAGCAATTTAAAACGTCATATTTTACAAACGGATCTAGAAATCGAAAAATGATGTTCCCACACCCACAGTATTTTAAAAGACCTATTCAACGATACCCCACACTATGGGGTAGACGAGAAAAAAAAAATTGATCCCCACTTTACATGTAGGGGAGCTACCCGATAAAAAATATTTATCACAATTTTATTTCACCACTTTGTCGGCGTGATTTAATATTTATACCCATGCCAAATTACAGATTCTATAAGGGTTCCTTGTTTACTACGGACCCCAAAAAAAGACATCCAATGCAGGACAGATGTCTCTTGCGGGGCCTTCCATAATATGCTGTGGTCATGCGCCACCTGGATCCAGTGGCGTCCTGCGACTTGGTTGATGTCCTCTATCTATCCATCTTGTGGGTGTCTGAGTGCGAAAGCTGCGCTTTCCGGTGCGAGTTCCCCAGCACCTTGTAGTATAAGTCCCGCAAATTGCTATTGCGCTGGAACCATGTCTCATTAACATCGAAATAACGTCATTTTGACGTCAGCCGAAATTAAAATATACCGTCAGCTCCACGAGAGCAGCTCGAAACTTCAGTCTAGTGCTGGCGTCAATAAAATGGCGGCCACGCGCATTAGCAATTAGCGGGACTTAAAAATCGTCAACGGGCGAATAAAAAAGAAGCTAAAAAGAAGAGAAGTTTATACTAACTGCATCGTCAAATTTTACTTCCGTCGTAGCTGTAGGGTTAATGTTGGTCATCAAGTAGACTAAAGTTACAAACAGTGCTATTAGACATATACAAACTACCGAAATGATCAAACGTGCTTTCGTCATAGCTAGAGGTCAGAAAAACTAAAAAATACGATAATGTAAGTACGATAAATTAAAAATAATCAAAAATGCGTAAGAAATATGCTTATGAAAAGCTTTGTTTTTCTGTCGAAGTCATACAATTTCAAGTGTCATTTTAATTGTTACAGATTACTTAGTTTTAAGAAGTTTTAAAAAAGTTAGTAGGTACCTACTTAATACTCTGAGTTAGTACTTAGTACAAAGAGTTAGTACCTACTTAGTACATTGAGTTAGTACTTAGTACAAGGAGTTAGTACTTTACTTAGTATACTGAGTTTCTTTCCGACTCTTTTCAGTAGAAACGGCTTTCAGAACCGGTGGTGTGATAAAATTATTATTGACGAGGTGTGTATCGACAAGGATTTAGGTTTTTTAAAAATCCCGTGGGAACTACTATGGATAAAATGTAGGATATGTCAATCCCTGGGATATGTACCAAATTTCATCAAAACGGTTAAACTGTTGGGCCGTGAAAAGCTTGCAGACAGACATACAAGAACTGCAGGAGTGGACTAATCGAGTTCAACCAATCCATTCCTCCCAACAACGTCGTCCTAAGATGTTCGAGGCTTACAAAAGGCTTTCATAGATGTTGCCCCCCCAATTATTATTTGTTGTAGCCCTAAGCTTCCTAAAAAAACTTATTACCTACTCAAGGGTTATAAATATATATATTATACATACAGAAAAACTTATCATTAAAAAATTTATATTTACAAAAAATATACGCCGTCCAAATGGTATTATAAATAGGGTTATAAATTATAATATTAGGTACCAACCTAAGCACTTTTGTTCGCCCTATACTTTTGAGTTTTGCCCTAACTTTTAATATTGAACAACCTTACTGTTAAACCGTGAAAATGATATCCGCAATAAAATTCCTTAAGTATAAGTAAACGTAGTACCATACTTACCTACTCTTGTTTTATTTTTATTCAAGTAATTAATAACAAGGGCACAATAAAGTTTTATCATAAAACGGCAATTAGAACGAATGAACACTTAACATAACTAGACCGTATTAACTAGGTAGGTACCTACTTACTTGAATTTCTTGAAGCCACGAGGTTTCCAATGTCGATGTTGACTCCGTTCGTTATATTATTCGGATGACTCTTCTAGTGCTTCTAGTGAGTTGAGGTCATTGGTATTCAGTCAACCTAAAAACCTATCTCTATGCTAAAAACCTAAAATCACAAATAGTCTGACTTGTAGGTACCTATATAACGCGTAAAATTTAACTCCTCACGCGCCATTTTAACTTTTTGTGTCAAATTTCATGTTAAAAGAAAGATTTTAGTTTTTATTTTAGGTGAACCCAAAGAAGTTGGAAGTACTACTACGTAGTAAACCGTACTTTTGACATGACAGTTGGGTCGTTGGCGTTGAGTTGAAAATGGTGCGTGAGGAGTCATTTTGTACGGACTATAGGTAAGTATTTCCTTACTTCAATGTATGTGCCAAAACAAATAGATAAAAATAAATATGTTTTAGAGCGGAGCGAGACCAATAATTAATCTATGTTTTGCATTTAATTTTAGTTTTAAAGTTTTGAACAATTTATACAAACAGAAAATATCAGCAACAATCAAGGTACCTACACAAAATTTAATAACGGGTAATCTATTTAGTTACCACTTATGTTAGTATATACATATAATCAAAGACACATAATGATCCTATTCATAAAACAAAGTGAATAACTCGAGAAGTTAAGTTCAAATTACATTTCAATGTTTGTAACAGAAGCAGCTGAAGCAGGAATAATTATACTTTGCGTCTATTATATTATGTACAAGGAAACCAAAAGCTTTCTTGTAGTCCGCTGAAACAGACAAATAATATGTATGGCGCAACATGCAGCATGCGATACGCTCCGCCCGCCCTTCCACTGCTAAAGACGCAGGAAAAGCAAGTCACCAAGCATGCAATATGCACCACCACCACCAAGTAACCACAGAGTAAGGAAGTGTGCCGCAAGACCACACAGATCTCCAAAACGTGCTTCTCATTCTGAGAGAAGTACTCAGTAGTGGGCCGACGATGATGATTATGATGATTTTTGACGACCTCCCTGGCGCAGTGGTCTTATTAGTGGGAGGTCCAGGGTTCGATTCCCGGCAGGGGTCTGGAATTTCATAATTTCTTAATATCTAATCTGCAGGCCGATTCAGAACCCTTCGATAACATACCGTGTCGATACGATTTGGTATCGATCTCGTATCGAATTTGTTTTGTCGTGCAATTCAGAACGTTTGATAAAAGGTTACGATTCGATGTCGATTACGGTATTATTATCACTGTATTTTATCGTTATCGATAAAATACAGTGCGATTACATGAGCATTTACAAAGTATGCTATTTTTCCAAAATTTTACTTGTTTTTAAATTCATGTTAAGCATTAATAAATTACTTTTAATCATCTTGCAGGCAACTAAAGTCATTATTTAAAATGTTAACCTAATAAATTTTATTATTTATTTAATTTCAAAAGAAAAACATCGAAATATAGTTACTACTACAGATTTAAGTTTTTATTAGAGCTATCCTCGTGAATACCACACAGATGTCAAACATTTGTCAATCAATTTTAAGTTTGAATTGTAAATTTTTTCGGGCGGTTTTTAGAGTTCCGTACCCGAAGGGTGCCAACGGGATTTTATTACTCCAAAGTCCGTCCGTCTTTTAGCGGTCTGTATCTCGTGAATTATAATAGGTAGAGAGTTGCATTTTCCTTGAATGTGTATTTCTATCTGTCAATCCGCACTTGGTCAGCGTGGTAGACTATAGCCAAAACCCTTCTCACTCTGAGAGGAGACACGTGCTCTGTAGTGAGCCGGCGATGGGTTGATCATGATGATGATGATGTATTTCTATTGCCACTATTACAACAAATAATAAAATTTTCAAAATGGTCGCCATGAAAATTATAAATAAATAAAAACTCTTGTACGATGGGACGGAAGTTCCGTACCATTTCACGGAACCCTTCGTGTGTGAGTCTGATTCGCACTTGACCGATTTTTTTATTTTTGCATTATTATTAAAGTCTCAGAAGACTTAAATAGTCGTCATTTCATCTTCTTAAGACTCCTTAAAATAGGCTACTTGACTCATATCTAATTTCGTCCAATAAATGATTATTTATTATAGTATTTTGCTTAAGACAACGAAATATATCAATAACAATTATTAAAAACGCAGGATGGATATATAAATCCAATTTAAAAAAATACAATTTTTATTTTTATTTGAAACGCAGAAAACGCTGTCAGCCATGATGTGACGTCATTAAATATGTAAACAAAGAAATGTCATCCCTATGTCACGCGTGGACTAACGTAGTATCCATATTTATAAAATTTAAAGTCCGTAAAAGTTTGTCAGGACTTTAAATTATCTACTTTTTTTACATTCTCGGATGATACAATAACGATAATTACTATATTTTTCATGTAAACTAGTATAGAAGTCATGTTTATTAAACTTTGGGAGGTTATGCTGCTGTTTACAAATGCATGACGTCAGAGCACAGACAATCTATCGGCCAAACATGGCCGACAGTGTTTTCACCTGTCTAAGAAAAATATATTTTTAAATTAAAGTTTTACGGTTTTTAGAGCGCAAAAAAATATAGTGTTAATTTTTTTGATCTAATAGGACAAATATTAACCATTTAAGACCTACTTAAAAAAACGGTCAACTAGCCTATTGTGGCACAAACATTTTTTTTACGAAATAACAGTATCTAACGCGGTACGTAGGATATCCGATGCCCTGTAGCTTTCGATAAGTAATCATCCAAAATTATCGGACGTTCCGATAATCTTATTCGATTAAGTTGTTGTGAATAGCGTTTGATAGTCGTAATCGTACGATATCTACGTAAGTTCGATTCGGTTTCGGTTTCGACAACTTTACTGTCGATACGGTTATTCTGAATTGAAAATACATCTTATAGTACGACAATTTACCGAATCGATCGATAATTATGTTATCGAAGTGTTCTGAATCGGCTTGCTGGTCTGGTATTGTTTTAGTGGCAATAGAAATACACATTCTGTGAAAATTTCAGCTCTCTACATGTTACGGTTTATAGGATACAGCCCGCTGACAGACGGACGGACAGCGGAGGCTTAGTAATTGGGTCCCATTGGCACCCTTCGGGTACGGAAACCTAAAAAATTTAAGTAGGTAGTTACCTACCTAGGTCCTACAGCCTAGGTACTTAATCTTTGGCTGCGTACAGTACCAACGCTTCTAACCACCCTGATCCTGATTGCTGCAAAGTTTTTTTTGTTAAATTCGATGTTCCAGCTAGCAATGACCAAGAAGTCGGACGTTACCGACACGGACTCCGAGCAAGGGTCCGTGAAATCTCATCGCGTCAACAGGCTGAGCGCAATCCTGTGCCCCACGATCTGCGCCATGCTTTTGATCTGCGTCTTCACGTTCTCCTTCATTGGCACTAAGATGGCATATGAACAATACGGCGCCTTTTGCCATCGTAGATTTGATGTCGCCAAGTTGTACGTTTTTTCAAATAATACTTTGAAATTAAAACAGATAGAATATTTTTTTTAGTTTTTTTTGGGTTCCGTACCTCAAGAGGAAAAACGGAACCCTTATAGGATCACTTTGTTGTCTGTTAAGAAACCTACAGGGTACTTCCCGTTGACATAGAATCATGTAAGGCAGGTAGGTAGGTCTTATAGCTGACATTTGGGGAAAAATCTGAAAAAAGTGAATTTGTGGTTTCATCACACCAAAAAAATTAAATTGTGGTCATGAACTAATAAATTAGTATTTTCAATTTCCGAAGTGAGATAACTATATCAAGTGGGGTATCATATGAAAGGTCTTCATCTGTACATTCTAAAACAGATTTTTATTTATTTTTATGCATCATAGTTTTTGAATTATCGTGCAAAATGTCGAAAAAATACCACTGTAATACGAAACCCTCGTTGCGCGAACCTGTTTCGCACTTGGCCGGTTTATTAATTATATTATCGTACCTATTTACTTACCTACTAGAAAGGGAAACTGTAGACTATTATATAAATGTACGATATAGACTGAAAACTTTGAGACTTTTTGGCTTTGCAGTTCAAATCTTCTGGAATCTGAAACTATGGGGAGAGAGAAATTCTGAATTTAGAACAAACGCCACCTTGTGTCTATATCGTAAACTGCGTGAATAACACAGAGTAGCTCGTCATATGTATTAACACTGATAGATGGCGCTGACTATGATAAATACGACATTATATTCCACGAGCAGAGCATTCCTCTGTAGGATATAATTGAGTAGTAAACCATAAAATAATGAGTTGTGATATTGCAATTTGTGTCTTTATGCCATTGACTATGGCATACACACACTTCACAGTAGTCTGTATGGTGAACTCTATACAAAGTAAAGTAACGTAATGAATTCTATCACCGGTAGATGGCACTGACACCATTTGAAGAGCATTCGAGGAACCAGATGCTATTCATGCCTTACCAAGGAAAGTCATAGTTTGATAGTTAAAAAACACTTAAAATAATATAAATCAAAATAATAATAATTTTAAACAATGTTTTCCAGTTTTTTTTGTGTAGTGTGCTTTTTTGTCTGTGCACTATTTAACTTATGTCAATTGATTTTGACGAGTGACCACGAGTGACGTATCGTATTAAAATGTCAATGTCAAATAAACAGCGGCCGTGAACGTGTGTCGCTCGCGCGTTTTTAAATATTTTTCATATAATATAAACTGTTATAAAGTGCATTACAAAACCAAAATTACCTCAGTGCTAGTGTAAGCTCCTGTTTTTCTTCTCCGTTCTTCTCTGTACCGTGAGTATCTGTTATGTTTTTGTTAAGTTGTATGTTACATGTTGTATTGATTGTGTAGGAATGAAGGCCAATGTCAGGCTGATGTAAAGGAATTGCGTGAATAGAACAAATTTAGGACTTTGGTAAGGCTTTATCTGTTAATACACATCCTTTTCTAGTATCTAGGCTGAGGAATAGTTGATTGTAAAGATTCCAACAGTTTTAACAAATACCTACTGCTTTTTCGTTGCCGGTCGTTGTGTCATGTAATAGGCCTATACTATGACTTTACGATGACCTAAATTCCAGTGATGTGCACTGGAATCACACATAATAGACCACCACCTTACCAAGAGATTTTAAGGTAATGTTAATGATAACTTCATGTAGGTACCTATACTTACATAAGATTTTTTTTTAAACTTCTTATGTAGTAAGTATACATATAAGTTGAGAAGAAGAGCTATTAATCTATACCATCCATCCATACTAATATTATAAATGCGAAAGTGTGTCTGTCTATCTGTCTGTCTATCTATCTGTCTGCTAGCTTTTCACGGCTTAACCGTTCAACCGATTTTGACGAAATTTGGCACAGAGGTAGCTTGCAACCCAAGGAAGGACATAGGCTACTTTTTATCCCGGAAAATTTAAGAGTTCCCACAGGATTTTTAAAAACCTAAATCCACGCGTGCGAAGTCGCGGGCATCAGCTAGTATTTTAGAATTACTAGTTACTACTCTACTGGCAAGGTAGTATGGACTGAGTCAATATTTTCAAATTACTTATATGTAGAAATTAATGAAAGGCTGTTGTTGTTTTGCCAATTAATTTCACCCATGGCAGCCTATTTAGATTCCCTGCAAAGATTAGTCTCCTCCACAGACTGGGCGGAAGACATTATAGTTACAGTACAATGACGTTTCGGCTTTATAGAGCACTAGATGATGCCAGCGACTTCGTCCGCGTGGATTTAGATTTTAAAAATCCCGTGGGATCAAAAGTAGCCTATGTCCTTCCCTGGGATCCAAGCTATCTCTATACTAAATTTCTTCCCAATTGGTTAAGTGGGCCGTGAAAAGCTAGCAGACAGACACACTTTCGCATTTATAATATTAGTATGGATTGTCTGTGTCACTCATAACCTATGTGATGATCTCCTTCTAAAGGTTGATGTACATTATTTTCTGCTGCATACTGTAATATAATATTGTGTGCACAAACACAAAAGGTGTAATGAGGCTGTGATAGCCTAGTGATTAGGACGTCCATCTTCTAATCGGAGGTCGGGGGTTCGATCCCGGGCACGCACCTCTTAACTTTTCGGCGTTATGTGCGTTTTAAGTAATTAAAATATCACTTGCTTTAACGGTGAAGGAAAACATCGTGAGGTAACCTGCAGTCCTGCGTGAGGTAACCTGTGTGAAGTCTACCAATCCACACATGGCCAGCGTGGTAGACTATGGCCAAACCCATAGAGCAGAAACAAAGAGGAGTTGGCCTAAGCAACTGTGCACTGTGATTTTCAACTAGGTCCTGACGTCATCACTGTGGGCGGGGCCTTAGTTAGTATGCTGTCTGCGTTCGTCAGGTTCACATATATTGAGACTCGTATTATCGGTGTGTTTTCGCGTTTTTAAGAACAAAAGGATGAAGTGTTGTGTTTTATTGTGTCAAAGTTATTCAGACAGACGTTCTGATGCTATGAATGGTATCACATTTCATTTGTAAGTAATTTTATACGTAATTATTAAATTGTTTCTACACTTATTGACATCTAGTGTGAGATAGCTGAACTATGTAGTGACATCAATATATCGATGTTAGGTCGCTAAGCGAGTAGTTTTGCTACTAACCCGCAGATGGAAAATTGAGAAGTGGGCGGCGTTCCACAACCCCTCACCCCGCAAAATGTCACTCGATATTTCATAGGGAAATCTTAATACAACATCTCCTCTTTGTTTCTGCTCTATGGCCAAACCCTTCTCTTGAGAGGAGACCCATGCTCTGTAGTGAGCCGGCGATGGGTTGATCATCATGATGATGATTTATTGTTCTAATATGTATAGGCCGCGACTGCACCGGGTTAGCGTGGGAGGGTGTGCGAAGCGTCCCCACCCCAGTTGCCATCTCAACTTGTCGCATACTATACTTTGCACTTTTGGTGAATGTGATGTGGTGATTGTTGGAAAACATTGCATCTAGTGTTTCATTGTGACTGTCCTGTACCTGTTTCATTGTACCTGTATAATTTTTACAAATAACTACCTCCTTAAATAAGATTTTTTTTAAAAATTTATTTATTCATATTAATTGTACAGGTTTCTTACATTTCTATCTCGCCAAACTGGTGGGCCAGTTTGTTGGCGAGGTGGCGCTCTTAACACTATATACATAACTAACTACTATATTTCCTTAATGCTATCCATATTCCATACACCTATATCTGTACTTATAATAAAACTGTACTACATACTTATTTAAACCTACCTACTTCACTAAAAGATAAACTAACACAAATTAACATATTTTTTTTCCAGTATACTAACTTACTAATAAATAACCAAAGAAAACACAAAAACACAAATTAATAAGTAAGAAGCATGATAGTCAGTTAGAGAGTCCCATCATTATCATCATCATCAACCAATAGCTAGACACAAACATTTGCCGTATCCTGAACAGTCATCATCATCAACCGATAGACGTCCACCGCTGGATATAGGTCTCTTGTAGGGACTTCCACACGCCACGGTCTTGCGCCGCCTGAATCCAGCGGCTCCCTGCGACTCGTCTGTCGTCCGTCCACGTAGTGGGGGGGTCTCCCAACGCTGCGTCTTCCGGTGCGAGGTCGCCATTCCAGCATCTTGGGACCCCAACGTCTATCGGTTGTACGAACTATGTGCCCTGCCCATTGCCACTTCAGCTTCGCAACCCGTTGAGCTATGTCGGTTACTCTAGTACTCCTACGGATCTCCTCATTTCTGATTTGATCACGGATCACTAGACGGCCAGCAGGAAGTAATGTAATACGGTTCCGATACTGACCTTCCAGACAAGGCGCGGGTTATTTGACACTTGCGACTTGTGAGTCGGACACACCCTGCGAGCAGACAAAGGTCTATTTATGTAGGGATTTTCTGATGAAGAAAAAAAACCACTTTGTCTAGTACACTTGCAGTATCGTTATCTTACTTCGAAAATTAAACAATTTTTTTGTGATGTAACCACAAATTCATGGTTTTCGGAGCTATTTCCCTTACTTGTGCTATATTTCCTACCTACCTACCAAATTTCATGATTCTAGGTCAACGGGAAGTACCCTATAGGTTTCTTGACAGATACGATGGACAGACAGACAGACAACGAAGTGATCCTATAAGGGATCCTTTTTCCTTTTGAGGTACGGAACCCTAATTATAATATGAAAAGCCTCTTGCCTGAAAACTGCATTCTGCAGCTCCATGGCACCTGAATGAAATCCTATAGATAGCGATCGGAAAGGATTCATGACCCAGTTAGGTGGAATGCGCTGACGTGAGCGCGACGTCAGCGTGACGTCACGGGCGGCACAGTGACCCATATGCCGGGGGCGGCTCCATTCAGCCCTCGCAACAGCCCCGGGCTATTTATAGATCCACAACTCCATTCATTGCGAGTGCAGCCGTGGGGAATGGGGATGCGTTTTGGTCGATTGCCCTTTGAAACTGATTAAAAGTGTTGATGAATCCGATTTATCTAATGGCACATTCATGACACTTAGAAGCTGTGACAGCCTAGTGGTTAGGACGTCCGCCTTCTAATCGGAGGTCGGGGGTTCGATCCTGGGCCTACGCACCTCTAACTTTTCGGAGTTATGTGCGTTTTAATAAATTAAATATCACTAATTGCTTTAACGGTGAAGGAAAACATCGTGAGGAAACCTGCATCCCTGAGAGTTCTCCATAATGTTCTCAAAGGTGTGTGAAGTCTACCAATCCGCAATTGGCCGCCGTGGTAGACTATGGCCAAAACCCTTGTCACTCTGAGAGGAGACCCGTGCAGTCTGTAGTGAGCCGGAGATGGGTTGATCATGATGATGATGAAGAAACTTTAAAAAAAACGCTTCACCAACATTGGCAGGCGTCAAATGACTAGGTACATTTGACGCTAGCTTTTAGGAAACGACTAGACATATCTTTGATTTCACGTCACCCCTAGTTAATATTTGACAGAATTCGATTCAGGATCAAAACCGAGAGTTTCCGCACTCTAGTTCACTCTGCTGATGGTTCCACTATCGGGATCTGGCAAATGATTCGCCTTCGGGCATGGTTCAGCATCCGACAAATTAGCCATACTGTTCGGGAAGCTCAGAGTCGATGGGGCGATGAAGAAAGAGAGCTATGCTTGGAGTTTCTCTACGTGAGCGAATCAGAAATGAGGAGATCCGTAGGAGAACTAGAGTAACCGACATAGCTCAACGGGTTGCGAAGCTGAGGTGGCAATGGGCAGGGCACATAGTTCGTAATAGACGTTGGGGTTCCAAGGTGCTGGATTGGCGACCTCAGACGAGTCGCAGGGAACCGCTGGATTCAGGCAGCGCAAGACCGTGCCGTGTGGAAGTCCCTACAAGAGACCTATGTCCAACTGTGGACGTCTATCGGTTGATGATGATGATTGTTCAGGATACGGCAAATGTCTGTGTCTGTTCAATTAATGGCAATGGGCAGGGCACATAGTTTGAAAAAAACAATAGACATTGATGGACCAATAGCTGCTAGAATGGCGACCTCGCACCGAAAAGCGCAGCTTTGGCTTGACGCATCCCCACTAGGACATACCTTGGCCAAACCCCCTTTGACCCCTGCACGTTTCCCTTTATAAAGTTCGTTCTAGTTATCATTTTTATTCAGATACAAGCTAGACCTTGACTGCAATCTGACCTGGTGGTAAGTGACGATGCAATTCTAAGATGGAAGCGGGCTAACCTGAAAGGAGAATGGAAGTTTTTACTAAACCCATACCCTTTTGGTTTCTACACGGCATCGTACCGAAACGCTAAATCGGTTGGTAGCAGGGCTTTGCCGGTAGAGTGGTAACTAGCCACGGCTGAAGCCTCCCACTAGGCCAGACCAGAAATTATGAAATTCCAAGCCAGGAATCGAACCCAGGACCTCCTATTAATAAGACCACTGCGCCAGGGAGGTCGTCGTTATCTACGTCTAGCTAGCTTATTTACCTATACATACTTCGTTAAGCACTGCCACACCTCACCCAGTAATTGTATTCTAACAGAATGAACACATCACTTACCTACTCGACTCAGCGTTTATCTGACACTATTTACAGTTCGGTGCCACATGTATGGATGTATCCATGGGCGAGCTCAAATATTATAATTGAATTTAAAACAACTTTATTGTTTACAAAATTACAGAGAGTAAGAATACAGGATACATTTAAAAAAAACCGGCCAAGTGCGAGTCAAGCTCGCGCAATGAGGGTTCTGTCGTATTTTTTCGACATTTTGCACGATAATTCAAAAACTATGATGCATAAAAACAAATAAAAATCTGTTTTAGAATTTACAGGTGAAGACCTTTCATATGATACCCCACTTGATATAGTTATCTCACTTCGAAAGTTGAAAATACTAATTATTAGTTCATGACCACAATTTTTATTTTGTGTGATCTAACCCTAAATTCACGGTTTTCAGATTTTTCCCCAAATGTCAGCTATAAGATCTACCTACCTGCCAAATTTCATGATTCTGAGTCAACGGGAAGTACCCTGTAGGATTCTTGACTGACAGACAGACAGACAACAAAATGATCCTAGGGGTTCCGTTTTTCCTTTTGAGGTACGGAACCCTAAAAACAAAGGGCGACCTTATCACTAAAGTGATCTCAATGATATGAATTATTATGTATATAAATAAAAAGAAGTAAATACGTAACATAACTTCAGCCGCTAACTGTGTTGCTCTCAGTCATCGGCGGCTTACAATACAACACACGAGTAGATATATAGACCAGAGGGGAAGCTTCATACTAGCGGCTGGCTTTAGGTTCACTCACTCTAGCGCAGCTCACGCACACCACGACGTGTCACAGACGCTCCGTTTGCCGCCAAACTGGGCGCACGGAGCATCCGTGGCACGTCGTGGTGTGCGTGAGCTAGTGTGAAGCTTCCCCTCTGGTCTATAATATTTACTCGTGTGATACAACGTTCCAAGTTACAACTAAGTACCACACTTGGGTCACATTTTAGAGCGCTATCTCTTTTACTCTCGTGTATTTTGTATCGTCTGTCTTATTCAGCATCTAGCACAAATTGTCATTGGTAAAGCTCGATAACGCATTTCCTCGTGTTTCGCTTATCTCTGTAAAATAACCATTTGACGCAAGCCTGTGGTGTTTACTTCGTTGACTCAGTATTTATTTATACTTGCTTGGCCAGTATCTACTTTCCATATATAACTTATTAGGTACCAATCTACTAAAGAGGTTACTTCCGGTGTGGAAAAGTTGTAGAACTTACTTCCGCTTACTTTAAAGAGTTCGTTGTCCTAATGTTGCCTTGGGAGGCCTCATGTTGTAGGTCTAGTGCTCATGTTGTACTCATGTGCACTAATTTAGATTTCTGTAAGTATCATCATGATCATCCCATCGCCGGCTCTCAGCTCGCACAGCTCAAACTACTGGACGGATCGGGGTGAAATTTTGCATGCAGATAGTTATTATGACGTAGGCATCCGCTAAGAAAGGATTTTTTGAAAATTCAACCCCAAAAGGGGTGAAATAGGGGTTTAAAATTTGTGTGTGGTGGAAGTCGCGATCATAAGCTAGTAATATATAATAAACCCACCTAGTGCATTTTCTAACTTTCTAAGAATAGTAGTACTCGCTTTCAAGTAAACATGTAGGTACCTACTACCTACTTACACGTGCGATAGAAGGTTGTATTGCAAATCAACCAAGCTATACAAAAGCGTGGGCAAACCCTACAGGCCCACTGAATAACTGGATATGTTAAGAGAAACATTCACATACGATTGCGATCACTAATGCAATAGGAACAAAGCACAAATTCCCATAAACACTTGCATAAATACTTGAAATACCTACTTGTTAGTTGTTACTGATCATCATCAGATCACTATATAACTATATCCAGTAGCTATTCAACCGCTGCGTGGAGCGGACGTGTCGATCGAACGCGTTATAAAAAAAACTTTGTTTTACCTACTTTTGTGCATTGTGTGTGAGTGATATATTTGAGGTTAACAGTTTTGTCTTATAAGACACCATACTCTTTCACACTGGATTTCAAATTTGATGGTAAATATCTTTTGAAATTAAACATTTTCTTTGTCTGCACTTTGAATGTCCGTTGAATTAACTATAAGAGCTTAGTATATAGTTATATTTTTGTTTATATGTATTTGTTGCTAAGAACGTTAGAGATGATTGATGTGTATCTGAGATATACCTACTTCTTATTCATCTTTTAATTCATGGTTAATGGTTATTTATTGCGCCGATTCAGCACATTTTTAGGGTTCCGTACCTCGAAAAAACCCTTATAGGATCACTTCGTTGTCTGTCTTATCGTGTCTGTCAAGAAACCTTCAGGGTACTTCCCGTTGACCCAGAAGGATGAAATTTGGCAGGTAGGTAGGTCTTATAGCAGACTTAGTGGGAAAAATCTAAAAACCGTGAATTTGTGGTTACATCACAAAAAAGTTAAAATGTGGTTATGAATAAATACCAACTTAGTTATTAATTTCAATTTTCAAAGAAAGATAACTATACTATACCAAGTGGGGTACCCGGTATCAGGGTTATTCCCGTTGAGTCACACCCCCGTGTGTAACACTGTGACACGAGGTGCCAACAATTTCAAAAAATTCCCGTTGTGTAACAGTGTTACTCAATGTTTTGAAATTGTTGGCACCTTACAGTGTTACACACGCGGGGGTGTGACTCAACGGGAATAACCCGGGTATGGGGTATCATATGAAAGGACTTTGTAGGTACATTCTAAAACAGATTTTTATTTATTTTTATGAACAATTTTTTTATTGTATTTATCTTGCAAAATGTCACAAAAATACCCGAGTACGGAACCCTCGGTACGCGAGTCTGATTCGCACATATCGGGTTTTTCATTAACGTCCTTGTTTATACTGGATGCCGATTGACTACTATCACCTGAGCGTCGAAGCGTAGTGGTTAAGACTTCGGCTTCCTATCCGGGCGATCCGGAGTTCGAACCCGGGCACGCACTGGTTTTGTCTGGTGGGAGGCGTCGGCCATGGCTAGTTAACACCCTACCGGCAAAAGCCGTGCCGCCAAGCAATTTAGCGTCCCGGTACGATGCCGTGTGGAAACCAAAGGGGCATGGGTTTAATAAAAAGTGTCATACCCCTTTCAGGTTAGCCTGCTTCCATGGCATCACTTACCACCAGGTGAGATGCAGTCAAAAGCTAACTTGTATCTGAATAAAAAAAATATAAAAAACCTTCTAACTTTTCGGAGTTATGTGCATTTTAAGTATGTAATTAAGTATCACTTGCTTTAACGTTGAAGGAAAACATCGTGAGGAAACCTGAGAGTTCTCCATAAAGTTCTCAATAAGTTAAATAAATAGCGAGGAAACGAGCAGGAGGGTCACCTGATGTTAAGTGATTACCGCCGCCCGTGAACATTTGCAGTACGAGAGGAACCACCAATGCGTTGCTGGCCTTTCAGGAATTTGTTGGTCCCTTGAATAACGCCATGTTGTAATCTAATGGGAACTGCGCCGAAGGGAGTTATAGTTGTGACTTCGACAGCCCTATGTCTAGGGAAGCATAGCCCATAAAATAAGTCCAGTTTTCCTTCTACTTCTGTCACGGTTCAGCTCGCATACTATTGTTAAGACGCTTGGTTAAACAGTTTTAGTTTTTGTTACCTTCAATTTTAACTCATGGTTATCAGACGAGATATGAATGACTTTAGTTCTACCACTGAATAAATAATAAATAAAAACAATTAAAAGTTTATTTAGCTCACAGAACAATCCAAGAAAAAAAATATACAAACGATGTTACAACTTACAACTATCAATTAAACTTCTTACTTGGCGTGTGACGTTGTAAATTTTGAACTACTAACTAGCGTTTCGCTTTTAATAAAAATCAATTTTGTTCAAAGTATGTTGGTGCCACCTAGCATCAAGGTGCAGAACTACGCGTGGGTCGATGTTCAGAGTTCATTCGAGCCACAATAGATGGCGTTTGCTTCGTTGTCAATTGTCGTAAAAATAAAACAAAATAATTAAATAAAACCATAATATCATTTGTTTATTGTTAAGTCATTAACAAAACGGTTCTTATAATATATCCTTAGGTTCCGCAAATATTCAAAAATGAATTGGCTTCATGATCAAACTAAATGAGAGCGGCCACACTCGGGTTGCGTCTGGCAACACCGATTGGTGAGATTTAGAATTTTTCTGGAGTCAACATGTGAAGACGAATTTTTTTCGTTCCAGGAAAATCTCATTCTTTTTCGCCCATGGCTTCGCCTGGGAAAATACAATAGTTATAAATTTAGTCATCCTAACGTATTTCAATGTTTCATCAATTATGTTCCAGTTATTTTACCTTCCCAAATAAATGAGGATAATGGGCGTGGGTGGACTCCTGAAAACCATTGGTGGCCAGGAGTTCAATAGGGTTTCCGTTTGCGTTTCCGTTTTTAGTTTTCGGTTTTCCGTTTTTCGCTTTCGTTTTCCGTATTTATTTCTTTTGCACATTCACGTTGGCAACTTAATTCTATGGATAAGACTTGGTGAAAATCTTTGTAATGAAACATTTCGGTTGTGAAGAATCAAGTTAAATCGAGTTTTGGGAGCTTGGCCGATGCCGTCCAGCTACCTTGCAGTCTTCGCACCTACAAGTAAGCAAATGTTTGTATCCTGGAACAGTTTAGTGAACCTTCTTAGTGTATGTGTACAGTAAGAACCCTGTCTTTACTACTGAGCTTTTATTTTGAAACAATTTTATGAATTTTACTGTGTCATTGTCTATTCCATGCCAATGGCATCTTAAATTTAAAACATAGATTTTATGTACTATCTACCTAAGGCATTCTAATGTATCTAAATTAAGTCTTGGCATTAAGCTAGAATAACTAAGCATTATTAGCCATCACTATGTATTAAGCGACCCCGGTAAAAGTTACATTAAAAACAATTTTGCCTAACATCTAGCAAATTTCATTTATAACACCTCATATACATTACAAGGGAGTCGACGGCTAGCTTCTATTCTTTACTAGGTAGATAGATCAAGTAAGTAAAATTATTTTTTTTTTCCTCTAATCTTTGTAAGGTGGTAGATTATTCCGTATCCGGGTATATTTCTATTCCGCCCAATTTACCACCCTTACAAATGGCGCCCGAACGTTTTTTTTATATAGTTATTTCTGTATATTTTGAGAAATTTTGTGAATTTTATGAAATGTACTCCGCTGATTGTACAATTTCCTAAGTAGTGACACATTGCAAAGAGCACTAAGCTGTGATTTTTGCAGTGGAGAAATTTCAGGCTTATTTTGGTTCCAAGCCAGTCACAATTATCACAGACCATGCATCCCTAAAGTGGTTCTTAAATTTAGAAAATCCCTCAGGACGACTCGCCAGATGGGGTTGTAGATTATCACAGTATAATTTTGTTATCGAACATAGGAAGGGTTGTGATAATGTAGTTCCGGATACCTTGTCGAGACTCATACACGTAGATGTAGTTGGTGATCGTAATGATAACTCTAGTCAACAAGTTTTGGTAGATGACTGGTATGACAAAACATTTAATGGCTGTAAAATCAATCCAGCAAATTTTCCGAATTTTAGTATTTTGAACGATAAACTATATCGTTACAGTAAATGTAAATACCAGCTTCTCAGTGAGTTCGACTGGAAAGAGGTAGTCCACAAGAACGACATCCTTAGAATTATGCAACAAAACCATGCAGACGCAACTGCAGGTCATTTTGGTGTGTTCAAAACTCATCGCAGATTATCCCTCAGATATTTTTGGCGTGGTATGTATAAGGACGTGGTTGAGTACGTTAAGAATTGTGATACTTGCTCTGCGTATAAACACACGACATCAGCCACTCCAGGTCTGCTAGGGAAGCCTAAAGTCTGCGAGAGACCTTTTCAGGTCATTTCGGCTGATTTAGTCGGACCTTTGCCTAGGTCTAAATCAGGATTTACATTTCTTTTTGTGGTGACGTGTTGTTTTTCGAAATATACAATGTTGTTTCCGTTACGGCGTGCCACAGGTGCCGCTGTTGTTAAAGCGCTAGAGAATTTTGTATTTTTGAACCATAGTGTTCCAGAGACTGTGATTGTGGACAATGGGTCCCAATTTACAGGATCTGAATTCCGTAATCTCATTAAGCGTTATAATATTCCGAAATTACACTACACACCACTGTACACTCCGCAAGTTAACCTTGTTGAGAGGTACAATAAGGTTGTTATGACTGCTGTAGCCGCTTTTGTGAAAGATAACCACAGGTCCTGGGACGAAAACCTGTACAAGGTCCAGTTCGCCATAAACAGTGCGGTTAATGAATCCACTGGATTCTCCCCGTTCTTCCTTGTCCACGCTAGAGAACCGGTTTTAAATGGTTCCTTCTATAAGGACACGGATAAGGAGTACGAGGCCGGAATTCCAAGGGAGGAATACGCAGGAAAGTTTGGAACTTTGGAGGACATATTTGGTCAGGTTAGGAGAAATTTGTTTCAGGCTCATGCAGAGTATGCAACGCATTACAACTTAAGGCGTAGGTCTGCAAGCTATTCTGTTGGGGATATAGTGTGGAAAAAGACCTATCCACAAAGCGACGCTACAAATTTTTTCGCAGCTAAGCTGGCACCTAAGTATGAAAAGTGCAGGGTTGTCAAGGTTTTGTCACCTTTGGTTTACGAACTAGTTAGAGTAGCTGACAACCACCCAATAGGCACTTGGCATATTAAGGATATTAAGAAGTAGATATTTGCCATTACTTAGTTTGGTCTAAACTGTTTGAATATTTAAGTTATCAATATTCAATTAGGAATTTGTATGAGTGTAGTGATGTTCTGAGTTAACAGTTACATTACCATGGTTCAGTTGAGGATGAATGTAGTGGATGTATGTAGGGATGAATATGTGATGATGGGAATGCTTGTGGTAGACCAACCGGTTGAGAAAGTAAAAATGCAAATATCGTACTTTGGGGATAACGAAAAGGGGGGGTTTTGTGTTTTGTTTTCGTTTTCCTTCTAGATAATGGATCATTTCTGTTATTTTTCCGATTCTGTTCCGAGATCTATTTTCTAGGAGAGTTATTTCGTTTTTTTTTTTTCTCATATTCCGATTTTGATTCGGTTTTATTTTTCCGAATGGGATAGAGAACGGTTGCCATATCAGATGGACCCGTTCACAACCAGTTTTTCCGTATTTGTTGAGTAACAAATATTAAGATGGTAGTTTAAAAGAGTGAACCACCGTAGGCCTAGACGCATTCTATCAGTCAGCTGAAGAATGAAGCCAAGATGTTTCCACTCAAGTGTCTTAGACACCATGAAGTTTTTTTGTATATATTCTTTTTAGAAGTTAGGGTTGTGTAGTTAAGAATAATGTATAAAACCTTACACTGTTTTCAGTATATTTATTTTGTTAGACAATTTTCCTTGTTAGTAGTAGATGTGCGTTCACGCGTAACTTCTGTGTTTTTTTTGTTTGTTTCAGGCAAATTGTTAGTAGTTGTTGGATGACGCTGAGGGCAGCGTGGTTCAACCTGTTGAACCTTTTCGTAGGAGGGGAAGTATTGTGACGTTGTAAATTTTGAACTACTAACTAGCGTTTCGCTTTTAATAAAAATCAATTTTGTTCAAAGTATGTTGGTGCCACCTAGCATCAAGGTGCAGAACTACGCGTGGGTCGATGTTCAGAGTTCATTCGAGCCACAATAGATGGCGTTTGCTTCGTTGTCAATTGTCGTAAAAATAAAACAAAATAATTAAATAAAACCATAATATCATTTGTTTATTGTTAAGTCATTAACAAAACGGTTCTTATAATATATCCTTAGGTTCCGCAAATATTCAAAAATGAATTGGCTTCATGATCAAACTAAATGAGAGCGGCCACACTCGGGTTGCGTCTGGCAACACCGATTGGTGAGATTTAGAATTTTTCTGGAGTCAACATGTGAAGACGAATTTTTTTCGTTCCAGGAAAATCTCATTCTTTTTCGCCCATGGCTTCGCCTGGGAAAATACAATAGTTATAAATTTAGTCATCCTAACGTATTTCAATGTTTCATCAATTATGTTCCAGTTATTTTACCTTCCCAAATAAATGAGGATAATGGGCGTGGGTGGACTCCTGAAAACCATTGGTGGCCAGGAGTTCAATAGGGTTTCCGTTTGCGTTTCCGTTTTTAGTTTTCGGTTTTCCGTTTTTCGCTTTCGTTTTCCGTATTTATTTCTTTTGCACATTCACGTTGGCAACTTAATTCTATGGATAAGACTTGGTGAAAATCTTTGTAATGAAACATTTCGGTTGTGAAGAATCAAGTTAAATCGAGTTTTGGGAGCTTGGCCGATGCCGTCCAGCTACCTTGCAGTCTTCGCACCTACAAGTAAGCAAATGTTTGTATCCTGGAACAGTTTAGTGAACCTTCTTAGTGTATGTGTACAGTAAGAACCCTGTCTTTACTACTGAGCTTTTATTTTGAAACAATTTTATGAATTTTACTGTGTCATTGTCTATTCCATGCCAATGGCATCTTAAATTTAAAACATAGATTTTATGTACTATCTACCTAAGGCATTCTAATGTATCTAAATTAAGTCTTGGCATTAAGCTAGAATAACTAAGCATTATTAGCCATCACTATGTATTAAGCGACCCCGGTAAAAGTTACATTAAAAACAATTTTGCCTAACATCTAGCAAATTTCATTTATAACACCTCATATACATTACAAGGGAGTCGACGGCTAGCTTCTATTCTTTACTAGGTAGATAGATCAAGTAAGTAAAATTATTTTTTTTTTCCTCTAATCTTTGTAAGGTGGTAGATTATTCCGTATCCGGGTATATTTCTATTCCGCCCAATTTACCACCCTTACAGGCGGATGTGAAATTTTCGTGCTTTGATTTTTAATAATTTGTAAATTCAATTTGTAAAAGGATTGTTTCTCTAACTTTAATAAATAACAAACCTGACATTGGGTAATCTGTGTAAAGCCAGAAGAAGAAAAAAAAAACTTAAAATTACGAGCTGTAAAATACAAAGAACAAAAAATGATTTCGTGTGTGAGCTAAAGGGGACTACTGCCTCAGCATAATGCTGCAGTATTTGACTACTGCAGCGCTGTAGGGCGATTGTCTAAAACCTGCATCAATCATTATTACAATCTCAATTGTTCTGATTGGCTGAATTTGTGCGATTCATGTTGCAACAATGCATTGTGGCCAATAGTGAGCGAGCATTAACCAATCAGAGATGATTGCGATCGTGACATTGTAGCTGTCAAACAACCGCGGTAGAGCCACTGATATTCGAGCAGCATTATAGCATTACTTCCTTTTGAAATTATTTATTCAAAAGCTTCCCTTGATATCGCAGAAATTACTTTTGTTTAATGTAATTTAGTTATTAATTCAATAAAAATCCAATTACAATTCATGCGATTTGATCGATTACTGATTAAAATGAAATTATAATAATTAATATTATAGTTATAGTTAAGAAATTAAATTTCTCTTACTTTAACGGTGAAGGAAAACACCTCTCGCCTCTATGATGGGGAGTGCTCTGAAGAGTTGTTTGATCTCATTCCACCCTCCTTTTTCTACAACCGCACCGCACGCCACCGCAAACAATTTCACCCTCACCACCTGGGTGTCTGGTGCACTTCGACCGCCCGTTGTTGTGCCAGATCCTTTTTTTCACGCACATGCAAATTGTGGAATCAATCCCCTTCGGCGGTATTCCCACTAAAATTACAACATAGGGTTATTCAAGGGGCGGACCAACAAATTCCTGAAAGGCGGCAACGCATTGGTGGTACTACAAATGTTCACGGGCGGCGGTAATCACTTAACATCAGGTGACCCGATTTTTTGCATGGGTATAGATAAAGACCTGGAGAGTGACATTAGGCTACTTTTTATCCCGGAAAATCTAAAGAGTTTTCCCACGGGATTTTTAAAAACCTAATTCCACGCGGATGAAGTCGCGGGCATCAGCTAGTGTTAATAATATGATTTACCAAACACGCTGTAGATTACCTATAGGTGAATTTTAGAGTAGAAAATTTAAGTAATGAAATGAAATGATTTATTTGTTTTAAAAGGTCTTTTTAAAATTGTGCCAGGGACCCTGAAGTAAGTTTGCAAAACCTGTATCTCAGGGTCCCCGCTCTCCCTCCTCCATCATTAGTAGTAGTAGTAGGTACGAATGTTTCCGTAAAACAGGAGAATTTTCAGTTACATCTCTGTCCTTGACCTAGAGCTAGTATCACAAATACGTTTAGCTATTACGTCACAAGGCCCCGCTCCGATCCACCCAATAATGTGATTATAATTACCGATAGGGGGCAATCGAATCAAAATGCACGGAGCGTTAAACGAATGTGACCAAACGGTACCTTAAATATCGGCTGCGATATATCTACAGAATAATAAACGGCTACCTATTCCGGTATCTTCAAGAATGCCAA
Source organism: Maniola hyperantus (assembly GCF_902806685.2). Taxonomy (NCBI): domain Eukaryota; kingdom Metazoa; phylum Arthropoda; class Insecta; order Lepidoptera; family Nymphalidae; genus Maniola; species Maniola hyperantus. Next base: position 1,971,813 of record NC_048547.1, read on the forward strand.
ATTGTATAGTTTAGTCTACTCTGTGGTTTAGTTGTGGAACTTTTTTTTATTTGTACTATAAAACATCAGTACCCTTATTATAAATGCGAAAGTGTGTTGGTTTGTCCTTCAATCACGTCGCAACGGAGCAACGGATCGACGTGATTTTTTGCATGGGTATAATTTAAGACCTTTGGCCCTACCGCGGTTGTTTGACAGCTACAATGTCACGATCGCAATCATCTCTGATTGGTTAATGCTCGCTCACTATTGGCCACAATGCATTGTTGCAACAAGAATCGCACAAATTCAGCCAGTCAGAACAATTGAGATTGTAATAATGATTGATGCAGGTTTTAGACAATCGCCCTACTGGAGATGTGACATAGGCTACTTTTTATCCCGGAAAATCAAAGAGTTCCCACGGGATTTTTAAAACCTAAATCCACGCGTACGAAGTCGCGGGCATCAGCTAGTTTAAAATAAAGAGAAAAAGAGAGTAAAAGTGGACAGGGAAGCACTTATCTCTATGATAGATCTCTACCAGTGACCTTTAGCGTGCCCTTAGCTGTGCTAGTGGTTGTAAAGGCAGTAGAATAGGTATTTTCATCATTATCAACCGATAGACGTCCATTGCTGGATATAGGTCTTCCACACTCCAAGGTCTTGCACCGCCTGAATCCAGCGGTTCCCTGCGACTGGCTTGAGTCCACCTAGTGATGGGTCTTCCAACGATGCGCTTTCCGATGCGAGGTCGCCATCAACACTTTGGGATCTCAACATCTATCGGTTTTCGAACTATGTGCCCTGCGCATTGCCACATCACTCTGGTTCTCTACCCTGACATACCTATCGTCATTCAGGATCAAACCAAGAGTAACCTCACTCTAGTTCACTCTGCTTTCGTTGTTATAGGTAGACCAGAAACTCATGAAAACTACGGAAAATATAGCAACACTGTACTCTGTGTATCCTTTGTATACACGCTGAAATTTTAATGGTTGTTTTCCCGAAGCGAAATGATTTTGTCGTGGTTTTACAATCGATTTACAAATATAAAAAATATAAGAGTCAAAAATGTCAAATTTACAATCGAGAAAAACAAAAATCGAATGAGACCTCGAACCAATAGTGATACCGCGTGCGCGCAGGCTAGTTTATGCCGTATCACTACGCGCGAGAGCTCATTTTGCTCTACACTTTTTCACTTTATTGGCAGCGCAGTTCGAGTGGATGTACCTACCTACTATTCACGTTTCGTCTAGGGAGTTACTATTGTTTTTCACACTTTCGAGTTGTCGATTTTTTTTATTAATTATTTCATAAACAAACATTTTTATTTTTTAAGTTTAACTCAAAATTTCGATAAGTATTACTGAGGGCAAATCGTTCTGCCGCGGGAAGACAACCATTAAAACTTCACGTGCTATAGTACTCTGTGGTGAATATTGTTACTCAGTGTCATAGTGAATTTTTTTAAAATACATAAATTTCGTGATTATGCCGAAGATTTACCTATGCCTAATTGCCATGAGATTCTAGTCTTACTATACTTCACAAGATTGTTTAGAAATTACATTTTACATGGCTTGCCTCGTCGTATTTTACGTAACTGCGAATATTTTTGATGTTTTTGTTTAGTTGGTTTTACTTAATGTGCTTCGTTATAGCATCATTCCCATTGTTTTTGGTCGTAATTATCCGCCTCTTTTTCCACGCTTTGACGACATGCAATCTGTTTATTGACCTCTCGTTCATTTTACAACACATCCGCTTTGGTCAATACACTGTTGAAAGTTGGAACATGGCTGTGTAGAAAAATTTTGCGAAGTATTATACAAGTAAATTGGACATCGTGCGTTTTCCGCTAGTTTTGTCTGCTCTGTCGGTCTGTTGGTCTGTCTGTCTGTCGGGTCTGTCCAGAAACCTACAGGGTAGGAAGGTGGATTCTTATAGCCTGACTGAATTCGGGGAAAAACTCTGGAAAACCGCTAATTTGCTGAATTACATCACACAAAAAAATTAAATTGTGGTCATGAACTAATAATTAGTATTTGCCACTTTTCTACAGTTAGATAACTATATCAAGGAGCTATCATATGAAAGGTTTCACCTGTGCATTCTAAAACAGATTTCTATTAATTTTTATGTATCATAGTTTTTGGAATTATCCTGCAAAATGTCGAAAAAATACGCCCGTAGTACGGAACACTCATTGCGCGAGCCTGACTCGCACTTGGCCCGGTTTTTATAGAATTAGAGTACCTCATGAAACATATTTTTTCCTGTCTATCAATTTCTTAACCGTATAACTAGAAGGTTATCCAATAGGTTATCGCGAACACGCACTAGCACTAGAGTTTATTTTACTTTATGGAGTTCAGTTACCAATTATCCCATTTTCTTATTTTATTATTATAATATTTTAATTTATAAAATGGTTTCATTTTACTTTTATGGAGTTTAGTTTCCAATAATCTCATATCTTATTGATATAGTAATTTAAAGAAATAGAACACCTATTTTAAAAGTAGATTACATATACTCGTTTTTAGGGTTCCGTACCTCAAAAGGAAAAACGGAACCCTTATAGGAACACTTTGTTGGCTGTCGGTCTGTCAAGAAACATACAGGATATTTCCCGTTGACCTGGAATCATGAATTGGCAGGTATGGCATTAGGGGAAAAATCTGAAAACCGTGAATTTGTAGTTACATCACACAAAAAAATTAAATTGTTGTCATGAACTAATAATTAGTATTTCCAATTTTCGAAGTAAGATAACTCATCAAGTGGGGTATCCTATAAAAGGGCTTCACCTTTGCATTCTAAAACAGATTTTTAGTTATTTTTTATGCATCATAGTTTTTGAGTTATCGTGCAAAACGTCGAAAAAATACGACTGTGGTACGGAACCTCGTTGCCGCGAGCCTGACTAGCACTTGGCCGGTTTTTCGTAAAAAAAATAGGTTGGGTTGTTCCGTATTCATCCTATGACGTCTCATCCTATAGGTATAATGTTCCTTTACTCATCCCAAACTAATATTCCTATCTCTACCGATCAAAATAAATATTTTAGGTTTAGTACACTTTTAGCTTAATGTTAATATTCTCAAAGGTCTGTGAAGTCTGCCAATCCGCACTTAGTTAGCATGGTAGACTATGGCCAAAACCCTTCTCCTTCTGAGAGAATCCGTGCTCTGTAGTGAGCTGGCCATGGGTTGATCATTATGATGATGATGATGACTCAACCATTAAAGTCAGGTGGAAATTCAATTGATGATTGGGGCAATTGGGCATGATCGTTTAGTTTGAGGCAATCTTCCTGCAAAGTATATAATGTACATTTATTTAATGCTTCCGGTTGACTGTTCATGCCGCGACTTCGTCCGCGTGTACTACGCACATTACAAGCCGCTATTGTAGCCCCTTACGGCGGTTACGCACTCATCCGATCCGAGTCCGTGAAAATACGTTCCTTTTTGTTTCGGTATGGGAGCTTATGACATAATATGTCGTAGATAATCGCTGCTTCTCACGCGATGACGGATAATACTCGGATGACGGAAGTGCAGTGCGTAATCGCCATAAGAAAGGATTTGAAGCAGTCAGAAAAGCTGACTGACTGACTGATTTATCAACGCACGCTCAAACCACTCGATGGATTGCGCTGAAATTTGGCATGCAGATAGCTATTATGGCCTCCGCTAAGAAAGGATTTTTGAAAATTCAACGCCTAAGGGGATAAAATAGGGGTTTGAAATTAGTGCAGTCCACGCGGACGAAAGTCGCGAGCATAAGCTAGTTTTCATCATAATTCTCACGTTGGATTCAGGAGCTTGACTATTTAAATATAATTTGCTAACTTGTAGCATTGCAATAGGTGTTGGAGTGCGAAACTTGTTTTACCAAGTTTACGACACACGTCTTCATATACTATAATATTATGTAATTAAAAGTTAATCTGTCGGTTTTGAAGTGTCTATAAAGAAGTTTTGTAGTTAATATTTTTGCAATAGCAGTATGACATATTTTATTAAGTTCATATGTTTAAAACCAACTCTAGGGTGTAAAATAGGGCTTTAAAATTTGTGTAGTCTACGCGGACGAAGCCGCGGACATAAGCTAGTCTACAATATATAAAAGGAAAAGGTAACTGACTGACTGACTGACTGATCTATCAACGCACACCTGAAACTACTGGACGGATTGCGGTGAATTTGGCATGCAGATAGCTATTATGACGTAGGCATCCGGTAAGAAGAGATTTTTGAAAATTCAACCCTAAGAGCAATTACTCACTGCACTTCCGTCATCCGAGTCTAGTAAAAGTAAATCTAAACGCAAGTCCGACTCGCTCTTGACCGATTCTTGCTATAATGGTGACTAGCTGATGCCCGCGACTTCGTCCGCGTGGATTACGTTTTTCAAAATCCCGCAGGAAACTCTTTGATTTTCCGGGATAAAAAGTAGCCTATGTGTTAATCCAGGGTATAATCTATCTCCATTCCAAATTTCAGCCAAATCCGTCCAGTAGTTTTTGCGTGATTGAGTAACAAACATCCAAAATCCACACTTTCAACATTTATATAAAACTGACTAGAAATAGGACAAGGAAAACATGTTTTGGCCTCAAGACTTCTAAATACAGAATAGTAAAACATAAACCGGCATCCGAGTTCTAGTAAAAGTAAATCTAAACGCAAGTCCGACTCGCTCTGACCGATTCTTGCTATAATGGTGACTAGCTGATGCCCCGCGACTTCGTTCCGCGTGGATTTACGTTTTTTCAAAATCCCGCAGGAACTCTTTGATTTTCCGGGATAAAAAGTAGCCTATGTGTTAATCCAGGGTATAATCTATCTCCATTCCAAATTTCAGCCAAATCCGTCCAGTAGTTTTTGCGTGATTGAGTAACAAACATCCAAACATCCACACTTTCACATTATTATAAACTGACTAGAAATAGGACAAGAAACATGTTTTTGGCCTCAAGACTTCTAATTAACAGAATAGTAAAACATAAACCGGCATTTATAATTATCTCTTGTATAAAGTTTACTGAACTGAATCAGATAAATTAAAGTCTGGCTGTAGTCTGGGTCTTATATGTGTAATATGTAGGACATTATATTCTTGTAATGGGCAATAAAAAAAGCCAACTATAGTTGGACTCGCACACATAGGGTTCCGTATCCTCGTACAATATTAGGTACCTACTTACTTTTTAATTTTTTTAATTTACCTACTTAAATGGCGGCCATTTTTTTTTAAATAGATTATAGCGAGCAAAACGAGCAGGCGGGTCACCTGATTTTAAGTGCCCCATGAACATTTGAACTGAGGAACCGCCGATTGCGTTGCCGGCCTTTTAGGATTTTGATATTTTTATTATTTGTTGCTATAGTGGCAATAGAAAATATACAAACTCTTTTTTGACTCTCACTATTATGTATCATGAGATATAGCTCCATGACAGACCGACAGACAGACAGACGGACGGATGGACAGACAGCGGAGACAGTTAATAGGGCCCCTGCGGGTACGGTACCCTATAAAAGCCTCAGCAGTATAACTATAGGTCCGCGACAGGTCGAGATGACAGTCGGGATATAAGGCGGGGGGACGTCCCGCACGTCACCAGCGCCCGCACCGGGTTAGCGCGGAGGCTGTGCGGGTGTGCGGGGCGTTCCTTCCCCGATTGCCATTTCGAGCTGTCGCGCACCTATATATCGCTCTATCTACGAGTATAATGGCAACATCATTACAACTGTGAAATGTGAAAGCCTAGTGAAGCTGTAATAGCCTAGTGGTAAGGATGTCCGCCTTTTTATCCGAGGTCGGGGGTTCGATCTCGTGCACGCACCTCTAACTTTTCGGAGTTTTTTTTTTTTTTTTTTTAATAAAAACATTAGCAATGTAAAATGACTAATATTCTCCATTACTCTCCAACTAAGCGTCAAGCTTGTGCTAGGAGTAGGTACGACAATAGTGCAACGGGCAGGGTTTGAACCGTCGACCTTTCGGTTTTCAGTCCACTCCTTTACCGGTTGAGCTATTGAGGCTCTGAAGTTGTGTGAGTTATATGCGTTTTGTGTGAAACCTGCATGCCTGAGAGTTCTCTATAATGTTCTCAAAGGTGTGGGAAGTCTGCCAATCCGCATATGGCCAGCGTGGTAGACTATGACCAAAGCCATTCTCACTTTGAGAGGAGATCCGTGCTCTGTAGTGAGCCGGCGATGGGTTGATCATGATGACGATGATAAGTTGTGAACATAACAGGTTAACAAAATTATGCTAAATTGTAATGGGCGATGACTCACGTAAAGTCATTTCAGGCAATCTAATTGTGTCATCCCTCATCATACGGTTATCAACAAACGCGTATGCAAATGGACTACGAATTAGCATTGAAAACGACTTTATCCGTATGTACTTCCATACTAATACTAACAACTTATAAATGCGAAAGTGTGTCTGTCTGTCTGCTAGCTTTTCAGGGGCCAACCATTTTACCGATTTTGAGGATATTCGCTGCAGATTGCATCCCGAGGGAAGGACATAGGCTACTTTTTATCCGGTAAAATCAAAGAGATCCCACGGGATTAAAAAAAAATTAAATACACGTAGACGAAGTCGCGGGCATCACCTATTAAACTTATATGAACTAGCTCGTCCCACGTCTGGACAAACGCCTCTCTTCCATTTCTAAGCGACTACTTATTTCGTGCTTTTTCTGGCCATCCTAGCTAAGAATGTATCTAATCCAACGCCGCCTTTTCCACGCTGTTGGCTTTGTTGATTTTGGGGAACCAGACAAATCATTTTATTTTCCAGATTATGCCCACACGTCATCTGGCATAAAACTGTAGGGCGATTTCGTAAAACCTGCATCAATCATTATTACAATCTTTTGTGATACAATTGTTGTGATTGGCTGAATTTGTGCGATTCTTGTTGCAACAATGCATTGTAGCCAATAGTGAGCGAGCGTCAACCAATCAGAGGTGATTGCAATCGTGACATCATAGCTGTCATTCTACGGCAATGGCGCAGCTGGCATTGTGTCCGTTCGTAGATATAATGTCGTTACATAGAAACAACCTTGAAACATTTCGACTCGATAAACTTGAAGAAAAAACTGATAAATAATTTATTTCCTGTTGTAAAAAACTGGCTTACATTTAATAAAAAATACAGTTCGACCACTTTCAAGCATATTTCAAACATAAAAAATATATTTAAGTAAGTATAGCTATCGGTGTTTTGGCTTTTTACATATCTCACACCCGGCTTTACTCACGTGTTTAGTCGACGTTAGCCCGACTAGTTTCGAACCCATCTGGGATCCTTTTTCAAAGGGAGTAAGTTCGCGCACGCGTCGCGGTTGAGACTCCCTTTGAAAAACCGGCCAAGTGCGAGTCAGGCTCGCACACTGAGGGTTCCGTACTACAGTCGTATTTTTTCGACATTTTGCACGATAATTCAAAAACTATAAGGCATAAAAATAAATAAAAATCTGTTTTAGAATGCACAAGTAAAGCCCTTTCATATGATACCCCACTTGGCATAGTTATCTTACTTCGAATATTGAAAATACTAATTATTAGTTCATGACCACAATTTAATTTTTTTTGTGTGATCTAACCCTACACGGTTTTCAGATTTTCCCACTAAAGCCAGCTATAAGACCCACCTACCTGCCAAATTTCATGATTCTAGGTCAACGGGAAGTACCTACCCTGTAGGTTTCTTGACAGACAGACAACAAAGTGATCCTATAAGGGTTCCGTTTTTCCTTTTGAGGTACGGAACCCTAAAAAGGACCCCGGATGGGTTCCAAACTAGTCGGGCCAACGTCGACTAAACACGTGAGTACAGCCGGGTGTGAGATATGTATAATGGAAATCACTCTCGATAGTTTAAAAGTTTCAGCTTTTGACTATAAATAAGAATAAGTATTATGATAACACATACATCGAGGCATTTTCGATTAGGTACTCTATATTAGGTAGGTAGCTAGGTACCTACTGCGGGCCATGGTATTACAAATTAGTAAATTGGACACCCACGCGCAATCAAATCACGTATTTACGTCGAATCGTACAGGATAGGACGGTGGGTGGTACTGTTATATTATTGATATTGAAGTTTGAGCAAAAATAGATAGAAACATAGATAGATAGATAGATAGAAATACTTTATTGCACACAAAAAATATTACATAACATGACAAAGAAACTTTAAAAAAAAATTGTATTCAAAGGCGGCCTTATTGCTCACAACAATCTCTACCAGGCAACCTTTGGTGAAAGGAGAAACTAGGTGTGTTGGATAGTACTTACACGCAATACAGATAAAATTAAGTAGTATAATATTATATAATATAATTAATTAATAAGTACCTAACTATTTCAGCAATACATACATAACTATTATAAATATCAATATATATACAATCCATAATAGTAATATATATATATATATATATACCTACATACCTACATATATTATAATAGACATACTAAATACTATCTGTCCCGGCTTTACTCACGTGTGTAGTCGCGTCGCGTGCGCGAACGGACTCCCTTGAAAAAGGACCCCGTATGGGTTCAAAACTAGTCGGGCTAACGTCGACTACACACGTGAGTAAGCCGGGACAGATAGTATTTAGAATGGAAATCACTCACGGTAGTTTAAACGCTATAATAGACATACATATTATACCTTTGATAAAAACGAATAAATTAACTAATATAGATTCATCATCAACCAATAGACGTCCACTGCTGGACATAGGTCTTGTAGGGACTTTCACACGCCACGGTCTTGCGCCGCGCTGGATCCAGCTGCCCCCTGCGACTCGTCTGATGTCGAAAAATAGATTAGGTACAGGACTGGAATCGTCGTCTATAGACTACTCTGTAGTTCCATCTGTACACATAAAAGAGCAATTTTTAGGGTTCCGTACCTCAAAAGGAAAAAAGGACCCCTTATAGAATCACTTCATTGTCTGTTTGTCAGTCTGTCGGTCTGTCGCGTTTGTCGATTCGGGTGTACCGTTGCACTTGGTTCACTGGACTGAAGCCTTGACTAAGTTTCATTCGAAAAGTTAGCAACAAAAGAAATACTTAGCTGGAAATAGGATAGCTGCAAATCGCCTAGGCTTCGGGCAGCCGTCTGAAGCCCTACAAGGCGACAGCCGATCAGCCCCGCACGCATATCGAACTAATAGGGCTTACTGGTGACGCAAATTGTGGAGTTTCTTTAAATTTTTCCACACAATAAAAAAGTTGATGTGTATAGTGTGCGCGAAACAAGTAGTCCAATCTGAAGTTGATGTGTATAGTGTGCGCGAAACAAGTAGTCCAATCTGAAGTTGCAACATGTCATTTTGCGCTAGTTTTATTTTTTTTATTCTCAAAAAGAATATTAGACATCTGGGTATAAAGATGCCCAGCGCCACACCCGGGTAAGGAGGCCAAACCTCGAGGCCCGTACCCCCGTCTGGCCGTCTCGGCCAAACGGAGAAGACCCACTCCAAATATATCGTAGGAATCTGTGTAAGAATAACCATTTCATGGCTATCGCAATCGTCAAGAAATTCTGCCCTTTGATTGGCTGTGAAAAAATGTAATCAGCGAATCAACCAATCAAAGGGCAGAATTTCTTGACGATTGCGATAGCGATGAAATGGTTATTCTTACACAATCGGCGGGCTGCTTTGAATCAGTCAAGTCGTTCGGGGTTCAGATCGCACAGATATTTATAAAGATGTACATAATACTTATGTATCTTTAAAAAGGTAGGAAACGACTTCATGACTATTACGTAAATGCGCCTAAGCCTTAACAATAGTAAACGTAAATGTCAATAAAATCGATATCTGTAGTAAGAAGTACACTGAAACCTTGAAAAGGATTAGGCATTAGCATTGAAATACTAAAGACTAGGTAACTATAAATAATTAAAAAAAAAAAAGAAGCCTTTTATTATATACTATAAGCCAATAGTTTAAATTATCTATGTTTTGTTAGTTGGTTAGTTGAACTTATAATTTAGTTGTGAGTATTGTTAGGACTATTATTATTATGCATGTAAGGACCCCAGGTTGGGTAAAGGCCTCCTCCAAAGATGTCCGTTTATCTCGGTCCTGCGCTATACAATCCCATTTCGGGCCAGCTGTTCTTAAGATCTCATCTTCCCATTTTGTCAGTGGTCTCCCCCTGCTCCTTTTGCCACGAGGGCATCTCCACAGAGTTACCTTTGTTGTCCACCTCTGGTCTTTTACTATACTAACTTTAACTATAACTATAGTGTTATTATTACTTACTTGTATTACTGGAATAAATTACACCATCACGACAATCGACGTCAAATGCTCTGTAGGGCGATTGTCTAAAACCTGCATCAATCATTATTACAATCTCAATTGTTCTGATTGGCTGAATTTGTGCCACTGTACTGTGGCCCTACCGCGGTTGTTTGACAGCTACAATATCACGATCGCAATCATCTCTGATTGGTTAATGCTCGCTCACTATTGGCCACAATGCATTGTTGCAACAAGAATCGCACAAATTCAGCCAATCAGAACAATTGAGATTGTAATAATGATTGATGCAGGTTTTAGACAATCGCCCTGCTGGTATAGTAAATATGGCACATCGAACTTAAAGAGATTTCGTAGAGCGTCTTTGTCACTCATACATGTTACGTCTCGTCTTCCTCAACGACAGAGACAACGCTCTACGAAACCGTCATCTCTTTCTAAAGTTCGATGTGCAATATTTCCTGCCGCGTACTGTATCATCAGTACCCTTATTATAAATGCGAAAGTGTGTTGGTTTGTCATTCAATCACGTCGCAACGGAGCAACCGAATGACGTGATTTTTTGCATGGGTATAGTTAAAGACCTGGAGAGTGACATAGGCTACTATTTATCCCGGAAAATCTAAGGGTTCCCTCGGGGTTTTTAGAAACCAAAATCCACGAAGTCGCGGGCATCTGCTAGTGGTATTATAATGCCGACGTTTTCTTTGGATAATAATGCACAGATTCTTCGGCAATACACGTGTATGAAATGAACTATGATGTAACTTGTAACTAGAAGATAAAAATGCTAAAAGGAAAAGTTTTGCCGCTGAACAAGAGTTGAGCAGTTCAGAATTTAATTCGTTCAGAATCCCCTCGAGTGCCGTATTGAAAAGTAATTGCGTTTCACGTTTGCCGTTCGACGTACACGATAGTTGGTCACGTGCTCCTAGAGACCTTAATAGAATATTGATCTCATTCGCGTAAGAACCGGTCAAGTGCGAGTCGGACTCGCGCACCAAGGGTTCCCTTACCATCGTACAAGAAATATCACGTTTTTTGTGATGTAACTACAAATTCACAGTTTTCGGATTTTTCCCTTTACTAGTGCTATAAGATCTTCATCATCAACCCATCACCGGCTCACTACTGAACACGGGTCTCCTCTCGGAATGAGAAGGGTTTGGCCATAGTCCATCACAATTGGCAAGTGCGGATTGGCAGACTTCACACATCTTTGAACTCTGAGGCATACAGGTTTCTTCACGATGTTTTCCTTCACCGTTAAAACAAGTGATATTTAAAATAATATGTATGCTTAATCGCACTTACGAGGTAATTCCAAAAAGTTAAAGGTGCGTGCCCGGGATCGAACCCTCGACCTCCCAACCACTAAGATAGTCACAGCTATATTATAATTGCTACCGGCCTTCCCTGATTCTAGGTCAACGGGAATGGGTCCCTTGAGGGATCTGTCGTGTCGACAGACAGACAGAAAGACACCGAAGTGATCCTATTTTTCCTTTGAGGTACGGAACCCTAATAATAATAATTTTCTAACCGCTCTCTTACCCAATTGTTCTTGAATACATCATTTATGGTAAGCATCCTTGACATAAAGGAGTGTATAATTTATAAATCATAAAATCTACATCATGAGAGAAAAGGCGCTTGAAGGTGCATCTCATCGTATTGGGTAGATATTTGTGATGTGGTCAGAGAAAATACTACGAAGATTTGGATCCACACGGGTAGTTTATCGGGTCAGTTTAGAATTGGATAAACACGAGCGCAATTTTGTCAGGTCACAGTTTAGATTTGGATCTAGACGAGTTGGATTTTGTCGGGTTACAGTTTAAATTTGGATGCTCACAATTCACAAGTACGATTTTATCTGGTTACAGTTTAGATTTGGATCCAAACGGGTTAATCGGGTCAGTTTAGAATTGGATAAACACGAGCACAATTTTACCTGGTCACAGTTTAGATTTGGATCCACACGAATAGGATTTTATCGGGTCACAGTTTAGATTTGGATTCGCACAAGTAGGATTTTATCGGGTCACAGTTTAGATTTGAATCCGCAAGAATACGCTTTTATCGGGTCACAGTTTAGATTTGAATCCGCAGGAATACGATTTTGTCGGGTCACAGTTTAGATTTGGATTCACACAAGTAGGATTTTATTGGGTAACAGTTTAAATTTGGATACGGGTAGGGTTTTATCAGGTCACTTTCAAAAGCATGTTCACAACTTTACGACCGTATTAAACATTTACCCTCTAACAAATAAACCTGGAATAGTTATACCCTGTTTTGTCTTTTGCCTTCAAATGTCAAATTACTGATGACAGAGAAAGACAAAACAGAGTATAACTATTCCACCGCTATTCCAGGTTTATTTGTTAGAGGGCTAGTTCTTTTACTGCATTGCCAGATTACGTGCTTGAGAATGATGTAGGTAACTATAATCGATAATAATATTTCGTAGTCAAGCTAAATGACAGTTTGTATGGACCCGATGCTGTGAGCAACATTAGGTTTGCATAAGATTACAATAACGAGGCAAAACAGGTAAAACAAGATCAAGCTATGTTTGTATTGCACGATGTAGTTTTTAAGACCGGTGATGCAAGTACTAGGATATCTTTGAAGCTTAACACGGAATTAGTTTTTGCAGACTTTATTTAAAGACAAGTGCACGCTTTGTTGGAAAATCCACACTAATAATAATTTAGATGATGCCCGTTAATAGGTCCGCATGGAGTTAGTTTTTTAGAAATCCCTTGGAAAGTCGTTGATTTTCCGGGATAAATAGAAGCCTATGTCCTTCACTGGGATGCAAGCTAACTTTGTAACAAATTTCATCAAAATCGGTTAAACTGTTGGGCCGTGAAAAGCTAGCAGACAAACACACTTTCGCATTTTTAATATTAGTATTAGGTGTTAGTAGATATAGATAACTAGGGCTCAAATAAATATATATTAAAAAATACAAAAAATGTACATATAATATGGACCAAAAAATGTAAAATATGAAAAAATATATATAAGATAACACATAAAATAAGTCACCTTGTATCTAAAAAAACAGACAAAACATAGTTTCAATATTCAAAGTGACACGATCTGGTCATTTTTAGGGTTCTGTACCTGAAAAGGAAAAACGGAACCCTTATAGGATTACTTTGTTGTCTGTCTGTCTGTCTGTCGGTCTGTGAAGAAACCTACAGGGTACTTCCCGTTGACCTAGAATTATGAAATTTGGCAGGTAGGTAGGTCTTGTAGCAGACATTCGGGGAAAAATCTGAAAAACGTGAATTTGTGGATACATCACACAAAAAAAATTTAATTGTGGTCATGAACTAATAATTAGTATTTTCAATTTTCGAAGTAAGATAACTATATCAAGTGGGGTATCATATGAAAGGTCTTCACCTGTGCATTCTAAAACTGATTTTTATTTATTTTTATGCATCATAGTTTTTGATTCATCGTGTAAAATGTCGAAAAAATACGACAGTACTACGGAACCATCAGAACCCTCGGTGCGCGAGCCTAACTCGCACTTAGCCGGTTTTATTTAAACTTGTTATTCGTATTTTGAATCCGCTTCGAAATGCATTTTTAATGCAAAAATCTTGTTTGTAAATTTTAGGTGTAAGCTTAATGTATATTATTTTTCTTCATTGAATTTAAAATTTAAATAAGTAGTTGGCTTACAGGGTTCCGTAGCTCGAAAGGAAAAAAGGAACCCTTATAGAATCACTACCCAGTTGTTGATTTGTTGGTTTATTGGTTTGTCCTGCAATCATGTTGCATCGGAGCAACGGATTTACGTGATATTTTGCATGGGTATAGTTAAAGACCTGGAGAGTGACATAGGCTACTTTTTACCCCGGAAAATTTAAGAGTTCCCACGGGATTTTCATAACAAATCCACGCGGATGAAGTCGCGGGTATCAGCTAGTTATATAAAAGGAAAAGGTGGCTACTGAAAAGGTACATACTTTTGAGCTTTTTATCCAAAACCGTATGTAAATTCTGTTATTTAAATTTAGTTTCAACTTGTAGATAAGGTGAGATGACATCACGATTACTAAATCCAAGGTTGTCTAACTATATTTGCCAAGTATCTATTGTAACAGCTAAGCCACCTTCTCAACATGTTTATTTGTCCTTAGTATGTTTATTAAGTAACTAGCTTATGCTCGCGACTTCGTCCGCGTGGACTACACAAAATTCAAACCCCTTTTTCACCCCCTTAGGGGTTAAATTTTAAGAAATCCTTTCTTAGCAGATGCCTACGTCATAATAGCTATCTGCATGCCAAATTTCAGCCCGATCCATCCAGTAGTTTGAGCTGTGCGTTGATATAGCAGTCAGTTTCTTTTCCTTTTATATATTTAGATTATAGTGGTGGGTTTTCTTCTTTGATATTGGGTTATTTTTAGGGTTCCGTACCTCAAAAGGAAAAACGGAACCCTTATAGGATCACTTTGTTGTCTGTTTGTCAAGAAACCTACAGGGTACTTCCCGTAGACCTAGAATCATGAAATTTGGAAGGTAGGTAGATCTTATAGCTGACATTTGGGGAAAAATCTGAAAACCGTGAATTTAGGGTTAGATCACACAAAAAAAATTAAATTGTGGTCATGAACTAATAATTAGTATTTTCAACTTTCGAAGTGAGATAACTTAGATATCAAGTGGGGTATCATATGAAAGGTCTTCACCTGTACATTCTTAAACAGATTTTTGTTTATTTTTATGCATCATAGTTTTGGAATTATCGAGCCAAATGACGAAAAAATACGACTGTAGTACGAAACCCTCATTGCGCGAGCCTGACTCGCACTTGGCCGGTTTTTTTTATAGTGCTGAATAGGCACTTTTATCACAACAATGCTATTGTCGCGTCGGATTGAAGAGACACAAAGGAGATTATTTAAAGATGCCACTTTATCTTGGTATCACAATAGAAGGATTATTTCACTTTATTTATTTATCACTAGCTGATGCCCGCGACTTCGTCCGCATGGAATTAGGTTTTTTAAAAATCCCGTGGGAATTCTTTGATTTTCCGGAATAAAAAGTAGCCTTTGTCACTCTCCAGGTCTTTATCTATACCTATGCAAAAAATCACGTCAATCCGTTCCACTATTCTGACGTGATTGAAGGACAAACCAACATACAAACACACTTTCGAATTTAGAATAAGGGTACTGATTAGCCGATGCCCGCAACATCGTGCGCGTGGAATTAGGTTTTTAAAAGTCCTATGGGAACTCATTTCATTTTCCGGGCAGTCGGGGTATGAGGCGGGGGAACGCTCCGCACACCCGCATGTCACCCACGCTCGCCCGCACCGGGCTAGCAAGAGGGCGTTGCGGGTGTTCCCTCCCCGATAGCCGACTTGACCAGTCGCGTAGTATATATTATACTAGCTAATGCCCACTACTTCGTCCGCGTGGATTTAGGTTTTTAGAAATCCCGTGGGAACTCTTTGATTTTCCGGGTAGCCTATGTCACTCTTCAGGTCTTAAACTATAACCATGAAATCCGTTGCTCCGTTGCGACGTGATTGAAGGACAAACCAACAAACAAACATACTTTCGCATTTTTAATATGGGTAATGATAACGGCTTAACTCACGTTTTCAGAGTATATCCGACTAGTTTGACATCCAGGAGTTTAAACGCTAAAATTGTAAGTATATACGACCTTTTGGAATGATCCAATACTGATAAGGGAGGTAGGTACTTAGGGTGAGGCCCCATTAGTGCGTTGCGTCGCGTCGTCGTAACGGAACAGCGCATTGTATGCCACAGCTGCGTTGCGACGACGCACGATGTCGCAGCGCAAGAGCGTCGCAGCAACACTGTCTGCGTCTCATATAATGGGTCTTTCTTGAACCAAAGATATGAGAAAATCAATATCAATCTCCTGTTCACTCATGATGTTAAAAAATGTCGCTACGCTCGTCTAGCTTCCTCCTCTGGTCATCACTGTCACTGTCCGTCGTCGCAGCGGCGCTTCGACAACGCAGCGCATCACCCTCCCTCCCGCTTCGTCTCTTGTCCGTCGATCCGTTGAAACATCGCGCGCGACCGACGCAACGGTCTAGTGGGGCATGTTATAAAAAATATATGAAAAATGACGCAGCGACGACGCTGCGACGACGCAACGCAGCGCAACGTACTAATGGGGCTTTAGCCTTACGCAGAGGCAGGCCACGGCAGGCTACATCAGAGAGCGTTCAACTTCGACCTTTGAATCTAATGCATTTGTGAATAGAAAGCAATCCTATGTAGTTAGTATACTGGCTCTACGTGAAAATGGGTCACCGCCACCGGTTTAGGGGAGAGAATTGGTCATAAATAAAACCGGACAAGTGCGAGTTGGATTCGCATACGAAGGGTTCCGTACCATCTTACAAGATAAACCGAACATATTTTAACGGGTACATACCTCGATTAATTTGGCGTATTTATTTGTCGATATTTCAACCCAATTGCACGGGCCGTGGTCACGACGGGACTGCGGTGCTGCGAGAGATGAAGTTCGAGCTGTCAAGGACAATAGCGAACTACCCTCTATCTATACCTAACTGACTTTGCATGGTAACTGAATTTGCATGGTGGCCATTTTGAAATTCGCCATCTTGGTTGATTATTATTTGTTGTTATAAGCCCCCGCACTCGCCCGCACCGGCTTAGCGGGAGACGTGCGTGTACGGGGCGTCCTCCCGCCTCATACCCCGATTGCCATCTCGTGAAAATGACAACTATTATAAGATACAACTCACTGACAGAGACAGACAGATAGTAATAGGGTCCCATTTAGCAATTTAAAAACGTCCTAGCGGATGGCAAGCAATGGTGAGCTATCATTATGGTCGTTATCTTGAGAATCAGCCCCCCAATTGTGTAAGAATAACCATTTCATGGCTATCGCAATCGTCAAGAATTCTGCCCTTCGATTGGCTGTGAAAAAATGTAAACAGCGAATCAACCAATCAAATGGCAGAATTTCTTGACGATTGCGATAGCCATGAAATGGTTATTCTTACACAATTGGGGGGCTGGTGCAAGAGAAGCACAAAGCCGCTCTCGTGTGAATAGGCGAGCACTTGGAGTTTTAAAACGAGCTCTTTTACACAAGCGCTCTCAAGTCTTAACCTATTTCGTAAAAAGGCATTGTCTCTTCTAAAACGCCGCTTTGTGTAGTTTATAGTGGAACCGTCCTTTGATTAATGCTGCCCTAAATATATTCGCTTTTGTAATCAAATCTTACACAAACAACATCAACAACATGATCAACCCATCCTTTATTCTTACAATATTACATTTGTTAACCCTACCCGTTGCACTATCGTCGTACCTACTCCTAGTACAAGCTTACGTGTAGTTGGAGGGGAAAGGGGAATATCAGTCACCATAATAAACTTGGTTATCCATCTATTAGGATTAGACCAACGAGACCAGTAGAAAGATCATATTATTAGGTACTA
Organism: Maniola hyperantus; assembly: GCF_902806685.2. Taxonomy (NCBI): domain Eukaryota; kingdom Metazoa; phylum Arthropoda; class Insecta; order Lepidoptera; family Nymphalidae; genus Maniola; species Maniola hyperantus. The sequence goes on from NC_048547.1 coordinate 1,989,620, forward strand.
GCGAATACTCAGCGTATGGTATGTACTACGCTAAATAAAACCATTAAATACTTATTAAAACCATCTTCGCGTTATTGCCTTTCTAATAAAACTGGTTTGGGGTTTATCGGTTGGATGGTTTCAAAGTCTATAACGGACAAAGGTATAAACATTTTTGTGTTTAAGATATCTAGCCTATAACACGAAGAATGCTATTTGCTGATCTGATCTTTCAATATTATGTACCTATGACTTGAATTTTCCTGGACCAAAAGCTGCTTATTAAAATTCAACTCCTCATTCGTCAGGCTACTTAATATCCACTTTGCCACGCGTATAGACGATGTGAATGAACCCATGGGCCATGTTTAGATTTAACCGTCTAGGTTGTGCCAAGTGGAACGATCATAACCTCGCTCACGAGAAATTAATGGATTGGCTTTACCATAAACATTTAGCATCGCGTGATTGCCTTCTATTTGGGGTGACATGTCTCCCGCTTACTTCGGAGATGGGTAATGCGATTCCTATCGATTCGTTCCAGTCTCTTTAATACTTTTGACTTGATTATCAAGTTCAATATCATAACCATTTTTTTAACCTGAGCCCTTGCCTCTTACAAAGTATTCACTCTACGGAGGGAATTTTTATGTAAGAGATCTATTTTGCATTATTGCACGTAGGTATACTTGTCGAGCAAGCTACGTAAGTTCATACAAAGAACAATATTCACTTTGCCATGTATATCGGTAGACGATGTGAATGAACCCATGGGCCATGTTTAGATTTAACCGTCTTGGTAACAGGTTTAACCTGGCCAAGTAGAACGATCAAAACCTCGCTCACGAGAAATTAATGGATTAGCTTTACCATAAACATTTAGCATCGCGTGATTGCCTTCTATTTGGGGTGACATGTCTCCCGCTTACTTCGGAGATGCGTAATGCGATTCCTATCGATTCGTTCCAATCTCTTTAATACTTTTGACTTTATTATTATCAAGTTCAATATCATAACCAATTTTTTTTACCTGAACCCTTGCCTTGAGTGATTTTTAGGGTTCCCTACCTCAAAAGGAAAAACGGAACCCTTATAGGATCACTTTGTTGTCTGTCTGTCGGTCTGTCAAGAAACCTATAGGGTACTTCCCGTTGACCTAGAATGATGAAATTTGGCAGGTAGGTTGGCAGGAGTTGACGTGCCGCCCGTTTCCAGGTGCCGCTGCCGAAGGCCCATGAGTCCAGCAGGTGCCAGCAGTTTGCGGGAAGTGGCTGGATGAGAAAGGCTTAAAATCTTATGTGGTGGTGCTTCGAAAAGGCTACAATTCAATGTTTTACTCCTTTCTCTCTAAAATGTATGGCATCAGTATACGAGCCTACTGTGTAACAGTTCGTGAAAAATCTAAATATACTTATGCTAAGTAAGTATATCATCATCATCATCATCATCATCATCATCATCAACCGATAGACGATAGACGTCCACTGTAGGACATAGGTCTCTTGTAGGGACTTCCACACGCCACGGTCTTGCGCCGCCTGAATCCAGCGGCTCCCTGCGACACGTCTGATGTCGTTCGTCCAGCTAGTGGGGGGTCTTCCAACACTGCGTCTTCCGGTGCGAGGTTGTCCCCAACGTCCCAAGTAAGTATATAGGAAACCCTATAAAAGTCGCGTGACTTTTTTACATTAGGGTGACATGTCTACCGGTTCCTGAGAAGATGTTTAATGCATTTTATTGACTTGTACGGAGGTTGTACAGTTTCTATTCGACTTAATGACAATGTTGTTCAATACGGATACCTACCGTTAGCAAAGTACTATTTAGGCCAGGGACAAAACTAGTCCTCGCAGCTCACGGCAATGTAACATACCCGTATTGGATTAAAAGTGAAACGATATAATGGTACTGATAATGATATGATACACAACTAAATTTTAGAGCATTCGCATCCTCTTCTTACTAATATAATATGAAAAGGACAGACACAGTTTGACAGTTTTAAGTTTAATTTAGAGCCGTCAAACCTCGTGACTTAAGCTGCCAATCGCGAGCGTATCGTTTAAATTTGTAGCGTGCACTAAAGTTTAGAGTCTTTAAATGTAAAATTCATATTCCGTCCTTTTATAGCCACATTAAAAAGAAGAAGATGCAGATACTCTTTTATGCGAAAAAATGCCAAGAATTTTGTCATAATTAAAATGACAAATAATCCAGTGTGAAAACCTGGTGAAAACACTGGGTTATTTTAGGAAATCCTCTTTTCTAATTTGGACTACGAAACGTGTTAAAATTGACGTCACCCTCGACATTTAGCAATTTGTTTGGTACATATTGTTTGTATGATCCCCCACCAGTATAACAATTTTAAATTAAATTTTTTATTTTTAATCTAATGTGGAAACAATTTCAAAGTATGTGATGTTGTGTAATAAAAGGTTATGTCACGAATTTAATAAAATCTGTTGAAACTTGGCATGCGAGCTTTTTAACCACAAGGCCGCATCTAATATTATAAAGGCGAAAGTTTGTATGTGTGTGTGTGTGTATGTTTGTTACTCCTTCACGCAAAAACTACTAGACGGATTTGGCTGAAATTTGGAATGAAGATAGATTATACCCTGGATTAACACATAGGCTACTTTTTATCCCGGAAAATCAAAGAGTTCCCGCGGGATTTGAAAAACGTAAATCCACGCGGATGAAGTCGCAGGCATAAGCTAGTCGAGATATATATTTCGAGTATGAAGCAACTGACTGAACGAATATCATCGTACATTATGGGGCCGAAAGTAATGCTCGAGACGAAGTCGCGAGGCATACCCATGGCTTTTCCAGACGTTTATCGCGGGTTTGAATCTCTACTTTCGTGAACCCTTACAATTTTTAGGGTTCCGTACCTCAAAAGGAAAAACGGAACCCTTATAGGATCACTTTGTTGTCTGTCTGTCTGTCTGTCTGTCTGTCTGTCTGTCTGTCTGTCCGTCTGTCTGTCAAGAAACCTACAGGGTACTTCCCGTTGACCTAGAATTTATTTTATTTTTATTTTTCATGTACCAAAATTGTAGAATCATGAAATTTGGCAGGTAGGTAGATCTTCTAGCTGACATTTGGGGAAAAATCTGAAAAATCTAAAAAAAAAATTAAATTGTGGTCATGAACTAATAATTAGTATTTTTAACTTTCGAAGTGAGTGACTATATCAAGTGGGGTATCATATGAAAGGTCTTCACTTGTACATTCTAAAACAGATTTTTATTTATTTTTATGCATCATAGTTTTTGAATTATCGTGCAAAATGTCGAAAAAATACGGCTGTAGTACGGAACCCTCTTTGCGCGAGCCTAACTCGCACTTGGCCGGTTTTTTTTTTCAACTTGTAAAACAATCGAAAAGCTTATTCGTCAAAACGTGTTCTTTAGAAGTTACAAAGTCCGACAAAGCTGGTTAAGTACGCAGAAGTGGCACTGGGCAGGTGAGGTCGTTGGCCTCGCGATGAGTGTTCAGTCAGGCCGGGCCTTTGTTGCAAAGTTCCGTTTTGTTTTACATTTCTTCAAGGCGAGCACTTTATTTATCTTTTTTACGAGTATGTTTACATTTTTACCTAGATAACATTATTTTGCACACGCCAAAATAAATTACAATGAACGCAAAACAAAGAGTTCTATATCTGAAGTACAGTAGGCGGCATAAAGTAATATATTACATCGACCTTCAGAAGGCTATATATCTATATCAAGTGGGGTATCATATGAAAGGTCTTCACCTGTGCATTCTAAAACAGATTTTTATTTATTTTTATGCATAATAGTTTTTGATTTATCGTGCAAAATGTCGAAAAAATACGACTGTAGTACGGAGCCCTCGTTGCGCGAGCCTGACTCGCACTTGAAAGTCGATCGAAAGTCTCCTAATCCAGGGTTTTAGAAATAGATAGGTACTCTCAGTGCCGTGCACAGGGTTTGAAGCCAGGGTAGGCACTAGTTAAGTAGGAGCCTGTTTACTGGCAGGTCATTATGAAAAATATGCATTGAGCTATTCAACTGGGGTAAGCAGTGCATGTATGCCTCTATGACCTGCACGCCACTGGGTACTCTCCACCTGGACTAATCCATGGTACGTGTTGCATCGCAGTATGAACATAATCTATCTGTGTGTGTCTGTAGTTATCTGTAAACATGATTATGTTCCCATTGTGAAAGGAGATTATCCATTAAATCCCCCCATTGTCATAATGTTTACGACAATCGCTTTATTGTTCGCTCGTTGTTTGTATTGCGCCGGCGCATATCTACGGCGCGAATGAGGTCACGCTTATTGTGCTGAAGCGGAGGATTAAACTTATCTTTGACGCTTGCATAGTCTTCAATAGAAATTGATCGTATGAAACCACTAAAAACTGTACCCTATCTGCGGAAAGAAGTAAGTATTGACGCTTGCATAGACTTAACTAAAAATTGATCGTATGAAACCACTAAAAATTATACCCTATCCGCGGAAAGAAGAAAGTATAGCGCTCTCCCTGTTACTTAATCCCATACAAATTATTGAGGGAAAAATCTCAGTGGGCGTTAACCATTTTGAGGCACCAGCCAATCACAAACATGTTTTCAAAAAAACATTCGAAATTAAATTCGAAAATGTTTTCAAAAAAAAAAAAAACCGGCCAAGTGCGAGTCAGGCTCGAACAATGAGGGTTCTGTACTACATACGTATTTTTTCGACATTTTGCACGATAATTCAAAAACTGTGATGCATAAAAATAAATAAAAATCTGTTTTAGAATGTACAAGTGAAGACCTTTCATAATATGATACCCCACTTGATATAGTCACTCACTTCGAAAGTTGAAAATACTAATTATTAGTTCATGACCACAATTTAATTTTTTTTGTGTGATCTAACCCTAAATTCGCGGTTTTTAGATTTTTCCCCAAATGTCAGCTATAAGATATACCTACCTGCCAAATTTCATGATTCTAGGTCAACGGGAAGTACCCTGTAGGTTTCTTGACAGACAGACGGACAGACAGACAACAAAGTGATCCTATAAGGGTTCCGTTTTTCCTTTTGAGGTACGGAATCCTAAAAAGTGATATTTGAGTTTTTGGTTATAAAAGAAAAATACGTAGGCACCTATTTTAGGGTTTTTGAAAACTCTACCCCGCAAGCCGATTTTCTAAGTTCCACCCGAGCGAAGCCGGGACGGGTCTGCTAGTAATATATTACATTGACAACGAGTTACTACTCACAAGTGAATTCACAGGCCTTGAACACAACAGGCTAACCCGTCTAACAATAGTGTCTAAGTAATAAGGAAATTCACAGAAATCATTTTGGAAAAACTTGCTCAGTGCCAATGTTATTTTCGTATCACAGAATAACTTGGCCGTGGAAACTTCGACGGCACAGAGTCATTAAATCAGATTAACTTATTATTTGTAACTAGCTGATGCCCGCGACTTCAGACGCGTGGATTTAAGTTTTTTAAAATCCTGTGGGAACTCTTAAATTTTCCGGGATAAAAAGTAGCCTATGTCCTTCCCCGGGTTGCAAGCTATCTCTGTACCAAATTTCGTCAAAATCTGTTGAACGGTTGAGCCGTGAAGAGCTAGCAGACAGACAGACACTTTCGCATTTATAATATTAAGTATGGATTTGTCTGAATGGCAGGTGATAGGCTAGTAGGGCAGGCACCTATTATTTTCAGAGTTATGTGCGTTTTACTTAAACATCGTGAGAAGACCTGCATGCCTGAGAGTTCCCGCTAATATTCTCAAAAGTGTCTGAAGTCAGCCAATCCGCTTTGGTCTTGGCCAGCGCGGTGCACTATCGTAACCTTTCTTGGAGAGCCATAGGCTACCACACTGGCCAAGTGCAGATAGACAGACTTCATACACCTTTGAGAACATTATGAAGAACTCTCAGGCATGCAGGTTGCCTCACGATGTTTTCCTTCACCTTTAAAGCAAGTGATATTTAATTACTCAAAACGCACATAACTCCGAAATGTTTGAGGTGTCTTCCCGGTATCGAACCTCCGATTAGGAGGCGGACGTCCTAACTAGGATATCACAGCTTAGGCCAATGTACATACAAAAAAATCTCTTGAAGTTTATAGGAACTTCAAGAGATTTTTATACCTATCTAGTAGTTTCACAATGAAACAACGGAAGCTCTTCATTACGCTGCCCCGCGGATCGACCAGCGCGATCCCATGACCCACTTCCGGGGTTCAGCGACCGTGTGACGTCACGGCCTTCATCCCTCCCACCACCCCGAGTCACGTCAGCTGGGGCTGGGGGTGTGCCCCCCGTTCGAGGTCACATGTTTCTCGCCTACCGACCAGGGTGGACGTGTTTCGTTCATACGGAGCGTTGTAATTTGACAAAAGTTTGATTCAGTGCGAATTGTGTGCCCTTAGCTTTGTAATGACTGTTATAGGTATGATATATCATTAGTAAAATAATGTACCTAGATGTTTCAAATTCTTATATAAGTATGACCTATTACATAACGTCAAATCTATTACTGTTAACATACAAACTTTCTGTTACTACGTAATAAGAATTATAAGTTTCGAATAATAGTTGTTAAACACATTCAGTTAGAATTACCTACACAACTAAATTCATGAAAGAAAGGCCGTGAAAAGCTAGCATACGGACAGACACACTTTCGCATTTATAATATTAGTATGGATTTATTTTCAGGTATTCTACCTAGTCCAGCATCAAAAAAAATGTTTTGCTCTGTTTCATTACATCACAAAGAGAACATAATCACGATACTTACTTATTCTGAAATATTCTGGGCTTCTTCATTTACACAGGATTTGCTTACACATTCAGAAACATCAATTCTCATCAAATGTTACTTGCCAAAACTAAAAACCGGTTAAGTGCGAGTCGGACTTGCACATGAAGGGTTCCGTACAATTAACACTTAACACTATTTTTTTTTTGTGATGTAACCACAAATTCACGGGTGTCGGATTTTTCCCCTTACTTGTGCTATACCTAAGTCAACAGGTAGTACCTAACCTATAGGTTTTGATCCCCTTGACGGGTCTTGACAGACAGGAAGTATATATATACTTCCTGTCTGTCTGTGTATATATATACCTATAGTTCCTTTTTATCTCTGACTAGATGATGCCCGCGACGTCGTCCGCGTGGATTTAGGTTTTTAAAAATCTCGCGGGAGCTCTTTGATTTTCCGGTATAAAAAGCCTATGTCCTTCCCCGGGATGTAAGCTATCGCTGTACAAATTTCATCAAAATCAGTTGAACGGATGTGCCGTGAAAGGCGGACAGACAGACAGACAGACAAACAGACAGACACACTTCCGCATTTATAATATTAGTATGGATTCTACGGAACCCTAAAAATCTGCAGTATTTGCTAAATTGTTGTATAATATCCGATTTCCAATAATGCTTATCATTTCCATAGCATAATAAAATGGCAGGTAATATGCCGTACAAGGCATTTCTTGTTTCTCAACAACCTTCGAGTTATTTCAGTATCAGTTCAGTTTTGTTCGACGTGAAAGGAAATTGGCTGTCGTTTAATCTATAATTCTATACAATGAAGTTGTCTTTGACATACACCTACTAATTTATTTAATCCTATTATTTTAACGGCGAAACTTTTTACGGCCCATCCGCTTTTGAGGAAAGATACAGTGATAGACAAACACACTATCCTATTTATAATATTAGTATGGATTTAGATTTCAATAAAAAAACCCCGGCCAAGTGCGAGTCAGGCTCGGTTCCGTACTACAGTCGTATTTATTCGACATTTTGCACGCTAATTCAGACAGACAGACGGACAGACAAGAAAGTGATCCTATGAGGGTTCCTTTTTCCTTTTGAGGTGAGGTTCCACGCACATGCAAACTGTGGAACCAACTCCCATCGGCGGTGTTCCCACTAGATGACATGGTGTTATTCAAGGGGCGGACCAACAAATTCCTAAAAGGCCGGCAACGCATTGGCGGTTCCTCTAGTGCTGCAAATGTTCATGGGCGGCGGTAATCACTTAACATCAGGTGACCCGCCTGCTCGTTTGCTCGCTTTATCTATTAAAGAAAAAAAAAAAGGTACGGAACAATAAAAAACGTATAGTACGCGATAGGTCGACATGACAATCAGGGTGGGGATGCCCCGCACACCCGCGCAGCCCCTGCGGTAACCCAGTGCGGGATAGCGCGGGTGACGTGCGGGTGTGCGGGGCATCCCCCCGCCTCATACCCCGACCTGTCGCGTAATATAAAAGTAAATTAAGTTAAAGTAAAATATTCTACACCAAAACCAAAACAATAGGAATATAACAAAGATGTTTGCAAGTACAATAGGCGGCCTTATCGCTAAAATAGCGATCTCTTCCAGGCAACCTTAGGGTAGAGGATATTTATTTATTTATTTATTTATTTATTCAGATACAAGTTAGCCCTTGACTGCAATCTCACCTGGTGGTAAGTGATGATGCTGTCTAAGATGATAGCGGGCTAACCTGGAAGGGGTATGGCAGTTTTTTTTATTAAACCCATACCCCTTTGGTTTCTACACGGCCTCGTACCGGAACGCTAAATCGCTTGGCGGCACGGATTTGCCGGTAGGGTGGTAACTAGCCACGGCCGAAGCCTCCCACCAGACCAGACCAGAAATTTAGAAATTATAACATTCCAAACCCCTGCCAGGAATCGAACCCGGGACCTCCCACTATTAAGACCACAGCGCTCACCACTGTGCCAGGGAGGTCGTCGATATTATAAAAATTAAAGAAAGCGGAAGGGGTGTACTAATTAAAATTTATATAGGTAGATATCCTTAGTTTACAAATTACAACGAGCTTCCAATGCCTGCTAATTTCGTCTGAACTCTGTAAAATATGCAAATGAATCGAGCGGCGCGAAGCCTGAACTAAGTTACTATATAGCGGCTAACCTAAGTTTAATTTTCAAGTGCATACTCCTCAACAATGGTTTCCCCGTCCCTCTCGGACAGTACGAGAGTGCAAAGGAGGGAAATTGCACTGCTTACGTCACTGACCTAATGGCCTGATTGTATTCCTGACCCATTGTTATTGTTGGTTGCACTTCTTTATCATGAACTAGCTTATTCTTGCGACTTCGTCCGCGTGAACTACACAAATTTCAAGCCCCTATTTTACCCCCTTAGGGGTTGAATATTCAACAATCCTTTCTTAGCAGATTTCTATCTGCATTGCTAAATTTGAGCCCGATCCGTCCAGTAGTTTGAGCTATGCGTTAGTAGATCAGTCAGTCAGTCAGCTTTCTTTTGCTTTTATATTTATGCAATATTCGGCTGAAGGCCATTAGTTTACATATTATGTCTTTTGAAGTAATTATTTATGTTCAGCATTTCAGAAGTTATAAGGCTCTGACAGACGGACGGACAAGTGCAATTTCACTCAAGTAGACGCTCGCTTCGCTCGGTCAATGACAAAATGTCTGTTTGAATTGCGTAATTAGATATGATTTCATGATAAATAACTACACTGTTAGTACCTACTTAGTAATCCATATCCATACTAATATTATAAATGCGAAAATGTGTCTGTCTATCTGTCTGCTAGCCTTTCACGGCCCATCCGTTCAGCCGATTTCGAAGAAATTTGGTACAGCGATAGCTTGGAGCCCAGGAACGTAGCCTAGACTTCTTATGCCGGAAAATCAAAGAGTTCCCAAAGGATTTTTAATAAACCTTAATCCACGCGGACGAAGTCGCGGGCATCATCTAGTAATCTATATAAATATCTAAAAGGATTGACTGACTGACTGACTGACTGGTCTATCAACGCACAGCTCAAACTACTGGACGGATCGGGCTAAAATTCGGCATGCAGATAGCTATTATGACGTAGACATCCGCTAAGAAAGGATTTTTGAAAATTCAACTCCTAAGGGGGTAAAATAGGGGTTCGAAATTTGTGTAATCCACTCGGACGAAGTCGCGGGCATAAGCTAGTGATGTATATGTATGTAGTAATGATGGCATTATGTTTTTAATAATAACTAGCTCATGCTCGCGACTTCGTCCGCGTGGACTACACAAATTTCAAACCCCTATTTCACCCCCTTAGGGGTTGAATTTTCAAAATTCCTTTCTTAGCGGATGCCTACGTCATAATGCCTGCATGCCAAATTTCTGTCCGATCCGTCCAGTAGTTTGAGCTGTGCGTTGATAGATCAGTCAGTCAGTCAGTCAGTCACCTTTTCCTTTTATATGTTTAGATAATTGCTTTTATATGTAGCTAAGCTGACTCTGAACTTCGTGTTTGAAGTACATACGTTGCCTCATCTAGCATTCATTTGCATTTCTACATTTCCTTTAACCCATGGCGTGGTAATTAGAGCTTGCATAAATTATCTCAAATTACTTTACGGTCTATAGTTCTATACCAGTATTAGTGTTCTTAGGACTGTGAATTATATATGACTGCACCTTTCACGGAAATACATACTGTAACTTATATGTGTAAGTACTTATAGTACCTACTTATAGTAGGTTGAGAAAGCAATCAGGGAGGGAAAGCACCGCACACCCGCACAGCCCCCGCACTAACCCGTTGTGGGGGAGCGCGGCTTTGCGGGGCGTCCCCCCCACCTCATATCCCGATTGCGGTATAGAGCCATGATCGCAAACATCTCAAATTAAAAATGTAACAGCGAAATCACGTTAATTACGACAGTACCTTTTGGCCTTTTCTTCGTGAGGAATATCCATCATGGATACCACATGACGATCCCACCGCTGCCGATAGAGCATAAGGGTCCGGCAACTCCTCGTTACTTCAGCGGGTGTACGCTGAAGCTGACCCAACACTTAGGCACTACGTGCTCACAACACCGTTACCGGACCACAAGCACGCTAACCAACCCGAGGACCATACTCTGAGCGACGGACCGTCCCGTATCCATCATCCACAGGTCCTCTTGGAGGCCAGGGCGCGCGAGGAGGGCGATTCCCTCTCCATGTTCTCCATCATCAGTATATCCAGCGGCAGTGCTCGCGACCCTTCCACTTTCACCCTCGCCAGTCACCCGTCAGCAAACTAGACAAGCGAGAAACTGGTGGGGCAGCCAGTGATGAATGTGTGATGCGTTCACCACCAACCACCCACCACACCCTCTCTTTTGAGGACCGTTTTACCTCCCACTCCTCCGCCAGTCTTATACCTGGACGGTCTGTTCTGGGCTCGTTGTATGCTCTGTACGTTTGATTTGCACTGTAAATAAAAGATTTTTTGTTTGTTCCAGAGGGTAGCGTGATGCGTGCGCCGGCGCTGGCCGGCGGAGCGAGCGTGGAGCGCTGGTCGGAGTCCGCGCCCGCGCCGCTCACCGACTACGCGGGCAGGGCGCCGCCCGTGCACGCCTACCCCGTCTTCCCCTACGACGACCAGCTCAACCAGCGCCTGGCCATCTGGTGAGAGCATCCTCAATACTTGGGCTGAACGAGTCTAGCACAGTTATGCTTCCAGAACAGATACTTGGAGAATAAACTGTATGTGGTGGGGGACCTCGCTTGTGACAAGAATTAGCTCCGGTGAAAGCAGTGCTGCCAAGCGATTAGAGTTTGCGGTACGACTTCGTGTGGAAACTTTTTAGGAATATGTGTTTAATAAAGCTGCCCTTTTTTCTTTCAGGTTTGCCTGCTTGATGTGCTCAAGTTGCTAGCCAACTTGATATTAAATTTAAAAAAAATTAACCAGCCAATTTTTTTCGTTTCAGGCAAGGTGACATAGCAACGCTAGAAGTGGACGTGATCACAAACACAAGCGATGAAACGCTCACGGAATGCAACGTGGTCAGCGAGCGGATCTTGCAGTGTGCGGGGCCTGATCTCAAGGAGGAGATCATCACACGAGGACTAGGTATGATTATCATTGCAGCATCAGAGGAAACGCCAACGCGTTGCTGGCTTTTCAGGAATTTGTTGTTCCACCCCTTGAATAACCCCATACTGAAATCCGGTGGGAACACCGCCGAATGGCGTTGGTTCCACAGTTTGCATATCCGTGGAAAAAAGATCTGGCACAACGGGTGCTCGAAGTACACCAGGCAGGTGGTGAGGATGAAATGAGGGTGGAATTACTATCGGTGGCGAACGATACGGTGAATATTTGTAAACTTGAAGTAATTATGTGCATTAATTCAGAAGTCATGAGACTCTGATGGACAGACAAAATTTCTTAATAGACTCGGAGACCTCGCTTCGATCGCTTAATAATTATGATTTCGCCTTAAATGTGTATGGTTTATTGTTTCCAGAATGTCGGACAGGCGAGGTGACGGTGACGAGCGGCTTCGAGCTGCGCTGTCGACACATCATCCACACCGTCAGCCCCAAATACGTGGCCAAGTACCACACGGCCGCCGAGAGCTCTCTACACAATTGTTACAAGTAAGTCACACCCAGAATGTCGGTATCGGAAAGATTTTTTATTAAGAATCGTCAAATACATACCTCTTGTTCGGAATGGTTCATAAAAATCGATTAACCTCTGTTCCAGGAACGTACTCCACGCGGCGCGGGAAGCAGGCGCGCGCTCGCTCGCGCTCTGCGTCATCAGCGCGCCGAGGCGCAACTTCCCGCCCGACGTTGCCGCACACGTTGCTCTACGTAAGTGCATTGAACGTACATTACAAATAGAGGTAATAGAGAGCTAGCTATGCTATGCAAAAATAAGGAAATCCGTAGGAGACCTAGAATACCGACGTAGCTTAGCGGGTTGCGAAGTTGAAGTGACAAATATTTCAAAAAACCGAAAGACGTCGGGTTACGCATACATGCAGTGGCGATAGAGAGAGCTATGCTTGGAGTTTCTCTATGTGGATCAAATCAGAAATGAGGAGATCCGTAGGAGAACCAGAGTAACAGACATAACAGCGGGTTGCGAAATTGAAGTGTCAAATAGTTCAAAAAACCGAAAGACGTCGGGTTACGCATACATGCAGTGGCGATAGAGAGAGCTATGCTTCGAGTTTCTCTATGTGGATCAAATCAGAAATGAGGAGATCCGTAGGAGAACCAGAGTAACAGACATAACAGCGGGTTGCGAAATTGAAGTGTCAAATAGTTCAAAAAACCGAAAGACGTCGGGTTACGCATACATGCAGTGGCGATAGAGAGAGCTATGCTTCGAGTTTCTCTATGTGGATCAAATCAGAAATGAGGAGATCCGTAGGAGAACCAGAGTTACAGACATAACATAGCGTTTTGCGAAGTTGAAGTGACAAATAGTTCGAAAAACCAAAAGACGTCGGGTTACGCATACATGCAGTGGCGATAGAGAGAGCTATGCTTGGAGTTTCTCTTTGTGGATCAAATCAAAAATGAGATCCGTAAGAGAACCAAAGTTACCGACAGAGCTCAGCGGGTTGCGAAGCTATAGTGGCAGTGGCATAGTTAAAGACCTAGAAAGTGACAGGGTTATTTTTATCCCGGAAAATCAAACAATTCCCACGGGATTTAAAAATCTAAATCCACGCGAATGAAGTCGCAGGCATCAGCTAGTATGATAATATGGGGCTATTTTATACCCGCACCGATCGTTACCGACCCGCACTGACTTGTCACCACCGGAAACCTGGTTCTTTATGCCAGCACCGCAAGATACTATTGAGAGTATCTTGGACTTAGTTTCATAGTCAAATGATTTATTCAAAATAGGTAATAAATTACTCTTTTCGATTGTCAGTTGTTGGATTTGTAAGATATAGTGGTGATAATTATTACGCAAACTTAAAACTAAAGCTACGAGGATTCCAAACGCGCCCAGGTCTGAGAAGAGCCCACAATAAACTCAGCTGGGTTATTCTTTTTAACCGACTTCCAAAAAGGAGGTGGTTCTCAATTCGGCCCGTTTTTTTCGACTTTTTTTTTATTATCACCACTTTACAAAATCATATTTTTTTTTATTTTTTTTATAAAGAATATTAGCCATGGTAAATGACTAATATTCCCCTTTCCTCTCCAACTAAGCGTAAAGCTTGTGCTAGGAGTAGGTACGACAATAGTGCAACGGGCGGGGTTTGAACCTTCGACCTTTCGGTTTTCAGTCCACTCCTTTACTCGTTGAGCTATTGAGGCTTATTAAATTAAACTTATTAGAACTATCACAAAGCCGTTAAGCAACTGATTCCCAGGCTTGATTGTAATAGGATTCTTCGTTTTCTCCAGCATTACCATATCCATTCACATTTTCATACTTAGATTGTTTTCCAGGCACAGTCCGGCGATACCTCGAGCAACACTCCGTCCCCCAGCTGGTGATCATAGCGAGCGCGTGCGGCGCGGAGCTGGGCCCGCTGCTGACGCTGGCGCCGCTCTACTTCCCGCGCAGCACGCGCGAGGCGGACGCGGCCAGGTGGCGCCTGCGCGAGGAGGGCGGCCCGGAGGGCGAGCCCGTGCACCCGGAGAGGCGGATACGCATCATACACAACCCGCACTCGCACACCACTGACGCTGGTAAGGAAACCAGTATAGGTCGGGATTGCAATCGGGAAGGGAACGCCCCGCACATCCACACAGCCCTCGCGCTAAGGGGCTGTCTCCACGAGCGAGAGTATCGCGACGATATTATCGTCGTGCCACGTATTTCTATATACTCTCTAAGAACGTGTCTCCACACGGCGATGATATCGCGGCGATGCGACGAGTGGCAATGTGCGCGCGTAACGTCGTCCTATCGCCGCGGTATCGTCGCTACTGGTGGCGCGCTCGCCGCAGAACGTGGCGCTCTCGCAGCGAGCGCGCGGCGGGCGCGCTCTCAAACGCCACTACATCCATAATTAAGATTTTTTTATTAACTGAGACACTACTTATTTCGCTCTTGTCTGGCACCTAACTGAACTCTTTCAACAAAAGCACAACGCATCGAAAATGCGGCGATTCCGTTACGAGTCGTCGCGGACACGCTGTGATTCCGTCACGAGTCGTGACGATATGGTGGCGGAATAATCGCTCGTTCGTGGAGATTACCCGACGATAGAAGCGCGGACTCGTCGCGATACTCTCGCTCGTGGAGACAGCCCCTAACTCGGTGCGGGCGAGCGCGGAAGACGTGCATGTGTGCGGGGCGTCTACCCACCTACCCCTATTTCCATCTCGACATATCGCGGACTATAGTTTTTGAAGCGAATCTTCCTTCCGGACGTTTGGGCTTGAATTCCGTGAGTAAAATGAGAAAAGTCGTCATCGTCACCGTCTCCGTTTCCGCCGTCGAGATGAGATTCTCTCGCTCACTGTACGGGAGCGGTGTGCAGGCTCGACCGTACCTAAGGGAGATCTCCCACTGAGAGATTGGTTGTGCTCGGTAGCACTAGCAAGTCGTGAGCAATTTACTCTTACCGTTGAGGAGTTCCAGTTTCTATCTTCGAAGATTTTCATCAGATCTTTACCAAATTTATATGAGATCATCTGGGAAGTATTTTACCCTTTCAAACTAAAAAAAATTTCAAATCGGTCCAGACGTCTTCGAGTAATCGGGGAACATACATAAAGAGTATAAAAACTCTCCGACGAATTGGGAACCTCCACCTTTTTGAAGTCGGTTATTATTAACCAAAATCGTAAATCGTATTAACTCGAAATTGTACTTTAATAATGGTATTCATAGTCAAGATTGCAGCCGAGCGACTAGCGTCCATTAAAAAAAAAAACAGAATATGATACAGATATCGATGACAAATCCTATAAAATAACAATCGTAGTCAAAACAATTAATCAACGTTTCGCTGCGTCATTTCTACTTCCTATGAAAAAGTAGCTAGGTACAAAAATAAAATGAGACCGATTGATATCGATAAATGCGCCCTATTTCATTGTGTGGCCGATAACATCGTTATCATAATATATCAATTATTGTTATACATAGTGTTAATAACGACAGCGCAAGTCTGTCCATTGAGCCTATTGTTTAGGAAATAAGAGCGGGGGCATACGATGCGTTGCGGCGGCGGCGGTGCGACGCCAGAGCGGTGTCGTTGCGTCGTCTTACATAGAAATATCTGTGGCATGTCACACGATGCGCTCCGGCGCCGCACCGGACTTGCAACCATCGAGACGAGGCGGGGAGGGGTGAATGCGTTGCGACGTCGAAGCGGCACCGCTCAGTTGTTTTTATTACAAGATTGTCCAACGCTGCTACGGCGCCGCTGCGACATAACAACGTTGCGGCGCCGCACCGCTCGTGTGCCCGCTGATACGGTGAAATCTTTACGGTGCCGCGTCGCAACGCATCGTGTACCCCCAGTCTAAGAGCTTTAGCTAGGTATAGCGCATATTATTGAGGAGGTTCCTGCGGGAGGGGTGACAGTGGTCACAAGTTGATGAATCACTGAGCTTTCACGTCACGTCATCACAACCTCCCGCACCGCCCCACTACCGCAGGACCTACTCAGTAGTGCGTTATACCTTTAGTTTGGATTTGGAGGCGCCCGCGTCGGTCATAATTGAAAAATGCATGGAAAGCCGTACGTATTAGTTAAGTATTTGTGATCTTTTTGTCTTCATGCTTTGTTTTTTGTTGTGTTTTTTTGTTTTGTTTATGTACGTTTGTCTGGTGTTGTTCTGTTTTGTACTGTGCGCTATGGTCCCAAATAAAAGGTTATTTATTATTTATTTATTATTATTATTAAAAAAAGCGAAGTCAGTCAGTCAATAAGTCAGCTTTACGTGACCTGCCCCGGCTTCGCACGGGTGAAATTTAGAAAATCGGTGTGAGGGTAGAATTTTTAATTTAAATGTATCAAAATCTGTTGCGGAATTAATTCCGCAGTGCGCGCGTTCCATATATGTACTTCTATAGTTCACAAATTTTGCGGGGAAAAAAACGTATGGTTACCTTAGTGCGCGCTAGCTCTTAATGTGCAACGAGCTTTATCAAATCTCTCATTAACTAAGTACATAATAACTACACCTTTTTAATTTATTTCCTACTAAAGTCATTAAATAACCTGTTCGAAAGTCGGCGTATTTTCGCTAGGCACGACTCTTATCAGATAGCTATAGCAATCGGGTTATCGGTTACTGTTGACGCATTCCAAGCTATCGATTGATTCAGTTCACACTATTTTGTTACAAAAAAAACCTTCCGATTTGTTGTGTGAATTCGATTAAGTGTGTATGAAAATAATCAGTGTTAAAAATGGATGTTGTACCATCAGTGCATATTGGGATGAAACCGCGTCCAGCCGGTAAGATTGTGTTATCATCGTCATCATCATGATAATCCCATCGTCGGCCCCACGGATTAGTCATCTGTGGTCGGCTCTATACCAGAGTCAACATATTATATTGATATACCTAATATTGTGAACAAGTAGCAAAGAGGAACCCTATTGGCACTGTATACCTACAATAAACAGCTTATTTCACAATACATACTAATATCATAAATGCGAAAGTGTGTCTGTCTGTCTGTGTGTCTGCTAGCCTTTCACGGCCCATCCGTTCAACCGATTTTGACCAAATTTGGTACAGAGATATCTTGCATCCCGGGGAAGGACATAGGCTACCTGTTATCCCGGAAAATTAAAGATTTCCCACGGGATTTTCAAAAACCTAAATCCACGTGGACGAAGTCGCGGGCATCATCTAGTTATAAATAAAATAAAAATTGATAATATTTAAAATTTGTAATGTTAATTTGCTTGTTTTAATTTTAATTCTAACAGATTGTATCTTATCTTAAATTTTAGTAATCATAATTTATTGTACCTAAAATAAATTGTATTCGCAATGCCCTGACAGGGCCTCATGTATATGTAGCTCTAAGCATCCACCATCCAATGTACATGAAAGCAAATGAATAAATTTAAATTCGGTTTGATCCAGTAGGTCGATTTCGTAAAACCTGCATCAATCATTATTACAATCTCAATTGTTGTGATTGGATGAATTTGTGTGATTCTTGTTGCAACAATGCATTGTAGCCAATATTGAGCGAGCGTCAACCAATCAGAGGTGATTGCGATCGTGACATTGTAGCTGTCATTCTACCGCAATCGAGCAGCTGCTGCGCGACGAAGATAGGACGCGTTTACCTAGAAGATACCTATTCACTCTCTCGTTTAAAAGATACCCGGATTGTAATTGGTAGGAAACATATATCGTGGAAGAGTATTCCAAACTTTAGCTCTGCGTATGAGGAATGATGACGCAAAACGTTTCGTGCGTGTAGATGGGATGTCGACGACATAAGGATGGAAACTCGCCCGATGTCTTGCGGTACGGTGGTGTTTAGAATAAAAGCTAGTGGACGATCAGGGTTGTGAAATGCAGTCACTTATCAGGAATGAGGTACGCGCTCCGATGATGGATCCCTCAGTTGCGCTGGTAATTTTCAGGGGTTTTTTTTTTAATTTATTTATCACCAACAACTTCCATACATAAAAGACCGCACATTTAAATACATACAATAAACAGTATGGTTGTCAATTACAGGTGAAACTTTACTTATAAACTAACATGCACTAACTTAACAGATTAACAGTAGGTAAAAATAAAATAGGTAATATATAATAAATAAAATAATGTATATATATATATATATATATATATATATATATATATATATATATATATATATATATATATATATATATATATATATATATATATAATAAAATAAAATAAAATAGGGTTGATGATTCTGGTCCAAGATTGCTGAACTTCGCGTCTATAATTTCGTTTTGTTGACGATAGCCGTTAGAGGCTCGTTTCTTGTTCGTCACGCGTTCTCGCGATGCGTTCGCGGAATGTGCGTCAACTTCGACTGACAGCTGTAGTGTCGCCGTTTTAGTAAGCGGCCACAATGGTAAACCCCGACCGATTGTAATAAAAATAAGTATACGAATTTGGAAAAGACGCTGGTTTGTGCTAAGATTATAAATACATCAAAAGTACGGAACAGGTGGTAAGAAGATCCATGAAGATCTTCAGCAATGGCGGAACGACCAGAGAGAAAAAATTCACTTATGAAGGTTTTGCGTCACTCAAAACGTATTTTTGTGAAGATAACGCCTAATATTATGTTATACACCAGTCATATTGTTACTACAATGATAATGAGCACCCGTCTTCGTACATAATTTGACAAATAGCCTAAATAACTACTTTCTTATCTCTTACATAATGTTCACTTTTTTGCACTCACACCATTTTTGCTGTTAGTTATCTGTAACGTGGTTTTAGCGCCTCGTAAAATAATAAAGCCTTAAAATGTAGTCATTTCGTCTTAGTTAAACAGTTCTTTTAAACTGTTATTTTATTATTCGTGGTGCGATTTGACGTAATGGTTGAATTTTTAGAAAGGTCAAAAAAATAGAAAGTTAAAAAATTGTTGTGTTGTTATATTTTGTGATAATGTAGGTAGATAAATATAAAATTTTGGACTGTTTGTTGGACTGAGTATGTGGCAAAATGTTTTTTTTTTTGTAATACCGGGCGTTTGGGAAAAAAATTAAATGTCATTTGGAATAGAGAGTTATAGCTGTTGATATGCTTAATCCAGCTTTTGAGTATGACCGTGAGTATTCGTTGCTACTAATAAAACCGGCCAAGTGCGAATCAGACTCGCGCACTGAGGGTTCCGTAGTACAATCGTATTTTATCGACATTTCGCACGATAAATAACCTCCTCCACAAGTAGAGGAGGTGGGGCGGAGAATCTTCGCCACTATTGGATACCTAAGACGGTTGAAAAATCTTCTGCCAATAAAAACTAAGATTACGTCAGCTAACACACTTTTGTTGCCAATATTAGACTACGGTGACTCTTGTTATCCGAACCTGACACAAGCACTTTTAAACAAGCTGGAGAGACTACAAAACATGTGTATTCGCTTCATCTTCGGCCTGCGAAAATATGATCATGTATCAGAGTTCCGTGCTAAACTAAAGTGGCTGCCAGTATCTCGGCGGAGGGAGATGCACGCTTTGTCGCTCCTACATCGTATTCTGTACTACCCTCAAACACCATCATACTTAAAAGAACGGTTTTCCAATCTTGGTGAGAACAATCAGTTCTCCCTCCGCTCCAGCACCGACAATAAGCTTATGACTCCACACAGCTGCACGGTATACTATGGTAACTCTTTCACCACTAACAGTGTCAAACTCTGGAATTCTCTCCCAGCTGAAATACGTCAGGCGAAATCCTTAAACACCTTCAAAAATCGTTTGAAGAACTATTATTTATCTATGTAAACAGAATTATGTAGTATATTAGAGCCCTCGGTGCGC
The DNA here is from genome assembly GCF_902806685.2 of Maniola hyperantus. Taxonomy (NCBI): domain Eukaryota; kingdom Metazoa; phylum Arthropoda; class Insecta; order Lepidoptera; family Nymphalidae; genus Maniola; species Maniola hyperantus. The sequence goes on from NC_048547.1 coordinate 2,009,878, forward strand.
GAGCCTTGGAGTATAAACAGATTTGTGGTACTTAAATATAGTACTTAGATTATGAATTTTAGCTTTAGTTTAGTTCTTAAGGTATGCTTACATGGGCAGTTGAAATTCCTCAATTCCAGGCAATTTATTCAATTATGACGTCATGACCACATGAAGCAATTTACTGCAATACCCAGCAATACCTGTTAGCTTTAGTTGTTAAGGTATACTTGCATGAGCAGTTGACTAAATTCTGTCTCGTACTTCCGCTGGATGTGCAAAGCCTAAATTGTGAACATGCCTTATTTTGCATGTTTATAATGATTTTATTTGTTTTGACGTAAACTGCGTATAAGATAACAATAATTGTAATTGTATTTCATCTCAGATATGAGCACTATCTGCGCCGCAATGCAGGATTTTTGTCTTTCCGTCTTCCTTTGTTTTATTGTTGAATTATTATGTTTGCCTCTGTCAAATAAATAATTGCTTTCGATAAGCAATGTTTTATGTAAGAATCTGTATTGTGATATTAGATTCTGACAAAGAAAGAAAGAAATACTTATTAACTAGCTGATGCTCGCGACTTCGTCCGCGTGGATTTAGGTTTTTAAAAATCCCGTGGGAACTCTTTGATTATTCAGGATAAAAAGTAGCCTATGCCACCCGCCAGGTCTTCAACTATACCCATGCAGAAAATCATGTCTATCCGTTGCTCCCTCGTGACGTGATTAAAGGACAAACCAACAAACCAATAAACCAACGAACGAACACACTTTCGCATTTATAATATGGGTAGTGATTGGAATGAAAGGGGAGCCTTCGAGGCTGAGTGGAGAAAAGGGGGGAGGGGCCGGTGGAGTGAGTTGCTGATCTTCGAAAGGTCGAGGTCGAAGAGGTGAACCTGAATGAAGGGGTAACGAAGTGAGTCTTATGGTGTAGCACGTGTAATTACTAATCCATACTAATAATATAAATGCGAAAGTGTGTCTGTCTGTCTGTCTGTCTGTCTGCTAGCTTTTCACGGCCCAACGGTTTAACCGATTTTGATGAAATTTGGTACAGATGTAGCTCATATCCCGGGGAAGGACATAGGCTACTTTTTATCACGGAAAATCAAAGAGTTGCCACGGAATTTTTAAAAAACCTAATTCCACGCAGACGAAGTCGCGGGCATCAGCTAGTAACATATAAATGTGTACAACAGTATGTACTTGTGCAAGACATATGACAATTATGCTGAGTAGGGTTATATACCTTTTTTTCGGGTTGTGCCACACATGACATACTTTATTCCGGCGCTTCTTCTACTTGTGGTCTTTTGACTAAACTATCAAGATAACTTAACCAGGTCTAACTGGTAATGTGTAGTACAGCTTTAAAAAATAAACGTGTTTCTTTCTTTCTTACTTATATTTGGACCAACCAATTACAACTTACATATATTAAAAAGTTGATTTATTTTTTAAAACATAAAATACGTTCAAAAAATCAAGTTTTAATTTTTTTTTTTAATATTATAAAAGTTAAAGATATTGTTTTAGTGAATTACGAGAGCCAAAACATGATTGGCACAATTCGGCTCGATACGGAAAAATCGCGAAGTTTTCCCAAAATACGCATTTTTTACACGACCGATAGGAGAAAGACCAGTTTTGTTCGATTGATATAAAACCAATTTAAAATTTCGTATTTACGTTCAACGTTTAATACACAGGGATTACGGTATTATTTTATCGTAACAGAGCACATAGAATTTTAAATATAAGTATTTATAAAAAGCGTGCAACAAATTTGCGCTCGGGCGGCCTAGACTTTTCTATAAATTTCTCCTTTGTGATCCCATTTTGCCTTAAAAATGATGATGCCCCCTGTCTTCTCGACTTGAACAATAATAATTGTCAACAGCGGAAGACGACACGTCGCTATGCGACGAGGAAGCGGCGATAGAAGCAGCGGCGGCGTTTGCGCGCGCGTGCTCGCCAGACACGCAGCTGCTGTTGCCCACCAACGCGCCCGCGCCGCACGCGGCCCGCCGCCACTACGACACCGACCAGTGAGTACCTAGCCTTATGTTTCTCCACGATACCTCAGTTCACGACAGTTTGGGAACTTATAACAAAACGTTAAATGGCATGCGTTAAATGTTAGCATAGTACCCGGCAGAAAATATTGTACATCGACCTTTAGAATGAGACTTTGTAGAGCGTTGTCTCTGTCACATTGTATATTTCCGGCTGTACAAAATATATATAGTGAGGCTCTGTAGAGCCTACTTTGACTTTGCTCAGACTTAATACAGTTAAAATAAGACAAATTTATGTCTCTATTATAAATTAGTCTAATAAGTTTAGATTTGACCTAGCAGTCAGCGTGTATAGCGCGAAAGGGTACCTATTAAACATAGAAACTGAGGAGTCAATTTTCGCGGCGGTATTCATTATATCATGTTGCATAGAAAATGTACTACTAGATGGCGCTGAACAGAGCTAGCTCACGCTAGCAAAGTTTTCAGCATCCCATTCAGATATTCACTGTTACTGCGGTTCAACACGCCCAAAAGAGACTGCACTACGGCTCCAATCAGTAAGTACTTAGACTTCTCCTAGCTACTTTTAAAATGAAAATCACTTTGATATACTGTTAACATACTTTTAATCACGGTTTGCTTATTAAATTGTTGTACAAGTCAGTACAATGAACTGCCGCCGTTCTGCGCGTCACCAGCGAGTCTAGAGTCTATGCCAAACCATAGACTCTCGGAGAAATGTCAGAGCGTGTTAGGCCGTGTCCAGACTTTCCACAATACATCTAACACATTATCACCAATTAATAGACCTAACACTACTAATGAAGTTGAACTATTTATATTGTATTTATGTATTTATTTACCATATGACACGCCTCTCACGTCTTCCTAAGGTTGACTAAAGCCTGCCTTTTTACACGACTGCCCAAAAAAGGAGTGTAATATCGTACTTTCAGGGTGTATATTTGAACCTACGATTGCCTGAACAGATTTGGATATACCTATGGGGTATCGTTAGAATCGTTACATCATCCCGAGTGATGCTATATCAATAATATTAGTGACCACGAGTTATATAGTGATACTGGTACTGATTCTGAGCACAACCTAATTTTAGAGTATTCGCATACTCTTCTTACTAATGTAAAATGAAGAGGACCTAGACGCAGTTTGACACTTTTAAATTTTGTTTTTAGATGGTAAAGCCCGTGATTTTAGCGCACATTCGCGAGCCTACTGTTTAAATTTGTAGCGTGCACTAAAATTTAGAGTCTTTAATTGTAAAGTTTATGTTCTGTTCCTTTTTAGCATTGTTAAAAAGAAAAGGATGCAGATACTCTAAGTTTAGTTTAGAGAAAGACAACGGAATCGGTGCCACTATAGCAATATTTTTTTTAAACGTTGAAAATGTTCGCAGTTTCAGTGCCTGCGTGTGCCCCAAATGAGCGAGTTTTCCCCTCTCAATTTTCCGCGATATCAAAGCGTGTTTGTTTTGAGCGGTTAGTAGGCAAAGGCAAATATTTGCGCCGACCGCCTGAGATGTGACGTTTAATGACACAACTAGGACAGAGCGGGGTTCTCAACAACTATTTTTCACTCGGGTGCAAAATTAGATTTGCTTTACTAGCTGTCAGCCCGTAATTTCATCCGTGTGGATTTAGGTTTTTAAAAATCCCGTGGAAACCTAGACCTCATCATTTAGCTTGGCTTTTTAGGATAATTGACGTTAAGCGCAAGCCTATTACGCAATAAATAAAAAAGAACTCTTTGATTTCATTTTAATTATTAACTACCTTATCCTCGGGAATTCGTCCGCGTGGACTACACATATTTCAAATCCCTATTTTACCCCGTTACGGATTGAATTTCCAAAAATCCTTTCTTAGCGGATGTCAGACGTCATAATAGCTACCTGTATGCCAAATTTCAGCCCTATCCGTCCAGCAGTTTGTAGATAGACCAGTGAGTCAGTCAGCTTTTCATTTTGTAGGTATATTTAGATTTTATTTATTAATTTTGTAGTGAAAAATTTCCCTTGAAAAAAATTAGCCTGTGTCACTCACTCTTTAGGTCTTTAACTATATCCTCACAAAAAAATCACACCTATCCGTTGCGGAGTGATTGATGGACAAACCAATGAACAAACACACCTTCGTATTTAAATGATATGTAGTGACTAGTGTTACACTTGAACCTTTTCGTGGAATCTTCTGTGGCGGCATATAACGCCGCCCCTTTTCGCTGTGGTCGGTATAGAGCGGTTGTGCTCTGTGTTATCTGTGTACCCAGCGAAAAGGGATTTGGCAATTTGTTGTCTGTGGTTACTGTCTCGAGATTTGTTGTATTATTACTACTTTACGTACTTCAATAAGAGATTTTATTCTTTTTGTTATATGCTTTACATACCTCAGTCGTACACTTCTTTTCAATTATGAAAACCGTATGAAAATCCATGCAGCAATTTCTGAGATTAGCGTGCACAAACAGACAAACCGGTCGAGGGACTTTATATGTAGTGATGTGATAGCCTAGATGTGTCTGAACTGACATATCTGGCGTGATCTTAATTTAATATTTGACATTAATATAATTGTGCTAATTCGGTTGTACACAAATGTCAAAATTTTCCAGGTCAGGTAAACAGTAAACATTGCATTGAGATGGCGCCATGGTTTTTACATGTTTAAAAAAATGTAAACAGACATTAGAAATGCAATAACTGTATTGAGTAAACAAACTATTAAAAATCAGTCCTTGTTTATTTGGACGGGTTTTCCATACAGTGCTAACAAGATCATCATGATCTATCCTTACTCGGCTCACTACAGAGCACGGGTCTCCTTTCAGTATTAGTCCAGCAGCCGCCAAAGGATTTTTTCTGATTATAATAAATAATAACAGGCTGGATAAAGCGCTTTAGCGATTTTCAAAAATTCCACTCGAGCGAAGCCGAGACAAAGTGAACTAGAGTGAGGGAATTCTCGGTTTGATCTTGAATCGACGATATGTCAAATATTAAGCTGTGGTGACGTGAAATCAAAGGAAAATAGGATTACCTAGCATTAAATGTACTAACAGTGACGTCGAAGCGTCAAAGCGTCGACGTTTTGTTAGACGTTCCCTAACTGTCGTGACCTGCGGCCGAGGTGGATTAGTCTAAATATAAATAAAAGGAAAAGATAACTGACTGACTGACTGACTGATCTATCAACGCACAGTTCAAACTACTGGACGGATCGGGCTGAAATTTGGCAAGCAGATAGCTATTATGACGTAGCCGTAGTTACTAGATAGTAAGAAAGGATTTTTGAAAATTCAACCCCTAAGGGGGTGAAATAGGGGTTTGAAATTTGTGTAATCCACGCGGACGAAGTCGCGAGCTTGAGCTAGTATTAAAATAAAAGTTTCATTATTAGCTCCAAAGTATAGTGGGGTTTAATCAAGTAATTGTGGTTGTGCGTTTCACTTATCAACATAATACGGGTTATCGGCATGTGAATGTTATTTACAGAATGCAAAACAAAAGGGCCTGATTCGATTGAATGAACTTGCAAATTCATTCGATATAATGAATGTGTTGGCCTCTAAAATACATAATTAAAATTAAAACGCAGTTGAAATTATAATAATTTATAGAAGAGCGCACTGGCGATTCCTCTGGTGCGGCAAATGTTCATGCCTCATGAGCGGCGGTTAAATCACTTTATCATGTGACCGACCTGCTCGTCTGCTTGCGCTATTTACACTTAAGACCAATTACGAAAACTAATGGGTAAAGACAGAAGAAGAAAAAATAAAGACAGTTTTTCTTTCAGTCAGATTTGTAGTTTTTGAGGCCAAAAGTTGACTCTTTGAACATCCGAAATGTGTCTCAACACCACTTTTGCATTTCGCCTTAATCTCGTAGTTTTAGTGAAAAATGAAACCATCGAATTTTCCTGTTCAAAGTTTTAACATCACCCACATTTCCAAACGGAAGCATCATTGTTTAACCGAAATGAAACTGTTTCATCAACAAAAGCGTTTGTGGAAGAAAAAGCAACCAGGATATCGACCTTATGAATAATTTGTTTGGAAAATTTTCCCGAAACACGATACAAAGGGGGGGGGGGGGGGGGGGGGGGGGGGGGGAATAGAAAAGCCTGACGTACGCAATTCACATATTGTATTAGTGCGTCATGAAAAATAAATTGATTACGTAGGTAGTAGTCGGACTTAAGGTTTTCTTAATGAGTTTGATAGTGTTAATTTATAGAAAAAAAGCTTTTTTTTTATCAGGCACGCCCGAGTTGTAACATTCGAAAGTGTCTAAATAATTTTAAATACACAGATCAAAAATTGCGAACCGGCAGGAATCCTTGAAGTGTAGGTAAAACACTATAAAAATTATAAAATATTCGAAAGTGTGTTTGTTTGTTGGTATGTCTTTCAATTACGCCGCAACAGAGCAACGGATCGACGTCATTTTTGTTTTGCATTCATACAGTTAAAGCTGAATAGTGGCACAGGCTACTAAGAGTTCTCTCAGAGAGCATAATAGCAGAAACTAGAAATCAAAGCGTAAAGCTCGCCCGACTTCAACATACATACACGTGTAGAAACAAAAGTTATTTTTTACTTTGTAGTGGTTTTGGAAGTCGTACTGTATGTAGATTGTAGGGTGATGCAGCGGCACCGCTCAGACGCTGCACCGCCAATGCAACGCATCGTATGGCTACTCTAGAATCTTTTGACGCAGAGGAAGTCGTGGCATCTGCCAGCAATGCCAGTTCTCACAACACGCCCAAATAGTCCTTGTCCTATATGAGCATTATATTATACGCAGTTCCTGTATGTGTTTGTTTATATTAACGTCTATTTATATTGGGTTTATATTTTGCGCGTACGGTATGCGATGTGAATGACGCCTACGCGCTGATGAGTAGTACCTACCTACTTACTATTCAATGTTTTGTATTCAAGGAATTGTTCTCTGAATTCTTTGGTTCGGTCGGAATTAATAATGTATCCTCTGAAAATTCTGTTGAACTCGCAGAAGGGCAAATTCTGGGATGTTTTCGGGAATTCCTTTCGGAATAAGCGTTTTCTGTAACCGTTCTTTAATAATGTATCCTCATTGAATTATTATGTTCTTTATCCTCTGAAAATTCTAATGAAGTCGCTGAAGGGCAGGTATTTAAGATGTTTTCGTGAATTTCTTTCAGGAATAAGTATAATAAGTATTTTTATAGTGAACTAGCTGATGCCCGTGATTTCGTCCGCGTGGAATTAGGTTTTTTAAAAATCCCGTGCGAACTCTTTGATTTTCCGGGATAAAAAGTAGCCTATGTCACTCTTCAGGTCTTTATCTATACCCATGCAAAAAATCACGTCAATCCGTTGCACCGTTGCGACGTGATTAAAGGCCTAATAAGTATTTTTATAGTGAACTAGCTGATGTCCGTGATGTTGTCCGCGTAGGATTTGGTTTTTAATAACCTCGAGGGAACTCTTTAATTTTCCGGGATAAAAAGTAGCCTATGTCACTCTCCGGTAATAAACCAACTATAGGTATTAGTGCAAAAATCAAATCGATCCGTTACTCTGTCTTTAAAACACTTTGCAATACATATCTATAATGTAGTGGCGTGCAGGTCATAGAGGCATAAATGCCCTGCTTACCCCAGTTGTAATAGCTCAATGCATATTTTTCATTATGACCTGCCAGTGAACAGGCTCCTACTTAACTAGTGCCTACCCTGGCTTCAAACCCTGTGCACGCCACTGCTATAATGGTATACTTTCACCGTCGAAGAACTGAAGTCCGCGACAGATTGAGATCGCAATAGGGTATGAGGGGCGGAAGGGGCGTTCCCTTCCCGATTGCCATTTCAACCTGTCGCCTACTATACATGTATCGTATATTCGTAGTGAAAGATCTATATTTATGAAGGTTGACTTCGTTTATTACAGTTTCGCGTGTTCGCTTCATTTGAAGCTTGAAGATGTTTTTTATTACATACAGGCTGTATTTTGATAACCAATGAATTTTTAAGTCTATTTCATGACTACTCGTTATCGTTATTGCGTAAGAATACAAACTTTTATCTTTTTTCTTTCACTTTAAAAATGTTTTCCATTTAGTTTCATGAAAGAGCTTCTTAAATTACGTATTCAACTCTTAAATATACTAAACAGAGCCGCAAATGTGTATGTAAATATTTAACGAACCCTTTAACTCTGCTTAAACTGTGTAAATCTACATAACAAATTACTTCACGTACTTTGTTAGTTTCTTTGAAAAGCATGCCTTCCTACCTAAAACCTACGAACCTACGAACAACATTTAAATTTTAAAGGTGGACATACGCATTAAAACACGAAAAACTATATTATTAAAATGCTTTTATTAACTCGTTTTCTTGTCTGTTTGTTTGTTTGTTTGTTTGTCTGTTCGATACAAATTTTGCAATCGATTTTAAATAAACTTCCCGATGAGCTAAAGACTTGAAATTTTAAACATAGGTTGGAACTGGACGACCGTACAACATTAACTTGCTTTCTTGTCTGTCTTTGTTAGTTTTTCTTGTTGGTCTGTTTGTCGAAAAAAGTTTGCAATCGATTTTAAATTTTAGCGTTTAAACTACCGTGAGTGATTTCCATTATAAATACTATCTGTACAACGGGCTCTACGGGCAGCGGCACGTGCGTCCCGCAGTCAAAACCGCGGCGCGTGCGCGGACGGACTCCCTTGAAAAAGGACCCCGGATGGGTTCGAAACTAGTCGGGCTAACGTCGACTACACACGTGAGTAAGCCGGGACAGATACGATTTTAAATTATTTTCTCGATGAGCTACACTCTAGAGGTCTAGGTCTCTCTACATTTGAAACATAGATTGGAACTTCCGCATTTATTATATGGGTAGTGTTGTAATAGAAGCAGGCGTTACTTTGCGGAAATCCATGATATACAATGAACCAAAAGCCTAATTTGCTATAATCCGCTGAAACAAGTCGAATCTGTATGGTGCAACATGCACCGCCCGCCCTCCCTCTGCTAAATATGCAGGAAGAACCAGCCACCAGGCAAGCAATACGCACCATCACCACGCAGCATCACACAAATCCCAAAACACACTCGACGCACGTTTCGCCCCGACATACACCGGAGCATATTCAGGAGATGTACACCTTACAATCTACAATTGCAAAAAATGCAATGTTGATATATTAATTACAGGATTATGGCAAATTAGGCTTTTGGTTCATTGTATATGGATAGTGATTATGTTAGTTTTGTTGCAATTCGGTTGCAAACGCTGAAGCCGGCGACAGCAACAAAACTAATTAGTTGCGTCGAAGCCTTTTCAGTGACGCCATTTTCAATTACTATATTCAGTGAAACCTAGGCCATTATGTTCCCACTTCCCGCGTCCTAGTTTTTATAATTAGCTTTTTCCCCACGACACTTACAGTACGCGGCAGAAAATGTACATCGACCTTTAGAAAGAGATAGCGGTTTTGTACAGCATTGTCTCTGTCGTTGAGACCGACAAAACGTCTCATAGGTATGAGTGACAGACACAACGCTCTACAAAGCCGAAATCTCATTCTAAAGGTCGATGTACATTATTTTCTGCCGGGAACTGTACGTCTTTTTCCTCTTCGTCTCGTTTAAAGATCCCGTTGGAATTATTCAAAATCCTTCTCTATATTAAAGAGGGTTATGTTTTTGACCTGTATGTACTTATGTATGTATGTCCGTCCCTACGTCCGGTTGTAACGGCTCAACCGATTTTGATAAATGATACGTCATTAGACTTGTCTTGCGAGCGCGAGTGTCACTGGGTACATAAAAGTCTTAAAAATCAAAATGGCGGATTTTATCCGCTTTAATGTGTGGGCTGAAAAAGATGCAGTGCATTTTATGAAAACATTTTAAATTAGTTTTTAATATTTTCTTAACATAACAATAGAATAGTGGCTGGATTAGGAAGCCTGAGGACCGGCTGTTGTGGCGCTCTTTAGGGAAGGCCTATGTCCAACAGTGGACGTCCACAGGCTGATGATGATAACAATAAAATAAACCACATTTTACTGTGATGGTCCTTGAAGTAATGTAAGGCTAGACGCCTGCGGTCTAGTGTTCAGAGGCATCGATTGAACTCATTAAAGACTAAGAAAAGCCGCGGTTAGAGATTTAGGTTTCAAACACTGGTTTCAAGTCCGCCCTTATTATCGTTACCTGTACCTGTGGTACAGAATCAGATTACTTTACTCAGCTATTATAATGTTAACAGTGAGAACACAAATTTCAAACCCCTATTTCACCCCTTTAGGGGTTGAATTTTCAAAAATCCTTCCTTAGCGAATGCCTACGTCATAATAGCTATCTGCATGCCAAATTTCAGCCCGATCCGTCCAGTAGTTTGAGCTGTGCGTTGACAGATCAGTCAATCAGCCAGTCCCCTTTTCCTTTTATATACTTAGATTTTCATATTATATAGCAAGAACTTGGTAGGTAAGTGATATGTCTCTTGACCTTTCAACGCAGTGGCACCAAGTGTTCTTTAGTTTAAGCTTTCTGGAGCGAATCGAGAACCAGACGTGACGCAAACTCGTAAAACTGGATATGAATTATTCAGTCAGACCTTCAGGCTAATACAATTTTCACATGCGGCACAAGAACTATAGTCCGCGACAGGTTGAGATGGCAATCGGGTTGGGGGGGGGGGGGGGGCGGCGACGACGAAGACAGGTGATTTAAATTTTATTTTCATTTTAATCCTATATTTTGTAAAAGTTCACGATATATTGCAAATAAAACATCTGACTGACGCTAGGTTAACGAAAGTTGCAAGTTTTAGACAATCGCCCTACTGAAGAGTGACAGAGGCTACTTTTTATCCCGGAAAAGCAAAGAGTTCCCACGGGATTTTTAAAAAATCCGCGGGGACGAAGTCGTGGGCATGAGGCATCAGTTAGTGCATTGCATAAAGGTTGAATATGACACATGTTTGAATCGTTCTCTAAAGAAGCTCCTATCTTTACTATGAATACCAGTAATAGAGTGTAGGAGTGAATACTAGATGATGTAACGCAAGCAACGCACATAACTTCGAAAAGTTAGAGCATGCACGAGATCGAAATTCGGACCCTCCTTTTAGAAAGCGACTTCTTAATCACTAGGCTGTTGGTATTTAATGTGATTTATATGTCGCTGATTTAATTCAGGATCTTTTACGCATTTGTATTTGTTATCGGATATTTATTTCCGAAATGCCAATGTTTTGTTTATAATGTGTACGGTAGTTGTTTAAATTTACAAGTGCGATGACTCGCCGGGCAAATATTTACGTGAGAGGATATAGACGTGGGCATTGTAATGTATATATCTACATGTCATTTCAATACAATGCAAGGATATACAGACTGCAATGACAGTAAAGCCTGCTATTCACACACCTATAGTAGGGGCAATCTAAGTCGCACGGCGGAAGGGGCAATTTGGTTTTTTTTTACACACTTGCCTGCCATACAGTGTGAGAGTAAATGACGCGTGAACAGCAGAATACACGTGTATTCAGAATGGCGCCAGTATTATCAAAACCACATAGGAAAAAAGAACAAATTGAGAAATCTTCCCAATCGCCGTACACACACGATCGTCTGTAACGCGACAGGGACTATATAGGGAGCTAGAAAGGTATTGCTCTCATGCTGCAATGACAATCTAGGAAATTGCCCCTGCTGGTTTATATACATAAATACATAACAATTTAGGGTCAAATTCCTAACTTACTACTGCGGCAGGTGGGTGAGTAGCATGCTTTAGACAACCTCCAAAGGAGATTTCAGAGACCATAGACGTTAAAAAATGTGTATTACACGTTAATATTAAGGAGGCAATTTAGAGTCAAATTCCTAAATTGACCCGCCGGCAGGTATGTGAGAGCAGGCTTTAGAAAACCTCCAAAAGAGATTTCAGAGCTCATACACGTTAGAAAATGTGTACATATTAAGGGGGCAATTCAGGTTCAAATTCCCAAATTGCCCCTGCGGTAGGTGTGTGAGTAGCAGGCTTTAGACAACCTCCAAAGCAGATTTCAGAGCTCATAGACGTTAGAAAATGTGTAAACATGTCATGACAATGCACCCAAGTCTTCAAAGGTAATCGACCTAACATCACGAATGAAATATATATCGTGATTCGTGACTGATACGATACATACAACAGATATTCACGGTTTATATAAACAAAACATTTGTAAGTCTCAAGTAAGATGTACGGATTTCTATTTTAAAATGCGTTAAATAAATTAATTATTATTATAATACCTACTCTAGTCTTTTTTCGGTTGTTCTTTGTTCGCAATTAATGTTTTTATACTAACTTAAAATAAATGCCTATGTTCATTTCTTATCTTTTCAAATATTAATTCCTAACAAAAAAATACTTACCGTAAAATCATACATATTCATTTTGTGTTTAGGGTTCCGTACCCGAAGGTTGCCAATGGTACCCTTATTCGTCTTATAGTCCGTCTGTCTGTCAGCGGGCTGTATCTCATGAACCTTAATAGGTGGAGAGTTTTTTTTGTTTTAAAAGAATATTAGCCAAGTGCGATGCCTAATATTCCCCTTTCCTGTCGAACTAAGTGGTAAGCTTGTACGTGAACCGGCGACCTTTCGGATTTCAGTCCGTACCTTTAAGCGTTGAGCTATTGAGGCTCTAACCTCCGGTCACCTCAAATATGGGCAGAGCTCGGTCGGTAGCCTCATGTAGCAATCTAAATATATATAAGGGAAAAAGTGACTGACTAACTGACTGACTGACTGATCTATCAACGCACAGCTCAAACTACTGGACGGATCGGGCTGAAATTTGGCATGCAGATAGCTATTATGACACTTATGACGTAGGCATCCACTAAGAAAGGATTTATGAAATTCAACCCCTAAGGGGGTGAAATAGGGGTTTGAAATTTGTGTAGTCCACGCGGACAAAGTCGCGAGCATAAGCTAGTAAATAATAATAAACCAAGATTAAAATAACTGTCATGCAAATTAAAACAAAATAAAAAGTATGTACAAAGCATTATATCTTGTGCGACAGTACAGAACCCTTCGAGTGCGATTCGGACTCGCACTTGACCGGTTTTCGCTTGTATTTTTCCTAACTTGTTCGGGGATGGACTCTTCAAAGTTGAAGGTTTCAAATACAATACAAACCCTCGCATAGTTATCAGTAACGCAACTACAACAATGTCGTATTGAGCTAGAACAGTGGGAGGTATTTCAGACCAGTTCAAAGATTAGTTGGGCGACCGATCTGTTCATTCCGCCCTGAGTGAGGGCGGGCGGACTTTGTTCGGTATATTTCATACGGATCTTTAGACAATAATTTCTTTGGAACCTGATAGTAATCTACGCAAAGATTATTGTCCTTTATTAGTATTTATTCAATGCTTGCGTTTATGTATTTCTGCGTGTATTTCATAGCCCCATTAATTTGACATTGAAAGAATACCGTTTCCAACTAAATCTATCAAATCACGTATCAATATGACCTTTTTCATCGATGTGCCACATATAGAAATAGTCAGACAGAATAATTTGCATCGAAAATATATTTGGAGAAAATTTAACCCCGACTGGTAGTTAGTTGGTACGCACCGCGCATACCACTGCGCCCTTCTTATTTCTTTCAGTTAACTCGCGATCGCCGTCGAGGACGCACGCTCGCACAATATTGATTTTTCCAACTATAAACAGAAACTGTATAATTTCTATACGCTCTCAAGTGTTTGTGTTTCAAGTGGTGTTTTGGGTAGCTTTAATTCGATCAGCAATTAAGAATCTTCGGAAAGCTATAGTAAATTCGATTAGACCTTTAGACTTGGCAAAGGTTAAACACGAACGCCGAGAAGTAAGTAGTGTCTGCGGGAGAACGAAAGTGCCCTGAAAGTCCAACGACGAATTCACGATAACGTTCGATTTTTCCTTTTCACATATCGACTGTGAACTGGCAACATATCCTATCTTAACGATTTCAATTTATGGTGTTTCGTACTCCGCTGTGTCACAGTTACTGTTTGGAACAGAAAAGCACATTGAAATACACTAGCGAGGCTTCAGCTACTGGACTGGCAGGCGTATAGATACAATCACTATTTAGCAGATTTTTCCTGCATCCTGTAAAGTTGTTAAAATTGAAATAATGTCTATACCTACTTACCCCGTGCACGCACCTCTAACTTTTCGGAGTTATGTGCGTTTTAAGGAATTAAGTATCACTTGCTTCAACGGTGAAGGAAAACATCGTGAGGAAACCTGCATGCCTGAGAGTTCAATGATGTTCTCAAAGCTGTGTGAAGTCTACCAATCCGCAGATGGCCAGCGTGGTAGACTATAGCCAAACCCTTCTCGCTCTGAGAGGAGACCCGTGTTCTGTAGTGAGCCGGCGATGGGTTGATCATGATGATGATCTACTTACCGGTTGCCAGTTCACAGTCGATCATCATCATCATGACCAATCCATCGCTGACCTAATGTGAACATAGGTGTTCTCTCAGAATTAGAAGGATTTAGAGTTAGACCATAGTCCGCTATGCTGGCCAATTGCAGATTGGCAGACTTCACATACCTTTGAGAACATTATGGAGAACTCTCAGGCATGCAGGTTTCTTCACGATATTTGCCTTTACCGTTGAAGCAAGTTATAATTATTAAAATGCACATAACTCCGAAAAGTTAGAGGTGCGTGCCCGGGATTGAACCCCCGACCTCCCGAATAGGAGGCGGACGTCTTTAACCACTAGGCTATCACAGCTGATCTGGAGCTATAATAAAATTATATCGGAACGAATCGCCGCATATCATTCAAATGAGAGTATAATGTAAGGCCGTGGCAGTATGCATTGTTGTGGGTATTATCATTTTATCATAATTTCACGCCTGCTTTGACCGTTTAATAAATATCTCTAATAAAATTTATTGTTGACGTACCTACCTACTGCAATTAAAATGGGTCACTTGACAAATTAAAATAATTATAAGTACCTAATTATTCGTAGATCGTATTACTCATCAAAATATTAATCATTTGCACTCATAAAGCTGTTATTCTCTTAACCATAATATAATACCCTTCTACCTACCTATTGTAAACCGACTTGACAGACTACCAATTTTTACAAGCGTCTAATGATTGCCATTTCGAATATATTACTTCGTGACGTTTGCTCTCTCATCATCATCATCATATTCGTTATCATCGGATATAGTCCACTGGACAATCTCGTAGGTCTTTTGTTGGGATTTCCACATGCCACAGGCGCTGGATTCAGGCGGCGCGTGGTCTTGCACCGCTCCAGCGTCTCTCTGCGACTCGTTTGATGTAATCTGTCCACCTGTAGAGGTCTTCTAACGCTGCGCTTTTCGGTGCGAGTTCGCCATTCCAGTACCGTGGAACCCAAACGACCCCAACGTTTATCAGTTTTTCGAACTACGTGCCCTACCCATAGTCACATCAGCTTTGAGCTTAGCAACCCGTTGAGCTAAGTATGTCGGTAACTCTGGTGCTCCTACCTCCTCATTTCTAGTTTGTTGACGTAGAGAAACTCCAAGCCTCTGGACGCCGTTGATCGTCGAGCTAGGAGACTCATTGGAGAAGACTCTCCGTTACTGGCGAAACTTTTGTTGAAACGAAAGTCTTGATCACCGCCGCAAGGTTGCCGGCTTATCAGTGTTTTATAGGATATATTTCGGAGAGTGTGCTCAGGAACTTTTCGATCTTGTCCCCCCTTTACCATTTTACCACCGAACCGCAAGACGTCGGGCGAGTTTCCATCCTTATGTCGTCGACATCCCATCTACACGCACGAAACGTTTTGCGTCATCAGTCCTCATACGCATGGCTAAGGTTTGGAATACTCTTCCACGATATGTGTTTCCTACCAACTACAACCCGGGTATCTTTAAAACAAGAGTGAATAGGCATCTTCTAGATAAACGCGTCCCATCTTGGGCCGCATCATCACTTTCCATCAGGTGTGATTACGGTCAAGCGTTTGCTCAAGTTTTTCTTCTTCACCGTTCAACGTCTTCAACGTTATCAGCGTCTGTAAATTTAAAATGATTAGGTAGGTACTTACTTTCATAATGAACAGATGTATCAAGTTAAGATAAAGTTTCTTAGTTTATGTCACGTAGCTACATAATATTGTCATTGATAAAAAGTTTTATTGATCATCATCATCATTATCAACAACCGATAGACGTCCACTGCTGGACATAGGTTTCTTGTAGAGACTTCTACACGCCACGGTCTTGCACCGCTTGAATCCAGCGGCTCCCTGCGACTCGTCTGATGTCGTCCGTCCACCTAGTGGGGGGTCTTCCAATGCTGCGTCTTCCGGTGTGAGGTCGCCATTCCAGCACCTTGAGACCCTAACGTCTATCGGTTTTACGAACTATGTGCCCGCCCATTGCCACTTCAGCTTCGTAATCCGTTGAGCTATGTCGGTTACTCTAGTTCTCCTACGGATCTCCTCATTTCTGATTATATTGATCATTTCATTTAAATTATTCATCTTAAGCAATATTGTAGTTCATATTATCTCAACTGAATCCGATTTCGTTTTATCCTTAATAGGTGTTTATCTTGTTGCAAACTTTTCTAGAATTCTTTAGTTCTTTAATCGTTCTCTGAATAAAATAGTATCTGAATCACATCTAAAGTCTAAAGATAATATCGTGAGAAAATCTGACCTCTATTAGTGCAATTTTGTGATCATTATCGTTACACAAACTGTGATTAACCATGTGCCTGTGATAGTTTTATAATACCTATCTTGATTTTTTATTGTATTTTTCCTTGCCCCATCATGTTTTATGAATTTTAACCAGATTCGACAGACTAAGTTAGGTATATGATTTTTTTACACCTAAATATATTTTTATTTTTGTGGTCACTGGTTCTGTCGTCAAAAATCATTAACATTTATCTACAGTTCTAATTCCACTAGGAACAAGTCACAGGCAAAACCTGCTAAGAGTCCCCGCAGACCACAAACTTTTTATCGGCCGATAGTTTGGTAAGTGCGCAAATTATAAATATTACGAACGAGAACGAACGGTCTGCGGGGACTCTTAAACTGACATAGGATAGGACTCTTAAACGGACACGGATAGAATGACAGCTACAATGTCACGATCGCAATCACCTCTGATTGGATGTCGCTCGCTCACTATTGGCTACAATGGATTGTTGCGACAAGCATAGCACAAATTCAGCCAATCACAACAATTGAGATTGTTTTTACGAAATCGCCCTACAGTTCAAATATCGAGCGGGCAAATGTCACTTGTATGGTATTGAGTTCAATGCCGCTAACCTCTCGTATTACGCACGATTTTTACTGTACAGAGAGATGTGTAGTGTGCACACCATTTCACTCGAAAATTTCTTTCATCTTTACCCAACTCACTTTAATTCTGTATTCTAGATCGGTAGACTTGAAATTGACGCCTAGACTCTAGAGCCAATTAGTTGTTTTCCCCCTTACGGGTCGGACGGTTCAATTTCTAGAATGTCCAATATGTCCTACCTACTGTCGCCCAATTCCCGGAACGTTTGACTAAAACGCTCGATAGTTCTAACTTCTAAACGTACCTGCTTGGTCTAGTTATTATGAACTAGATGATGTCCGCGACTTCGTCCGCGTGTATTTAGGCTTTGAAAATCCAAATTTTGAGGGTTTCTTAAAATTTTAGAATATATAAATAAATAAATAAATAACCTTTTATTTGGGACCATAGCGCAAAGTACAAAACAGAACAACACCAGACAAACGTACATAAACAAAACAAAAAAAAACACAACAAAAAACAGAGCATGAAGACAAAAAGATCACAAATACTTAACTAATACGTACGGCTTTCCATGCATTTCAACCGAGAAAACAATTGCACTTACTTAGCTCCTATAGATAGTGTACGACTGTACGTGTATAGAGGCGGCGATTTTCCCAGCCGAATTGCATGGAATTACAGTAAAATTAATCTAAAATAAAATAAAATAAATGTCTGACATAAACCCGAATGCGTGTCTGTGGCGCTTAGCTGTCCCAAAAAAGGGAATTGCCTCAGCGTAATGCTGTAGTAGTGTATGTGGGTACACTACCTCAGCGCTGTTTTTCAGGCATCCCCTGAAAAAATTCCGCTCGACGTCCCGGACCGGTCCGGGTTTCATAATTTATCTGTGCGATTGACCCGACTAGAAGGGAACCTTTTTAAAGAACACCGTAAATTTATATTAGGTACGTAGCTTTGACGTTGGTAAACTATGCTCTAACTAGCTGATGCCCGCGACTTCGTACGCGTGGATTTGATCCTTAAAAATCCCGTGAGAACTCTTTGATTTACTCTCTCCAGGTCTTTAACTATGCCCATGCAAAAAAATCACTTCGATCTGTTGTTCTATTGCGACGTGATTGAAGGATAATCCAACAAACCAATAAGCCAACAACAAAACACACTTTCACATTTATAATATGGGTACTGATTAGTTCTCAGTTAGTTATCTAGTGAATAATAAAATAACTATGATATTACCAATTAAAGTGTCGATATGTGTCATGTAGATAGACGTATACTGGTATTAAAGTCTAAATATTGTTATAAAGCAATTTATCTGCAGCATGTGGTGCAATTTAGTTCAACATTAATAGCTACACTTTAATTATTGCCCATATTACGTTCTTGTGTGACTTTCATTTTTATGCAGCTAAACTAAGTTAAGTAAACTACACCTACCTACTCCGTAGAGTATATTTTACGGTTGTCGAGTTATCATACACATGAAATATGCAAACTTTTACTTTTACGAATTCGTCAGTAGACAGTAGATTCTTTTGATAATTGCCAATTTTACTTATTATATTAGACTTGCCTTTACACAAGTTTAAAAAATCCCCCCATCCCCTTAGGGGTTGAATTTTCAAAAATCCTTTCTTAGCGGATGCCTACATCATAACTGCTATCTGCATGCCAAATTTCAGCCCGATCTGTCCAGTATTTTGAACTGTGCGTGGATAGATCAGTCAGTCACCTTTCACTTTTATTTATTTAAGATTTGTTGTTATTAAAGCAATAGAAATAGGTACTTAGTAAAAATTTCAACTGTACCTATCACGGTTCATAAGATACAGCCCACTGACGAACAGACTGACGGACAGGCGGACGGCCAATGGAGGTTTAGTAATAGTGTCCCGTTGTCTGCTTCGGCTACGGATCCCTGAAAAGTCCTGTTTATTTTGATTAAAGAATCCATCGAATAAGTACCTAGATAGGCATTTTTTAAAATCCATCTAGAAAATTCTCATTAATCGTAAGTTTAAAGGTTCTGATTAAATTTTTTTTATTAACATGAGAAGAATTTATAAATATTATTTACACAAAATTAATGGAATTAACTCATTTGAATGTTAAAATATTTTACCCTTGAGAACTTAACGAATTTCTGGCAGCAAATTTATCGTTAACACTGCAAGTTTGACACTTTATTTTACAATTTTTCATTCCATTTAAATTAGCAGACGTAATTAGTTTTATGGTAATCTTGATACTAATTGTGCTTAAAATTTCAATTTTGTCATTTCGCGTAATTTGGCGTTATGCATGTTTGATATTTTGTGGCCGGCGGCCATACACGGGCTGCTCGAGAAGTTAGTCAATAATCAAAATACACGGCCCGCTCGAGCAGTCATTGTCAACAGCTTGAAGCTGCCGTGGATATCTGCTGAATCAGTCGGTTCCAACTGCAATTTTGGATAGGCGGGCGGGAGAAGCGCGCGACGCGGAGGTGGGATGCGGACGGAGAGGGTAACTGCGCGAGAGCAGTTAACTTCTTGAGTATTCAGTGTATGCCTTGTTACTACTTGACTGCACAATGAAATTTCATCATGCTGCTAATCGCCAGGAGCAGTCGCAACTGCTCGAGAGGTTCCATGTATCTATGCAAATACAAGATTGACGGTCGTTATGCAGTCGCAGCTTGAAGCAGTCAGCATTGACTGCTTCAAGCTGCGACTTACCGTGTAAGGCCGGCCTAAGTGATTTTGCATTGTCGCAAAATGCGACACAATACGGTTTTGGCATTTTACGTTTTTGGCGTTGTGCATCATGTTGAAAATGTGGACAGTTGAAAATTCAGCTACTGTTTCTTGAATATTAACAATAGAATTATTCCAAATTATCGCCCAATTCCGCATGCAAAACTGGATTATTTATCGTTAATATATTCAAACGTATAATACGATTAGCGTATAAAGGTTACTTTTTTACAGAAGGTTAAATTTATGTAAAGTTAAATTTGTTCGAGGAATCCGTTTATACGGTCGTGAATGTCACTGAACTCGTATTAGATATTTATCTTGACTAATTAGTTAAGTACGCTCATGAAAAATTAAATATGGCAGCTATAACAATGAGGAAAGGCAAATTTTTAATGATAACGTTCTCTTTAAACGTTTCCACACTGCAATGATAAAAATCTTGATTTTAGTCCTCTTTTTAGGGTTACGTACCTCAAAAAAAAGGAACCCTTATAGGATCACTTTGTTGTCTGTCCGTCCGTCTGTCCGTCGTGTCTGTCAAGAAAACCTATAGGGTACTTGACCCGTTGACCTAGAATCATGAAACTTGGTAGGTAGGTAGGACAGCACAAGTAAAGGAATAAATAAATAAAACCGGGCCAAGTGCAAGTCAGGCTCGCGCAACGAGGGTTCAGTACTACAGTCGTATTTTTTCGACATTTTGCACGATATTCAAAAACTATGATGTATAAAAATAAATAGAAATCTGTTTTAGAATGTACAGGTGAAGACCTTTCATACCCTCTTGATATGGCTATCTTACTTCGAAAATTGAAAATACTAATTATTAGTTCATGACCACAATTTAAATTTTTTTGTGTGATCTAACCACAAATTCACGGTTTTCAGATTTTTCCCCGTATGTCAGCTATAAGACCTACTTACCTGCCTTTCAATGGCTGCCTTTGATTCTAGGTCAACGGGAACTACCCTGTAGGTTTCTTGACAGACAGACACAGACAACAAAGTGATCCTATAAGGGTTTCGTTTTTCCTTTTGAGGTACGGAACCCTAAAAACATCGTAATCATATCGTTTCCGAATACAAAACCAAGAGGCTAAGCTTCTAAACTGTAGGACACGTAAGCCCGACCTCCGTTTAGGTAAGTTTCACGGACTTGGATCTTGTACTGCTTTGGCTTCATTGGATTAAAGTAAATCGTAAATTACCGAAGTGAGTATTCTATGTAAGTATCTGTAATAAAATGAGTGGCCGGCAAATCATTGAATTACTATGTAGGAGGGTACCTACTGGATTGACGATATTCGTTCTCGCAGTTTATCACTCATGCGTTATTTCATTACTTTTCTGGTATACTCAAGTTTCACTTATAAGTATAGGTTCATCATCATCATCATCATCAACCGATTGATGATGGCAAGGCTGATCGACGTAGCTCTGAATGAGTCCTGTCGTCTAATAACAGGTTGTCTGAAACCAACACCTACCGACAAACTGCTCCAGCTGGCAGAAATAGCCCCCCCTGAGGTGCGTCGAGCGGTCTCTAGCTCGGTAGAAAGAACAAAGCAGACACAGGATAGACGTCACCCACTATTCAGTCATAAACCGGCCCGTCCTAGGTTGCGCTCAAGGAATAGCTTCTTACACTCAGTGCAGCCTCTCAAGCAGTCCGCTGAAACTACGCGTCTTGCTATGTGGAGGTCACGGCTAGGTACCCCAAACCCGAACACCAGCGTGAAGGAGAGACTAGCCGAAGGATACAATCTCAGCTGGCCTGTCTGGAGGTCGCTCAACCGCCTCAGAGCGGGGTTGGGACTTTATCTCTAGGCATGATACGCAGTGCATCTGCGGTCATCCGAAACAGACCATTGCGCACATGACTGGGTGCCCTGCGTGCCCGACAGCCTGCACGAACGAGGAGCTGCAAAACGCTACCGACCGAGCAATCGCGGTTGCGGCTTTTTGGGCTGCCCGTGTTTGAGGTGACCGTCGACTCGAAAAGAAGAAGAAGAATCAACCGATAGACGTCCACTGCTGGACATAGGTCTCTTGTAGGGACTTCCACACGCCACGGTCTTGCGCCGCCTGAATCCAGCGGCCCCCTGCAACTCGTCTGATGTCGACCTAGAGGGGGGTTTTCCATCGCTGCGCCTTCCGGTACCTTAGGACCCCAAAATCTAGTTTATTCCATCTATATTGACGTATTTAGTCAAGTTTCACTTAGTTTTCTTTCTTTATTTACCCGCTTTCTACAAAGAGAATCGTAATAAATGTAACATTTATCCAACGGCTTGTATAGTCTAAAGCTAGACATACTCTCGCTGCAACCGCTCAAGCTCCTTCACCTTCTTCATCCGCCTATACCGCCACCTTCTTGAGGATCTCAGTTCATAGGGGTTTGAGTCGTTCTAAACTGGGCTTGCTAGTACACTGGTACTGATTCTGAGCACAACCAAATATTAGAGTATTCGCATGCTCTTCTTAGTTCTTACTAATGTAATATGAAAATGACAGACACAGTTTGACAGTTTTAAATTTAAATTTTAGATGTTAAAACCCGTGATGTTAGCGCACAGTCGCAAGCCTGATGTTTAAATTTGTAGCGTGCACTAAAATTTAGAGTCTTTAAATGTAAAGTTCATGTTCTGTCTTTCCTGTTTTAGCATTGTTAAAAAGAAAAGGATACAGATACTCTAAGCTTAGTTTAGAGAAAGACAACGGAATCCACTGTCTCCACTCTTTACTCCAGAATCCGTCAGTTCCAATGACCATCAGTTCTAACAATGACAGCGCCCACAACCATATCGGCTTACTAATTTACCTTTGGGCCATATCGATTACTTTGATTCTTCCACGGATACATAATAAATAGTGATATAAATAGCTTTCCGAAGACTAAGAAAATAATTCTTCAAATCACCAGATCCCGTGTTTATACATAAAACGTTTTGTGTGAAATCCATGAGTGCATTTGTTTGGACCCAGTGAAATTGTCTTGCGTGAAAATGGCAATGGATACTATGGCAGTTGAACTGCCAGACCTCACGACGCATGCACCACAACCCCCAGCAGAAGAGACTTCAGAAGAAAAGTGAGTATATTCAATTCTAGCGACGGCCTGCGGCTTCCCTACCCGGTGGGAATTTCGAATAATTCGGCCTTATTCTGTATAAAATTTTCTGTTTCTGTTATCTAGTATTTTAGCGTGTTTACATACAAAACTGTCTATATCACTTGACAAAATGTATGCAATAGTCAACTATAGATGAATTTTAATTTTTTCCTTGATTCAAGGGTTGATCCCGTAGTAAAAGTTATTTATAACAATGTAACCCTCTTTTGAGCTCCCTTTCGTATGATCTTCTTACATCATTTCATTAATCTCATTAATCAGACGAAGATTTTATTAATCTATAAAATATAATGTGCTATTTCCACCGCACAAAATTATTGGGTTAGACACACAAATGGCACGGAGTCGGGGGTAGTAGTTATAGCTGACGTCACGGGTATTAATGTAACATTACCCCTGGCCCCATGGTGCTAGAGAGCTATTCTCACGCTGGCATTTGGGTCAAGCGCGATATTGATTGTGACATTACTATCTTCTAGGCAAGCGCGCTCCAACCAAGACCTCATAATTAATTGCTTTTTAAGCATGATTGTTGTCAAGCGCAAGCCTATCATGCATTAAAAAAAATTCTAACCAGGCTTAACAGGATGTTGCAGACATTATCTAAATCTTGTATAGTCTTACGCGCCATTTTAAAAAGTAAAGCAAAAGTACGGTTCACCTTTAAAATAAGGATTAAAATAGTGATTTTGTGGTAAATTACAACTTACGTTGCGACATAGTCACTTAAGTGATTTGCTTCTAAATAAAGGGGGGAAAAATAGAAATTCCATACCAATTGCCTAACATTGTTTTCTCGTGGTATAAAAAAGTAAATAGGGAAAGCATTTGTCGTGACAAAACGTCCATGATTTCGTGGCTGCCTCGTTTATTGTTTTTCACTGACAAAGTCGCGAATTGGTGTCAATTTTAACATCCTCGCGGTACTGGGGTAATTATAGTTAAATGGATTTAATTTTAACGTGAACGGTTTCTTGGTAATGAGTATATCTCGCTCTTGAACTTTGTTAATAACCGATGCCCGTGACTTTGTCTGGTTTAGGTTTTCGAAAATCCCGTGGTAACTCCTTGATTTGTCGGGATAAAAGTAGCCTATGTCACTCTCCAGGTCTTTAACTATACCCATGCAAAAAAGGCTAGGTAGGTAGGTACTTACATTTTATACGAATAGATTCAATACTTATATCCAAAAACCGGCCAAGTGCGAATCAGGCTCGCGCAATGAGGGTTCCGTACTACAGTCGTATTTTTTCGACATTTTGCACGATAATTCAAAAACTATGATGCATAAAATAAATAAAAATCTATTTTAGAATGTACAGATGAAGACCTTTCATATGATACCCCACTTGATATAGTCACTCACTTCAAAAGTTGAAAATACTAATTATTGGTTCATGACCACAATTTAATTTTTTTTGTGTGATCTAACCCTAAATTCACGGTTTTCAGATTTTTCCCCAAATGTCAGCTATAAGATCTACCTACCTGCCAAATTTCATGAATCTAGGTCAACGGGAAGTACCCTGTAGGTTTCTTGACAGACAGACAACAAAGTGATCCTATAAGGGTTCCGTTTTTCCTTTTGAGGTACGGAACCCTAAAAATCACGTCGATCCGTTGCTCTGTTGTGACGTGATTGAAGGACAAACCACTAAACCAACAAACCAACGAATAAACACACTTTCGCATTTATAATATGGGTAGTGATTAAACATTTTGTCGTACAGATGTTCTGTTTCACGAAGACCGTTAGGCTATGTTAGTGTGAGTGCACACGTACGCATTGTTATAGTGTGCGTGGCGTTCAGTGTCGACCACTACGCAGTTTACGTTACGCACACAAATGCGATACTGATTTTCCGGGATAAAAAGTACCCTATGTCACTGTCCATGTCTTTACCCATGCAAAAATCACGTCAACGGTCGAACCGTTGCTCCATTGTGATGTAATTGAAGGACAGTGGGCAAGGGTAGTCGAGGATATGGGTAGTGAGGTAGAGACCTATGTGACGTGATTACCGCCACCGCCACCCCTGAACATTTCCAGTGTGCATTTGCTAATGTGCTTGCGGCGATAAACGAGTTGCAAAAAACCAACGCATTAACTTTGTAGACAGATTACCCCATTAAAGCTCTATAAACTTTTAAAGTGGACACGTTTTAAAGCAGACTTATAAAGAACTAGCTGATGCCCGCGACTTCGTACGCGTGGATTTAGGTTTTTAAAAATCCCGTGGGAACTCATCAATTTTCCGGGATGAAAGTAGCCTGTGTCCTTCCCCGGGATATAAGCTAACTGTGTACCAAATTTCATCAAAATCGGTTGAACGGTTAAGCCGTGAAAAGCTAGCAGACAGACAGACAGACTTTCGCATTTATAATATTAGTATGGATAAACATGACAAAGCTTTTAATCTGTAGATCAATACACACACATCACATCAAGTATACCTAGGCTTTGTCTATTATCTGACATGTCGTTAACATAGTCGATATTGCTTGAGTGTATTGAAAGTGTATTGGCTAAGTACATTCTAACTATATGCATGGAACTACGACTATGAATTTAGCTTGCTATCGGCGCCAATTTGTCGGAATCTAGATTTCATTGCCAAATATATTTTTTTTATAAAAAAAATGGCGAGCAAACGAGCGGGCGGGTCAATTACCTCCGCCCATGAACATTTGCAGTACCAGAGGAACTACCAATGCGTTGTCGGCCTTTCAGGAATTTGTTGGTCCACCCCATGAATAACCCCATGTTGTAATCTAATGGGAACACCGCCGCGCCGAAGGGAGTTGATTCCACAGTTTGCATGTGCGTAGAAAAAAGGATCTGGCACAACGGGGGGTCGAAGTGCACCAGGCACCTAGGGTGAAATTGTCTGCGGTGGCGTGTGGTGCGGTTGTAGAAAAAGGAGAGAGAAATGAGATCAAACAACTCTTCAGAGCACTCCCCGTTATAGAGGCGATAGAACACGCAAAGAGAGCTCACGTCTCTGCGGTGGTCCAAGCTTTCCAATTCCAACGAGCCGGTTAGTTTGGGATTTGTAAAAAATATAAGACTAGCAGATATTAAACTTATGTGCAGCATGCATGACTAAGTAGTATTTATTATGAGAACGTGTGAGTGTGTGTTTGTCTGTGTGTGTGTTAGGGTAGGTAGCTGCGTGGGTCGGTGTCATAATATATATGGAAGGAGGTTCAAAGCTACAAACAACTAAAACGTATCAATTAAACGCAGTAGTGACGTGAGGGGGAGAGTGGCGGCTGGCGTGACGCCAGCACAGCGGGTGTGGTTTGTAAACACACAGCCATAAATGCTGAGGCGTAGATATGTTCCAGTGACGCTCCTGAAATATGCCTCGCGAGCAATGCGACTACGACGTAGTCTATACTTCCATCTATACTAATACTACCTTATTTCCGCAACCTTTTACCAACCAACGCAAAGTTATTTACCTTAACTACACAAATTTCAAACCCCTTAGGGGTTGAATTTTCAAAAATCCTTTCCTAGCGGATGCCTACGTCATAATACATATCTGCATGCCAAATTTCAGCCCGATCCGTCCAGCAGTTTAAGCTGTGCGTTGATAGATCAGTTGGTCAGTCAGCTTTTCCTTTTATATCTTTAGATTATAAGGAAGAAAAGTTTGTAAGTCTGTTAAGGAAGTAATCTCTGGAACTACTAAACCGATTTTGAAAATTCATTCACCAGTAGAAAGCTGCATTATTACTAAATGACAAAGGCTATATTATATTTTATTTTTTAAAATTTAAGATCCATACGAATTTTGTGATTGTGGATCGCTAGTTAAATATAAAGGGCTGTGAAAACTGATGTGATGACTGGCATAGTTGCGACATCATATTTCGACCTTAACCTTTCTTCCATGCCTGAGCGCAAAATGCATAAATGTTGACAACTTGGAGAGTGACATAGCCTCTTTTTGTCCCGGATAATCAAAGAGTTCCCATGAGATTTTGAACCTAAATCCACGCGGATGTTTCTTGTGTAAACATAAATTATAAAGTAAACATTGAATGAATAAACAAGTAAAATTATAAGGAAAGCTAACCATAGATCTGATTCATCAATATCACAACACTCAATCAACATCGAAATACATTGTCCGAACAAACTCATACTTTATACATATAAGTTCGGAGCACTGAAATGGATATATACAAGTACGTTGGAAGAGGTGTACATACAAGATGACTGTAATTTCTCATGCCGATTCGAAGCGCCCCATCGAGCGTACCGGGAATTAAAACTGATACTTGTGACAGAGAGTTCAACGTCGTCGTGACAAAGAGTTCTAAATATTATAATAAGTCTTTCCCCGGGATGCAAGCTATCTCTGTATTAAATTTGGTCAAAATCGGTTGATCGGATAGGCCGTGAAAGGCTAGCAGACAGACAGACAGACAGACTTTCGCATTTATAATATTAGTATGGATTTTTAAATATTTGATTTCACGTCACCTACCTAATCAACAGTGGCGTGCTGGTCATAGAGACATAAATGCACTGCTTACCCCAGTTATAATAGCTCAATGCATATTTTTCATTATGACCTGCCAGTAAACAGGTTCTCACCTAACTAATGCCTACCCTGGCTTCAAACCCTGTGCACGCCACTGCTAATCAGTACCCTTATTATAAATGCGAAAGTGTGTTTGTTTGTTGGTTTGTCCTTCAATCACGTCGCAACGGTGCAACGGATTGACGTGATTTTTTGCATGGGTATAGATAAAGGCCTGGAGAGTGGCATAGGCTACTTTTTATCCCGGAAAATCAAAAAGTTCCCACGGGATTTTTAAAAAGATACGCGTACGAAGTCACGGGCATCAATCAGCTAGTACCTGATATTTGACAGATGTCGATTCAGGATCAAACCGAGAGCTCACTCACTCTAGTTCAGCAGACTGCTGCATTTAGTGCCAAAATCTTGAGAAGCAAGTTGCTTCAAAACGGGCCAGCAATCGCAGGTCTAGCGTACTTGGACCTATTAGTAGAGGTCAGTGACGGACGGATAATCACAAATCATGTTTTCTGACGTCACAACTCATGGCGTGACCTTACGCGCTATTCGTTTTGGGATCGCCCGAAATAGCCCAGCAGCGGAAATACTTCGCGCGATCTAAGCGAACGCACATGTTATGGATTTGTGACGTCAAGTTTTCACACACGTTTTTGATCACGTTTCTTTTCCACTCGCTTCATCTCTATTCATCACACAGGGTGGCATTTTGTAATGCCACCTGAAGGGAAATTACTCTTAATACTGTAGATAGAAAATTTTACGCAAAGAAAACATTCCTTTATTTTGAATAGAAAGAAAACTGAAATTTTTTCGATTTTCAAAGATCTTTGAAAATTCGTTTGCCACACCCGGGAATCGAACCGATTAAAATCTGTGAAAATTACAACCTGTACTTTTATTGCATAGATCGCTAGGATCAATTATAACACAATTAAACATACATACCTACAGTCTACACGTGTAGAAAATAGAAACAAAAGTTATTTTTTACTTTGTAGTGGTTTTGGAAGTCGGTTTTTTTTAATTTTTTTTATTATTATATCCTCTACAGTAGGTACACTAATGTTGCCTGGAAGAGGCCGAGCGATATTTGAAGATATTTTAGCGATATTGTACTTGCAAACAGCTTTGTTACATTTCTATTGTTTTGGTGTACAATAAAGAATATTTTACTTTTTTTACTTCCTTTACTTTTAGTGTAATATCATACTGATCAGTAAAATAATGGTGTTTAAATAAGAATAATCCAATAAACGTTTGCTAGTCAGAGGATCCGAATTCCAAAACTTTGAGCTAGCAAAAAATAATGGTTACATTAGATACTTTACAATAATTGGAATTCTTTTGTCATACAGGTTTAAAACTTCCAATAAAATAATTAAAACAACGTTGATAAGTTTAATACCTTTTTTTATAAAGTGTTTTTTTTATTCGATATAATAAAATTAGGTAAGTAAGCACTTACACGTGTAAGTCTGAACGTTAAAATTAGTTAGGCATCATTAAACAGTATTAAAACTATGGTATTACAAAGTATCCATAGAAAAGAGGAATTGGAAAAGTTGACAACTATTAATTTACTTTAATGCTCACTACCATAGTTCACTTTGTATACTGCTTACTTCTAATGGGCCTAGTATTGTAGCCTTTTCAGAAAGGCCTTGGTGATCTTTGGTCAGGGTCTACTGAAATAAGCTTAAAGTAAAAAATATTTTTTAATGGACTAAAAAGGATTGAAACACTCATGAAAAGAAAATATATATCTAACTAGCTTATTCCCGCGACTTCGTCCGCGTGGACCACATAAATTTAAAATCCCTGTGTTACCCCTTTACGGCGGTTACGCACTCATCCGATCCGAGTCCGTGAAAATACGGTCCTTTTTGTTTTGTCATTACATACTACATTTTACATACATAATATTACGTAGCTTATTACATAATATGTCGTAGATATTTTTGTATCCGTATTTTCACGGATTCGAATCGGATGAGTGCGTGATCGCTGTTAGGGATTGAATTTTCAAAAATCCTTTTTTAGCGGATGTCTACGTTATAATAGCTATCTGGATGCCGCCCGATCCGTCCAGCTGTGCGTTGACCGATCAGTCACCGTTTTGTCTTTGGTTTGTCAGATTTTGACAAAAATGGAAGTAGCCCTTGACTGCGATTTCACATGGTGGTAATAACTAATGATGCAGCTCCTCAAGTAGAAGCGCGCGGGCGGCAGTTTTTTTTAAATAAAACCACATTTTTAAACCCCTATTTTAGTTTCCACTATCTACGCGGAATTGCTGGAATCCGGAACGCTTAATCGCTTGGTGGCACGGCTTTGCCGGTAGTGTGGTAACTAACAACAGCCAAAGCCTCTCATCCGACCAGAACAGAGACTGGGATGCCAGCGACTTAAAAAGTTACGTGGGAACTCTTTGATTTGACTCTTTTGATTACTACTCTTCGCTCCGTTGCATCGTTGCGGAGTGATAAATTCTTGAATTGGTCCTGTCGGGATTTAAACCCAGGATCAGGACTAGTAAGACCACAGCGCTCACCACTGCACCAGGGAGGTCAATAAAGGTCGACTGCCATACTAATATTGTCGATTGTCGTCACACTTTTTCCTTATCCAGGCTTTATGGGGGCGGCTTGCATTCGGGTCAAGGGCGAGAATCAATGGAATCGCTTCGAATCGAATTACGTCTCATAAATATTCCCATGACGTTTCAGTTTTATCACTCCGGTTATATTTACTACGCCGCGAATATATAGCTCGTAGCTGCATCGGGAAAATGGGTCAATGGTATTTTTGAAACTGTTTTTATGATGATGAAATTTATTGAATGTTGTTTTGCAACATTTGCTGGGTGGAGGTGGATTGGAATTTTATTTCTAATAAGCTTTCAGGGGTTTCAAATGTATGTAGTCCATGCGGGTGAACTCGCAGGAATAAGCTAGTTTCTATTTTATTATTATTATTTTATTTTACACTTTATTGCACACAACACAAAGTAAACATTGAAAAAACACAATACAGGATCTTAATCTAATAGCTGTAGCATGCAAAGGCGGCCTTATCGCTAAAGCGATCTCTTCCATTCCAAAGCGATTTCTAATATATGTCTACAAAATTTCAGTTTGATATTCAAATTACAACCAGACTAAACTACGTCTGTAGGAAAGCTCTGAGGAGCGCGCTAGCTAGGTTTTCTAGTTTCTGCTTTTAAGAACCTTAGAAAACCCCTTATCTTTTGTCTACATATGACGTATCTGATAAGATGACACTTGAATCACGTTAATTTGGCAATTTTCACCAGATTTTACTGCCTAGCTCATTGTGAAGACAAAGCACAAGGTCGCCCCAGAACATACAAGTCATTACAACGTATTGCATTAAACGGTTCCAAGTCACACTGTATACAATTAATGGCTTTATTGCTATGGTAATGAGAACTACAATCGCGTGCATGTAATGTGTTCCCCATCCGGTATGTAGCGTTTGTTCGTAATTGTAGTCATATAACACGACACTGAACAAACACTCATTAAAATGTTTAATGCGGCCCGGAGAGATTCGGTAAGCAAATATGTAGCAATTTGGTTTTCATTACCAACCGAAATTGTAAACCACGTGTTTTACTTTTTGCGCAACTTGAAACAACTGGGATCAGCAAATATATTAATTAGTGTAAGGATGTGTCTAACAGCGTTTAAAATAAGTGGATGGAAGTAGGCCATGCGTATGTTTGTATAAAATATATAAGATAGATAGTGGTACTGATTTTGAGCAAAACCTACATAATTTTAGAGTATTCGCATACTATTCTTACTAATGTAATATGAAAAGGACAGAAGCAGTTTGACAGTTTTAAATTTAATTTTTGGATGGTAAAACCCGTGATTTTAGCGCACAGTCGAGTCGCGAGCCTACTGTTTAAATTTGGTGCAGTAAAATTTTAGAGTCTTTAAATGTTCGTGTTCAAGTTCATGTTCTGTCCCTTTTTAGCGTTGTTAAAAACACGTATTATGTGCGACGCGATTGAAGGAAAAACCAACAAACCAATACACCAACAAACCAACAAACAAACATACTTTCACATTTATAATAAGGGTTTATTCGAGGATTATGCTAGCAAGCGAGCGAGCATTGATTAAATATAATTGTGTACTAATACGTAGGTAGTTAATTTATTGCTTTATTCAAAGATTCAACCCAGCTACTTTATAGATAAATAGATAAGGATGGAACTTGTGTTCTTGATTACCTATGCGTAGAAATTCTTGTCACATATTCTCAGTAAGGGGTGGTTTATGCCAACACGTGGCTAGCACGGGCCGTGCCACGTACGAGGCGCCGAGTACGCCACACGGTGAAGCATGAACTGCTTCATATAAAATGTTCGTGATGTTTTGAATGCGTGCCTCTCCGCGCCTCGCACACGGCTCGTACCCGCCACGTGTTGGCATAAATCATCCCTAAATCTATGCATAAGTATTCTATTGTCGACTGTCGTCATCCACGGTGATTTTCCTATTTTATTACAATTAATTCTCGGGAATCAATTCCTTAGATATTTCTAGATCTAGAAAAAGGACAATGATAAGATTTAAATGCTATATGGCTTGGCTAGAATGCCTTCACCAATTTGGCTGTTACTTGCCAAGATGTTACTGGTAGAATATAATATATATATATAATATATATATATAATATATAATATATATATAATGTTTTTTTATTCATGTAAACTTAAAAAAACTACTTTAAGTTTATTTTGAAAGAAATTACTCATGCGTCTAGCGACTTCGTTGGCGTGGACTTTAAATTTTTTGAAAATCCCGTGGGAACTCTTTCATTTTCCAGGACAAAAAGTTGCCTATATCCTTCCTCGGGATAGTGATATAATTTCAACAAGTTCTTTTTTGTCAACAGATATGAGCGTCTGTTGAGACGCGCTCGCAGCGAGGACCTGAGCGAGGTGTCGGGCATCGGCTGCCTGTACCAGAGCGGCGTGGACCGCCTCGGCAGGCCCGTCGTCGTGTTCATCGGCAAATGGTTCCCCATATCCGACATCGACTTGGATAAGGTGAGTGTACTGGGTAACGAACAGACGCGCAAAGAGGCCTTGCATGACATGAAGAGCAGTAACAGTAGAGAGGCGAAACTGTAATACCATTACACGTAATCCATTACCTAACACGATCACACGGTGTATGGTTACTCAACCACTTGATTTACTGCGCGCTATTTTTCTTCATGTCTTAGGGTTCCATACCTCAAAAGGAAAAAAGGA
Source organism: Maniola hyperantus (assembly GCF_902806685.2). Taxonomy (NCBI): domain Eukaryota; kingdom Metazoa; phylum Arthropoda; class Insecta; order Lepidoptera; family Nymphalidae; genus Maniola; species Maniola hyperantus. Next base: position 2,042,964 of record NC_048547.1, read on the forward strand.
ACCCTTATTCGTTGTCTGCCTGTGTGTTATAAGATGTGCTATAAGACCTACCTACGTCCCAAATTTCATGATTCTAGGTCAACTGGAAGTACCCTATAGGTTTTCTTGACAGACACGACAGACAGACAGACAGACAGACAACAAAGTGATCCAATATAACGGTTTCCTTTTTTCCTTTTGAGGTACGGAATCCTAAACACAACAAATAATTATTAGTTTACTAAATCACATACATATAGGTAGATGGTGCTGCCCGTCATTAACTTGAAGTGTTGCACATAATAAAAGTGCTTGTACGATGGTACGGAACCCTTCGTGCGCGAGTCTGTCTCGCACTTGGCCGGTTTTTTTTCTTTTATCATCGCCTACCTTCGCATAGGCGTCTAGCCTATGCCTATGGCTTCTACGTCGCAGCCATAGCAAAAAGACACTTAACGGTGAACCCACAGGCATGCAGGTTTCCTCACGATGTTTTCCTTCACCGTTATGGTTCCTTCCTCGCTATGGTTTTGTTCAATCGGGCGATTTACTATATGTAGGTAGGTAATATAACGATACACTTAAGTACATCAATAAACATGAGAAAAGCGCTCTAGTTCAAGACTTTTACTAAAGCCATCTGAACTTCAAAATAGTTGTTTCGGCAGACCACCCATATTGCCAGGGGCTAATATTTGTCATCATCATCATGATGAACCCATCGCCGTCCCAGTACTGAGCACAGGTTTCTCCGAAATGAGAAGGACTTAGGCCATTGTCAAGTGCGAATTGGCAGACTTGACACACCTTTAGAACATTACGGAGAACTTGCAGATGTTGTAAGCCGTAATTTTAAAGTCAAAGTCAAATAGTTTAGTACACTTTTTGATGATCGGTTGTTGGATTTGTAAGATGATATAGTGGTGATAATTTTTACGCGAACTTACAACTAGCTTTACTTTTAACTTCGCGTAAAAAATATTTCGAGGGTTCCAAACACCCCCAGGTCTGAGCAGAGCCCACAACAAACTCAGCCGGGTATTCTTTTTACTATCCCCACTTTACAAAATCACTTATTATGAGGGCAATTTAGCCCTCATTTATCTGAATTTAAAAAAAAAAAACCCCCCTTACTCTGTGCTCTAACTGTGCTCTGTGTACTAAGCTGTTTCCTTTCCAGGCGCTGTTGTATCTAATCAAGCTGCTGGACCCGATCGTGCGAGGAGACTACGTGATCGCATACTTCCACACCATGGCTTCCTCGAACAACCATCCTCCCTTCTCCTGGCTTAAGGAGGTCTACACCGTGCTGCCTTACAAGTAAGATTCCTTTTGTTTTTCCCTCTTCTCTCTCTCTCTCTCTCTCTCTCTCTCTGTGAGAGCAATCACAGACCACCTATAGCCGGATAGACAGGATTGCCTAAATTGTCTCAAACGAAAACAAATCTCTTAGATATTAGTCTTGTTAGTACCTACTTAAGTTAGTACTAAGTAAGTTAACAGGCTGTGATAGCCTAGTGATTAGGATTTTTTCACAATGTGCATAATCTGCTTGTATTGTTACTTAATGTGTTTACCTCGTAGGTACGTACTCAAAACAATGATTTTACAAATTACTCACCTACGACATGACGTCCGGTAGTTCCGTGACTCACGCTTAGTTTCAATAACTAGCTATTTGCAGCAACATATTAAGGCGTATTAAATATTATATTGCACTCTGAGTGCTGGGCTGAGTCATATATCTAAATATATATCTTGCCAATTTGTGGGCGTGTTACTGTTACAAAATACATCTACCTATGTATACTAATATTATCAAAAGATAATATTAGTAAATACAAATACCTACTATCGGCACGCAAGAGGAGGAGGGAGAAGGATGACCGATCATTATTATTACTAATCCTCAGCCGACATCAGGATGCAGTAATTCAACAGAAGCTACTTTAATCAATGATCTTTACAATAATTAGTTCTCAACATTTTAAACAACCTATCGGATAAGTCTGGATCTACTTTCTCAATGAACCAGGCCGCATATGTGAACTAACGATATTCTTGTGTTATCAAATTACATTAATTATCCTCAATTACAATCATTGTAACTCTCACGTATCGCACATGGAAACCATCAACGCAACACAACCAGATCCCTAACCTAACCCTACCTAGGTCGCCTCCAACCACCCCTCACAGCGACCCCTCCCCTCACTCAAAACTAGCTAGCCTGAGCTAAACACTACCTCATGTGATTAGGGCGCAATTACCATTGCAACCTCTCAATCAAATCACGACCTATTCCATTATCTAATCATCTCAAGATAATCTACCACTGGTTCGGAATGCCACAGCCTACTGCAAGAAGAACCAGCAGGAATCTCGCGTAGCATCTTAACTCAATCATCAATCACAACTTTATGAACACTCTTTAAAGGATCATTGCATTGACTCTCCTACGATCTAAACCAGATCATATTATTGACTTCTCTTTACTAATTCACAATATTGTAATAGCTCTACCTTCTCCACTCTGTGCACATCTACACATCTTGCGTCACGCGCCACGACCACTGTCCACCCACGTATGCGATCACCACAGAAACCAGTAGGGCGATTGTCTAAAACCTGCATCAATCATTATTACAATCTCAATTGTTCTGATTGGCTGAATTTGTGCGATTCTTGTTGCAACAATGCATTGTGGCCAATAGTGAGCGAGCATTAACCAATCAGAGATGATTACGATCGTGACATTGTAGCTGTCAAACAACCGCGGTAGAGTCACAGGTAGAATGCAAGCTATTCGATCTCGTGGGCAACTCATTGTCTAATCCATTTCAACATTACACAAGAGTCATCAATGATTCTTTACCAAGCGGGTCATTCCAGCATCAACCAATCAATATTCCATATCATAACCACACCAATATTAATTACACTACCAGCCATCTCCGATAATGATTATTCTAAGCTAATCCTAAGCTAATATTATGATAAATTGCAAATCTTGTTCTTCTTGGAAATCCCGGGTTCGATTACTAGATACGTGAACTAATAATAATAATTAATATTAAATGTATTTGTTTTCTTTTTCAGATATAAGAAAAACCTGAAAGCATTCTACATTGTACATCCCACGTTTTGGACAAAAGTGAGTGCCTGATACCTTTTTTGTTTTATTAATTTAAAAATATTCGATAAGCAATTTAAGATGTGGTTGATATTGAGTTCCTACCATCAACAGTTTAGTGTTGATCGTAATCAATAGTTTAGTGTTGTTGATAGTAATCAATAGTTTAGTGTTGTTGATCGTAATCAATAGTTTAGTGTTGTTGATCGTAATCAATAGTTTAGTGTTGATTGTAATAAACAGTTTAGTATTGTTGATCGTAATCAATAGTTTAGTGTTGTTGATCGTAATCAATAGTTTAGTGTTGATTGTAATAAACAGTTTAGTGTTGTTGATCGTAATCAATAGTTTAGTGTTGTTGATCGTAATCAATAGTTTAGTGTTGATTGTAATAAACAGTTTAGTGTTGTTGATCGTAATCAACAGTTTAGTGTTGTTGATCCTAATCAACAGTCTAGTGTTGTTGATCGTAATCAACAGTCTAGTGTTGTTGATCGTAATCAATAGTTTAGGGTTGATCGTAATCAACAGTTTAGTGTTGTTGATGTAATCTATAGTTTATAATATATATTTACAGCCGCACACAGAGTCGCTTAATCGTTAGTTAAGGCATTCCTTATCCATACTAATCCATGACTTAAATAACGATTAAGCGACTCTGAGTGCGGCCGGTAGTCTCACTAACAATTTGCACAACAGGGCCTGGTAGAATGTAAGGTTCACATTCTAGCGAACAAACAATTATTTATTTACAAAACTAATTGATATGTGCACTCGTTCCTCAGATGATGACGTGGTGGTTCACAACATTCATGGCGCCGGCAATTAAGGCCAAAGTCCACACCCTGCCCGGCGTGGAGTACCTCTACTCTGTGATGGCGCGCGACCAGCTAGAGGTGCCCGCCTTCGTCACCGAGTACGACATGACGGTGAGTGGTCACCATCTTCTTCTTCTTCTTCTTCACTCTGGGCTGGTTTCCTCACTTAAACGTTTCCGTCGGTGTGGTCACCATGTTGGTTAACCAAATAAATTACAATTATTAATTTATTGGTCTCCCAAATCTTTAATTATTAAGTACAATCAAATGGTGTAGAACATTGACCCAAAATCGAATCGGGGCCACCCCGATTGCCATCTCGACCTGTCGCGGACTATATATATGGAACCCTAAAAGAGCGAGGTTCGACTCGCACTTGGTTGGTTTTTCTTTTATTATTACTAATTTTTAGGGTTCCGTACCACAAAAGGAAAAACTGAACCCTTATAGGATCACTTTGTTGTCTGTCTGTCTGTCTGTCGGTCTGTCAAGAAACCTACAGGGTACTTCCCGTTGACCTAGAATCATGAAATTTGGCATGTAGGTAGGTCTTATAGCAGACATTCGGGGAAAAAATGAAAACCGTGAATTTGTGGTTACATCACACAAAAGAAATTAAATTGTGGTCACGAACAAATGTTGCTATTTTCAACTTTCAAAGTTAGATTACTTTATCAAGTGGAGTATCATATGATAGGGTTTTACTTGTACATTCTAAAACAGATTTTTATTTATTTTTTGGCTTAATAGTTTTTGATTTATCGTGCAAAATGTCAATAAAATACGATTGTAGTACGGAACCCTCAGTGCGCGAGTCTGACTCGCACTTGGCCGAGTTTTTTTTGATAGAAATAATAAAATAAGCTACTTCTGTTCCAGATAAACGGTCTCCACTACTTCCAGCCCGACACCAGCAGCACGTAGACCGCAGCGCGCCGCCAACTCTATGCTCTATGGTTATTTTATACTTTATAGTTCATACCGTAAACACGTATTACACTCTATGGATCTATATCCGATAACATTTTTTAAGTTGTTCACAGACTTCAAAAGGGCTAGAATCCAGGCAATTTAAAACTTTTTATGTTTGCTTTAGCCGAATTAGTCCTTAAAATTACTCGTTCATGCGTCTGATATAATAGAAGTGACTGACCGAATTCGGCCTAATCCGAAATCAAAATGTCTGTCAGTTACACATATGAAATAACACATTTATTTCTAAATTCTTGAACATGCTACTTTTAGCAATGTACTAGAAATGGATCATTTCACAGGTAGCATGTGTACAAGAGATGGACCATTTCATAGGTAGCGTGTGAAAAAGCACGTGAAAAATGCTACTTTTAGCATGTACAAGAGATGGACCATTTCATAGGTAGCGTGTGAAAAAGCACGTGAAAAATGCTACTTTTAGCATGTACAAGAGATGGACCATTTCATAGGTAGCGTGTGAAAAAGCACGTGAAAAATGCTACTTTTAGCATGTACAAGAAGAGATGGACTATTTCATCGGTAGCATGTGAAAAGTCACGTGAAAAATGGTACTCTTAGCATGTACAAGAGATGGACCAATTCACAGGTAGCATTGAAAAATCTCGTGTAACGCCGTTTCATAAGTAACACTTGGTACCTTACTTAATAAAGTAGCCTGTGAGAAATCACGAAGCAAAATCTCACAAAGTTATTACATTTGATTTCACGTGGCATGGCCATCGACCCGAGCTAAAGAGCTTGCAAGCGAGAACACTCGCATCGCTGCGTTCAAATCGAAGTAACAAACATCCATATTTTCACATTAATAATATTAATAGGATTAGGACTAGATTAGGTTTTTTAGGATCATTGGGATACACGAAAATATCGATCGGTCGGTCACTGCATAGCACGCGAGTTATGTGCGGCTTAAATTTACTTTGTTAGGAATTACGAAAAAGGCAATAATTGAAAGCTCATTGAATACGTAAAGTGAATAATTATTGTCGCGGCCTAGAAAGCTAGTCTTTCGGTGCGTTTGACCGATTTTTAACACCTGTGTTCTAAATAAATCAAACCATTTACTTAAAATAGTATATAATTTGATTCATCAAAAGTCCCGCAAATCGCTAATGCGCGTGGCCGCCGTTTTAGTGACGTCAGCACTAGACTGAAGTTTCAACCTTTGCTTTCCCCACCGTAGTGCAGCGTATAAGTCCCGCATATTGCTAATGCGCGTGCCCGCTATTTAAGTAACGCATTTTAGCACTAGACTGAAGTTTCGAGCTGATGGCATATTTTTATTTCGGCCTGTCGTCAAAATGACGTCATTTTGATGTTAATTAGACATGGTTCCAGCGCGATAGCAATTTGCGGGACTTATACTGCAGCTTTTTGCTCATGTCGTTTGCCGCGCTGGTATTTGTTTAAGATGTTTTTGATATTCTTACGTAGTTTTTTTTTTAAACAATAAATTCTCCAGTTTAAAACCGGTCGAACGCACTATACAGTTTATGAGAAAAAAAATGTAAATTCATCATATTATGCTCTACTTACGTCTAAACGCTGGATGATGTCATATTATTTTCATACAAATGGCGGCGTATTAGGCCATTGTTAGATTACATTTCCTTAGGTGACTTGTATGGTAGGTACCTAATTAATTGCAGGTAACTTTTCGGAGAAAAGCGTAAGTGCCGGGCAATAGCGCGTCGCTTACGACTTTCTGCGTTGAGTTGTCAACTTTTAAGTCATTTAAGAAAATATAGATTGTAAAGTGGAATTTCTATACAACTTTGTTACACTGAAGGATAAGAGTGGGTCGTCATTTTTTTAAACTCCGTGTCAAAAGGTGCGTAAAGCCCGCACCAAAACCTATATACACTATGCGGCCGAAAGTAATGTACATCGACCTTTGGAAGGAGATAGCAGATTTGTAGAGCGTTATCCCTGTCGTTGAGACCGACAAAACGTCATATAGGTAGGACAGAGACAACGCTCTACAAAAGCCGAAATGTTAAGAAAGTAATGTACATCGGCATTCTAAAGGCCGATGTACATTACTTTCTGCCACGTACTGTACCAAGTCTGTCGCTGTGCGTATGTTTCGCACACATACAAGCGTACGAATTCGTCTTCACTTTTTAAATACAATTTGTATGAGCTTTGTCTATCTAGAATTTTATAATATCTTTGAAGAAGAAGAAGAATAATAAATATTTCTAATCTGTTACGTCTACTTTTGTATGGAATATCTGTGGAAACAGCATGCAGCATTCCCCAGTTCAGTGAAATGGAATGCGTTTTGAATTTTTTTGGCAATCTTCCGCACTAAATCTGACTCTATATCAATCAATTAACCAATGAAAAGATTCTAAATGGTATGTTTATTCACCATGTCAAGTGTCAACCCATCGTCGGCCCACTACTGAGTACAGATCTCTTTAGAAGAAAGTTGTAAGGTTATGAAAATTCTTGAATTTGAAAATTAAAATACAAAAAAGTCATAGAAAAGCTGTATAGAAATTATACAACAGATTATATTTTTAAGTGTTTATTATATTGTACACAATCTCAAAACTGGCAGGACTAGTATTGCTATCCTTTTCCATTGACAACAGAGTGAAAAAGACAGCACTATAGACAGTGGCGTGCACATACTCCGAAGCAAGGGTAAGCATTAGTAAGATAGGCCTTAGATACACCTTATATAGACCTATGGAATGGCAGGTCATAAAGAAAAATGTCGTTTCAACTAGGGTAACCAGTACTTTTATGCCTCTATGAATTGCACGCCACTAACTATAGACCTAGATATAGATCAGCAAATAGATCTGTGAATTTTGTTTTTAGAGATTGTGTACAACAGAATGGACACATTGTTGGTTATAAATTGTAATTTTAGTATTAGTGGTGCATTTTTATATTACGTAAGTGAATGATGAGTGAATATTCGTGTTCTTAGCTTGTAAATTAAGTAATTAAGGCAGGTTTACATTAAAACAGTGGCTGAATCTAGCGCTCCATGTCACTGTTTCAATCTAAACCTGCACTAACATTGTACTCGATACGTAAACTTACAGTTCACATCACGAAATTTGAAAACTTACATAATTATTATGAGTTCGCACATTTCGGCAACGTTAATAAATATCGAGTATCGAAAGTACGAAACGTCAGAGTAAAATAGACCCCAACATACTTGTTATAAGGTTCAAATTCGTCTCTGAACCTACAGCCTACGCCACCAAGCGGAAAAATTATAAAATCAAAATTAGTAACACTGAAAAAACGACTGTAAAACTATTAACTTCAGTTACGTTTTACTCTGACTTCATTATATAAAATGTACAACTTTTTCAACTTTCGTGATGTGTCATATAACTTTCTATTTCATGTCAAGTTTTCTACATTACTAAGAAAATTCTCTAAAGTGTGGCACAGATAAAATCAAGATATAAGTTTCTATTTATTTTTTTGCTTGTGACACTTGTCGCATAATTTAAATAATTACATAAACTCGAAAATACGAAACAGGGTCAAACTCATTTTTTTAAATCCCTTTCATTACATTTTTATTTTTCTTTAATTTTATACTTTAATATTATGTTATTAATAATTTATTAATAACATAATATTAAAAATATATGCTCGCTTACGCAAATTAAGAGCAATAATGCTGTGTCTACACTAGCGATCAGGATCATTAGATGTCACAACTCACAATATAATGTTAGCATGGGAATCGCATATACAGTAAAATTTAAAGCTAGCCTTATCTAATTACTATACAAATCATACCCGCGCGGAAAGGTGCCAAGAATACTGGCTGCATTCCGCGCTGGACAGTCAGGCTGATCCGTTGCGCAAGAAATGAGCCAGCCCTTGTGTCACCTGATGAGGTGTATGTCATAATGTAGGAAATAAAAAATATTGTAAAATAATTTTATAACATTCACGAAAACTTAAATAGTTATATATTTTAACTACTGGTCATCGGCTGGTGCTAGTATTTTATTACATATTTTTAACCGACTTCCAAAACAGGTTCTCAAATCGGTGCATATATTTTTTAAATCCAACAGTTTGTTAGTATTGTAAAAAGTCAATGTAAATAGTTCAATGTTAGAACAGAGATTTTTGACGCTTTAGTGATACTTTGATAGGTATTATAAATATAGGCACATAGTCTAATAGGTAGTACCAACCTGTTTTATTATATTCAGAATAGTGGATTTTTAATATAAAGGTGCATCCAGACTATATATACTTAGCATATTTTTATAACTTTTTTCGGAAGTTTAGACATGCTATATATTTAAACAATGGCCCCGATTCTCTAGTCTCTCTCTGAACTAAATTTAGAGTATCTGCATCCTTTTCTTTTTACTAATGCTAAAAAAGGAACGGAACAATCACGGGTTTTACCATCTAAAAATTAAATTTAGAAATGTCAAACTGCTTCTGTCCTTTTCATATTACAATAGTAAGAAGAGGGTGCGAATACTCTAAAATTAGGTTGTGCTTAGAATCGGTGCCAGTGTGCAACAATATATGATCTGAACGCACCTTAGAAAAATACGTTTGGCTATATTTTTTGGTGCATAACAAACACCACTGCCAAGTATTGTTAAAGTGCTTTAAGCATATTATATAAACAAATATAATATTATGCACCGAGTAGAAATTTACTCGATAGAAGCATACTATGCTACTCTGCGGAATTCCATGACATATAAAGAAAGCTTTCTTTACCATAATCCGCATAAAATATTCGGTGCATAGTGATAAGGTATAGTTCTCGAAATTTCGCAGGTTTTTTTTTTTCAAATAATGTTTATAACATTTTTATAACACTTAATAACAAAAATTAAATGTGCCACAAAATATTTAAAAAAAATCGTTTTTACACAAAACATGAAACTTAATATTGCAAGACAAAACTCATGCTGTCCTTTTCTACAGTGAACCGCGCGACAAGGATAGTATAAAGTATTACTCTAAGGAGTACCTACATAATATTCAACGAACCTGTAAGTACTTTCACAGCTTTGTGTTAAACGTTTATAATGAGAGTATTAAGTGTTAAACACTATGTTATGTAATTGTTAAGATTTTGAATACTTACCAATATTTTTTAACTACATATTAAGATAATATCTTTCCAAAAATAAAAACAAATACATTGACCGCAATGAAAACAAGAAACTTTCAAAACTTAAATATACCTAACTTATTTGATGAGTAGGTACCTAAAGAAAGAAAGAGGATCATTTCAAAAAATATGTAAGTGCCTCACATTATAGTTACTAAAAATACTTATATCCTGAAAAATTTAACTGAATTTATTTTTACTTTCTAATTTTTGTCCAAAATTAATATTGTGCATCATTGCATTATGAAATCATCATATTTAACAAAAAATAGCATCTAAAAGAATATTGATTTAATCTTTTTTTTAATCATTGAGTATCAATAATCTAAAAGTAAATACCTACTTTTAGATTAATTAATCACAAAATTTTGCGTAAATGACCAGCCAGCAATACTTTGTCTTGTTTTCATTGTCGGTCACACCAGTAAACTACTAACCACAAAGGCTTTAGGTGTGAACCTCGTGTTACTTTATAAATGTCCACAAAGTCTGTAAAGCTGCTATGGGTTTTGAAAAACACTTAGGTACTCGCTAGCGTCTGCGTGAAGTATATTTTGCATAACATATTTACATATTCAAGCATATCAATCAAACAAACAATATTATAACTACAATTTCAATGTCCCACACTCGAATACTGAAAAAGTATCTTAAATCTTTAGGATCTGTAGCTTTATTTGACACACTTCACATTTTTTCAGACATCAGAGAACCCCTTAATATAAATATTAATTTGTCATAAAAATGTAGATGCTAGCGAATATACTTACCGTTGCAAAACTCATAATAGCTCTAAATTCTGTTGTTGAGTTTGTTGTAGAAAAGAGGATATTATGTATAAGTATTTTAATGCTAATATAGGAGTTATTTGAACAATGTGATGCGGTAAAAGTTGGTTAAGTTTCATATTTTATAACGAAATTATTAAGCTATGTAAATATTTAACAAAAACACAAAATAAAGTTATTAATTTACTAAAAATGTTGCATTTTTATTTACACCTCTAGTTAAAATGACTGTACAGCAGGCGTAAAGTGGTCGGGAATCGGGATGTCTACGCGTGGATTTAGTATTGGTGGCTATATTTAGCACATATTAGGTACTAAAGTACCATTCGTGGCATTATTAATACATACAGGCAGATACAGGGTACCAGAACGCTGGCAAAAACGAAGACAGGTGATTGTACCGATGATTACTGATATGTAAGAGTTTACGATATATTGCAAATAAAACATCAGTGTATAATCATCATGATCAATCAATCGTCCATCGCCGACCCACTACTGAGCACGGGTCTCCTCTCTGACTAAGAATGGTGTAGGCCACCTCTGCCACACTGGCCCAGTGCGGATTGGCACACTTGAGAACATTATGGGGAACTCTGTCATGGATTCACAGATTTGAGAACATTATGGGGAACTGTGTCATGCCAGTTTCCTCACATTGTTTTATTTCACCATTGAAGCAAGTAATATTTAATTGCATAAAAGTTAAAACGCACATAACTCTGGAAAGTTGGACATACATGTGCGGGATGGAACTCCGAATAGAAGGCGTCTTAACAAGTAGGCTATCAGCATTTTTTTAGAAGTGTATAGGATGCTATTAATCATTACAATGCAATTGGGCTATTCAGATCAAAAAAATAGGTCAAAAGTATAATAAAGATGAATAAAACTATGCTATTCAAAAAAATCACATTTATTTCTCAATTTAAATAATAAATACTAAAAACAACTGCTGTAATACTGATACAAACACTATTTAGAAATATGCAGTCTATTTATCACATTAACAAAAAAGTTGAGGGCTGGGTACTTATTCGACGCTGACATTAGAGTGACTTTGGTCACAGTTAACACATTTGATAACAAGTAACCACCGATAGCTCCTAAATAACATGGTATTGGCCATTGCTGCCACGGGGTGTTCCAGTCCAATGGAATTACCACAGCACCAAGCCAAGCTCCACAGATTGTCATCAAAGCGTTATTTACCAACATAGCGATTATTGTGTCTCTGGAGAAGTTTTTAACACCAAATAAAAGTTGCATCGCTGATTCGACCCCTGAATGTGCTATTAACGGAAATATAGTCAACAAAGTCAGTAGACAAGACAACATTAACGTCCCATCATGATTCTCTAACACCGGAGCGCCGAACAGGATTATAGCCACAAAAAAACAAAACACAACTCCAAAGAAGAATACTACAGATTTCATAACCTCGCTAGCACGGTTTTTACTCTTCTTCTTAACTTGGAATTCATTACTAGAGTTCAGGTAAAATGATTTCATCAACTCTGCCAGAAATATAAGAACCAGGATATAAATTGAGGAGGCATTCCCAACAGAATACAGTAGACCCTTGTAAGATATCACAGTCACAATGCTCGGCAGATAAATGCATGTTAACAGACTGGAAATAGTAACTCTTCGCAGTTCTAAATTATTGTTCAACGAAAACATCGTTATAATAGCAAAAGTTACAACTTTATCTCATATTATTCCTTTGGAATAAATTATTTTAAATTGAAAATTAATTTTATATTCCTTTTTATTTACAATTTTTGTGCAACATTAAACATCGACCCATCAAATAATGTCAAGTTGACATTGACAATGAATTATGATTAAAAAACCACAGACAGAATAATCATTCATCCAAGCAGAATATAATTTTGATTTTTAAATGTTGGCTAAAACGAACATCTGTTTTGTCTTTTTAAATAGTCGTATTGTAATTGGATGCAGTGCACAAGAGCTTTTACAAAAAAAAAAAACATGCAACACAGCTGTGAAATTGACAGTTTCGCAAAAAGATAGCAACATTCATAAATTTGTCACAATGTTTTGACATTTCGGATTCAAAATAAAAATTTTACGTGGACTGGAGTCGAAAGTATAGGAAAACCATTTATCCAAACATAATCGATATGACGACACGTACTTTATAAATGAAGGCTGTTGTGTTTCGAACCACCAGTCACTAACGTAACCTCGGCGAGACGTTCGGCTACAGTGGGAGCCAATGTTGTACGTGCGGAGCATCCAAAATCGTATAAACACTGTTCTATATACTTGTGTCGTAAGTGAGTGTCATCGATTACATAAAATGCCTTGCCCATTCCTAGGATCAATGAATCAAGGATTCGTGAGGAATTACGGCAGCGTGCTACTCAAACAATATGGGAACCTGTGCCCGATCCTCTCCCGAGGCTTCCGCTCCCTCGGGGTCGACGAGACCAAGTGCCCTTTCATTCAGGACAACTCGATCGTTTCCGAGGCTCCGAAAGAAATGACCGAGGACATCAAGGAGAGCGTGCCCACATACCAGTACGACAAGTTCTTCAGTGAACAAATCAACGCCAAGAAGAAGGATTACTCGTACCGAGTGTTCAGGAAGGTGTCTCGTCTCGCGGCGGAGGGTATGTATCCGCAGGCGCTGGAAGGAGCCGAGAACCGGCGCGTGACGGTGTGGTGCGCCAACGACTACCTGGGAGCGTCGCGCCACCGCGCCGTGCAGGACGCGGCCGTCTCCGCCATCCGCGCCTACGGCACGGGCGCGGGCGGCACGCGCAACATCGCGGGCAACTCCCAAATGACTGAAAAACTCGAAGCCGAAATCGCCAAACTCCACAAGAAGCCTGCCGCCCTCATCTTCAGTTCCTGTTTTGTTGCAAACGATGCAACTTTGTCCACTCTAGCTAAACTCATGCCAGATTGTATCGTCTACTCGGACGCGGGCAACCACGCTTCCATGATCCAGGGGATCAGGAACAGCCGGGCTCCCAAACATATATTTAGGCACAATGACCCCAACCACCTTAGAGAATTGTTATCGGCGTCGCCGGCCGGTGTACCGAAGCTAGTCGTTTTTGAGACTGTCCACTCCATGAGTGGAGCCATTTGTCCTTTAGAAGAAATGTGTGATATTGCTCATGAGTATGGGGCCTTGACCTTTGTGGATGAGGTGCATGCTGTGGGGTTATATGGAAAACATGGCGCAGGCATTGCGGAGGAGAGAGGTCTGGAGCACCACATAGACATTGTGTCTGGAACTTTGGGTAAAGCCTTTGGCAATGTTGGCGGGTACATTGCTGGGTCCAGTCTTCTCATTGATACCATCCGGTCGCTCGCACCTGGGTTTATTTTCACCACAGCACTTCCTCCGCCAACTTTAGCAGGCTCCTTGGCAGCTATACGCCTTCTGGCCAGCGAGGAAGGAAGAAGTATGAGAGCGAAACACCAAGGAATCGTGAGATACTTAAAACTATCTTTGCTCATCGCTGGTCTTCCTCAAATGCCATCCGTGAGTCACATAGTACCTGTGCCGATAACTGGCGCAGACAAGGTCGCCCAGGTGGCAGAGTCCCTGATGAAGAGGGGCCATTACGTGCAAGCTATCAACTACCCGACGGTGGCTCGGGGGGAGGAGCGCTTGAGGTTCGCGCCGGGGCCTCACCACACGCCAGAAATGATAGACAGCCTGGTCACTGCCTTGATTGAATCATTCCATGAAAATAATATCAGGTTCGACCAGTTTATGGTGAACGGCGCTTGCAGAGAGTGCAGTATGGAGTACAAGGTCGACATCGCGTATGAAGAACCATACAAGTACACCATGATCGCTGCATAATTTATTGCATATAAAATTGAAGAATGCTTCTCTAAAGACAGATTTACATTTTGTTAGTCACCAAATCAAAAAAACTTGTCAGACTCGTTAGTTGATTTAAATTAAAAATAATAAGCAAACCTTGGTTAGCTTCACTGACCTAACTTGAAACACGTCAATGCTAATGAAGTACTAAACTAATAAAATTAAGTCAGTACAGCATTCGATTCCATGTAAACAATGCGTATCAGAAATATCACAGGTATTTCGGTTTCGATGACGGCAAGTAAAATCGAAGTTACTGGTTCTATGTAAATCTGCCTTAAATCTATGTGCAGGCAAAAAATGACAAAAAATATGTTAAAATATTGCAAATTTTATTTCAGTTGTTATTTTACGGTGTGGTTTTATGGTAGGGATAAATAAAAATATGGTATTATTTACTTGGTTGTATCATTTATTTCCTGTACATCTGTGCATTGCGGTTACACTTCTACCCGTCTTTTAATCCATTGATCTCACCCCTGTTATGTACATGATAACTGAAATTTATTCCGATAAGTTTACTTTAGTTCTTTTGAAAATCCTTAGAATGTTGGAACACTGTTAAATTACATTTTGATATATTTGTTGAGCAAATAATTTATTATTACTGGCTAAAATTACGGTACTGTCGTGTCCGTCAAGAAAACCTATATGGTACTTCCCGTTGATCATGAAATTTGACAGGTAGGCACAAGTAAAGGAAAAAATCAAAAGCCGTGAATTTGTGGTTACATTACAAAAAAATTAGAATGTGGTCACAAAAAATTAATTAACTAAATCACATTAGCTTACAGTGTTCTACATAAAAGTGTCAGGTAGATATAGATATCTTGTGCGATGGTATGGAACCCTTGGTGTGCGAGTCCGACTCGCACTTGACCGGTTTTTTTTTAAGTCTGTTAATAAATACGGCGTAAAAATCGGTATTAGGGGTGCGGGATTCGATATCCCCTCTCTTGGTAAAGATGCGCTCTGACCAATACACCTATTCACTTAGTCCCAGTACTTGATAACGCCGTCCCAGCCCGCGGTCAGCAGTCTGCTTGGCTCGTGCGGGTGCCACAGGGAGGTGATACACACGCCGTCATGCGCCTTCCATTTCTTGTAAAGCTTCGTCGTCTTCCAGTCCCATATGTAGCACTTACCGTCTGCATCGCCCGACACGAGGTAACTGCAACAAAGGAACACTTGAGTTAGATCTCATCGCTGAGGATGTAAACTCTTTCCGTTAATCAGACAATGGCACGAGTTTTATTGGGATAATAATGTGATGGGTTTTCAGATCCTTTCCTATTTTAAATAGCATAAATTGATCTCTATCAGAGTAAACTAGAGCGAGGAAACTCGGTTTGATCCTGAAATCGACATTCTGTCAAATATTAATTAGGTTAGGGAGGGGTGAAATCAAAAATAGTTTCATAGCCTACCTCATGATCAACCTATCGCCAGTTTACTACAGAGTACGGGTCTCCTCTCAGAGAGAAGGGTTCTGGCCATAGTCTACCACGCTGACCATGTGCGGATTGGTAGACTTCACACATCTTTAAGAACACTATGGAGAACTCTCAGGCATGCAGGTTTCCTCACGATGTTTTCCTTCACCGTTTAAGCAAGTTTCACCTAGCGTCAAATAAATATAGGTAACATTTGACGCCTACCAGTGTAGGTAAAAGGCTCGACGTTTACCTAGTTACAAGTTTCATAACTGGCGTGAGCTGCGCCTCTACCTCTACCCGCTTCAGGCACATTATATAGGTAGGTTCCAGATTCCGTGTTAGTACAGAACTATCACTAAACCTATCTTAGTACTTATTACTAGCTTAACTTAACAACTTTCTCCCATACACAACACAAGTTGAACGCAATTTTCTCGCCCGTAAACAACAAATGCGCGAATACAAAATCTTATTTTCTCGATTTTTCTTTCGATTCGCTGCCGATGTAAACCGACCCTTAATTTTTGCACTAATTTAAAACCGGCTTTTCATTTATTAGACTATATAGAACGTGAATTATTGGTGTTCGCAAAAAGCCCATATAGGCAGGTAGGTATATCCTTCACGCAAATCGATTTTCGAAATCTTCACGGAAAACGTAAATACATGAAATTGAAAATTTTCCACCTCGGTATTAAAATAAATCCTACGTAAGGTATTGTTAATAATTCATATTGCATATTATTGGTAGTATACTGATAGCTCATCTAGAGTACTATTATAAAGAGGAAAAATTTGTTTGTTTGTTTATTTGTAATGTAACTCTGAAATTAGCTACTAAAAACATGTTTTGTTTTTTCAAAACTTTTTTCCAACCCTGAGTAGAGTAGACATCTCCCATGTGGACTAAATATGTATCATTATAAATGTAAAAGTGTGTCTATCTGTCGATCCGTTAGTGCGTAACCTTTGCGCAATTAAACTGTAAGCATATATAATAGTAATGGTAAATCAAATTAGTTGACGATTCCAAAGCACTTGTAAAAGTTTACTTGAATAAAAATATATTCTATTCTGTTCTATTCTATTCTATACAAAATGATCATATTTTCATTTATTTGTTTCAAGTTTTAACTCGATATAAAATTTTCACAGTAATGCTGATTCATTGTGATAATCAGCGTGAATTGCTACTTATGGAAGCTTTTTATTTGCAAACTATAAATACAACTATGATATTTCAATATGTTTTTGGGTGTTTAATCTAAATTCGTCATGAAATAGAAACACTTCGATTGGAGGATTGGACTTACTTACATATTCTTTGAAGAAAATATACGAAACTGCTCAAAATATGTTTTTTTTTTTTGTTTTAATCGTAAACTAATTAATTTTTGTGTAATTTTATGAAAGCAATTTTCAGAAACACCATGAAATTGTCTTTTATTTATAGTTTTTTAAACGCTATATTAATTTGTTTTTTTTTTGTGCGCTGCGTGCGGTCAACGTCGCTTTATTGCCATCTCTTTCTCCGTACACTACAGTGAATTTAATTGACCATTCTCACATATTTTTTTGCTATGGCATCTTAACGGCGCGGGGGATTACGCACTACACTTCTGTCATCCGAGTTCTATCCGTCATCCGTGAGAATACCAGCGATTATCTACGACATATGTCATAAGCTACCATATAAAACAAAAAGGAACGGACTCGGATCGGATGAGTGCGTAACTGCTGTAATAGGTAAGTACATAATAGTAAACTACATTGAGAATATAATTATATCAGTATTCAGTAACAGTAAGTATGACACATTGGTACTAGATTGAGTAATTATTTAATTTACAAAACAATAAATAACAGTGCACAGTAATTGGACTACTTACATAATTAATTAGGTGTTAAGTCGTAATCAACAACTAGTAAAAATGTAATCGTGATAATTAATTAGGTACGTAAACTTAAAAATCAAAGCTACGAGAGTAAGAAGATCAACTGCTCAAGCTGTCGCCACCCTGTCCCCTATATGGTCGCTCCTATGCATATCTACATTAGGTACCAATAAAAAGACAAAAACTACTACTATACCTACCTACTTAAAGTCTTGGAACACAAAAAATATTAGTGCCAAGCGATACCGTCTGTCTCGCAAATTGTATGTTTGGCCTCGCGCGGTATTTAGTTAGGTGCAACACACAAGGTGTTTGCGTCAATAAGCACGTTTCACCCAATTACCTATGTTCGAAAGAGGCGGTTACTTAGTCTGTTTCCATCATCGATTTGACTATTTAATTCAGACGGAATGCAAAGGTAATACCTGAAAGCACAAAATGTGCTGAAAGATAGAGGGGAGGACTATCCATACTTATGACTTCAAAATTCAATCTACACGCACGAAACGTTTTGTGTCATCATTCATTCCTCATACGGATGGCAAGGGTTTGGAATACTTTTCCGTGATCTGTGTTTCCTACAAATTAAATCCGGGTATCATTAAAACATGAGTGAATATGCATCTTCTAGATAAACGTGCCCCATCTTCCATCCTGACCATCATGAATTTCCATCAGGTGTGATTGTGGTCAAGCGTGTGCCTACTACTGTCTAGGTAGGTTATCTCAATATATATAAAAGGAAAAGCTAAATATATAGAAATCTGTTAAGTAAATAAAAAACACATTTCTTAAGCAATTTAAATAGCAATTTAATTACTTCTTTGATAAAAATAAATAAAATATTATTTAATTATTTAAATAGGTATTGTTCAATACATTATTATATTGATAGTCGATAGTAAATTCTTCCGTGAACGACGATAGATAAGTACAAGTCGAAATGGTTTTTTGTGAAAATTGTATGCATTTCTTTCAAATTTATTAAAAGTATGCTCCTGAAAAAATCATATTACACAATTGAAGATTATCTAAATGATAAAAGAGCGTGGATTTGACCTGCAGCTCGTTCCAGCAACGCGCAGGACTGCAAATTCCTTTCTTATACATACATAAATATTGTATATCAAATAAAGATTTGAAAAGAGCAACCGCCGAGTTTCTAGCTGGTTCTTCTCGGTACGAAAGGCATTCCGAACCAGTGGTAGATACATCTGACGATTCAAAAATACTTGTAAAAGTTTAATTGATTTATTTTTTCTAAATCCAAGCCCGCCGTGGGCATTGCATTTATTGAACAGATTAGTATTATCAGTTATCTCGAAGACAAGCCGATATTATATCATACACACAAGGGCGACTTGGCAATAGTCATTATTATGTAGATCGCGAGCTCAAGGGAGTTGGCAAAGGTCAAACACGATCTGAAAACATAAAGAGTTTTCTACCGAGTAACGTGCTCTCAAAGTCCAAATATTTGGCGTCAGTGATTCTCTATGACATTGGAAACCATACATGAAACATACAACGTTAATCTAATCTAATGAATGACTAATGTAATCCATGCGCGAAATAAGTTTTGTTTTGTCTCATAATTCATACAAGAACTGACAAAAAGTATGTAAAAAAAATATCTGTCGATAAAAAGAACCCAGCAGGAAGCACGAATTTTACATTAGTTGATTGTTCTTAGCCAACAATGGCAAAGCTTTAACTACAAAAAGTAATTTGAATTTTGAACACAGAACATACCTACCTACCTAAATAAAGTCAGAACACGATAATGTAAACAGTTTTGTTAGGAATATCACATATAATAATAAACGCCTTTCACCAAAAGTCCTTGCCGTAGATATAAATTAACATAAATTTTAATAGGTAGGCTTTAATAAGGATCATCAGGAGGCATTTGTCTAGCATCACAAATAATTGACACAATAGCATAACAAGTAGTTGATACTCGTAGACCGGTAGAAACGATTGCACTTTAACAATAATGAAGTAATTTATCAATTTATCAGCATTGATCTTGTTCCGCCTTAGGCCTATCACGGATGTCGAACCAGAAATTCCAACTTATTTTTTCATAGGCAGCAAACCTAATAACAATTTGTTTTAGGAATTTCCCATTAAAGTAGAAAATAGTAGTGATGAGTCGTATTAACAGAAAATAAATTGATCGTGAACATTAGTAAATAGGCAACAATATAATATGGAACGGCCCTGTTTAAGTAAAGAGTTTGAGTCATCATCATCGTCATTAACATTTTTACCAAATCAAAATTTCGACCTGATATCCAATGCGGTTTCAGAGGTGTGTTGATGCCAGTTTGTCCTTTTATGAAAACTAAGTATTCAAGTACATATACTTAAAGATGTTTTAAACTTTGAAGACGTCTGAGTCGTCCTTGCGTTTTAGATTAGCATACTTTTCTTCCGTCCTCATTTTTTGCAGTCGGAGATAACTCGAGCCTCGAGGTCGTCCACGAATAGTAAACATTTTGCATCTTTAACAATAACCGAGTTTTATTTGTTTATCTACCAGTTTAATGAATTATGAACTGCAAAGGTCCAAGATTATCGCCCTGGCCTACACCTACTACAAAAATATCATAAGTCGGTTAAACTTTATGATTTTTACAATACGCAAGAGAGCGTTTCATTTTTAGGAATGATTCTAAAGTGATGAATTTATTGATGATAAATTGATGATCTCGTCAATCATCGCACCCGCGATGGATGCAACAGTTGGAAAGTATCAAACTGGTAAAAAATCAGATCGTGATATTATTTAATATCACATCAAACCTGCACGCCAATTCGCTAACTCAGTGTCTAACACTAAATGATAGCCATCGAGCTCATATTTAGACATTTATTTTTAATCGAAAAATTATTTTAGTATCACTCAGTGAAGCGACAATGTAGAACCATCCAATGTCAAGTGAGCTCGGTGGCTATCATTCAGTGTTAGGCACTGAGTTAGCGAACCATCCCGCTGGTCTTTGTGATATGATATCTAACCCCCAAGCCACTGCCACACACTACCCGTGCTCTGTAGTAAGCCGGCGATGGGTTGATCATGATAATGAGGATGATTAGTCCATATTTTATCAATGTCTTAGTATTGACAAAGTTGCATGAAAGCAACCGGCCTGCATTCAGCTGCTGAGTTTCTTGTCGGCTTTCCGAATCGATGGTAGAGTAACTGTTTTATGATGATGAGGGCAGTGTGTGGCCGGGGGTGATGATAAAAGCATAAAACAAACAGTTACTCTACCATCGATTCGGAAAGCACATTCAAATTCGAATAAGCCGACAAGAAACTCAGCAGCTGAATCCAGGCCGGTTGCTTTCATGCAACTTTGTCACCACTAGACATTGATAAATGTCACACTCGCCGGCTCTCTACAGAGCACAGGTCTCCTCTCAGAGTCAGAAGGGTTTTGGCCATAGTCTACCACGCTAGGCAAGTGCGGATTGGCAGACTTCACACACCTTTGTGAACATTATGGAAAACTCTCAGGCATGCACGTTTCCTCAGGATGTATTCCTTCACCGTTAAAGCAAGTAATATTTTAATTGAATAATTGGCTTGATTAAATAATTGTGTTTATATATTGTTAAAGTTGTGCAATGGCAGATACCTATTACCTACAATAGTTCTTTCATAAGAAAATTTTATCGCATTTATAAAAGCTGATAAGACTTTTAGCAATTTTGGTTTTAATGGTGCTCTAGCTCTAGTGTAGTGTTAGCCACTTATCGATTATATAAAAGATAACGATACTGACGCGTTACCGATATAGGTACCTACTAGTAGTACTGTAGTGTAGTGTAATAGCAGGTAGGTAGGATTTCATGACTATCAAGGGCTTCTTAGACGGTCAAGCGGCTTGATAGCAAGCACGGATTTTTTTTTTATTCAGATACAAGTTAGCCCTTGACAGCAATCTCACCTGGTGATTTTTTTAAGATTAACTCACAGTAGATGAACCTACAACATTTTTTTTAAATCAAACCTTTTGTGCTTATACGAAACCAGGGCAGATCGCTAATGAAATGAATGAAATGAAATATGAAATGAAATAATTTATTTGTGTGAATATGGGAAGACAAGGTGTTTACAATAGAGAGTTGCCAACATAATCCAGTCAGGAAACCCTGACGCTAATTTAAAGTTTAAATTTTAAACATGAATGAATAGGCAGTAGGTAACAGTTATCATAATATCGTGTTTTTATTAGCTCATGCGTTAACAATGGACCTACCACGAATAGCGAACGTGTCTAAAATACAAGTTACAAGTACACTGTTGGATTGTTCCAAATATGACAACTAAAGGGGTAGATTGCTCCATGGAGCTATGAGTGTGAATCAGCTTAGCTTATTACGGCGGCTACGCACTCATCCGGTCCGAGTCCATGAAAATGCGTTCCTTTTTGTTTTGTATGGGAGCTTATGACATATGTCGTAGATAATCGTTGGTATTCTCACGGATGACGGATAGAACTCGGGTGACGGAAGTGCAGTGCGTAATCGCCGCTACAGGATTGCTCCGACATCATACCTATCTATCTAATCCTATCTACTATAAAACACGCTCGCATAGACACACATCAAAACAAAATGAGTGTATAGGTTCGATCCCAAAGTACACCATACATTATTTTTATAATTTTTATGATAGGGTTTTTACCTACACTTCAAGGAAATAACTAAATAATTTTAAATACATATCAAAAATTGCATAACCGGCAGGAATCGAACCTGCATCTTCTGGGTTCGCGCCCGATGGCTTGACCACTCGGCCACGGTCTCGCTTACTGCCAGTGACGAAATTGAAGTATAAAGATTATAAAAAAAATTGATCTGTATTAAAATAATTATTTATCAATGATTTGGCGTATTTAGACAAAACAACTGAGCAAACATTTTAACTTCATTTTCAACAAAATATACTTACCTATGCATTATAGTACCTATTGTTTTTCTAAATATATAAAAGGAAAAGGTGACTGACTGACTGACTGACTGACTGACTGACTGAATGACTGACTGACTGACTGATCTATCAACGCACAGCTCAAACTACTGGACGGATCGGGCTGAAATTTGGCATGCAGATAGCTATTATGACGTAGGCATCCGCTAAGAAAGGATTTTTGAAAATTCAACCCCTAAAGGGGTGAAACAGTGGTTTGAAATTTGTGTAGTCCACGCGGACGAAGTCGCGAGCATTAGCTAGTATTTTATAAGATGACGCTGGAAAAATGGAAATTAACATCCAACTATGGTGTCATAATAATGTTTTCCAGACCAGCTAAGTCAATAATAAAGTCTATGTAGCATGTTGACTTTGTTTGAACATTGTTTCAGTAGTTTCATCATCATCATTCATCCTGCACTATAACCTTTGTGGATCCTGTCACTCCAGAGCGAGATGATTCGCTAACTGAGTGTCTAACACTGAATGATAGCCACCGAGCTCATTGACATTGGTTGGATCAGGATCTACATTGCTGATTCATTGAATGATAGTAAAATAAGTTTTCGTAGAAAACCTTTAATGGATTACAAATAAATTTAATGGATTAAATATAAAGAAATGGATTAAATTCAAACTTCAATGGATTAAATATAAAGAGCTCAGTGGCTATCAATCAGTGCTAGTGCCTTAGCGAATCAGCGGGCTAGCCTCCTCCACAGACGTCTTCCATGTATCGCGGTCCTTCGTCTGCAGGAGGAAGACGAGGAGGAGGAGGAGGACGCGACGAGCTCAGAGAAGGGAAGCGAGAGCGCGGAAACAGATACGCAATGACAGGAGAGGATGTGGGAAACAGGAGACACCACGTACGGCGACGGGAATCTCCCGTATCTGAGACGACTGCCCCACAATGGGGAGAGTGACATGATGGGGACAAGGAAGCAGAGAGAAATAACTTGTAGGGAGTCAAGAAGGCGCCCCGGGAAAGAGCCACCGAGCAAGTACCGAACGGGCGCCCTGCCGCGTTTCGGCCCATTTAATCGCGAGGTTGGTGGGGCCATGGGTGGTGGTGGGTTGCACTCTCCAGTTAGTGCATTTACCCATTCTCCTCCTATGCATTCAATCCAACGCTTTTTGTATGGCCTACTATATTCCTTACATATGTGCACTCAATGTATAACTCGGAGTTATATTTAGCCCTTTAATCACGAGATAGGGTTGCATAATATACAGATTAGGACTAAATATAGACCATTCAACATAACAGTGCACCTATTACAGGCAAACAAATGTAGCTACGTATCAAATTGGCACCACTCGCTCACCGGTTCAGATATTTAGTTCAATGCCAAAGTGTAAAGGGGGTTGATTCCTTATTTTGTACTAGTTTTTATAACTAAATAAATAAAAAATATTTTGTCAATTAAACTTTTACGAGTATTTTTGAATCGTCAGCTGCCATCTACCACTGGTTCGATATGCCTTTCCTATCGAGAAGAAGGCTAACTAGCATTCCTGTCGGTCTATTTGTTTAACGATCACGATGGTTAAGCAACTTTTACCCCTGTCGGTAACTGGCGCGGTGATCGACTTTGGATGTTCAAAGTTGCCTCGTAGAGCAAGCCATCAATCCCAGTTATTATATCTCTAACATTTTATGACAACCGTTAAACCTCTATTAATCTCCTTTGAGTATGTGGTAAGATCTGGGAACTCCTTCCATTAAGTATGTCAGTATCCTTATTATAAATGCGAAAGTGTGTTTGTTTGTTGGTTTATTGGTTTGTCCTTCAATCACATCGCAACGGTGCAAAGGATTGACGTGATTTTTTGCATGGGTATAGATAGACCTGGAGAGTGACATTGACTATCGCGTGGGAACTCTTTGATTTTCCGGGATAAAAAGTAGCCTATGTCCTTCCCCGGGATGCAAGCTATATTTGTACCAAATTTTGTTAAAATCAGTTGAACGGACTAGCAGACAGACAGACAGACAGACTCACTTTCACATTTATAATATTAGTATGGATATTGGCGAGCCATATCTAGGTTAACTGGTATTGCTACCTACCTAATTATAGCATGACTATCTATTTAATGACTATAATAATAAAGTAAGTAATAACCATTTATGTATCGTAGTCGTACAGACCGAGGTGTCAACTGGTTCTGAATAACATTTGGCAAAAGTTGATAAACAGAACTAAAACATTTCGAGCATCAGTATGTTTCACGTGACTACAACCGGTTAGTGTAATACAGTCGTTTTAGTATCTCACATAAGGTTGTTATTTGCTTGAAAGGCAAGGAACATCTTTTTAGGGTAATGACACCAGTAAACGACCACTTAGATAAAGTAAAAATGTAGTTTTATCGTATACTCCATTGCAGTGCATTTCTAAATTTTCAGCAAAAATTAAAAGTAATTTAATCCAAAATTAAAAATATTTACGTGTGGATTAGCAGAATTCACACATCTTTGAGAATAATTATGGAGAACTCTCAGGCATTCATCGTTACAGCAAGTGATATTTGATTGCTTAAAACGCACATAACGCCGAAAATTTAGAGGAACCCCGACCTCCCGAATAGGATACGGACGTCTTAACCACTATACTATCAAGGCTTATGTTCAACTTCATCATGGTCACCTGTCGCCGGCTCACTACTGAGCACGGGTTTCCTCTCATAGAGAAGGGTTTGGCTATAGACCACCACACCTAGCCAAGTGCGAATTGGCAGAATTTACACACCTTTGAGAACATTATGGAGAACTCTCAGCCCTCAGGCATGCAGGTTTCCTCATTATGGTTTCCTTTTATTTATTTTTTTAAACGCACATAACTCCGAAAAGTTAGAAGTGCGTGCCCGGGATGGAACCCCCGACATCCCGAATAGGATGCGGATGTCCTAACCACCAGATATCGGGCCACCACGGCCTATATTCAACTTACTGCTGATTCTTGCTATCGGAATTCGTAACCCTTGGAAGTGGGCTTACAACCATAAATTCTCGATAAGTAAGTATTTTATTTGTTTGCCTTCTTCAAAGGTTTTTTTAAATATTAGGTTAAGGTAGAAGTCTTGAAAAGCGACAATGAGAATAGAAAATTAAGATAAAAGCAATCCAACTGAAGGCGAGACGGCTTTGCTGTTGACAACTTGAGAAAACTGTCTCACTCTGCGTCTGCTAGTCCCACTCATAACATAAGGGGAAAATCTGAAAACCGTGAATTTGTGGTTATACATCATCACAAAAAAATATTTAAAATGTGTTCATGAACAAATAATTAGGTAGTATTTTCTTTCAAGTAGGGTATCATATGCAAGGGCTTTACTTGTAGGTACATTTTAAAACAGATTTTCATGCATTATAATTTTTGATTTATTGTACAAAATGTCGCAAAAATACGACTGTAATACGGAACCCTCAGAGTCTGACTCGCACTTGGCCGGTTTTTATTCGATGATAAGTTTTCAAGCTTCCTAAAGCTAGCAATAGATATGTAGTTAGTAGGTATCTACCCGAGAAGACGATAAGGTAGGTATTTAATAAAGTCGCCCAGTGACATTGTCTATGTTATGTTAATAGTAATATACATAAATAAATGGACGTAATCTTGCTGTTTTGACGTAAATATACATAGTACAATAATATGCCGAGTTAATCATGACAAACCTTGCTCTAGTTCAAGGACGGCCTTATCGAAGACAATAATTAAATAAATAAAAACCGGCCAAGTGCGAGTCAGGCTCGCGCAACGAGGGTTCCTTACTATAGTGGTATTTTTTTGACATTTTGCGCGATAATTCAAAAACTATTAAGTATATATAAAAATAAATAAAAATATGTTTTAGAATGCACAGGTGAAGACCTTTCATATGAGACCCCACTTGATATAATTATCTTACTTCTTAAATGAAAATACTAGGTAATTATTAGTTCATGACCATAATTTAATTTTTTTTGTGTGATGTAACCACAAATTCACGGTTTTCAGATTTTTCCCCAAATGTCTGCTATAAGACCTACCTACCTGTCAAATTTTATGATTCTAGGTCAACGGGAAGTACCCTGTAGGTTTCTGGACAGACAGACAGACAACAAAGTGATCCTATAAGGGCTCCGTTTTTCCTTTTGAGGTACGGAACCCTAAAAATGAATACAGCAGACAATATTATGAAAAATAACTTCCTAAGAACTGATAATTATAAACAAATAAAAATAATATAAAAACTTTTGTAATTAATAATAAATAATATAATTATAAAAAACAGTGTACCTATAGGTAACACATAATAAAGTTATCAATTCATAAAATTATTTTAACCAAGGGACTTGACTACAGTCTCACCTGGTAGTAACTGATAGTGCAGGCTAAGACAAAACAGTAACAGGCTAACCTGAGGATCATGCCATGTCCCCTAAAGCTACGACCACACCTGCGCGTCATGAGCGCGGGATGCAGGATGTGATGCGGGAGCGTCGCCGACGCGAATCTAATATCTACACCTACGCGACTGTTGTAGTCGGAGAAGGCTTAAGTTCCCGCTTCGTAGTCGATTCGGTCGCGCAGGTTTGTATGATGCTTAATAAGTTGACACTCAGGGTGAGATCTATAGAGCGCACTCTGACTTAGCTTAGACTTAAGACAGAGTTAAAACGACACAGAGCTATATCTCTCACATAAATCTGTCTCGTTTTAACTCAAACTCAAGTCTGAGCAAAGTCAAAGTGCGCTCTATAGATATCAATCAGCCTTAGAATTGACAGGTTCTTCAACATTCAGAAAAAATAATTGAGGAGCTATGACGAGCAAAACGGTGTAATTACTTCTGATCAACTTTTTTTTTTAATCCGAAGGTTTTTGGCCATTGAATGCAAATTCGAACACTTTTTTCTATAATCTTTAACTTAAGGAGTTTTTTTCCTTTCAGAACATGTCACTCCGTAAGGTATCTACTACTTTCGTAAGGCCTTCTTGTACAGCTGGCTGTAACAGAGCCCTGGCCTCATTCGACAGAGGTTGTGATAGGGCGTCGAACTTGTTTCCAAGCAAAAGTCTTAAAACTGTACTGAAATTGAGTCGAACATTGGATACAAACTTGAACTAATTTCCAAGCAAAACGGTCTAAAACTTGCTACGCTACTGGCTGTGCTCGCGGCTCCGCTGGCGTGGTCTCAGTGTAGTAGGTACCTATCGAAATTTATGGCAGTCACCTTGCGCCCCTTAGGACTCTGCGCCCGGGTGCACCGCCCCCCTTGAACTCCCGTGTAAAGACGGCCCTGGACCCTCAGAAATGAGGAATAACGACTATAAAGGAGAATTTAAGTAAGTATCTGTTAATCTTACTATTACAAGCACTGATGTCGGAGGAGCCGTGATTAGCCGATATCTTTGGGTTGGATGATTGAATCGAAACATTACTGTCGTTCCCCTCCACATGCATGACGTGACCTCACCGGCGTCGGTACTCGGCAGGTATAATAATAACGCATAATAATACGAGAGCTGTTGTGTTCAATGACATAATACGTATGTGTTATTGGCTGCTTCCAACCACTACGTCCGATTTGTCAAAACACTTAGCTATAAGTAGGGCTGTCAATAAATATACAGTACGCGGCCGAAAGTGATGTAATTCGACCTTTAGAAGGAGTAGATAGCAGATTTGTAGAGCGTTGTCTTTTTCACTCATACCTATATGACGTTACGTCAGTCTCAACGACAGAGGCAACGCTCTACAAATCTGCTATCTCCTTCTAAAGGTCGAAGTACACTACTTTCGGCCGCGTACTGTACATATTGTAAACAGGATAAAATGAGAGGAAGGTAACCCTAGCTCGCTCCCCAGCGCTTTCCATACAAACGTATAGTACGGGAGAGATCTAGATGGAAATCGGGGACGAACGCCCCGCACATCCCCCACGCTAACGCGGTGCGGGCGAGCGCAAGTGACGTGCGGGTATGTAATTTATTTTTAGGGGGTTCCAACCCACTAAGAACAAGTTGCGAGCGGCCCTAGCAGCTGATCCATCTTTTGCAGCTATGTGATAGTGTGCGACCACTCTAACAGACCTTTGCGTCCCGCTATCAAATCGTTTAATTTTTCTAGAGGTCACAGTCATGGCGACACCCGGAAAACCTTCACACCGAAAATAATTGGTAAACATTGACAGATACCAAATAGTGGCGACTGGCGTAGAAATAGTAGGTAGATACTTTGGCGGATTTCAATACGGATTGCGTGAATTGAAACATTTGCACACAATCAATGGGCGATTGGCCAATTATATGGTTTAAACCGATTCGAACTGGATTCCGAACGGAATGAATAAGTTGTTTATTCATAAGTTAACTATAATTTATAACTTACTTGTATACCCACACGCACATATACACATACTCACTCACTACATACTACACTCATATCTATAATTTTAGTATATATTAGGTGCTTAGTTTTAAAAAACTTGTAACTGACTTCTGCAATACAGGATTTTGCTACTGCAGTGGGTAGGAAACTCGTTCTGGTGTTTAAATTCAAAATTAAATTAAAATTAAAAAGAGCAACCGCCGAGTTTCTTGCTGGTTCTTCTCGGTAGGAACGGCATTCCGAACCAGTGGTAAGTTAAAACTACCCGATGATTCGAAAGCGCTTCTAAAAAGTTTACTTGAATAAAGTTTTACTTGAATTGAATTGAATTGAAAATAAATAAATTATTATAATATAACTACCTATTCTGGTTAATTTAAAAAAAGTGGTCGCCCTTCTATACGGGAGTTCTATCCCAAGCACGCAACTCTAACTTTTCGGAGTTATGTGCCTTTTAAGCAATTAAGTCTGCCAATCCACATTGGGCCAGCGTGACAGACTATGATGACTATTCAACAAATTACGGCCCCAATTGAGCTTATTTTTAAGTGATTGTAAAGAAAAGAATAGTAAGAGAAAGTAAAATGTCAACATGCGTGGAAATCGCACAATATGATGAACGGTACCTATGTGAAGACAATTATGGGAAGTATGCCATATTTCGACATTGTTAATTCTAGAATAGTCTGCGACAGGTCGAGGTAGCAATCGGGGAGGGAACGCCCCGATCACCCGCACAGCCCCCGCTCTAACCCAGCGCGGGTGTGCGAGGCGTCCCCCGCCTCATACCCCGATTGCCATCTTGACCTGTCGCGTACTATAATTGAGCGTGAGTCAAAGTAGCACACACAAGGCACAGTATAAAGATACAGTAGCACAGTTCTCGACAGTTGAGAAGGGTTTAGCCATAGTCACCACGCTGGCCATGTGCGGATTGGCAGACTTCACACGCCTTTGAGAACATTGTGTAGAACTCTCAGGCATGACAGGCAGGTTTCCTCACGATGTTTTCCCTTTACCGTTAAAGTGAGTGATACTTGTAACAAAATGTCGAGGCTTCGACGTCACTGGCACGCGTCAAAAGTTCTTACATTTGACGCTAGGTAGCCTATGAATAGCCTATTTTTTATTTTATTTTACATCATCCGTAGCCTAATATTTGAGATATCGAATCAAACCGCGAGTTCCCTCACTCTAGTTCACTCTGACAGTAGTCTACTGTCTAACGCCTTTATACCTCGTGGTAACGACAACCTTTCAACATGGGTTTAAGGAAAGAGTACAAACAATAATATGATAAGCTGGTCGATTTCGTAAAACCTGCATCAATCATTATTACAATCTCAATTGTTGTGATTGGCTGAATTTGTGCGATTCTTGTTGCAACAATGCATTGTAGCCAATAGTGAGCGAGCGTCAACCAATCAGAGGTGATTGCGATCGCGACATTGTAGCTGTCATTCTATCGCAATCGAGCAACGTCTTCAACAGATTTCGTCAAGATTCATTAGTTTATTTGCTAGTTTAGACTTTTTTGAGTTATGCCACTTTTGTATCAGCTTTATAATATCAATGAACGGATACAACGTATTAAAGGGAATATGTATTCGTAGTTAAATAATTAAATCATTAACTCTCCTTGACCTGTCTGCACTCCGCACGTAAACCGGTTTCTATTGAACCTTTTTATAATTTATATTAAAACGCGTGTAGAATGCATCATTATTTAATAAATAAAATTATCATTTACATAACATTATTTCTACATATTATTTATATCGAAAGATAGGGTAAGAATTAATAAATCAATAATTGACTAAGCCATCATCGCCCACTCCAATAAATAAATGTGATTCTTTAGAATTTTTGGGAAATTCGCTGGGAATTCTAATGAATAAAAATTTCGATGAATTCCCAATGATGACTCGTTGGGGACCCATTATAAATTGAAGTCTCCCGCCGAGCTAGGTTCGTGTTTGTTGAGGCTAATCTCAGAAACTAAAGCTTATTAGTTATTACAAACTACGGCATATAAGTTGTATTATAGTCCGGTCAATATCGGCGTTCTTAAAAATCGGTTAATCTGTTGGGCAGTGATAAGCTAGCAGACAGATAGACAGACAGACACACTTTCGCTTTTATAATATTAGTATGGATTACAAGATTACAACATCAACATAGCAAGAATCTGCCTGAGGCAACACAGGCGTGCTGATTTAGTTTGTCATTGAACTTATCTCACGCAGAAATCACGAAAATACTTTATTTAATTAACTAGCTCATGCTCACGACTTCGTCCGCGTGGACTACATAACTTTCAAACCCCCATTTAACCCACTTAGGGGTGGAATTTCGAAAAATCCTTTCTTAGCGGATACTTGTATTACTAATGTGCCCAAAATAGATGCCAATACATTATTTTTTTGGGTCATCCAAGATTATACAGGTAACAGTACCAAATGAATCGTCATTCAGCATTCAGATGTTTATAACGTTCGGGCTTAAATATTTATAGACTCCAGCTGCTCTTACATAAACATATATTTCCTTTGGACTCTGGCAATATGTACCTAGGTACCTACCTACAGTCTATCGGTTCTCCGAACTATGTGCCCTGCCCATTGCCACTTCAGCTTCAATTCAATTCAAATTTCTTTATTGCGAATATGGGTAACAGTGGAGATGTTACAAAAACAAAAAGGTCAACCCGCAACTCGTTTGAGTTATGTCGGTTACTTTAGTTCTCCTACGGATCTCCTCATTTCTGATTCGATCACGTAGAGAAACTCCAAGTATAGCTCTCTCCATTGCCCGCTGAGTGACTCTGAGCTTTCTTATGAGGCCTATAGTTAGCGACCATGTCTCGGATCCATATGTCATCACTGGCAACACGCACTGTTCGAAGACTTTGGTCTTCAAGCACTGAGGAATTTTGGACAAGAAGACATCTTGAAGCTTCCTGAACGCTGCCCAACCGAGTTGGATTCGGCGTCGTCGTTTTTTTTTTAAAATTATTACGATAAGACACTCTGATGTTGCAGTAAACTATATTATGTCCAGCGATTAACTCACGCTCTTCTTATACCATATTATTATTCTAAAATCAAAATGATATAGGGATCTGGGATTTCAAGGCAAGCAATAAAAGCGTTGCCCTAAAAAAATTTAATTATTATCTTTGTTTTGCCATGACCACAAGTTCGGAACCTTTGCCCCCATTTGCGCAAAAATTAACATATTAATTATATTATAATATAGGCATTAATTAGGTAGATATGTACTTAATTGCGTAGTACGAAATACAATTATCATTCCCTACTTATTACTATCGGTAATTATGGATATAACTACCCGAAACAGAAAATTGCGTCTTATTATTTTATGCATGTACTTACCTAAATAAAATCGAGAATATTGCAAATTGAATTAATTTAAAAAAAAAATGTTTATGGATTTCTAGGCTCAAAACTAATGGGGGCAACCATTACATTATATTTAATTTTAATGTACACATTAGTAGGTACATTAGTTTCTTCCGGATGGGTTCAAATCTAGTCGGGCTTCGACTAACCACGTGAGTACAGCCGGCATCAGCTATATTTTCAGGTTAGAGTTTAACCGCTCTAATATAATCGTTCTCATACTGACAGCTTTTCTGAGCATTGCACATATTTTTTTTTAATAAAAGAATATTAGCCAAGTTAATTGCTAACTAATATTCCCCTTGCTTCTCCAATGAAGCGTAAAGCTTGTGCTAGGAGTAGGTACGACAATTATAGTGCAACGAACGGGATTTGAACCGGTGACTTTCTGTTTTCAGTCCGCTTCTTTAACCGTTGAGCTATCGAGGCTTCAAAAAGGCATTCCTCAGTCATATGATACTATATCATTGAAGTTGCGAGGTCGTGAAGAGAAAGTCACGCGTGACCTACGTACGGCGGTCAGTGGTCACATGACCCGAAGCCTTAAGCCGTTAAGTATACTATAACATTATGTCATAGGATTATTCTACAGTTACAGCAGACAACCATTTCCTGCTCGTATTTCAGTTCCGCAGCCCAGTTATTTGTATGTTTTCCGTCTGTTACCTACTACAACATAATATTATTTAAATATATAAAAAATATAAAAGGAAAAGGTGAGTGACTGATCTATCAACGCATAGCTCAAACTACTGGACTATGTCCTTCCCTTCCCTGTCTAACTCTGTACAAAATTTCATCAAAATCGGTTAAAATAAAAAAGCTAACATCTAAATATGCATGCAATCATACACTCCCATTTACACACACACACACATGCACACACGCTCACACATACTCATAAGCACACACTCACACACGCATACACACACACATACAATCATACACACACTGTTGTAATTTTATTTTATTATTGTATATACCTACATTTATTCTAACTCTATTCTGTTAAAATAGTTTAATTATAATTTTAAGTAATCTCTTTTGGCCTTCTGTTATACCTAGATTTAAATTTAAATAATAATTATGTATTTACGCTGTTGATTACTTTCAAATAAACAAAAAAAAAAAAAAAAAAAAAAAAAAAAAAAAATGTTGGGCCACGAAAAGCTTGCAGACAGACAGACGACAGACAACTAGGCAGACAGACACTTTCGCATTTATAATATTAGTATGAACTTTTTATTCCATCATATACATACTCTATCATAAAATTATATAATTCAATAGAGTTTATGATTTTTTAAATAACTGTTCATTAATATTTTTCGTTGCGGTGTGGTGCAAGCGGTTAAGACTTTGGTCTTATAATCGGGGGTTTAGGATTCGATTCCAAGTAACTACGGACTTCTATAATTTTTCAGAGTCATGTTTGATATCGACGTCAAACGAAAATTAGTCAAAAACGCAGGATTTTTTTTTCTCTTTCCTCATATTGTTAGAAGCTGTTATAAGAAGGCATATTTCTTTTTACTTTAGGGTCCTTTTAGTAATTTTGTGCCCAAATCAAGTTAATATTAGAGTTAGGTTAGTATAATGAGTAAACCTCTCGATAAGCCTCTACGCGTGTAATCAATATCTGCGCGCAAGTTTAGCAAGAGAGGACATTCAAATAACTAATCCAAAAATCTACACTAATATTATAAAGAGGAAAACTTTGTTTGTTTGTTTGTTTGTTTGTTTGTTTGTTTGTTTGTTTGTTTGTTTGTTTGATTGTACTGAATAGGCTCAAAAACTACTGGACCGATTTTAAAAATTCTTTCACCATTCGAAAGCTACATTATCCACGAGTAACATAGGCTATATTTTATTTTGGAAAAAAATAGGGTTCCGTAAGATATTTGGGTTTTTCGGACACAAGGTGTAAAAAATCAACCAGAAAAGTTACTTATTTTGCGTACGCTGCCTAAACTATAAAAGATAGAACCATAAAATGTTCTAATTAATTGTAGATCTTATAAATATCTACAAAAAAGTCCGCGACACACTATACCCATCTATGTCGAGTGAGGCACAGCAACCATTTTTTTATTTAAAAATCTTGAATTTTTTTTGGACTACATTTAAACGCGTTTATTTTACTCATGCTATTAATCCTTATCAAAATAAATGATTTCATCACTAAGAACAGTTTATGGAGATAATATTTGGTCTTTGAATGATTAAAATTGGACGTTTGAGAGGTAATGTCGTTAAGTTTGTTTGTAGGGGGTAATCTTTAGAACTACTGAACCGATTTTAAAAATTCTTTCACCAGTAGAAAGCTACATTATTCCTGAGTGACATAGGCTATACGGGATCTTTAAAAACCTAAATCTACGCGGGCGAAGCCGCGGGGATCAGCTAGTAGCTTATAATGCTCTGCTTTTCTGTCTGACTTTAAATCCACTTCTGGTACCCTTTTAATTAATTCTTTTTTGCTGTGTTTATAACTGTCAGGACAAGGTTTGTATAAAAGATTCTTTTTTTTGGAAAGTCGATGGGAAAATACAGTTCCCCCGGTCGCGGACGAAGTCCCGGGCAACATAAATGATTATGAGTGTTCAAGAAGGTTCCCTCACCTCATGTCCGGTGAGAAGTCGACAGCACACGCGTAGCCGGCCACCATATGTCCCGCGAAGGTCTTCTTGCGGTTGAGCTTGAACCGGTTGAGCGCGCTGAACACCACCACCTTGTTGTCCATGGACTGGCACGCTAACCACTTGCCATTGGGTGCTGCGGTCACCGCGGGCAGCGAGTGCATGGACGGGTCGGCGATGTACTTCATGTCTACGGGGATGTCCCTACGAAAAATATATATTCTAAAACTATGTCCTTTGTACCAGTTTAGTTGCCTGCATAAGCTAGTCATATTTAAGAATGGCGCGAAAATATCTCAGCCAATCACAGCGGGCGCCAGTCCGCTATTGGTTATTGCATATGCGCCATATTTTGTACGCGCGAATTATGAGCGAGACAGCACGATAGTGTCTGTTGTTCTTGTGTTCAAAATCTTAGCGTGAAGCAATAAGGTCTGTATTTCATTCACATTCGGTTTTACTCGGATTAGGTCGCGCTTTTCTGCGCAAACGAATTTTGCCGATGCGACTAATGAAAGTGGTAGTACTGTACACCATTTTGTTCGCCAGTCGCCAGCTCTCAATGTAGTGGTGTAACTCCTCCTCCTCCTCCTCCTCAATAGCTCAACCGGTAGAGGAGTGGACTGAAAACCGAAAGGTCGACGCGACGGTTCAAACCCCGCCCGTTGCACTATTGT
Source organism: Maniola hyperantus (assembly GCF_902806685.2). Taxonomy (NCBI): domain Eukaryota; kingdom Metazoa; phylum Arthropoda; class Insecta; order Lepidoptera; family Nymphalidae; genus Maniola; species Maniola hyperantus. The sequence goes on from NC_048547.1 coordinate 2,079,120, forward strand.
CGTACCTAGCCTGACGCTTAGTTGGAGAGGAAAGGGGAATATTAGTCATTTAATATGGCTAATATTCTTTAAAAAAAAAAAAAAAAAAGCTCACCACTCCCAAACCCGCAAACTCTTGTCGTCGGACGTGGAGACGAAGCGGCGGTTGTCGTCCACGAATGTGATAGTGTTGACTGCGCCCAGGTGGCGGTCGTATTCCTGCACGATCTCGCCGCTGCGGATGTCCCACTGTACTCACCACTCCCAAACCCGCAAACTCTTGTCGTCGGACGTGGAGACGAAGCGGCGGTTGTCGTCCACGAATGTGATAGTGTTGACTGCGCCCAGGTGGCGGTCGTATTCCTGCACGATCTCGCCGCTGCGGATGTCCCACTGTACTCACCACTCCCAAACCCGCAAACTCTTGTCGTCGGACGTGGAGACGAAGCGGCGGTTGTCGTCAACGAATGTGATAGTGTTGACTGCACCCAGGTGGCGGTCGTATTCCTGCACGATCTCCCCGCTGCGGATGTCCCACTGTACTCACCACTCCCAAACCCGCAAACTCTTGTCGTCGGACGTGGAGACGAAGCGGCGGTTGTCGTCCACGAATGTGATAGTGTTGACTGCACCCAGGTGGCGGTCGTATTCCTGCACGATCTCCCCGCTGCGGATGTCCCACTGTACTCACCACTCCCAAACCCGCAAACTCTTGTCGTCGGACGTGGAGACGAAGCGGCTAGTGTTGACTGCACCCAGGTGGCGGTCGTATTCCTGCACGATCTCCCCGCTGCGGATGTCCCACTGTACTCACCACTCCCAAACCCGCAAACTCTTGTCGTCGGACGTGGAGACGAAGCGGCGGTTGTCGTCCACGAATGTGATAGTGTTGACTGCGCCCAGGTGGCGGTCGTATTCCTGCACGATCTCGCCGCTGCGGATGTCCCACTGTACTCACCACTCCCAAACCCGCAAACTCTTGTCGTCGGACGTGGAGACGAAGCGGCGGTTGTCGTCCACGAATGTGATAGTGTTGACTGCACCCAGGTGGCGGTCGTATTCCTGCACGATCTCCCCGCTGCGGATGTCCCACTGTACTCACCACTCCCAAACCCGCAAACTCTTGTCGTCGGACGTGGAGACGAAGCGGCTAGTGTTGACTGCACCCAGGTGGCGGTCGTATTCCTGCACGATCTCCCCGCTGCGGATGTCCCACTGTACTCACCACTCCCAAACCCGCAAACTCTTGTCGTCGGACGTGGAGACGAAGCGGCGGTTGTCGTCCACGAATGTGATAGTGTTGACTGCGCCCAGGTGGCGGTCGTATTCCTGCACGATCTCGCCGCTGCGGATGTCCCACTGTACTCACCACTCCCAAACCCGCAAACTCTTGTCGTCGGACGTGGAGACGAAGCGGCGGTTGTCGTCCACGAATGTGATAGTGTTGACTGCACCCAGGTGGCGGTCGTATTCCTGCACGATCTCCCCGCTGCGGATGTCCCACTGTACTCACCACTCCCAAACCCGCAAACTCTTGTCGTCGGACGTGGAGACGAAGCGGCGGTTGTCGTCCACGAATGTGATAGTGTTGACTGCGCCCAGGTGGCGGTCGTATTCCTGCACGATCTCCCCGCTGCGGATGTCCCACTGTACTCACCACTCCCAAACCCGCAAACTCTTGTCGTCGGACGTGGAGACGAAGCGGCTAGTGTTGACTGCACCCAGGTGGCGGTCGTATTCCTGCACGATCTCCCCGCTGCGGATGTCCCACTGTACTCACCACTCCCAAACCCGCAAACTCTTGTCGTCGGACGTGGAGACGAAGCGGCGGTTGTCGTCCACGAATGTGATAGTGTTGACTGCACCCAGGTGGCGGTCGTATTCCTGCACGATCTCCCCGCTGCGGATGTCCCACTGTACTCACCACTCCCAAACCCGCAAACTCTTGTCGTCGGACGTGGAGACGAAGCGGCTAGTGTTGACTGCACCCAGGTGGCGGTCGTATTCCTGCACGATCTCCCCGCTGCGGATGTCCCACTGTACTCACCACTCCCAAACCCGCAAACTCTTGTCGTCGGACGTGGAGACGAAGCGGCGGTTGTCGTCCACGAATGTGATAGTGTTGACTGCGCCCAGGTGGCGGTCGTATTCCTGCACGATCTCGCCGCTGCGGATGTCCCACTGTACTCACCACTCCCAAACCCGCAAACTCTTGTCGTCGGACGTGGAGACGAAGCGGCGGTTGTCGTCCACGAATGTGATAGTGTTGACTGCGCCCAGGTGGCGGTCGTATTCCTGCACGATCTCCCCGCTGCGGATGTCCCACTGTACTCACCACTCCCAAACCCGCAAACTCTTGTCGTCGGACGTGGAGACGAAGCGGCGGTTGTCGTCCACGAATGTGATAGTGTTGACTGCGCCCAGGTGGCGGTCGTATTCCTGCACGATCTCGCCGCTGCGGATGTCCCACTGTACTCACCACTCCCAAACCCGCAAACTCTTGTCGTCGGACGTGGAGACGAAGCGGCGGTTGTCGTCCACGAATGTGATAGTGTTGACTGCGCCCAGGTGGCGGTCGTATTCCTGCACGATCTCGCCGCTGCGGATGTCCCACTGTACTCACCACTCCCAAACCCGCAAACTCTTGTCGTCGGACGTGGAGACGAAGCGGCGGTTGTCGTCCACGAATGTGATAGTGTTGACTGCGCCCAGGTGGCGGTCGTATTCCTGCACGATCTCGCCGCTGCGGATGTCCCACTGTACTCACCACTCCCAAACCCGCAAACTCTTGTCGTCGGACGTGGAGACGAAGCGGCGGTTGTCGTCCACGAATGTGATAGTGTTGACTGCGCCCAGGTGGCGGTCGTATTCCTGCACGATCTCGCCGCTGCGGATGTCCCACTGTTAACAGACCAATTAAGTGTTTTTATCAGACTTCCAAAAAAAAGGTGGTTCTCATTTTTTCCCGTTTTTAGGGTTCCTTACCTCAAAAGAAAAAAGGAGCGGAGGAGAAGAAAGGAGGAGTCGACACACCCTTCTGCTATTTTATTTTATTTTATTTATTTTATATCTAATTAGAACGGCAGTGCCACTTACACTAACTAGATGATTAATAATAAATTTAAATACAAATAAAGGTACAAGAAAAAAGACATAAAATACAAAACGATAAAAGATCAAAGAATCAAAGAATTTTGCTATGCTTTTCGTACAGCCTCCAACAGAGAAAAACGGCGCAACATCGTGAAGAAGGTGATAATCTCGAGGGAGCCACGATGCTCAAAATTGAGGGACCGACGCGAGAAAAAAATAATCTTTTTTATTCGAATAAACTTTTACAAGTACTTTCGAATAGTCGGATGCATCTACCACTGGTTCGGAATGCCTTTCCTACCGAGAAGAACCAGCAAGAAACTCGGCGGTTGCTCTTTTCAAATATTTGAGAAGAAGAACAACTTCATGTCACACTTTACTTCGTAATAATTTCAAATATCTTTAGTATATACTTTGTAATAATGATGTCTTACGCATATAATCTTCTTGTCCGAGGTGCCGGCGACGAACAGATGCTGCTTGTCCTCGTCCGGGTTGAACTTGGCGCAGTAGGGGACCTTGCGCGACGTGAAGCGTGACATGCATTGTCCCGTCTCCGTGTCCCACAGCTTTATGTAGCGGTCGTAGGCTGCAACCATACATGCTCATTAGAGTAAGTATAGTGCGCGTAAAATTTACGCCATACATCAGTACGAGAGTTTACACTTAAAACAGAAAACATCAGCTGGTATCAAACGCATAGTGACGATGGGTAACAATGATTTTTTATTCCCATTACAAGTTAGCCATTGACTGCAATCTCACTTGGTGGTAATTGATGTGTCAAATATTTGGCACCGATTCTAAGCACAACCTAATTTTAGAGTATACGCACCCTCTTCTTACTATTGTAATATGAAAAGGACAGAAGCAGTTTGACATTTCTAAATTTAATTTTTAGATGGTAAACCCGTGATTATAGCGCACACTCGAACCTACTGTTTAAATTTGTATTGTGCACTAAAATTTAGAGTCTTTAAATGTGAAAGTCATGTTCCGTTCCTTTTTTAGCATTAGTAAAAAGAAAAGGATGCAGATACTCTAAATTTAGTTTAGAGAGAGAGACTAGAGAATCGGGGCTATGGTGAATCTAATCTCTAAGATTAATGTAAAAAAAATATAGTAAACAATCAACAGCGAGCTATAAAATAAACTGACTCGTGGAGCTCACTCAACATAATTATGTGTGGAAACCAAAACCATTTTGTTAGCCTAATTCGGCAGGTCGGGGGTTCGATCCTGGGCACGCACTTCTGACCTTTCGGTCACTACTCGGCTTCCTGAGCGAGCTTGGATGGCTGGAGTGTCGACTCCGGCGGGGAGAGGCGCTGCACGCTCAACAGACGGAAACGTTTAAGTGCGGGAACCTGCCCAGATAGAAGAAAGAAAGTTACCAGCGGAAAGGAAGTGTTTCCCGCAGTTGTTGAAGTTGACGTCTCGCACCGCCTGCCGATGCCCAAAGTACGTGCGCACGCAGCGCCGCGACCCGTACACCTCCCAGATCTATTGTACAAAACAATATTTTTAAAAAAATGACCAAACTATAAACTAAAACCTTCTTCTTCTTCCTTACCTTATCCCACGCTACGTGGGGTCGGCACAACATGTCTTCTTCTTCCACTCATTCCTGTCATTCGTCAACGTATTATCCACCTCTTTTTCACGCATATCCTCTTTCACGCAATCCATCCACCTTTTCTTTGGTCGTCCTCTCCTCTTTTTTCCTTCCACATGCATACTTAACATTCTTCTAGTGACAAGGCTTTCTTCCCTCCGCATTATATGCCTATACCATGCCAGCCTATTACCTCTCATCTTTTCTACCACTGGCGCTACTTTCAAACTACCCCTTATATATTCATTCCTTATGAATATATAAGGGGTATATAGTTTAACTATAAATTTTAGTTTATAGTTAAACTATAAACTAAAACCATGTATGTATATTTAAAAAAAATGTATTAACCTATAAACTAAAAATGTATAATATTTGCCAGTGACTTCATCCGCGTGGATTTAGTTTTTAAAACTCTGTGGGAACTCTTTGATTTTTCGGAATAAAAAGTAGCCTATGTCACTCTCCAAGTCTTTAACTATATCCATGCAAAAAATTACGTCGATCCGTTGCGCCGTGCGAAGTAATCCTTCGCAACGGATGGAAAGGATGAAAACGAAAAGCCTAATCTCTATAGCTATCTCTGTACCAAATTTCGTCAAAATCGGTTGAACGGATGGGCCGTGAAAGGCTAGCAGACAGACAGACACTTTCGCATTTATAATATTAGTATGGAAGTATGGATAACGCGTAAAATTTAACTCCTCACGGGCCATTTTAACTTTTTGTTTGTTCAATTCAATTTTGTTTTATGGCGTGCGGCTGCACCAGACGAGCGCAATAATTTACTTCGCCAATGACGTGTGACATAACAGTTGACCCATTAAAATGGCGCGTGAGGAATCATTGTGTATGGACTAGGTATAGTCGATGTTTTTGAAAAAGCATATTCTTAAATTGGCGACAATAATTTGATGAAAGCCCTTTTTTCGACGGCGGAAGGTCCTGTCGATCGACCTAAGTCAATTTCCTCCTTTTTAGAAAAATATTTAAAGTTTCCAAACATGTCACTAGATGGCGCTGATCACAAAGAAACGAAAACAACATTGCGCTATAGTCTCTAGTAAACAATATAACATAGGGCATTGGACGATTATCGACCTTCGTGCCTCAATCTATTGAGTAAGGAAATTATTGGGCCTTGGTAACGCTTGGCTATGTCCGCTAAGGGCGAAAGTATTTTTGAAAGGTACAGGTCGTCCCCTTGAGTCGCGCGCCTACTTTGCACGTGATTCGGGTGAAGCGATCTGCCTTTATTAACCGACTTCAAAAAAAGGAGGAGGTACTCAATTCGTCGGAATCTTTTTAGGGTTCCGTACCTCAAAAGGAAAATCGGAACACTTATAGGATCACTTTGTTGTCTGTCTGTCAAGAAACCTACAGGGTAATTCCCGTTGACCTAGAATCATGAAATTTGGCAGGTAGGTAGATCTTATAGCTGACATTTGAGGAAAAATCTGAAAACCGTGAATTTAGGGGTAGATCATACAAAAAAAATTAAATTGTGATCATGATCTAATAATTAGTATTTTTAACTTTCGAAGTGAGATAACTATATCAAGTGGGGTATCATATGAAAGGTCTTCACCTGCACATTTTAAAACAGATTTTTATTTATTTTTATGCATGATAGTTTTTGAATTATCGTGCAAAATGTCGAAAAAATACCACTGTAGAACGGAACCCTCATTGCGCGAGCCTGACTCGCACTAGGCCGGTTTTTTTATTACTAAACTAAATTTAGTACGGGTAAAACAATTATGGGACCCGTCCGTTAGCCGCGACTGTGCAGTCGTTATGGGACGCGACCGTAGGCCACGACTGATAGGTGTGCAGTGAACTTGCGAGATATATTGTCTCGGACGTCCGAGCGGTCAAGGTCAGACAATGGCACCGATTCTAAGCACAACCTAATTTTAGAGTATTCGCACCCTCTTCTTACTATTGTAATATGAAAAGGACAGAAGCAGTTTGACATTTCTAAATTTAATTTTTAGATGGTAAAACCCGTGATTTTAGCACGCACTCGCGAACCTACTGTTTAAATTTGTATTGTGCACTAAAATTTAGAGTCTTTAAATGTGAAAGTCATGTTCCGTTCCTTTTTTAGCATTAGTAAAAAGAAAAGGATGCAGATATTTTAAATTTAGTTTAGAGAGAGACTAGAGAATCGGGGCCAATGTGTCCAGTTTGTTTATGCCTTAATAGTTTATAGTGCACGCAATTCATAATGTAATTTGTTGGTATGACTGCGCATTGTACAATTCGGGCTTGTGTATTGTGTTAATCCTTAATCTATGACCTTTTTTTTTGGTTTTTTTAAATGTTTGATTTTTGTTAATTTTTCTTTAAAGTTTTTGTATTTACATACACATCTTTAAATCCGTGTAAACTAGACATTTTCACGAAAATCTGGCAATCCACAGACGCAGATATTCGTTTTTAAAATGTGTCTAAAAAAATTAACGTTGGTTGCTTAATATTCAAATGTGAATGAAACTACATAAGTAGCGAGTGACGGAGTCATGGGAAAGAGCTAGTAAAATGGTGTATACCTTAACCCTACAGTCCATGCCAGCGGAGAGCATGAGGTGCGCAGGGCCCGGGTACCATCGCACTGCGGCCACTCCTTTTGTGTGACCCTTCCACGTGAAGATGTGTGCCTGCAATACAGATCTCATTATAACCTACATTTTTTTTAAATAGGGATAGCGAGCAAACGACCAGGCGGGTCACCTGATGTTAAGTGATTACCGCCGCCCATGAACATTAGCAGCACCAGAGGAACCGCCGATGTGTTGCCGGCCTTTTAGGAATTTGTTGGTCCGCCCCTTCAATAACCCCATGTTGTAATCTAATGAGAACACCGCCGATGGGAGTTGGTTCTGGAGATCTGAAGAAGGATCTGGCACAGCGGACGGTCGAAGTGCACCAGACACCCAGGTGGTGAGGGTGAAGTTCCTTACGGTGGCGCGCATTATTTAAAAAACACTCTTACGGCGGTTACGCACTCATCCGATCCGAGTCCGTGAAAATACGTTCCGAAGTCATATAACTATTTGTATGGTAACATATGACATAGATTTTTTTATAAGTATCCGTATTTTCACGTATTCGGATCACGAGTGCGTGATCGCTATTAGGGCACTTGTGCACTCATTCGTATTCGGTTTATATACGTATTCCGTGATGAAGTGACCGTCATACAAACACGTACAGTACGCGGCAGAAAATATTGTACATCGACCTTTAGAAGGCGATAGCAGATTTGTAGAGCGTTGTCTCTATCGTTGAGAGTGAGACCGACAAAACGTCATATGTCGAAATGTCATTCTAAAGGCAGATGTACATTACTTTCCGCCGCGTACTTCGATTCGTATATACTCAATAGAGTTCTTAGACATCACTGATTAACGTAGAACAGTTTTTAAAACCCTGTCAAATACCCTATTACAAAAACTATAAATTACCATAATATCACACCCACCTCAACCGCTAACAAATCTTGACGAAAGACGCTGAGTTAGTTTTACACATACCTTTGGCAGGAAACATTTGTCTGGCGGTGTGTCACGACGTAGTTGTGTTTCACTTCTGGGAGCCTCGATCCATGACCGATCCAAGTAGTCCGTGGCTTTGTCAACTGCAAAACAATTGGGTATTTGACTCCAATTTTATATTTTCTCCAGTTTTTTTTTTTTTTGGTAAATATTTGTGTTTTTTGTGTGTTGTAAACCAATAAATGTATTTCTATTCTAAATAGTTGGTATTAGTAAGAGCTTCAACTCACTGTGTAGTATAGACTTCTCTTCCAGTGGTTTGTCGTCATCCACTTTGCCTTTCTTCTGTCGCTTTGCCAGTATCTCCTCTAATTCCTTCGCTTCATCACCCTCTGGTTTCATTACTCTGTAATTTGCATTATGATTATGTTAATTTCTTAGATTTGTCATTGCATAAAAGTGTTAAAAAACATTTGTTAAGTTGCAATAACAATACAAGTAAGTGATGCTTTTTAACATAGGCTACTTTTATCCCAGATAATCAAAGAGTACCCACAGGATCTCCTTAGTCTACACGGTCAACAAATATTGTGAACCACAGCTATTTATTCCATAATGTGATATTTATTGATGTAAACTAGAGTGTTGACGGATCACAATATGGATCACAGGATTTCTAGATTTCCATATTCCGGATCATGATAAATATTGGAACTTTGTCTTACACCTCAAGTACTAATCTAGTCTGCAAGATAAAAATAGATGTTAAAGTACCTCCTTTCACCTTCATAGCCTCCCCAAGGCCCCAGGAAGCCGGTGACATCCTCTGGGTTGTCATTCCTGTTCCTCTTCTTCTTGTCCAGGGGCCTCTTCTTTATGCTCTCAAACACTGTCTTACCCTCGGCTTCAGCTGGTGGTGCTATCATTGCTGACACTGTAAAATATATCAATCTTCAATCTTAAGTGTCTAAGCACACACCTGGTATTTGGTAGTAGATAAAATTTCAAACCCATATTTCACACCCTTAGGGGTTGAATTTTCAAAAATCCTTTCTTAGCAGATGCCTATGTTATAATAGCTATATGCATGCCAAATTTCAGCCTGATCTGTATAGTAGTTTGAGCTGTGCGTTGATAGATCAGTCAGTCAGTCAGTCAGTCATTCAGTCAGTCAGTCATTCAGTCAGTCAGTCAGTCAGTCAGTCACCTTTTCCTTTTATATATATAGATTATTACTAAATATGGACTTTTAAAGGAAAAGCAAACGTAAGACGAAAGTAGAAAACTACAAACCAACAATAGCATCTCCTTTTTCATCCACTATAGGTTCAGTAGAAGGATCTATAGCGTAACCATAGCTAGTAAATGTTCTTCTCTGGTTCTCAAACTGGAATTCACTGATATGAGCCTTTTCCACGTAGCCTGCGAGCATGTTTCTTGTGGCTTTCATCTGTTGTGTTTGGAAAGGGTTCTCGGGGCCATACGTTGGAGCAAACAGCTCTTCATACTTTGGGTTGTGCATTAATTCCTGGTTATTGCTTACTAGGACTCTTGAGTCTTCATTATTCTGGAAAGGTTAATAGATATTGTTATGCAAAATAGATTCAACCTACATAATTAGTTTCAGACATGGAAGTTTCTAGCCGACCGACCTAGAAGGCGAATTTATTTTTATTGAGCCGACCGTCGTATCGCTAGGCGATCTTTTCTTTTCAGCTGAAGCAAGACTCGTACTGACTACTGTCTGATCAATAATTCTTTATTATTTCACCGACTCTCAGATGACTAGCAGCGTTCTTCAGATATTTACAATTTGATTAAATTTCAGACCAGGGTTGGTGATGATGACAAGTATGCTTAACATGCTAAGGTTAAAGGTATTACACTCCACAGCTCTTCAAAGATCTACTTAGGTTATCTGTTATACTAAGCTTTTGCTCTGAGTAAAAATTTAATAAACTATTTTGTACTTACAGTGGGGGTGACGAGGGGTGCTGCACATATTTCCATTTTCTTGGCGAGGGATATACTGGGATCAACAGGTTTCAAATGTTTGAGCAACGTTTCATTGCTTTGGCCTTTTTGCATGTTTGCTTCCTCGATATCTGAGTCGTCCTCAGAACTGCTACCGTAATTTTTTATATTTAACATTTTGATGTCTGTGTAATTCTACTTAGTTCTAGATAATTTGCTTTTAAACCATCTTATTTATTAAAATTACAACTTTGCAGTAAAGAGTAAAAATATGAAAATCCCAAATCAAAACAAAACCAACTATTTACTTCTGACAGTGACAGACGTCTGACGTGATGAGTGCGTAACGTGACTTTGGAGCAGCGGTGTTTCCATTCCACTTACGATTTTTATTTTACCGTAGTTTCTGTCCAAAAATTCTTTGATTTGACTAACTAATATAATTTTTATGTTTATAAAGAAAATCATTTTTAGTTTTCACAACTCTTGAGTGACAATAAAGATGTTGGTCATAATTTTCTTCCATTTTCAAATTATTATGTACATATCAGTAATCAGTAATCACTTTCAATCTTAAAACATGAATGATAAATAACTAGCTAATTAATTATTACAGCTACAAAAATATGCTATTAATCCGCGATGCAGCATGAAAAACTTTATCTTTCTGCCTTTTTTTAATTTTTTGAGGCTGTCCCCTTCGATAAAATATCGAAAAGATCTATTTTTTCGGGTGACACCGGGGACACCAACAAAAAGTGGCAATGGAAACCGTATGTGGAATTGGAAACACTGCACTGCTTTACTTTATACAGGGACACCAACTTAACAAACTTGGACAAAATATTTACACTTGTCTATGAATTGTTATTAGACTGTTCGTGCACTGCATCCGATCTCGATACGATATTTCATTATCCTTTATGATTATTGAATGTGGATGAAGCCTTATATTCAGTTTGACCAACATTTATAACAAAAATCTATAGTCAGGTGACGAATTCTTGTGAGTTTTAAATATTTGCGATTTTCTTCGCAAAATTTCAACAAAAACACATAAAAATGGCCCTCCAAGCTGCTGTAAAAGGAAAACTAATGAGCGTCATCGGCGATGAAGTAATTACTATAAAACTTTTTGTCGATTAACCTAATTTTCACCATTATTTTTCAGTGCAAGTTTTAAGAAATTTTTGCAAACAAAAATATATTTAATTTCTTCTTAAATGTATTAGTTTTCGTAGTTATAATAATATTTTTTATTCATTTTGTGTCTTAATGCTTTCAGGACACCTGTGTAGGCTTCCTGCTCGGGGGAATAGGTGAAATCAACAAAAACAGACACCCCAACTTCATGGTTGTTGATAAAAGTAAGCACTCCTCGGTTATTTTATAAATAAAAGATAGTTCCTTATTATAAGCCGGTTAAAATAAGTTAAGCAAGCTAAAATAAGTTTAGTTAGCAAGTTAAGTCTTTTGGGTAAGCTTGATCTCCATAGTTTTTGAAAATCCTAATTTTTTTTCTGTAGGTAAATATTTGGCACTAACCACCATTCCTGTTTGGTTGTTGTTTTAATAAAGCCTAACAGCTAGCCTAGTTGAGATTACACTAAAGCTTTTAAACCATTGAGAAATCATTATCATCATATTCAACTGTGAGACATCAATTATTACTGCTGGAGATAGGTATGTTGGACTTCCACATGCCCCAGTCTTGCGCCACCTGAATCCAGCGGCTCCCTGCTTGCTACCTTTGAGAAATCCTAATGAAATATTTTCCTTTGAAAAGCAACTTGATAAACATTGAACTTCACTAAAAAAATATTATTGAAGTTTGAGCAGTTTTTGACTAATTTTTGGATTTCATAAGTTTCCTCTGATATTAAATGTGAACTTCACTAAAAACATTATTAAAGTTAGAGCAGTTTATGACTAATTTTTGGATTTCATAAGATGCTTCTATATATTGAATGAAAAAATACTGCAATTACTTATGAACATGACAGTATTGTTATTCAGTTTTTGAAAATGGCAATGACTTGGAGCGCGCTTGCCTAGAAGATGCCTATTAACTCTTGACTTGAAGGTACCCATATTAAAATTGGAGGGGAAACTGATGCTGGAAGGGTGTTCCAAATCTTGGCGGTTCGAATTAGAAATGAGGAGGCAAATCGCTGCATACGTAACTGTGGAATTTCGACTACATATGGGTGCAGACCTTGGTGATGCCTTGCGGTACGATAGTAGAAAGGTGAAGGAAGAACCAGGTCGAAAAGTTCTTTCTTTCTTTGAGGTCAAAAAGGTCGAAACTTTTTTAGTACTTTCTATTGATCATTCTCATTTCCAGACACTCCAGTAAGTGAAATAGAAGAGTGTTTCAAGCGATTTGTGAAGCGCGATGACATAGACATCATCCTGATCAACCAGAACATAGCAGAAATGATCCGCCATGTGATTGATTCCCACACGTCACCCGTGCCGGCTGTGCTCGAGATCCCTTCTAAGGACCATCCATATGATGCTAGCAAAGACTCCATTCTACGTCGCGCTAAGGTATATTATTATTTATCTGAACATCTATCTTACTGCATCATAGTCTCCATTGCTGAGGGTTGTGACCCCTTTCCACTTTTTTATTTTATTTTTTATTTATTTATTCAGATACAAGTTAGCCCTTGACTGCAATCTCACCTGGTATGTGATGATGCAGTCTAAGATGGAAGCGGGCTAACCTGCACGCCTAACATCAACACCACGAGAAAATTTTGTCTACACATTTACTCGTCTTATTTTCTTATATATATACTCGTCTTATTAAACCCGAGAAAATGCGTAGACAAAATTTTCTCGCGGGGCGCATGTTTGGCCCTCTGGAAGGGGTATGGCAGTATTTTATTAAAGACACACCCCTTTGGTTTCTACATCGTACCGGAACGCTAAATCGCTTGACGGCATGGCTTTGTCGGTAGGGTTGTAACTAGCCACGGCCGAAGCCTCCCACCAGACTAGACTAGAAATTTAGAAATTATAAAATTCTAAACGCCTGCCGGGAATCGAACCAAAGACCTCCCCACTCATCCTGCCTAAGTTTGTTAACTAAGGAACTTAGGCAAGACTAGTGGTCAGTTAGTGGTGCCTCGTCCGCGCCTCGTACGTGGCACGGCCCGCGCCCGCCACGTGTTGTCATAAATCATCCCTTATGCTATAATACTGGTTTTTTGTTTCAGGGCATGTTCAACCCCGATGACTTGGTACGCTAAAGTAAAACTATTGCATGAACTTTTTTATGTAATACCAAAATACTGCTATATTTGACTGGCACAACATACTATAAATATGTCATCTACAATGAAAGAAACTTAATGTATTTCTCCATTTTGTAAACTAACTAAAACTAAATATGCATTTAATAAGTTTGTTTTTTGTGTGCAATTAGCAAAAAAACTAAAATGGTTTATATTAATATACATTCCACCCAGTTAATGTTATGTTTAGTTCTGCATATTTAATGGTATGAAAAAAATATCATTATTTAATAAATTATTATTATTCGAAAGAAGATATTCATTAATTAGTTATATTTATAGAACAATTACTATTGTATAGATCGTTGAAGTTGTATTATAATATATCACTATATCTACCTCGCGTGTTTTATTTGATCAAAAGTAACATTTTTGTGCATGGTTTTGTTTGTTGTGAGGTTTCTTTTTCTTTCTAATCTATTCCTTGGTAAGTTTCTTTTTTATTATCATATCTTATTCTTTAAATATTTTTTATATTTAATAATTTATCACTGCTTATTAGAAATTCTTCTTTTTTCAGTCAATGTTTGGTGCTGATAACTATGCAAGTTAATCTTAGTTTTCTTCAATTTTTCTTTTATTTATTGTATTCTATTCAAAATACATATAAGTACATATCTGTTTATGTAATAAAACGATTTTAAATTACTATTTTATATTTATTTATTTACATCATAAAATTAATAACTTACACAAATAATACTTGCACACATAATATACAATATGATACTGTGCACACAACCAATTAAACAAATACATAATACTCCTATTCATTTGTACACGAAACTAAAACTAAACTTTGACTAAACTAAAATTAGTCTGTACCTACTACTGAAAAATCAGTGCACTGTTAACCAAGAAAAGGAAACATATTATTTAGTGTAGGATTTGAGTTTCATGTACAACACAAATAGTACTTAGTCTAATTCCTTACTATATCACGATCATTATGACTAAAAATAGGTAAATAATTTTAGTTATAGTCATGTCAGTTAGTAATAATTATAGGTGTCGATTACTTTAATCGCCCAAAGTGGCTAATTCCGTTGTACATAATCTCTGAACTGAACTAAAATGGTACGTCTAAATCTATTGCTATCCCTTTCATAACGTTGTTTGCAGAAAAGGATAGCAATAGTTTTAGACCTGTTAATTTAGTTCAGTTTAGAGATTGTCTACAAGAGAATCTGCCCCATATTTTGTGTTCAAGAGGGGTTTATTCGTTCTAAACAAACTTAGTTTGGTTCTCTTTTGAATACTATTCATTATCCAATTTAACTCACAGTAGAAACTGAATTAAAGTTTCAAGGAACTAATATTTAATTTTCCACATTTCAGTTAGAATACTCAGCTTCAAAGTTACACGATCTCAAGAATTTACAAAGAAATCACTAAACCCGTGTAATTTTAAAACTATTTATTTTGACGGACAACTGGCAAACCATAGGTAGACGTAGATATTAGTTTCTAGAATGTGTCCACAAAATTACATGGAGTTTGATTGGTTAAAATCAGAATTGTTGCGGATGTCAATATTTTGACATCCGCGGACGCGACTGCGGATGCAGATTATGAGAAGTTCACATCCGCGCATGCGGATGTCTGAATGTTCCGCATTTTCGGATGCGGATGCGAATATCCGTGTAACATTGTACACTTTTTGATTGGTCAGGTAGCGTACGTCGATATCAACTAGCCAACCCGCGAGGCACGCGCCACTCTGGCCCCGCCCACTTTCTTTGCAGGTCTTTACTTGTTGCAAATATGAATTCGCATCCGTAAAAACTGCGCATTAAGTGATGCGGATGCGGATGTCTGAATTAATGCGAATGTTCCGTATTGGCGGATGCGGCTGCGACTATCCGTAACACCCCTGGTTAATATTCAAATAGAACCAAAGTAGGTTTGTATCGAGCGAGTGACGGAAAGACCTCTGTTAAACATAATAATTAATACCCGTAGAGTGCTAAATTTAGTTACAAGATTAGTTTTTTTTAATTTAGTTGAGTTTTAGTCGTCAAATTCCGCAATGTCGTTGTCAGACTTCCTGTGTCCGACCCAGTCCCATTTAGAGTAGTGTAGTTTAGTTTTCTTGAACTTGGGGTTCTTGGAGGTTATTCTGACGAAGATTCTCCGGCCGAAGAGAGGCTGCAGCTGTCTGAAGTTGTCCACCAGTGGGAGGTTCAGGTTAGAGAGCAGACCGCGGAAGTTGTCCATCTGTAAGACGGTAAGTTTTTATTTATACTTACAAATACTTTATTTACTTACACCGGCTTACACACTATGTATAGTACAGAAAGTAATGTACAGCGACCTTTAGAAAGAGAAAGCAGATTTGTAGAGCATTGTCTCTGTCGTTGAGACCGACAAAACGTCATATAGGTATGAGTGACAGAGAACGCTCTACAAAACCGAAATGTCATTCTAAAGGCCGATGTACTTTACTTTCTGCCGCGTACCGTATGAGGTATTTAGGGTATATTTAGTGTACTTTTCCGAAAAAAATACCTACATTTCGAAATACCCGTAGGTATCGTAGACGACAGGTCGAGATGTCAATCGGGGTATGAGGCGGGGGACGCCCCGCACACCCACGTTATCCTGCACCGGGTTAACGTGGGGGGCTCTGCGGGTGTGCGGGGCGTCCCCACCCCAATTGCCATCTCAATATGTCGCGCACTACAGGTAGGTACCTATTGTTAAACATTAATCTGAATCCCGACGCTGTCTTCAAAATCAGTAGGAAGGTTAGGAGGTACCTATATAGGTAGCTAATTGTGATATTTATATACCTAATACCCATAGTAGGATTCGAACCTAAGACCACACGAGTAGAAAGACTCTTTGGGCTTTGACTGAGGAAAAAATTATTATGGCGTCTATATTTAAAATTAATAGGTACCTACCCCAAGAGCCGGTGGAAAATTATTGCTCATTGCTTGAATGGCGCTTAAGAGATTCTTACCAAAAACTCAAGCTTACCTGGAACACAGAGATAGGCAGGTAGTCGGAGAAAACGACCCACGTGACCGCCTCAGCACAGGGCGGCGTGGTCAGCGAGCCCTTGTACGTGTAGAAGCGCTCAGCATCGAGCCCCGACAGGATGGACGAGAGAGAGAAGGTGTGAGGCAGCTGCATGCTCGTGTTGTAGTTCTCAATCGCTGAAAGGTTCTTTACTATGGGAGTTAGCAGCTTGGCTTCAAATTCCACTACCTGGGGAAACGTTTAAAAATTGGCATTAACTTAAAAGCGCTCTGTCAGTCTGAACGACAGTGAAGGTGGTTTTATGGAGAACGATGCCGAACATTCGGCAAACATTCGTTGGTGGAGCGGCCTCAATCGTAAAATAACATTCGCAAAACAATTGCCACACGTTCGTGTTGAGGCGGCAATTTGGCTCGCATCAAAGGAAATAGGCGGCAATTTCGCCCGCATCAAAGAAAATTCTTTGTACGTAAATTCGTCAAACATTCGCCGAATCCCGAATGTGGTGGCTCCACTACTGGCAAGTTAGAGGATGTATGTATGTATGTATGCATACCTATACTTTATTGCACCACAAAACACAAATGACAGGTTACAAAAGAAAGGCCTCGTTGGTCTAGTGATTAGCAATGTATGACTGAAGATGACGAGGTCTCGGGTTCGATTCCCGGGTCGGAAATAAAATAGTTAGATAGCTATTGGGTTTTCTGTTAAGAAATTTTCAGTACTAGCTCTGAGCTAGGAAGTTATGGCGGTGAGTCATCCCCGTGCCTCGCAGCAAAAAAAGTCGTTCCTGTGCCTGACCTTTCCGGTCGTGTTGGATTTCCGTCCCATCCGGCTATGCGAGTAAGGGAATAGAGAGTGCACCTGTGTTTGCGCACACACTTGTGCATTATAATACAAACGCAGACGTCTTAACCACTAGGACATCACCGCTCTAGCAAATATTTACGTAATAATAAAAATAAAATCAGATTGCAGTACTAATAAAGTATTTTTTTACCTGGTAGAAGAAAGCCAGCACACAAAGACCATCTGGATGCTGCAACGCTTCGGCCAAACTCCTGTACTTCTTATTCCTATGGATGATGTGCATTTCCAGGGGAAGTCGCATGTCATTGAGAGTGTGTTCAGAACCCCGGTTGTTCTTGTCACCCCAATGGAAATGCAGGCCTTCAATTTCATACTCGTTGTCAAGAGGGCCACCGAAGATGTAGGGCAGGCGGAAACCCTTCTTTTCCTCTTCGGATGAGTATTTTGGGATGGTTAGTGCCACTGTAAAGATGATTACGTGGATTTAAAAACTACGCCAGTGGTACAACAAATCCGTTTATTTTAATGTAGATAACGGGTAGGTACATACCACGATTAATTTCGTAATTGTTGTATGTAACCCGTTAAGCTTAAAATCACCCGTTTATTATTCGTAGCTACAGTTTACAAAAGTTTAGGTTACCATAAAAACCATCGCATCATAACAAACAAGATTAGTACATCAATATGATAGGATTACAAACATTACAAATCACGCCGTCCTTTTCCACAGAGACGGCGAACTGAAAAGGATAGCAATATATTGAGGGAAAAAGAACCTGTTTCATGACAATCTAAAAAGAAAAAGGTAAAAAAAAAATGCCGTGTTAAGCTATATAAAGTCTCCGATAACCATGTCGGAGGATTGCCAGCGAAACATACAAAAAAAAAATTGAGGGTCCTTATTTACCTGAATGTCCGTTATTGGTGGTAGTTAGTGGCCCAGGCAAGGGGTTCTGGTACCCGATAAGCTCCATGGCAGGTATGGAGATGGGGATGGCTTGTCGTGCTGCGATGGCTATGGGCGATTGCTGGCGGCCGCCACAAGCTGGATGGAGGACTGCCCATCGACGCTGGTCCGATGCCCGGTAGCCCCATCCAAGCGCTGTTGTAATTACTGTAAAACAAACAAAAGTCATAGCTCGTAACTCTACAGAACATATCATATTCCTTAAATAACATGCTGAAAATTATTACTTGCGTTCCATAACACTTAACAGCTGGCATCCCATAACTTTTGTTTACTTAAAAATCCATCCTAAAGTTGGATGGAGTGTCCCCGTCTCACTCTTACGAACTTATCTAATCCTACCTACAATATAATGGTTTTGAAAAAAATAAAACTGTTCTGCTCCCTCTACAACCTCTCGCACTGCCAAGGGCCACTGGCCGAGATCACTCATAGAGTTAAGCGCTTCCCTGTCCACTTTCACTCTCTTTTTCTCTTTATGCCCGCGACTTCGTCCGCGTGGATTTAAGTTTTTGAAAACCCCGTAGGAACTCTTTAATTTTCCAGGATCAAAAGTAGCCTATGTCCTTCCCCGGGATGCAGGCTATCTCTGTACCAAATTTCATCAAAATCAGTTAAACGGATGGGCCGTGAAAAGCTAGCAGACCGACAGACAGACACACTTTCGCATTTATAATATTATTATGGATGTTTTTGGTACAAAAAACAGGTACAAGCACTTAGAACAAACTGGTCACCGGCTCCGAGACTATAATTCGTGAGACGATTTGTTTATGTTCGTGACAAGTTTTATTAGTAAGTATGAGTGTCAAATAATTATCTACCGATTCATATCGAGATTCATAAAGAAGACAATGATGAATGTTATCAAAACAAGGAGCGTCTGATCAGACATTAACAAACAATTTGCTCCTAAGGGCCAGCGCCCACAGGCGGAGCGGAGTAGAGAAGTCTTTTTGATAAGTTGATATCAAGTCAAAGTTTACTCCTAAAGTCCGACCATGTTGACTGTGGTTTCCCTTTATATACTTGGTACGCGTTGTACTTAAGTAGTACACTTCTTTTTAGGGTTCCGTACCTCAAAAAAAAGGAATCCTTGTAGGGTCACTTTGTTGTCTGTCTGTCTGTATGTGTGTCTGTCGTGTCTTCCGTCAACTTCCCGTTGACCTAGCATCATAAAATTTGGCAGGTAGGTAGGTCTTATAGCACAAGTAAAGGAAAAAATCCTAAAACCGTGAATTTGTGTTTACTTACATCTCCAAAAAAAAGTATTTTTAATTTTCAAAGTAAGATAACTATATCAAGTGGGGTATCAAATGAAAAGGCTTTACTCGTATATTCTAAAACAGATTTTACTTTACTTTTATGCATAATAATGAGATTCTCCGGACGATGTGTGAGTACTTGGATGTCGCCATCTACCGGTATTGGTTGACGCAGCATCGCAGTGCGAACCGTAAATAATGATAGAAATACTATACATTATACATTATTGTACTTATTTTAGATTTTAATTTTGTTTAAATTTATTTTATTTATAATTTTTAATAACTTCTGTAATAATATGGGTACATTTTGCCTGAAATAAAGAACATTATTATTATTATTATTATTATTATTATAATAGTGCTAAGTGCAATATGATTTATGATGCATACCTAATGTCGAAAAAATTCGACTGTAGTCCGGAACCCTCGGTGCACGAGTCTGACTCGCACTTGGCCGGTTTTTTAAATTCCATTACAAGTTAGCCCTTGACTGTCTCGTTGGTGGCAAGTGATGATGCAGTCTAAGATAGAAGCGGGCTAATTTGGAAGGGGTAAAGCAGTACCCATACCCTTATTAGTTTCTACACGGCATCGTGCCGGAACGCTAAATCGCTTGGCGACACGGATCTGCCGGTGGGGTGGTAACTAGACACGGCCGTAGCCTCCCATCACAACCCTCTCAATAAACGCTGAAAGCTATAAGCAAGGGTAGCCTCGATAGCTAAACGGTTAAAGGAGCGGACTGAAAACCGAAAGGTCGCCGGTTCAAACCTCACCCGTTGCACTAATTGTCGTACCTACTCCTAGCACAAGCTTTATGCTTTTGGAGCATAAAGCTTGTGCTAGGAGGGGATTGGAGATTGGAGGGGAAAAGGGGAATATTTATTTATTAAAAAAAGGGTTATAATTCAATCAATCTACATCCATACTAATATTATAAATGCGAAAGTGTGTCTGTCTGTCTGCATGTCTGCTTGCCTTTCACAGCCCATCCGTTTAACCGATTTTGACAAAATTTGGTACAGATATAGCTTGCATCCCGGGGAAGGACATAGGTAGGCTACTTTTTATCTCGGAAAATTAAAGAGTTCCCACGGGATTTTTAAAACCTAAATCCACGCGTACGAAGTCGCGGGCATCATCTAGTATGTATATTAAATATATACAGGTATAGTAGGTACAGTATGTTGAACGGCTTAATTAAGTACCTACTGAGCCGATTTTCATAAATGAGGTGTCAATTGATTTGCTAATTATAATCTGGGTGACATAGACTAGGTAGGTAGGTACTTACATTTTATACGAATAGATTCAATACTTATATCCAAAAACCGGCCAAGTGCAAGTCAGACTCGCGCACCGAGAGTTCCGTACTACAGTCGTATTTTTTCGACATTTTGCACTATAATTCAAAAACTATGATGCATAAAAATAAATAAAAATCTGTTTTAGAATGCACAGGTGAAGACCTTTCATATTATAATACACCACTTGATATGTTATCTTACTTCGATAATTGAAAATACTAATTATTATTAGTTCATGACCACAGTTTAATTTTTTTTGTGTGTTGTAACCACAAATTCACGGTTTTCAGATTTTTCCCCGAATGCCTGCTATAAGACCTACCTACATGCCAAATTTCATGATTCTAGGGCAACGGGAAGTACCCCGTAGGTTTCTTGAACAGACAGACAGACAACAAAGTGATCCTATAAGGGTTCCGTTTTTCCTTTTGAGGTACGGAACCCTTAAAAGCGGCCAAGTGCAAGTCAGACTGTATTTTTATACAATTTTCATACATTGAGGTTTAAAAATATCATCTTACAATATCATCATGAAGAAATAATAAAATAGCTTATTAATAATTAATTTCCTTGTTTAGTTTTATATTTAGGTACAAGCTTACGTTATAATAAGTGATTATATACTTTTACCTCAATTATTGATTTATTACTAAGCATTGAAATACGAGGAATTATGTGCTTATTTATTTGCAATGGTCCTCGAGAAAATTGTAGGGAGTGTGAGGTGGAATGGTACAGTGGAAACAACTTTTTATCGCACTAATAATACAACAGTAATATTATAACATAGGTAGGTATTTATTTGTTTTGTACCAAAAACTTATACACTTAACATAAGAATAAGTTTAAAACATAAACATTGAAAGGGCATGCACAAAATGCACAAAATCCCTTTAAGAGGTGTCTACCAGAACTCAGAAGTAAAATGCTATAGTAGTGAAATGCTATATATAATAAGATTTTTTGATAAATTCATGAATGAGGATTTCGGCGCTGTTATTTACCTACTTGGAATTATTTTTGAACTGTATTTGTGTACCGTACCTACTATTATATTTTTTATAATTTTTAATAAGTATTTTTTTAATTTTGTAACTATTAAATTTAAAAGTAATTTTGAAAACCAAAAATTAATTTAATTATTATTTATTTGTTTATACATCCTCGGTAATTAAACAATGCAGCAAACATTTAAACACATCCACTATAGTATAAAATCTATTATACTTACATTATTATAAAATATATTATTATGACGATTGCAACTCAATTTAAATTCGCTGCACCTAGTGTCTAAAAAGCGGCGGCATTTATTATCGCATAATATATTATGTAAAACTAATATATTTTATGATAATTATATTAATTCAGTATTCGTATACTTGTCACAGCTCATTTTATGGTTGTCCAATTGACGGATTGCCCACAAATCAATACCTCGTTAGACATAAAAATATTCAAATGTACGTGTCATGACTACGAATCGGTAATTGACTTTGCTCAAAAACGAGAACCAAAAAATATATCTATGCGCCACTTACACTGGCCAACATATCAAAAATTCCAGCCACGGGCCAAGGGTATCGTGAACGACAATCCTATTATACATCATTATGCAAAGCTTGAACAAATTATGCATGTTACGAGTTATGGCACTTTTTACGGCCGTCTCAAAGCTGTTAATCAATGCGTCTTTTTAATAAGGGTTCCTAAATATGCATGTATACATTATTTATTTATTTTTACTATTTTATTTAGGTAGGTAGGTTCTCAAAGGTGTGTGAAGTATACCAATCCGCACTTGGTCAGCGTGGTGGACTATGGGCTAAACTCTTCTCATTCTGAAAGGAGACCCGTGCCAATATTGAGCCCGCGATGGGTTGTGATGATGATACTTAGGCATTTATTACTTACCTATTAAAAATTTACACACTGCATAATCATATTGCAGTCATAATTATTATATTCAAAATAGATTGTTATCCCGCAGGAACTGTTTGTTTTTTCGGGATAAAAAGTAGCCTGTCACTCTCCCGGTTCCTAACTATAACCATGCAAAAAATCACGTCGATCCGTTGCTCTGTTGCGGCGTGATTGAAGGACAAACCAACAAACAAACACACTTTCGCATTTATAATATTAGTGGGAAGTGGGATAATCAAAGTGTATAAGAAAAGTACAGGTAGGATGTGTTTTTAAAGTTCCATGCCAAAATGGTACGAAATTTGAATGGTAAATGGTAAAACAAAAACCCTTATGGTACGACTACGTTCATCTGTCCACCCATCCGTTATGGGCGTTACATTGTTTGTAAACTTTTTATCACGTGTACGTAGGTAGTAGGTGTATCGCGTAACTCAAAATCGATTACTGCATGGTTCCAACTCTCGTGATGGCAACATTATGATTAACTTTGGGCTTGTAGAACGTCAGTCGCAATAGTTAAGAAGATTGTAGGTTGTAGGCTTAAAAGATCGATATGATCAAGATTAGAATAACAATTTGTTGTTAGGTATATTGTTTGCAAATGCATTTAAATCCGATCACAATGGGCTGTTTTTACTTTATCAATATTTTGCTCTCATATGGAAATACGTTCGTATGGATTTTAATAAATCTCAGTGAGGTATTCCGTTAGTAGAATATCCTTAGATCTAATATATCTGGTAGAAAAATAACACTTCAAAATTTCTTTTTTTTAAAGACTAAAATCCAGCATTTCGAAAATATTATAAATACGTAGTCAGACTCAAATGATTCTCTTACTTTGATCACAATCTGTGTAGACCCTTGTCACCCAAGGCATAAATTGACCCAAAATTCACGCGTGAGAATCAGAGTGCATACATAATATTATAAGCTAAGTATTACAATACTTATTATGTAATAGAAAAAAGAACAATCAAATATTTTAATGAATAAAATTAGAATTTATAAATTGTGAATTGGGTAAGGTTTGATATGAGTTCCGGTATTAGAAACAACTAGGTTGCGAATAGTGAGAATAGGTTAAACAATAAAAAACCGGACAAGTGCGAGTCGGACTCGCACACGAAGGATTCCGTACAATCGTACAAGATATACCTGACACTTTTATGTAGAACACTGCAAGTTAATGATGGATTGCGCCATCTATATTATGTATTTTTTTCGTGAATACATTTTAATCTTTTTTTATGATGGAACCTCGATTTCACGGTTTTCGGATTTTTCCCTTTACTTGTGCTATAAGACCTATCTACAACTGCCCAATTTCATGATTCTACATTAACGGGAAGTACCTTGGATAGGTTTTATTGACAGACATGCCATACAGAGAGATGCAGACAGGCAACAAAGTGATCCTATAATGGTTCCTTTTGCGGTCAAATTTCCTGATG
The DNA here is from genome assembly GCF_902806685.2 of Maniola hyperantus. NCBI lineage: Eukaryota > Metazoa > Arthropoda > Insecta > Lepidoptera > Nymphalidae > Maniola > Maniola hyperantus. The sequence goes on from NC_048547.1 coordinate 2,103,306, forward strand.
AGTTATTTATGAAAGTCGAGCATCAGCTGAGAGGATATTCTCCAAGGAGTAGAAAAAATAAAGGTTGCCTACTTTCCCCTCTGCGCAATTACGGGGTTGCCAGGTATAAATAGATAAAGTAAGCGTATTTAATATACCCTCATCTGTTATTTAATCGAATTTATTATATCAAATGAAAAATTATTTTACTCCCAATCCAACCGTATTAGGTTATCCAAGTGGATGAAGTCGCAGATATCATCTACCTAGGTACTTAGTTGAAAATAAATAAAGGCTTCATGAAAACCCTAATAACAATTATCGACTACGGAAGCTCGTTGAATACCAGTTACATATTTAAGGAGCGTAAAATGACAGCCGTCCCCACTTACCTACTAGTAGGTATGTAATTTGCTAGGTTGTTCTATAGGTATAATCAATAAGTATGTGTTCGGTGGAGAGATGGGAGGTATGCACACGATTACCCATCCTTCGCCAGATTGCAGCGCCCTATCACAACCTCTATCGGATCAGGCTAGGGCTCTGTTATAGCTGTAAAAGAAGGCCTTACGAAAGTAAGTAATTAAATAAATGTAGATGCCATACGAAGTGACATGTTCCGGCATGCTCATGAACTTAGAGGGCAAACTTCTATGACCTGTTGAATAAATCTGCTAAATCCGATAAAAAATTATAAATCATTCATCTAGATGAGCTTTTGCCTTTTTTACTTAACCAATAGTTATTAATCAAGCAAAAACCATTTTGTCAAATTCAGTTTGGTAATTTGCAAATCGTAATGATCGTTACCTACTGTCACAGAATTAAGTATTATTATTTATACTATATATAGCTCAATTACCACTCACTCACTGATTGACATAATTGTTCTCCTAGAAAGAGATTGAAAATGATATAATAATGTATGGGAGATATGTTCAGAAGTGGGATTCGAGTAGGGAAAAATTATGACATTTCAGAAAAACAAGATGGCGGCCGACCTGACTTTTGTAACTTTTTTGTTTTCCAACCGATTTTGTTACAACTTGCAACAATTGAAGATATTAGTAAACAATTTTTAGAAAATGTGAAAAAAATTGGAAAAACAAGATGGCGGCCGAGATTTTCAAAAAATTTCCTCCTGTAAAATTTTGTATGAAACTTTTTTTTTTCACTTGTGGTTTCATATAGAAGACAAAGATTCCTTTCGGGCAACATATGGAGGGAGCTGATGATTGAGGATTTCGGAGACGGGTGAAGGGCACGCTTAGGGTATTGAAGATAGGTGGGAGGTGCTCAAGCAAATGTCATTCGAAACGTCATCCAATTGCCAAAAATTTGAAAAAAAATTCAAAATTCCGAAAAAAAGATGGCCGCCATACAAATTTCATCGGCGTCCATCTCGGAGGGTATGACAGATGGAAGAGTGGTTTCTTGGCAAGAGATGATCAGGATCCGAAGGTCTACTCGATGACTTGAAAAAAAATTCAAAATGGCGGAATTTATTTTTTCATACAAAATATAAAACTTTTATTATTTATTCAAAATGGCGATTATAGACCTCGAGAGCTGCTTTAGCAGCTCGAGCAGCGAGCAAAATACTAGTTATTATATTATTATACTATATATAGCTCAATTACCACTCACTCACTGATTGACATAATTGTTCTCCTAGAAAGAGATAGAAAATGATATAATAATGTATGGGAGATATGTTCAGAAGTGGGATTCGACTAGGGAAAAATTATGACATTTCAGAAAAACAAGATGGCGGCCGACCTGACTTTTGTAACTTTTTTGTTTTCCAACCGATTTTGTTACAACTTGCAACAATTGAAGATATTAGTAAACGGTTTTTAGAAAAAGTGAAAAAATTTGAAAAACAAGATGGCGGCCGAGATTTTCAAAAAATTCCCTCCTGTAAAATTTTGTATGAAACTTTTTTTTTTCAATCACGGTTTCATATAGAAGACAAAGATTCCTTTAGGGCAACATATGGAGGGAGCTGATGATTGAGGATTTCGGAGACGGGTGAAGGGCACGCTTAGGGTATTGAAGATAGGTGGGAGGTGCTCGAGCAAATGTCATTCGAAACCTCATCCAATTGCCAAAAATTTGAAATTTTTTTTAAAATTCCGAAAAAAAGATGGCCGCCATACAAATTTCATCCGCGTCCATCTCGGAGGGTATGAAAGATGGAAGAGTGGTTTCTTGGCAAGAGATGATCAGGATCCGAAGGTCTACTCGATGGATGGAAAAAAAATTCAAAATGGCGGAATTTTTTTTTTCATACAAAATTTTTTATTATTCAAAATGACGATTATAGACCTCGAGAGCTGCTTTAGCAGCTCGAGCAGCGAGCAAAATACTAGTTATTATACTATATATAGCTCAATTACCACTCACTCACTCACTCACTGACTCATTGACATAATTGTTCTCCTAGAAAGAGATAGAAAATGATATAATAATGTATGGGAGATATGTTCAGAAGTGGGATTCGAGTAGGGAAAAATTATGACATTTCAGAAAAACAAGATGGCGGCCGACCTGACTTTTGTAACTTTTTTGTTTTCCAACCGATTTTGTTACAACTTGCAACTATTGAAGATATTAGTAAACATGTTTTAGAAAAAGTGTAAAAAATTGGAAAAACAAGATGGCGGCCGAGATTTTCAAAAAATTTCCTCCTGTAAAATTTTGTATGAAACTTTTTTTTTTCAATCACGGTTTCATATAGAAGACAAAGATTCCTTTAGGGCAACATATGGAGGGAGCTGATGATTGAGGATTTCGGAGACGGGTGAAGGGCACGCTCAAGGTATTGAAGATAGGTGGGAGGTGCTCGACCAAATGTCATTCGAAACCTCATCCAATTGCCAAAAATTTGAAAAAAAATTTAAAATTCCGAAAAAAAGATGGCCGCCATACAAATTTCATCGGCGTCCATCTCGGAGGGTACGAAAGATGGAAGAGTGGTTTCTTGGCAAAAGATGATCAGGATTCAAAGGTCTATTCGATGACTTGAAAAAAAATTCAAAATGGCGGAATTTTTTTTTTCATAGAAAATGTATGACTTTTTTAAAATTGTTCAAAGGGCCATTATAGACCTCGAGAGCTGCTTTAGCAGCTCGAGCAGCGAGCAAAATACTAGTTATACTATATATAGCTCAATTACCACTCACTCACTGATTGACATAATTGTTCTCCTAGAAAGAGATAGAAAATGATATAATAATGTATGGGAGATATGTTCAGAAGTGGGATTCGACTAGGGAAAAATTATGACATTTCAGAAAAACAAGATGGCGGCCGACCTGACTTTTGTAACTTTTTTGTTTTCCAACCGATTTTGTTACAACTTGCAACAATTGAAGATATTAGTAAACGATTTTTAGAAAATGTCAAAAAAATAGGAAAAACAAGATGGCGGCCGAGATTTTCAAAAAATTCCCTCCTGTAAAATTTTGTATGAAACTTTTTTTTTTTCACTTATGGTTTCATATAGAAGACAATGATTCCTTTAGGGCAACATATGGAGGGAGCTGATGATTGAGGATTTCGGAGACGGGTGAAGGGCACGCTTTAGGTATCGAAGATAGGTGGGAGGTGCTCGACCAAATGTCATTCGAAACCTCATCCAATTGCCAAAAATTGGAAAAAAAATTTAAAATTCCGAAAAAAAGATGGCCGCCATACAAATTTCATCGGCGTCCATCTCGGAGGGTATGACAGATGGAAGAGTGGTTTCTTGGCAAGAGATGATCAGGGTCCGAAGGTCTACTCGTTGGATGGAAAAAAAATTGAAAATGGCGGAATTTATTTTTTCATACAAAATTTTTTATTATTCAAAATGGCCATTATAGACCTCGAGAGCTGCTTTAGCAGCTCGAGCAGCGAGCAAAATACTAGTTATACTATATATAGCTCAATTACCACTCACTGACTCACTGACTGACTCATTGACATAATTGTTCTCCTAGAAAGAGACAGAAAATGATATAATAATGTATGGGAGATATGTTCAGAAGTGGGATTCGAGTAGGGAAAAATTATGACATTTCAGAAAAACAAGATGGCGGCCGACCTGACTTTTGTAACTTTTTGTTTTCCAACCGATTTTGTTTAACTTGCAGTTATTTAGATATTAGCAAACGAATTTTTTTCAGAAAACGTGTAAAAAAATTGGAAAAACAAGATGGCGGCCGAGATATTTCCCAAATTTTCTCCTGTAAAGTTTTCGTATTGACTTTTTGTTTTCACTTATGGCTTCTACAGCAGGACAAGCTCCTTTAGGGCAACACATCGGAGGAGCTGAATGATTGACTTATTTCGGAGGACGGGTGAAGGGCACGCTCTAGGGTATATTGAAGATAGGTGGGAGGTGCTCGACGAATGTCATTTACGAACCTCATCCATATTGCCAAAAATTTGAAAAAAAATTTTGTTTTTTTTACATCCCCCCCCCCCCCTTGTGCAAAAAAAGATGGCCGCAATACAATTTCATCGGCGTCCAATCTCGGAGGGTATCGAAAGATGGAAGAGTGGTTTCTTGGCAAAAGATGATCAGGATCTAAAGGTCTATTCGATGACTTGAAAAAAAAATTCAAATGGCGGAATTTATTTTTTCATACAAAATTTAAAACTTTTTTTATTTATTCAAATGGCGATTATAGACCTCGAGAGCTGCTTTAGCAGCTCGAGCAGCGAGCAAAATACGTTTAAAATGGTCCATCCCAAAATATCACCCCGAGTACTAACATCGATATTTATGTAGTAAATTATCTCATTATTATTAGGATACCTAAGTGCATTTAGATGAAAATTACAAACAATTTCGACCTCAGTTATCTGACCTAGATTTGAGGTCGTCCATTTGTGCATTTTGCTAATTTTCACGCTTGCTATAATTCGTTATCCTTAGCAAATAGCAAATACCTAGGCCTGAATAGAAATATTATCTATGCACATATCGCATGCATATCATCATCTGAACCGTGTCTGAACCCATCGCCGGCCCACTACTGAGTATGTACAGATCTCCTCTTAGAATGACAAGGGTTTAGAAATTAGAATAGAACAGAAATATTTTTTATTCATATAAACTTTTACAAGAACTTTTGAATCTTCTAATGTATTTATCACTGTACACAGGTTCGGAATACATTTCCTATGACGAGAAGAATTAGCAAGAAACTCGGCGGTTGCTCTTTTCAAAAATATTAATATGCCGTGTATAAAAGTAGTTGCAGTCCCGCACATTGCTGGAGTAGTGGATTTAGGTCATAATCCACCACGCTGGTCAGGTACGTATTGGCAGAATTTACCTTTAAAAATATTATGGCGAACTCTCAGCCATGCAGGTTGAGGTTCCCTCACGATGTTTTCCTTCACCGTTAAAAAAGCAAGTGATACTTTTAAAACGCACAATAACTCCGTTAAAAGTTAGAGGTTGCGTGCCCGAAATCGAATCCTAGATCCCCGAATTGCACGCCGATGTAATAACCAATATATAGGCTGGATTTTTGGAACGCTAAATTGCTTGGCAACACATTTTGCCGGTAAGGTCTTTAATCTTTATTTTTAATCAAACTTTAATTTAATTTATTGTTTTTATGAAATCAAATCTATTAATTAAGCAATTGCAAATATTAATTAGCTGTAGTTAATTAGTTATATATGTTAATATTCTCACGTATTCTCTCATATTCTCAGGTGTGTGAAGTCTACCAATCCGCACATGGCCGGCGTGGTAGACTATGGCCAAACCCTGCTCACTCTGAGAGGAGACCCGTGCTCTGTAGTGAGCCGGTTATGGGTTGATCATGATGATGATGATACCTACATGAATGTTTTTACGGATGTTTTTGCGAGCCGATATGTACGAAAGGAAGAGCCCACGTGTTAGGCATGTCTCGCCGATCGTACGTGATTTCGATTGCCTTTAAAACCGTTTTTACACGCAACCGTGTATTAACATACATCTTCGCTTCTGATTAAGTATGATTCAACCTTCGATCTTATCTGATTTTTATAGTTTAAACGCACCGAATCAGATTCTTTTGTTTCACATTAGAAAAAATATGCTCTAATTTTCAGCTACCTACCGTAATATTTATTGTTTGTTAAAACAAATATTGTAATTAATTAATTTTAATTAATTATAGTCCTGTAATTTATTTTAATTAATAATAAATTTAATGATTTATTTTTATTTTATTTTATTATTATATTATTAGTATACTTACAAACAACATTATTAAAAAATACCTACTTAATTTATTCAATCATTGCTAGTTTGCTGAATCAACAAAATAATCTAAAGGTAAAAGATAAATAGACAGGACGTTCGGAAAATCGTCCAAGCGTTCGGATGATCTTAATTAATAATTCTTAATCAAATAAAAAAAATGCTTATTTTTTAACGGTTTGGATATGGTTCATTAATTGACTTCTTGAAACGAATCTCATAAATTAACCATAACCTTTTAAATTGATTAGAGTCTGATAAAATTAAAAATGTTCGTTGTTTTAATAATAATATTTTTTGTTGCAGTACTTACTAGGAAGTAAGAAATTATTAAAACTTTTGATATGCAATTTAGATTGATAATTAATAATTACAAAAATGTTTCTTACTATAATAATAAATTAAAATTATTAATTGGTAAACATTATTAAGTACTTTTTCTCTACTAGAAATTTCCTAATTTCTTAATTAATTAAGTAAGTAAATATTATTTTTAATCTGTAAAATTAAACAACTCACCGTTTACCGCCAAAATGGCGATGGCGGCCGAGAAGACGGAATTCATTTTTTTTCGCACTTTTTTTTAAAAATTGAGATCTGTTTTAAAACCGGGTGGTATCACCACAGGATGCTTCCTTCCTCGCAGCCCGCGGTTTATATACTACAACATCAACATCTTGTGCACAGCGATTTCAATGGCCTAACGCGCCGTTGACGTGAGAACCAACCCTTTATTGCCTGTAACGTGTGTCTGCCTGGCCCGCACTATCTTTACTTTTTTATACTTATTTGAGTTTTTAATTCAATTCATACTTAGATTTTGTTTTTGGGGTTCCGTACTTCAAAAGGAAAACAGGAACTCTTATAGGAGCACTTTGTTGTATGTATCTCTGTCTGTCTGTCTCTCTGTATGTCGTGTCTGTCAAGAAAGCTTATAGGGTAAGGTACTTCCCGTTGACCTAGAATCATGAAATTTGGCAGGTAGGTAGATCTTATAGCTGACATTTGGGGAAAAATCTGAAAACCGTGAATTTAGGGTTAGATCACACACAAAAAAAAAATTGTGGTAATGAACTAATAATTAGTATTTTCAACTTTCGAAGTGAGTGACTATATCAAGTTGGGTATCATATGAAAGGTCTTTACCTGTACCTACATTCTAAAACAGATTTTTATTTATTTTTATGCATCATAGTTTTTGAATTATCGTGCAAAATGTCGAAAAAATACCACTGTAATACTGAACCCTCATTGCGCGAGCCTGACTCGCACTTGGCCAGTTTTTTAATACTTATTTGAGTTTTTAATTCAATTCATACTTAGATTTTGTTTTTGGGGTTCCGTACTTCAAAAGGAAAACAGGAACTCTTATAGGATCACTTTGTTGTATGTATGTCTGTCTGTCTGTCTCTCTGTATGTCGTATCTGTCAAGAAAGCTTATAGGGTTACTTCCCGTTGACCTAGAATCATGAAATTTGGCAGGTAGGTAACTAGGTCTTCATAAGACACGCAAATTGCTATTGCGCTGGAACCATGTCTCATTAACATCGAAATGACGTCATTTTTACGTCAGCCGAAAATATACCATCAGCTCGAAACTTCAATCTAGTGCTGACGACACTAAAATGGCGGCCACGCTCATTAGCCATTTGCAGGACTTATAGCACAAGTAAAGGAAAAAAATCCGGAAACCGTAAATTTTTGGTTACCTAGGTACATCACAAAAAAATTAAACTGTGTTCATGAATGAGTAAAGTATTTTCAACTTTCAAAGTAAGTAAGATTACTAAACCAAGTGGGATATCATAATTATATGGAAGGGTTTTACCTGTAGATAGATTTTTATTTATTTTTACGCATACTTAATAGTTTTGAATTTATCGTGCAAGATGTCAAAAACATACGCCCTGTACGGAACCCTCGGTACGCGAGTCTGATTCGCACTTGGCCGGTTTTTATTTTTACAAATTCACGATTTTCGGATTTTTTCCTTTACTTATAAGAACAACGGGAAGTACCCTATAGATTTCTTGACAGAGAAACAGACAACGAAAGTGATCCTATAAGAGTTCATTTTTTCCTTTGAGGTATCTACGGATTCAGTTGATTATTGTAATTAAGTACACTTATTATCTAAAACGAAATTTTACTGTAAAACCCTGAGCGGCCTAAAATACCGTATAGGCAACTCTAACGCCACATGTTGAAGGGTTAAGAAGCAAGCCCAATAGGCTAACCGAACAAAAGATGTTAGCATAACATCTAGGGATGAATGGATGATATAAGCTATTAGCCCATCAGACAAAATAAACGATTGATTAGAATCATAATAAATAATAAATCGACGACATTTAAATCATAATTATTTCGCTACTTTATAATGAGGACTTCAGTGGGTTGACAATATGACATCGAGTTTGGACTCTGGAGGCGTAGGACTGGCCACATTTGTACAGTACCTACGCGACAGAAAGTAATGTTAGGTTACTACTACTTACTTCGGCCTCTAGAATGACATTTCGGCTTTGTAGAGCGTAGTCTCTGTCACTCATACCTATATGATGTTTTGTTGGTCTCAACGACAGGGACAATGCTCTACAAATCAGCTATCTCCTTCTAAAGGTCGATGTACATTACTTTCTGCCGCGTACTGTAATAATTTTGCTTTAACCGGTCATAGGCCACAGCGTAGCCACTATGGCCAGAGTGAACTACAGTGAGGGAACTCTCGGTTTGATCCTGAATCGACGATATTACTTATGTCAAATGGTGACATAAAATCATGACCGCGTGGAATGGTGCCAAGAATACTGGCTGCATTTCCGCGCTGGACAGCCAGGCTGATGCGTTGCGCAAAAAATGAGTCAGCCCTTCTGTCAACAGATGAGGCTATTAATCGCGGTGAAATGTCTCGTAAAAATTTTTTAGCACTAAGACTCCATGGCCCCAGGGTCTCCACGGCAAACGGCACAAAAATGTAACTCTCTAGATAAGAGAGGCATACTTGCGCCGCTTGCCGTTTTCAGCTGTTTCTGCTGCGGCTCCCGGTCTTGATGCTGTCTTCCTGATATGACACGGGGCCAATGTGTCAACGCAAGTTGCGTCCCACATTAGCGCCCGTCCCCGTTCCCAGGGAACCAGCGTCAGTCTCGTCTCCAGAACACGTCTGCCCCATCCGCCATCGGTTCTGCGGCAGACGTGGCCTGCCCACTGCCACTTCACAAGAAGCTAGTATGTATAGGTATTCTCGTAAAATTCTATATTGGATTTTGATTGAATTTGAAACGTGTTCTCGCTTAATAGTCAATACACAACAATTATTATTTCTAGACATTAACAGAGTCGAACTTGACCGACATTTTTGTATAACAGTCTAATAGGTAACTAGGTACCTACTAAATAGGTAGGTTTGTGAATATACAAGATGCCTATAAACCTACCTAAGATGCGCGTGGCCCGCCACGCACTTGGCCGGTTTTTAGGGTTCTGTACCCCAAAAGGAAAAACGGAACCTATAGGATCACTTTGTTGTCTGTCTGTCTGTCTGTCAAGAAACCTACAGGGTACTTCCCGTTGACCTAGAATCATGAAATTTGGCAGGTAGGTAGATCTTATAGCTGACATTTGGGGAAAAATCTGAAAACCGTGAATTTAGGGTTAGATCACACAAAAAAAATTAAATTGGGTCATGAACTAATAATTAGTATTTTCAACTTTCGAAGTGAGTGACTATATCAAGTGGGGTATCATATGAAAGGTCTTCACCTGTACATTCTAAAACAGATTTTTATTTATTTTAATGCATCATAGTTTTTGAATTATCGTGCAAAATATCGAAAAAATACGACTGTAGTACGGAACCCTCATTGCGCGAGCCTGACTCGCACTTGGCCGGTTTTTTTATAACACAGTCTAATAGGTAACTACCTACTAAATAGGTAGGTTTGTGAATATACAAGATGCCTAAGTACCTACCTAAGATGCGCGTGGCCCGCCACGCACTTGGCCGGTTTTTAGGGTTCTGTACCCCAAAAGGAAAAACGGAACCTATAGGATCACTTTGTTGTCTGTCTGTCTGTCTGTCAAGAAACCTACAGGGTTCTTCCCGTTGACCTAGAATCATGAAATTTGGCAGGTAGGTAGATCTTATAGCTGACATTTGGGGAAAAATCTGAAAACCGTGAATTTAGGGTTAGATCACACAAAAAAAATTAAATTGGGTCATGAACTAATAATTAGTATTTTCAACTTTCGAAGTGAGTGACTATATCAAGTGGGGTATCATATGAAAGGTCTTCACCTGTACATTCTAAAACAGATTTTTATTTATTTTAATGCATCATAGTTTTTGAATTATCGTGCAAAATATCGAAAAAATACGACTGTAGTACGGAACCCTCATTGCGCGAGCCTGACTCGCACTTGGCCGGTTTTTTTATAACACAGTCTAATAGGTAACTACCTACTAAATAGGTAGGTTTGTGAATATACAAGATGCCTAAGTACCTACCTAAGATGCGCGTGGCCCGCCACGCACTTGGCCGGTTTTTTATATTATAGAGAAGATACTTAAGTAGGTACTTAGGCAGGTATTGGATTTTGGAAGTGTCCAAAGTAGAAAATTAAAGTCGAGGGCCGAGGCGCTAATACCTAAAGCCGCAGGTGAGGGGTTTAAATTGCGCCGAAAGATTTTCAATACGCACAATATCATTGTAGGTATCCGACCGTACAATTTGCCATGACAGAAGACACAATATTATTAGAGCAAATGTATAATAACCTAACGAGTCTTTTCTCAAAATTTACGCACATAAGTTTAGAGTAAGTAGGTATAAACTATTTATTTAAACATCGATCAGTCTCTCCTTTAATATTCTGCCCAGATCAAACATAACTCGCAGCTAATTCGGTTGGCGAATAATGTATTAAGTTCATAATTATCTTAATTTTAACACGCCGCGTAGACATTTTCATACAATGCAATAAAATGTATGGGTCGAAGATGGCGCAAGTCATGGGAAAAGGCGATTGTGATATTATAGGTGCCTTGATTGTGACGTAGACATCAGCTAAAAAAGATATTTGAAAATTCAACCCCTAAGGGAGGGACCCTTAGAAGTGAATTTTCAAAAATCCTTTCTTAGTGGATGCCAACGTCATAATAGCTATCTGCATGCCAAATTTCAGCCTGATCCGTCCAGTAGTTTGTGCTGTGCGTTGATAAATCTGTCAGTCAGTCACTTTGTGAGTACCTAAACAGATTTATTGGTGGTAGGTACTGTACCACCTGGTAAGTTTCACGTAAAATAATGTAAACGGTTTCGCAGCTGGAGGATGGACAACAGCAATTAATCTATATAATATATATATATATATAAAAGGAAAAGGTGACTGACTCTCTGACTGACAGACTGACTGATCTATCAACGCACAGCTCAAACTACTGGACTGGTGGTGGGTAACCCTAATGGTGTTAAATGGGGTTTTAAAATTTGTGTTGTCCACGCGGACGAAGTCGCGGGCATAAGCTAGTATTAAAATAAAAATAATGTTAGATTAATACCAACCTATTTGAATCTGTGCAATGTGCAGTAGATTCGGACTTCAGACTCAAAAACACAAAGAATAAAAATTATAGAAATCTCTATTTTTCGTTCTTGACCTTCAATTTTCGGTCAATGGACGGTATTGTTCCATCATAATGGGAATAATCGATGAATACGTCAGAAGACATAGTAAAAATGATTAACATAACAACAAATCTGGGTCAAGTTGCTGTCTTTTTGTCTGAAATGACATTCAAAAATTGTAAAACTATTAATTAATCAGTTGCAATGGAGAGAATACCTTAGTGCAATGCTTAGTAAAAGTGCTGGAATGGCAATAGAAAGCGCTGCTTTGTAAGGCCCCCCAAACTAGGTGGACGGACGACATCAAGCGAGTCGCAGGGAGCCGCTGAATTCAGGCGGCGCCAGACCGTGGCGTTGGAAGTCCCTACAAGAGATCTGTATCCAGCTGTGGAAGTCTATTGGTTGATGATGATCATAATGATGATGAATGGAGAGAGCTATGCTCGGAAAACAAAATATGAGGAGATCCATAGAAAAACCAGAGTAACCCACATAGGCCGGCTCTAGCCCATGTAACGCCCGGGTGCAAACAATACCCTGCCCCTATCTAGTAGGTGCTCGATCAAAATAGAATAAGTAGTTACCTACTTACAATGACTGATTTACAATGACAATTCGGGTGCAAATGGTGCACCATTTGCACCCGAACAACTAATTTGCATCATAACTAATAATGTTGGCAAGCAAAACGGAGAGTAAGTACCTACCTACGACCGGCGGCAATCGAATCGCTCCGCTGCAACATTCGCGCTAATTCGAATGGTTTGCAAGAATAATCAAATCTTTAAAAAGAGCAACCGCTGAGTTTCTTGCTGGTTCTACTCGGTAGGAAAGGCATTCCGAACCAGTGATAGATGCATTTGAAGATTCAAAAGTACTTGTAAAAGTTTAATTAAATATATTTTTTTAAATAAGTATGTAATACCTACTTAGGTTTTTAAAAACCGCGCGGAGACTTGTTTCCAAAATATTAAGTAGATATAATCCATAGATTAATATATAATCTTAATATGATGTAGGTATTTAAAACCCGATAGTGGTGGATCAAATTATCATTAATTAAGCTCTCATATTAAGCTCGCGTTTTGACGTTTGATAAAAAGTTGTTGATTTGACTATTTGTCAACATCCCAATAATTATAGGGACGACCTTACGATCACATCAAAGTCAAAGTCAAAATCATCGACATAGAATCGATCACGAACGCTTATGCTTTAGGCCATCCAGCCTATCAGAATGCAAGAGTCGCGCGTCTACGAATCGTATAAATCACACGGACAGGCGGAGCTTGGCTAGCGTGAATGATGAGCCGGCCCAACTTAATTGATAATAGCTTTTAAAACGTACCTATTGTTTCTTTGAATCCAGTGCGACGTATCTCCTGAGTTATTATTTCATGGATAAAATGTAGAGTAGGTACCTACCTACTACCCGATTACACAATATGCCGATTTCAATTGACTTTAATAAACTTTTTATAGTACAGAAGAAAAGTATTAGAAGTATTCTTCTTATGAAACCAACCGACTCATGCAGATTAATATTTAAAAAATATAAACTCCTCACAGTACCATCTCTATCAATATATGAGACGTCTGTGTTCGTACATAGGAATTTGGAGTATTTTGTCAAAAAATCCGATGTAAACCAAAATAGTATAACAAGGAATCAAGATAGGCTAATAATGCCACAATATAATCTTAGACAAACACAAAAATCGCCTTACGCAATGAGCATTAAAATTTATAATAAATTAGATAAGTACAAACTTAAAAAAGCTACCGACGACACATTTTAAAAGGAAGCTCTTTCAATGGTTGTGCGATGAATCGTTCTACTCTGTCTCAGATTACCTCAATTATATACCATGGAAATCATAGTGATAATTTAAGATGTGTAAGTAATTAGTTGTAATTTTATAAAATAAGTTTGAATAATATACCCTACATCGTTTGTCATTGTACAAATTACCTTTAGGTGTAAGTAGATATATTATAATTAATATTTGCATGCTGAAGTATCAGTAAATATGCGGGGACTATTTAGATTATAAGTATGAAGACCTTTGTAAACTACCCATATTTAGCAAATAAAATAATTTCATTTCATTTCAAAATATACAGTACGCGGCCGAAAGTAATGTACATCGACCTTTAGAAGGAGACAGCAGATTTGTAGAGCGCTGTCCCTGTCGAGACCGACAAAACGTCATATAGGTATGAGTGACAGAGACAGAGAGAACGCTCTACAAAGCCGAAATGACATTCTAAAGGCCGATGTACATTACTTTCAGCCGCGTACATGGGCGTCGCTAGCTGACGGCCCAGGGGTGCTAATTGATACACGGAGAATGGGAAAGTATAAACTGTAGTTTGTTGGCCGAGTGGAGCAAAGGGATGAGCTGGCGAGCGAAGCAAGCCGGCGGCCTCCGTAGCGAAACAAAAAAGTCGAGTAGGTAAGCTAAAGGAAGGCGCGACGGAGGGAGTCTTCTGACGTAGCCCATTTAAAAACTTGATCTTTAATCATCACCATCGTCCTTTTCCTTCCCTCTTCACCCCTTACCTGAAATTGGACAAGAAAATCCCTATCTACACTACCTACTTACCTAGTTTCTAAGATTAGCGCGCTCAGACATACTCGGCGGAGGGACTGTGTTTTATAACATGTAAGTCATCATCGTCATCAATCGATAGATGTCCACTGCTGGACATAGGTGTCTTGTAGGGACTTCCACACGCCACGGTCTTGCGCCGTCTGAATACAACGGCTCCTTGGAACTCGTCTGATGTCGTCCGTCCACCTAGTGGGAGGTCTTCCAACACTGCGTCTTCGGCGCGAGGTCGCCATTCCAGCACCTTGGGACCCCAACGTCTATCGGTTTTACAAACTATGTGCCCTGCCCATTGCCACTTCAGCTTCGCAACCCGTTGCGTTGAGTCGGTTACTCTAGTTCTCCTACGGATCTCCTCATTTCTGATCACGTAGAGAAAATCCAAGCATAGCTCTCTCCATCGCCCGCTCAGTGACTCTGAGCTTTCTCATCTCTATCTATCTATAATATAAAAATGAATCACTAAATGTGTTGGTCATAGAAAAATCTCGATAACAGCTGAACCGATTTCGCTAATTCTTTTTATTCCTTGAAGTACGGGGATGGTTGTTACAGAGAGAAAAATTTACAAAAAATCCTGAAAAAGAATCGATTATTAGGTGGTACGAAGTTCGCCGGGGCAGCTAGTTAATGATAACAGTCGTTATAGGTATAAATAACTAGGTAGGTACCTATAACTCTTATTGTAATAATTTTAATTATTCCAGTGACATAATGTTGGCGCCATGGTGTCCTTTTATGGGTGTGGGCGGAGCGCATTTGGCATTCTTATCTAATTTGAGATGCGACGATTTTTTATCATATAAATTATGTAGTTGGCAGGCCAATAACGTAATGTTTCATTAATGTGATGTAGAGTCGCTGACCTAGTAGACAATGAGGAGGTTTCCAGGCAACGTTGGAGAAAATTTTCATAGATACTACCCAAATACTACCACCACTAAAGATGAAAAATATACCTATCTATACTTTAATGTTAAGGTTGTGTCAATCAATGACATAGATAAAGAGTAAGAGCGTGCACAGTGCACAGCGATTTTCCTTACGTTTCTTTTCTTCCCCACAAAATCTGTGAACTATAATAGGTACAAAAAATGCATTTTTGTTGCACTTATCGATCGAATAGAATTTTTGGTAGGTAGTTCCCTAGGATCAAATTAAGATACTTTTCAAAAAAGGGTAAAATACTGTACCTACTTATTTTTAAAATAACCACCCTCACCACCTGGGTGCCTGGAGCACACTGGCACAACCGCCCGTTGTGCCAGATCCTTCTTTCCACGCACAAGCAAACTGTGGAATCAACTCCCTTTGGCGATGTTCCCACTAGATTACAACAAGGGGCGGACCAACATATTCCTGAAAGGCCGGCAACGCATTGGTGGTTCTTCTGGTAGGTACTAGGTACTGCAAATGTTCATGGGCGGCGGTAATCACTTAACATCAGGTGACCCGCCTGCTCGTTTCCTCGCCATTTTTATTTAAAAAGAAACACTTGCTTTAACGGTGAAGGAAAACATCGTGAGGATAACTGCTTGGTCAACGTGGTGGACTATGGCCTAAAACCTTTTCATTCCGAGGAAACCCGGAGATCGGCCGGAAATCTCAAACTGTCGCCAGTTTACTACTTAGGACAGGTCTCCTGAATTTCAGCCATAGTCTACCACGTTGGCCAAGTGCGGATTGGGAGATTTCTTCTTATTAAATCAATAAAAGTAAACAATCATTCTACTTTTTATTAACTTTATTACAAAATATTTTATACTAGCTGATGCCCGCGACTTCGCGTGCATCAGGGTATGTCAAATCGTAAAATAATGATACCATATTTAAGATGCTAGTGATGTATGTGGTTCAGTTGGTTCATGTGAATGAGTCCATGAACCAGTTCCTGCTTCTCTATTTTAGATTGAACTTTCACAAGAAGAGTAAAGAAGAAGCATTATAAAACTAGTAAATAATTACTAAAATAAAATAAGTAGGTACCTAGAGATGGTATAATAGTGCTTTAAAAATGGATTTTAGAATGATGTTTAGTGCAACCGCACTCAACCAGCCGGCGCGGCGGCGGGAGGCGCGGGGTGCCCGCGCGACATCTGCCTTCGACGGAAGAAGATTGCATTCGCGGTGCAACGGGCGAACACGCCACATACAGCTTATAAAGTTAATTAATGATCACAAATATACCAGTGCCTCGATTACAGTCGTTTTCATAAACACACCACCATTTTTGGTCCTTCACCTGCGAGAAAAAACATTTTTCGTCCGTTAAACCAAGAAGAAAGGACATTTTTTTTGGTTTTGGAAGAAAGAAGCCCACACCGTGAATCAAACAAAATTCAATATACCAGTGAAGACTTCGCGAGAAGAAGTGCATCGCGGAAACCAGAGGACAGGGACATGACATTGAGTGAGTTTGTTCCAAAATATCCTTCTTAGTCCTTCTTAATTTCCGTCTTCTAGCATTCTTTTTGGATCGGACATTGTGATCTCTTCGCACTTCATTGTTAATCACAAATCATATAATCATTAAATCATTATTTCATAATCTAATAGTTACAATTAACTGTTAGATTATGATTATAAGCAGTTAAGCATTAAAATATCATAAATTTAATGCACAAAGCTTTGTTTTTACCAACTATAATACAAATCAATAATTAAACATATACAATACTTAAATAATTAGCTAAAATATTGCTAATTCATTAATAATTCATACACGTAATTGATAGGTAATAGGTACTTATTACGCATTTCGTAGCGAGCGAGCCACCGGCCACGGCCCGTGTCTATTGTAGGCATATCTAAACCGGTTCCTTATCGCGCATCGTCAGTGCAGTTTCGTGCCTACTGGATTGCATTTAAAACTTTAGGCATTTATTTCGCGAGTAATAACTTTATTACGCGCGGACTTTTTTACATTTTTCTTTCACATTACTTTTTCACATTACTTATTATTTTAACTTCAACTTTTCAAATTACAACCTTTGCTTCATTTGGCACGACATTATTCGTTAAAAAATGAGTGAAGCACGTAGTAAAGAATTGATTAAACTTCGTGGTAGCATTAAGGGGAAACTAACTTTATTTCAAAATTATATGACTACCATAAATAAATGCGACCAAATTAATGAAACTCCATATAACGAACTGGAATGTCGGCTGAGTAAAATCGATAGTTTACAGAGTGATTTTGATAAATTTCAGACGGAGCTCGAGATATTGACGGACGATACCAGTCAACTGCTTATTGAGCGTGAGGAATTCGACACGAAATATTTTTCATTGGTGGCCGAAGCACGCACAATCATGAACAAAAGCAAGCATCACCTCCAGCGGCGGTTGTCAATGTCCGAGACGAGTGAAGGAAGCGAAAGCAGAGACGGTGGCTTTCACGACTTTGTTCGTCTTCCAAAAATTTCGCTTCCCTCCTTTAACGGGGAAAATATGGATCAATGGCTTGAGTTCAGAGACACATATCTTTCATTAATTCATTCCAATAACAAGTTAGGAAATATCAATAAATTTCATTATTTGAGAGCTGCTCTTAAAGGCAGTGCCTTAATTGTAATAAAAAATCTGGAATTCACTTCCAAAAATTATGACGTAGCATGGCAATTGCTTTCATCTAGATATGACAATGAACGTCTTCTGGTGAACATTCATGTAAATGCTTTATTAAATTTCACAACAATAACAAAAGAGTCTGGCAAAGCTTTAAGAAATTTAGTCGATACAATTAATCGTAATTTATGTGCATTAAATACCCTAGGTCAAGCAACTGATCACTGGGACACTTTGGTGGTTCATGTGATGAGTCGCAAGTTAGACAGTGTTACCTTTCGTGAGTGGGAGGAACATCGCAACACAATAACAACGTCTCCTACATTACAACAATTTATAGATTTTCTAATTGGCAGAGCTGATTTACTAGATACCATACAACTTGACGAAACACAAAGACAATCAACATCACAAACTCAACAAAATACACAATTCACACAGAATAAACAGAACACACAATCAAAAAAACACAAATTTAAATAAAGGGAAAATTACAATTAAAAACATTACTTGCCCTTTATGCACACAAAATCACTTTTTATTCAGTTGCTCTGAATTTAGAAAATTAAATGTTGATGAACGATTAGAAAAAATTAAGAATTACAGTGTGTGTAAAAATTGCCTAAGACCGGGACACCGGGAGAGGGAGTGTCATTTGACACACTGTAAGTACTGTACTTTAAAGCACAGCACACTTTTACACAAGGATACTGAACAGCACACCACAGTTGCTTTATCTTCCACTATTCAGACGAGTAACAAACCTCTTACATTGCTTTCCACAGCATTGGTGAACGTGGTCGGCGCAGACGGGAAACTACATCCTGCTCGCGCTCTTCTAGACAATGCCTCCACCGGGCATTACGTCACGCGGCACCTGTGTGAGAAGCTGGGTTTGGTGCGTCGAAACGTAAGCTCCTCTGTGACAGGTATTAACAATCAGTTATCATACATAGCAGAGTCTTGCACCTTACCTCTCGAGTCATACTCAGGGGATTTCAAGGTTAATCTTGAGTGTCACGTATTACCTCAGATTACCAACACATTACCATCATGCAACATCGATATCAGGTCTTTAAAGTTACCGCCTCATATTCGATTAGCTGATCCATCTTTCCACATTTCTTCACCTATCGACATCTTGGTAGGAGCAGATGTCTTCTGGGACATCATATGTTCAGATTTCATCGATCTCGGTAAGCAATGTCCAAAATTGCAAAAAACAAAGCTCGGTTGGCTAGTTTCTGGCACAATCGAGGCGCATATAGAGCCACACAAAAATCAAGCACATCAATCGTCTTGCTTTTTCACTCAGCGCGATGATGCCTTGCTAACACGATTTTGGGAATTAGAGTCAGTTTCTTCTAAATATAACTTAACGCTAGAAGAGCAAGCCTGCGAGAAAAGTTTTGCAGAGAACACTCGACGTGACTCTGATGGTCGATTTATTGTTACTATACCCTTAAAAGAGTCACCCGATGTTCTCGGCGATAATTATCACTCAGCCAAAAATCGCTTACTAGCACTAGAGCGTAGATTTCAACGCGATTCAGTCTTAAAAAAGAGATACTACGATTTTATGACTGAATATAGAGACTTAGGTCACATGAGTGACACTGACGTTTCAAAACCTACTGAACCTGTTTCTCAAAACCGGTATTATTTGCCCCATTTTCCGATTATTCGGAAAAATTCTACCACGACAAAATGTCGTGTCGTTTTCAATGCCTCTACGTTAAATAAGGGCAAAACATTCAATAGCATTCAAATGGTCGGTCCTGTCGTCCAAGACGACTTACTTTCTATTTTACTGCGCTTCCGTCAGCATAAATATGTAGTTTCGGGAGACATTGAGAAAATGTATCGAGCCATTTTAGTCGAACCCACACAACGTTCACTTCAACAAATTTTGTTTAGATTTGATCCGAGTGAACACATAAGACCGTTTACGCTGAACACAGTTACTTACGGTACAGCATCTGCACCGTACCTAGCTACTAAATGCTTAGTTTCGTTGGCAGAACAATGTTCAGATCCTAAAGTAAGAACCGCCATATCTAGGGACTTTTATGTTGACGATTTTATTAGCGGAGGTGATTCTATAGAATCTGTCATTGATCTGTGCAAAAACGTTAATAAGACCTTACTGTCGGCGCAATTTAAGCTGCGTAAATGGCAATCAAATAACTCCGAAGTCTTAAAATCATTAACTAATGATAATGCATTTGAACAAATTAACACTAATAAAACCTTAAATCTAGATGACACATTACCTTGCAAAACTCTTGGTCTTCAATGGAATTATAGTTTAGATAATTTACTATTTACAATTAACCTAGACCCAAAAGCAAAGAAAATTACTAAACGTAAAATTCTATCACTTATAAGTCAGATCTTTGATCCTCTTGGTCTTTTAGGACCTTGCACTGTTCAAGCAAAAATTCTCATGCAAAAACTTTGGATTAATAAATGCGGTTGGGATGATGAAGTGACAAAAGATACCCAAAACACCTTTTTGAATTTCGTATCTTCTCTTATTTCTCTTAAATCACTTCGCATTCCTCGTTGGGTTAGTACTGATAACGTTACTCGGTTGGAACTCCATACGTTTTCAGATTCGTCGGAACGCGCTTACGGTGCATGTATCTTCGTGAGAGCGGTCGACGCAAATGGCACGGTACAAGTTCGTCTTCTAGCATCTAGAAACAAAGTGGCGCCTTTGAAGCCTACCACAATCCCCAGATTGGAGCTTTGTGGTGCGCTCCTCGCTACCAGACTTCACGCCAAAGTGATGTCATCATTAACCCTTAAGGTACACGATTCCTATTTTTGGACTGATTCCACAATCGTGTTAGCATGGCTAAAAACGCAGTCTAATCAATTAAAAACATTTGTGCGGACTCGAGTAGGTGACATTCAAGACAGTACAGCCAGTCACAGATGGAGCTACGTTCCATCAAAGGAAAATCCTGCCGATTTAGTCTCACGCGGAGTTGCAACAAATAGCATTAGCTCATGCGCACTGTGGTGGTCTGGTCCAGATTTTCTTAAGGCAACCAACATACAATTTCCGATCATACCAAACACACAATCAGATTTAACAAGCACACACACACAGGCAACATCAGAAATAGTTTTACACACGACAACGACACAAACTACAGACACAGACATGATACACGAATTCATCCATAAAACATCAAGTTACACGCATTTAATTAGATCATTTGCTTACATACAAAGATTCATACACAATTGCAAACATCCTAAAAATAAATTAACGCAAACATTATCTACCACAGAATTAAAAACTTCAGAAAATTTTATAATAAAATGCGTGCAACTTCAAATATTCAAAGAGGAATACATTTTACTAAAGTCCTTAAAGCCTCTCCCAAACAAAAATAGATTGAGCGCTTTAGCACCTTTCATTCATTCAGATGAACTCATAAGAGTGGGAGGTCGGCTTAAAAACTCACATTATTCTTTCGACATCAAACACCCAATACTCTTATGTGGCAAACATCATCTCACACAAATCCTTTTTCAAAAAGAACACATATCATTAATGCATGCAGGACCTCAACTCCTTTTGTCTTTCATAAGACAAAAATATTGGCCACTGGGGGGGAGGAACCTCGCTAGACGCGTCGTGCATAGTTGTATTCGTTGCTGCAGGTTCAAACCGAAGCAAATTCAACCTATGATGAGTGACTTACCCGCGGATAGAACACGCTTAGAATTCCCGTTTTTGCACACTGGAATTGACTACGCTGGTCCAATAATGATAGCAACCCGTAAGGGCAGGGGTGCCAAACTGGAAAAGTCTTACATTTGCATATTTGTCTGCTTTGCAGTTAAAGCTTTGCACCTGGAACTCGTCACGGACTTGACAAAGGAGGCCTTCATATCAGCGTTTTTAAAATTTATCTCACGTCACGGTAAGCCAGTATCGGTAACGTCCGACAACTCTACGACCTTTATAGGAGCCAGTAACGAAATCGCATCTTTTTTCTCAAAATACTCAGACGACATCAAGTCAGATCTTAGTAATAGGGGTGTTGAATTCCGTAAAATCCCCCCCTATACCCCGCACTTCGGGGGATTATGGGAATCTGCTGTAAAATCGGTAAAATTCCACTTAAAACGCATCTTAAATCTAACACATTTAACTTACGAAGAGATGACAACCTGTCTGATTCAGATTGAAGCCATCCTGAATTCCAGACCACTCACACCTCTCTCTTCCGATCCTTCCGACCTTACTTGCCTAACCCCCGCTCATTTCCTCATAGGACGCTCACTCTTGTCGGTTCCTAGCCCAATGGTCAGCGATGCAAACATCGCCACCATGGAGCGCTACCAACGCATCGAGGCGCTCAAACAGCACTTCTGGAGGAGATTTTCTGACGAGTACATTTCTCTGCTCCAACAGCGCACCAAATGGAAAAGGGGCTCATCCACAAGTCTGCAGCTGGGGAGCTTGGTGCTCGTCAGAGATAAACAGCAGCCACCACTCCTATGGCAGCTGGGAAGAGTAGAGAGGGTGCATCTTGGCAAGGACGGCGTGGCTCGAGTGGCTGACATCAAAACTAAGAAGGGAGTCGTCACTCGGGCCTTCAACAATATTTGCCCCCTGCCAATCGTCAACTCGTGCGGGCAGGATGTTTAGTGCAACCGCACTCAACCAGCCGGCGCGGCGGCGGGAGGCGCGGGGTGCCCGCGCGACATCTGCCTTCGACGGAAGAAGATTGCATTCGCGGTGCAACGGGCGAACACGCCACATACAGCTTATAAAGTTAATTAATGATCACAAATATACCAGTGCCTCGATTACAGTCGTTTTCATAAACACACCACCAAATATGATTTACGTAAATATGTTTTTATTGAACAATAAGGTGTTCTTAGATGTTACTAAATAATTTACAGCAGGATAAACCATTAATTCCATTGAACTATCGACTCACAATGTTTGACACGTTTCTAAAGTTACCCGTAGCTACTGTACCAACTGGATTAGTGGTGCATAGCAATAATATATTGTTGCCACCAGCACTATTTATTTTTAATAAAAATCTGGTAGCACTGGAAACATCAAAAAATAATGGTACTGATTCTGAGCACAACGAACACAGCCACGAGCCTACCGTTTTGTAGCGTGCACTAAAATTTGGAGTCTTTAAATGTAAAGTTCATGTTCTGTCCCTTTTTAGCATTGTTAAAAAGAAAAGGATGCAGATACTCTAAATTTCGTTTAGAGAAAGGCAACGGAATCAGTGTGGCTAATTCCATTGTACACAATCTCTAAACTAAACTAAAATGGCACGTCTAAATCTATTGCTATCCCTTTCATAATGTTGCTTGCGGAAAAGGATGGCACTAAATTTAGACCTGTTAATTTAGTTTAGTTTAGAGATTGTGTACAAGAGAATCGGCCCCAATGTTTGATTAAAAATTCGAGTATACGTTTCGCGGATTTTTAGGGTTCCGTACCTCAAAAGGAAAAACGGAACCCTTA
Source organism: Maniola hyperantus (assembly GCF_902806685.2). Lineage (NCBI taxonomy): Eukaryota > Metazoa > Arthropoda > Insecta > Lepidoptera > Nymphalidae > Maniola > Maniola hyperantus. The sequence goes on from NC_048547.1 coordinate 2,126,866, forward strand.
TAGAATCACTTTGTTGTCTGTCTGTCTGTCCGTCTGTCTGTCAAGAAACCTACAGGGTACTTCCCGTTGACCTAGAATCATGAAATTTGGCAGGTAGGTAGATCTTATAGCTGACATTTGGGGAAAAATCTGAAAACCGTGAATTTAGGGTTAGATCACACAAAAAAAATTAAATTGTGGTCATGAACTAATAATTAGTATTTTGAACTTTCGAAGTGAGTGACTATATCAAGTGGGGTATCATATGAAAGGTCTTCACCTGTACATTCTAAAACAGATTTTTATTTATTTTTATGCATCATAGTTTTTGAATTATCGTGCAAAATGTCGAAAAAATACGACTGTAGTACGGAACCCTCATTGTGCGAGCCTGACTCGCACTTGGCCGGTTTTTTTTGTCCTCCAAAAGTCCCTCGTCTGCGCATGCCCTAAACATGACGATGGTCCCGTCGTGACCACGGTCCATGGTTACATGAATCAAATACATTTTAACAATAATTGTCGTATCTATCGTGGTAGGTACCTACGCTATGACTAACTATTACTACCTATACTTAACAATATGTTATAATAATGCATAAATTTTAAATTCTCACGCGCCATTTTAACTTTTTGTGTCAACTATCATGTCAAAACGTAGATAGAATAATAGGTAGATTTAAGTACTGTGTAACCGCGTATGAGATAGCGATAGCACGACGTAACGATGAATAACACGACAATAATTACCATTGTTTAGTAGTCAATATTTGTATTAAACGTTTTTTATGTGAAAACAAGTAAATAACTCATGAGAAATACAATTACGCCACGAATTCTCAAAGTTTGTTTTGCAACTTCTTGTATGTATTCTTGAAAAAAAAACCAGTTACACGATAAGGGACAAAAAAAAAGGTTAGCTGTGTCTCTGTTTATCACATTAGTAACTTTATCTGTGCTCTCTTTTTAGTGCGAATGAGAAAGCAAACGTTCCTGCATCTACCTTTATTACTCTATCTACGTGTCAAAAGAACAATTTTAGACCTTATTTTAAAATGGCGCGTGAGTTCTCATTTTGTACAGACTATATACTACATTTAAATTTTTTTAAATTATTAACTTTTACATTACAAGTGAAAGCTCCTGCCCTCCTGGTCATTAAGAACGATAGAATAATGGAAAAAATAAGTAGAAAATATAAAAATCTAATGTCTAGTATTTATTAAATCTAGAATTTAGGTATGTTGGCTATGCAGTAATTGGTGCATAATAATTTGAAGGGTAGGTACAGCAGACCTGCTAGGTGATTCGCTAACTTAGTGTCTAACACAGAATGATAGCCACCGAGGTTGGTTGGTTCTACATTGCTGCTTCACTGGGTGGTAGTAAAAATTTTTTTGTAGATCTTCAACAGATTAAAAAATGAGCTCTGTGGCTTTCGTTCAGTGTTAGACACTAAGTTAGAGAATCACCCCACTGGTGCAGGGACAAAACAAGGAATGTCACAAAAAATTCGGTCGTCGGGGAACGGCCCGAACGGGATAAGGACAGAGATAATAATTACTATCTCTGTCCTTATCTCTCATATACAATAATGTTGGCATCAGTTTAAAAAGTCTCATCATCAAGATCACCCTGGTTCTGTAATTGTTTTGCTATCAGTTTTTTAAGTTTTTCTGGCATAGGGACCCCTGAGTGGGCAGGCTTTGGTCTATACTTTCTAGTTTTCCTTATGCTGGCCGGGGTGGCAGCTGTTTTGGCAGGATTAGGGGCAACTTTTGCCTTACTTGGTGTCGCTGGAGTGATTTCTGCAACTGAGAACACATACTTATACTTACTATTAATACTATTAATGTATCTTTTTATGGTGTAAATAAAGAACTATAAAGTGGTACACAGATGGGCTGTGAAAGGCTAAGACAGATAGACAGACACACTTTCGCATTTATAATATTAAAATAAAATAAAAAAATATGCTTTACTGAAGAATCATGAAACAAAAATATTCATAGTAAATTACTTCTTCTTGGTGTTTGGCGGCTGTGCAGGGCTATTCAGACCCTGTATCACGTTTACCGTTGCCGATCTATTGTGATCGCCCCCATTTAATAAATTCCTTAGTTTGACCACAATCAGGGTCATAGCATGAAGATGGAAGTTAGAATTATGAGCCGTAGAAAAAGCTATTAGCTAGAAAAAAACGCCACATGTAACTTCATTTTGAGCTGAAGTTTTTTACCTTTAATCGCTTCGGGTTTTGCGCGAGGTTTCCGTGCCATTTTCTCTTTAACCACTGTGCTTGCTAGTGGTGCCATTATATTAATATTTCGACTTGACTTTTAGAAACCCCTGAAAGAGAAAACAATTTTAGAGGAGTAATTTAATTTAGGTACCTTTAGTTTATTCTTAAGAATGGAAACTATTAACGAAACTTACCAATGTGATGTATTGGATTCTGCTGATTTCGTTATGTGCAGTGTGCAATGTGTACTAGAACTAGTTAAGTAGGTATTAGAATATAAAAATCACAAATCAAAGTTCATAAAACAGAAACAAAAACATTAAAATCCAATTTCAAAGTGATTCAAATTCATAAACAAAATGTTTTTTTTAACCGTTCACCACTATCAATCACAGACCAATAACATATATGAAACCACTATATTCAATGTAGGTAGGTACTCTGTGCCGTTCGCCCAACGCGACGCTACCACGCTACCATAGACCTGAGAGACCACAGATCACTATATACTAGAGGAGAGACGCTACGCCTCTCAGCTAGAGCGATCCAATGGATCCAATCTCTATGCCCAATGCTGTATATCACTGTAGGTCTGTAGGTATGTAGGTATATTATAATACTCTTTGGCCCAATGCGCCCAAACAAGTCTTTACTTTATGCTCACTACCGTTTTTGTAATGGCAGCGCCACATGCTTGCTACAAACAACATAGAGCAAGCATCAGTAACACCTCAAGCCAGCTCCGGACAGTCGGCCAACACTCGAACCTCCAAAGAGTCATCAAGCAGGTACCGATACAGGTAGACCCAGGTCAAAGGAGTTGGCCCACTTACACGAACAGACAGATATATCATTGCGGTCGCTTCACTCAGACTCACAATATTTGACACGTTTCTAAAGTTACCCATAGCTACTGTACCAACTGGATTGGTGGTTCATACCAATAACTAGGTTGTTGCCCCCAGCACTATTTATTTTTCACGTAGATAGAATAATAGGTAGATGTAAGTACTGTGCAACCGCGTATGAGATAGCGATAGTACGACGTAACGATGAATAACACGACAATTATTACCATTGTTTAGTAGTCAATATTTGTATTAACCGATCAACAATATTTGTATTCAACGTTTTTTATGTGAAAACAAGTAAATAACTCATGAGAAATACAATTACGCCACGAATTCCCAAAGTTTGTTTTGCAACTTCTTGTATGTATTCTTGAAAAAAACCAGTGGCCCTACCGCGGTTGTTTGACAGCTACAATGTCACGATCGCAATCATCTCAGTGGCCCTACCGCGGTTGTTTGACAGCTACAATGTCACGATCGCAATCATCTCTGATTTGTTAATGCTCGCTCACTATTGGCCACAATGCATTGTTGCAACAAGAATCGCACAAATTCAGCCAATCAGAACAATTGAGATTGTAATAATGATTGATGCAGGTTTTAGACAATCGCCCTACAGTTACAAGATAAGGGACAAAAAATAGGTTAGCTGCGTCTTTGTTTATCACATTAGTAACTTTATCTGTGCTCTCTTTTTAGTGCGAATGAGAGAAGGAAACGTTCCTGGATCTACCTTTATTACTTATCTACGATTTTTCAGGGTACCTATTATATATATTAGAATTCGAAGAAACGTCAAAAAATGTTGTTTAATTAAAAATTCGAGTACAGACAGCATATTATCATTCACTGGCATGTGTATCACGGTTTAAAAGCAGCTAATATGGGAAAAAGGAGTACCGTTTATTGCAACATCGTTATCTATTTTTCGCGACGTCCATCTTTGATATTTGATGTGTTGTTTTGTTAGAGAAAATTATCGCAAAAATAATATTCAAACACTAAAGAGCACAGGTTATTGACATCGTTCCGTTGATTACGTATGCCGCAAATTATTTTAACTACCTGCGCATACTAAAGCTGAGGGATTGATATTTTAATAAGTGTCACAATTTCGTTATCGTTTGTTCCAGTAAAAAAGTTTCACTCGTAAATCGCTGCTATTGACCTAAGTGCTAATTGGCCAACCTTCAAATGTTTTCTTTAGCTTTCGTCTAAACACCAAAATTAACATAAACAGTGTGATTAACTGTGTGCGTGTAATTCGCTCGACCGTTTATATTATTGTCAAAACAGATGAATTGTGAAAATGGATAGACTAAATCAGTTACGCGGGGAAGCCGGGGACTCGACGCTGGACACGTCGTCCCCGCCGAGCGAGGCGTTCATGTCCGCCAACGAGAGCTCGTCCAAGTACTTCTCGCTCTCCGACGTCGACTCGACGTTCAGCGTGTCCCCCTCGAAGGAAGCGCCGGCGGGCCCCGCCGACGCCGAGCGAACTTTAACTGAGGAAACTGGTATCGTTCCTCGTAACTTGTCACCTATTCCTAAGACGGACAATGATACCTTTAAAATTGGTAAACACATCGAAGCTGCTAACATTCTCTCCGGCGGTGTCAACATTTTCGATGACAATGAAAACTCTTACGATGGCGATGAACTCGTCATTGACGACAATGTGGTTTTGGAGGATGAGAAGGTCGAGTTGAAATTGAGCGAGGGTGCTGCAGTCCCATCGGAAAAGGACGTCACAGAGGATACGTTGACGGAGGGTTCGGACGAGGTCGAGCCCATTCCGAGCAAGGACACGGAGGTGGTGCTTCAGATTGACGGCAAGAACGTGGATGCAATAGATATTGGTAACGGCTTGTATTTGTACAGAAAATCGGGTGAGAAGGAACTCTCTGCTGTTCAGATCATTGATGATGACCAGCAGCAGCCGAGCTTCAAGTTTCTGAAAGTGAGGTAAGTTTACATGAAAAGTACCAGACTATTCCTCTTTTAACTCTAAACGCATTTTAACCGTAGTAGACATGTTGTGCCCACCCCACGTAGTGTGGTATAAGGTACGGAAGAAGAAGACATTTCAACCGTAGTATTATCCAGTTAAATATGTGTTATTTTAGTGTAAATATTGATGTATAAAGACTGGCTGACACTTTTTTTTCTCAGTACACCTAACTAGTTTTTCTTCTGTCTGTCTATGTGACGCGGCAATCAGCAGACTCCTCACTGCGAGCTGTGCACGTTGTGTGCAAAGTGCATTGTAAGAGAGGGGGGTGTCTTTATACATATAAAAGCTGCCCAACCTAGCCTAATACAAGCATTACTTTAGTTAATTAATAGTATTTAGCTAAAAAACAACATCTCACTGGAAAAACAACAAAAATCAACAGCGATAATAAAACAATTCAGAATGCGACTGTACAATGGAAGTGCGCGGGGCATCCCAGCTATCCCCACCAGGTTTCGTTCAGCGCTAGACTTATGTGCCGCGACTTATACAGAATGGATCGAGCTGAAATTTGCCATGCAGATAGCTATTATGACTAAAGGATATTTGTGTAGTACACCCGGTGTAGCGGACGAAGTCACGGGCATAAGCTAGTTTTTTTAAAAAGTTGTAATTTATCACTCTCTATTTATTTTTCATTGTCTATTTTGCTTTCTTTGTATGAAATTTGTAGAACAAAATATATTTGTATTCAAATGTAATTTTACAGAGAGAATATAGAGGGAAATTTAGAGGTGTATGAGGAAATACAAATCGAAATCCCGAAAGAAGTGGTAAGTAGTCTTATACATTTATTTAAATGCTAAACTATTGTTCTTATTACTAGTTAATAATTATAATTAACTATTGTTATATTTCATTTCAGTCTCCTAAAGACGGTGATGGATCAAGCGAGAAAATAACTAATGTGCCACTCAAGGACTTAAACAAAATAATAAATGAACCTTGCGATAAAATTATTGACAAAATAAACAAGACACCACCAATGACATATCATTCAACTCCAAATAAAGAGGGCATTCCTCTTACGAAGACTATGGTTGATCAACATTTGCATCCCAACAGACATTCAGATTATATAAAGAAAACTATCGAAGTACATACAGCTAAAACTAAAGAATTCAACGAAAATGCTAAGACACAAGAACTTGAGTCATTTGTTGAAACAGAAGATAGTCAAATAACTATGGTAGAACAAACAGTGAATGAAGATGTAAAAGGAAATGACAAAACTGGAACCAAGCCCACAGAAAATCTATCAGTAACCTTAAGTAATGAAACGGTAAGTGATGGCAAACTTGATGAAGGTCAGTCGCAGTCAAATAAAAAAGATGATGGGACACTATTAACTGACCCTATTATTGACCAAGCATCCACTGAAAAATCAAAGTTATCTTCTACATCCATAGAAAAAGCAAATACTGAGATTGCGATAGAAAATAAAAGTTTACAGGAAATTAAAAAAGATGATGTGGTAGAAAGTAGTGACTTACAAAGCAAGTCAATCATGGACCCAAATACAAACACCATTGCTGATGAAGGGATTAAGAGCGATAAGATTAGTGAAAGTGGTAAAGATAACATAGATAATAATATTAGCTTAATAAAGAGAAATAATGATACAAAGAATGAATCTGATAACATAGAAAAAGCATTAGATAAAAATGAAAAAGGTGATGATAAAGTTCATGATCTTGTTTCAACACATGCTAGTAAGAATAGTATAGAGTCTCAAATTGAAAATGTTATTTGTAATAAAGATATGAAAGGGAAACTCCAACACAATTCCGTTAAGAGTGAAGCAAAGCAGGGTCCATTAAGTTTAACTCTTACAAAAAAAGATACTGTTGAATCCCAGAAAGTATCTAAAGATGTTGTCGAATCTTCCAAAGTACCAAGTAAAGACACAAATATAAAAACAATATTGCCTAAACAGGTTGATGCAAAAAAAGAAATCCCAAAACCAAAAGTCATAGCAAACCCAAATACTTGTAATAGTGCAGTTCCTTTTGGTAAATGGACCGAAGCTAATAGACAAGAATTTTTAAATAAAATAAAAGAAACTAAGATACCTTCAACCAACTCCAACACAAACCAAATTAAGCAGACCAATGATTTAAATAGACGAGACGTGCTAAAGAAATTTGATAGTCAAAGACAATCCACTGCGTCTCTGCCTACAAAAAATCCTGATTTTGGCTCTGTGCCTAAGTTTAGTAGTAAAATGGAAACCGCTGCATTTGTTAATAAATCTGCTGCCATTCAGCAACCAAATACTGCTAAACCCGTGATTGCTCCTTTGAAAACACAAGCTGCACCTGCAAATATTAAAATAGATATTAAAAAAGCTACTAAAGAGGAACCATTAAATTCGGAAGAACAAATAATAAATAGTCAAGAGTTAATCGACAAAACTGTTGAAGGTATTATTACCAGAGCATTAAAGATGAAAACTACCACACCGATTCACATGAAACAACAAATGACAATTCATACAGTTGAAAATCCAAAAAATGCAATGCCATTGCCTGGTTCTCTAGACTATATTGAGATGAAAATGAACGAGTTACACGGATTTTCGTTTACGGAAAAACCAGCTCAAGAGCTTTCTGAAATTGCTAACCATAAGACCAAACAATTGAATAAGTTTGAAGACAATATTAATAACACTAGCAAACTACCTAACCTAGTTCCGTTCAAAGCCACAGAGCAACAAACGATTGTGAAAGAACCCGTGCGGGATGATACTTCGGATGAGGAAATAATAGAACATGAACCTATTACAGGCGACGTTGACGTCAGTAAACAGAATTTAATTTCTTTATTATCTTGCAAAGAAAAATTTACGGAACCTAAAAAGGACGTAATAATCACAGAATCAGATTTCGATAAATTTGCCGGAAGTAAATCAATAACTTACGAAAACTGTTTAACTGTTAATTTTGATGGTAAAGAGAAACATAACGTTGTACAAACGGTCGTTGAAAAAGATACTGTTAAGAAGTTATCTCGAAATGAATTATTGCTTGCTGAATCGAAGGCGAAATCTTCCAATAAGCAAAACGTTGCGGCTCGGCACAATAATCAAGCAAGCAAAATACCTACACTAAAATCAATGCGCGAGGATGACGCGTATAATAAAAATTATCAGTCTAAAGTGCAAATAGCATATCAATCTGCGCTGACAGCCAAACGCAACTTGGAATGTCCCATTTCGATGATCGAAGACAAGCCTGTGAAAGTCGTATTTATGGACACGGAGTATACTCCAACACCGCTCAATGTGCAAGGCCAAGAGTTATCGCCATGTAAGGATCATAAAGCTGATACTGAAGTACATAGTGCTTCAGAGTCATTGGATTCAGAAATTCTAGCATCTACCCAAGATCCTAAACCTACGGATGAAAAGTCTAAGACCAAACATCAAAGAAAACAGGTTCTTACACCAGTCGAACAAGAACCTGAAATCCAGTTGATTGAACCATCTGATCTTGGAATAAAAGTTTCACCCACAAAAAAACGTAAAATAGAGGAAAAATCTGCTAAATACACAAAAAATCTTGTGCCAAAGAAATCGTACTTACTGAATCGAATTGACGAACATAAGTCAAAATCAGATCAGCCCAAAACTGAAGCTTTTACAGGACATAATATGAGCACAGCGTTAGACAGTTTAGTTAAAGCTGCGGAATTGATTGAAAATCAATCTGAGAGTAATGATACAAGTGTAGTAAGTCAGACTACCGAAACTCCTCAGAACACCCCTGTGAAAAGAGGTCGAGGTCGGCCAAGGAAATATCCTTTACCTGAACCGGGATCTGACACCAGTAAAACTCCTAGCCCGCAAAAGAAACCACGGTTAATCGATGCAAAACCCGCGAAAACATACACCGATTCAGATGAAAGCAGTGACGGAGAAATCGTTAAAGAAAATTGGACAATGGGCAAAATTAATGAAAACATTGTATGCCCCATTTGCAGTAAACTGTTTAGATCGGAAGATGTTCTATTTAAACACGTGAAACATTGTACTGGCCCTTCACCGAACCGATCTGATTCAGATAAAAGAAGTCCAAGAAGACTGAGAAACTCTCAGGAGTTGGAAAGAAAACTACGTGACAGCAGCAAATCTGATATAGAAGATAATGATACAGAGGGGGAAAACGATAACGAGGATGAAAACATAGAAAATCATGATAAAGCATCAAAACCTAGTAGCGATATTGAAGATGTCGTCGTCATTGAAGACACGCCGGTTAAACCAAAACCTTCTGATGAAAAAACAAATCACCCAGAAACAAAAAAACTTGTGCGCAATCCTAAACATCTACCCAATACGAATCTTGTTTGTGAATTATGTGGGAAAACCTTTAGGCAATTGTCGTATTTGGTTAACCACAAACTGCAACACAAAAACGAAGATATGAAAAAGACCAAAAAGCTTGCAAGTAACACTACAAATAAGTCAGTTTTCAGCTGTGAAGTTTGTAGAAAAGAATTTAGAAAGTTGCACCATTTAGTGCAACATCGAATTATTCATAATCCAAGCTCCATGGCTTCCAGGTCGCTCAGGAAGACTTCGTCTGAAGTACACGAGAGCAAACATTCAAAAACGCAAAGTGATGACGCTAGTGCTGGCTTTCGATGCGAACCGTGTGACAAATCATTCCGAAAACTACATCATCTCGTTGAACACAGAGAAACTCACGACGGTATCAATAAAAAAGGTAATACGAGCACTTCGCAAGCCACGACCGAAACTTCCAAGTCAGTTCTGGCGCATCATTGCGACATATGCAAAAAGGTCTTTAAAAAGTTACAAGATCTATTGGAACATAAAGAACAACATTACGAGACTAGTTCTGAAAAGTCGGACGATAAAAGTGTGAAAAGTTCGTTGTCAACGAAGGACATAATACATGAATGTTCCCTGTGTTACATGGTCTTTCCCAATGAGCATTCCTTGACTAAGCATACAGTGATTTGTTTAAGAAAGAAAAAGCAATCTGCGGCAAAACAGGCCGCCAAGCAAGCCAAAATCGATGCAGGCGAGGAAACACCTGATGCGGAAAACGATAAATCTGAAGAAGACGTGTCACAAGATATTCAACCTACGGAAGATATCCATGCAACTGATGACTCTGAAGCACCTAACGAAACAACAGCACCTGACGTGGTCAAGGAGATGGAGGATCAAGGAGAACAACAACTTAAAGATATAGCTGATAAAGATATGAAAGAACAAATAGAAGATACAAAACAAAACTTAGATGTAAAACCAAGCAATGATGTTATGCCCAAAAAGAGACACAGCAATGCAACAAATGAGCAAACAAAGATCGATGACGATGAGATATTAACTAAAATTAAAAAAGTAGAAGTCAAAGAACGGGTAAAAATCGTAGAAACACCAACGCCGAAAAAGAAGGCAAACAAGGACAAAGTAACCCCAACACAGACAAAAAAGCACAAATCAGACAATACTTCTTTACCCATCATTGACAATGTTAAAGTAATTAAGCCTATGGAATCGAGCGATGAGGATGAGATAAGATACATGCTGAATCCAAACTTTATGGAAGAAGAAAATATTGAAAGCAAAATGTTCATGAAAATTAGGGCCTTAAAACGCAGTTCATTGCAAATTGAACGACCTAACTCCAAAGATTTGGTGAATAGGAGGATTTCGCTTCAACATCCGCCAAAAATGCCACGTTTGAAGGCTAAACCTGTAGAGAGCAAACCAAGACCAGATCGGTCGATCGAAGGGCGATCCAAAGTTTTGGCTGACAAGAAGTTAACCCCCATAACAGAACTGGCCACAGACTCGGATGATAGTGATGTGAAATATTCTTTCCCAGAACAAGAAACTACAACTGTAGAGAGGAAAGTTAAAAGGCAGTCACCAGCCGCGAAACGAAAATCACTCGTCGGCTTAGCGAAGAGGAAATCTCTCGGGAAAATGGTCACGCCTAAAGTAAAACCAAAAAAACGTAAGTAACTCAATCATGTACAGTTCGAGAGAGGTTGAGATGACAATCGAGGTATGAGGCATGTCACCCGCGTTCGCTCACACCGGGTTAGGGCGGGGGCTGTCGGGGCGTTCCCTCCCCTATTACCATCTCGACCTGTCGCGTACTATAACTATCTATAGGTGTATCGCTTGACTGCGATGGCTCGTGGGCTAGCGGGAGGGTGGCAGTGACGTTGACTATTACGTAACTAACGCTAACTTGTAATGGAATAAAATAACTGTCACCCGCAAGTAGCGGTTGCGGGACTCATGAGTCATCACAGTGAAATGGTATAACTGTTAGAGTGGTTACGCACTTTATACGTTCCGAAGTAGTCATATAAGTATTACGCCAAAACCGAAACACGTCTCGAATATTTTTACATACAAAACTTCAAAAATATTTAATGAAAAATTACGAAGTTATAAGCTTGTTGTGTTGAGTCATTGGACAATGACCCCAAGCAAGCGGCTGTGAGCGAACGAGACGGCTTGTGTCGATCGTGCGCGCTCCCGCTTGCGCGGCACGAATCAGCTGGTGCATGCGGTCATTCAACTAGGTGTTTAGGATTTTAAAGTATTTTTTAGCTCGAACTTCATCTCTCGCAGCACCGCAGTCCCCTCGTAACCACGACCCGTGCAATTGGTTTGAAATATCGACAAATAAAAACATTAATAGTGGTATGTTCCCGTTATCTACATTAAAATATGTCGTTAAACCACGAAATAAGCATAAATAATTTGTGATGGTATTTTCAAGAGCTTAGTTTCTGAACATCTTGTCACTGTTGGGCAGGCACATCAGAAGTGGAGCATAGATGCGACTGTGGGAAGCTGTTCAGCAGCGCGGCGCTGCTGTCCCGGCACACCACGCTGGACCACACGCCGCCCAGGATACGGCGACGCCGCTCTCCCCCGCCCGACGCCCGCGCCAAACACGTCAGCACCAAACCCACTAGCACCAAACCCACTAACACCAAACCTAACACTAAACCCTCTTACACTAAACCAATAAACAAGAAACCCAAACCAGATGTTACCAACTCGAATAAAACCTACGGCGTAGCGACCAGAAAATCTAGTGTAAGCAATGAAACGAAACAATCTGATACCGGTAAGTCAGTTAAGAGTGATAGTCTTAAGTCGTTGAGAAGTGCTAAATCTGTGCCCGTGACGAAAAAACTTGAAAAGAAAAAGTAATTATATTATTATAATATTGGTTTAAATGAAGAACTGAGTATGCCTCGTAATACAGTTTAAACTGTTTACAGTGAAAATGTCTCCAGAGTCTGTGTAAAATATTTTCAAAAAATTCATTGACTAAAGAAAAGAGTAGACTAAGCGATTGTGAACAAACATCGTTGTGTGCGGTATTACACACACAGTGTTGCATTGTGCAAACATTTAAATGGAAAACTGGCTAATGCAGCTTCTCTAGAACAACACTCAACTTGTGTCTATTTATATTGATTTTGATCATTTTAAAATGGTATTGGTTAAAATTGAATTATTAAATCGAGTCAGAAGATTGCAATTATAGTATTGATTGTATCTAGGTATGGTGCTAGGAGTGATGCGTGGAGAACAACAATGATTTGTTATTCAATTATTTAACACAGACGCTGGTTGGTTCATAAAACTCATAGTATCTGAAAATGCTAAAGCTAGGCTATAGGGGACGCTAGTATGTAGATAAAATCACGCATCACGAAGCGCTCACAAAATGTAACAGACGGACCACTGTTCATAGATAATATATTTTTCCTATTTCGGCGTGTTAAGAGTCAAATATGTCACATCAAAATGACAAAATATTTTTATCGCGGTTTCGGGCGTTGGTCTTGTCTTTATTAATACAAATAAATAACGATATGTAAATTAATTTTATGTAATGAACTTAAAAAACTATATTATAATATGGTGACAGTCTGGTTATACACTAATCTGACAGAACTTCTAAATCAAGCTGTTCTTTTTTCATGCCTATGATGGCGTTATTTCTGTCCTTTTAATATTATTTTGAGCTTTGTGTATAACCGGATTAACACCAATATAGGTTTATATTTTGTCAATTTGTTCTAGATATTAGATATTATAAATGTAAGAGAGTAATTATTTATATATTTTTATTAATTTTAAGGATTCAATTTCATTTTTACGTTAGGTATATATAATCATCGACGCAGCATGGTGCAATTTCAGTAAAACTGTCTCTATCATTCACTGCTTCAAATTTTATATATGTAAAATTAATGTGATGCACGAGCTATTAATATTTTTTTATTAATAAAATTACAATTTATAATTTCAAATATTTTTATATCGCACATCCTTAAAAAACTGTTATATCTCAATGAAAACAGGTTTTGAGAGAAAGGTGCTTTTTTTGTCACTGTTACCCCCTAGGTTATTGATTTTTAGCTTTTATCATTTTAGTTGACATAAAATTAATCAAGCTTTTGCAGAATGTAAATTGAATTTATTGATTGGTAAAAAAATCTATATTTGTAGAGAAACGGAAAAAAGTTTTCAGTTTCTCTACATTTTTTTACACTTTTTTACATTAAGTGAGTAATAAAATCTTGGACGAATGTTTATTATATCTCTATGAATAAAATACAAGTAACTGACACTTGTGACATATTTTTTTCACACTACAGTTATGGCGGTCTTATTGATCGAAAGAAAATTTGACTGTGTTTTTAATCTTATCTCAATAGCATCCTTTTTTGTGTTCGGCCTGGTTACGGCTGTTTTTTTGGGGATGTACGATATTTTGTGTTTTTCAATGACCGAAAAAGTCCTTTCCAACAAACGTGCTTATAAAATTGGAGCAGGTTTGTAATATGGCATAGTGGCACCTTTCAAGCTATTAGATTTGATGGCAATTGACTTGTCTGAATGTGGTTACAATTTCTTTTACTATAAGACAGTGTTATAAGTTATGAAATATATGACAATTTAACGTGTGTGTATGACATTGATAACTTTTATGTTCCACAATTTTTATTTACAAGGCTGACCACAGTAATGTGAAAAATGTCGAGCACAATTTTGCATTACTTAATTGTTATGAATATAATAATATTGCAAATGTTAAATGGACGAAATTATTCACGTTTTATTTTGTTGTCTCTTTTGAATGTATTAATGGGTGGACTTGTCTGCTTTTGTCGTTTAATTCGCTTGCTGATTAATTAGTTAATTGTAATAATGGTGTATTTAATGATCCTGGAAGATTAATTGTAAAACTTTCGTTTTGTCTTGTCTTATTTAAATTATAAATATTTTATTACTTATATTTATTTGTGTTCGTACATTCAACATAGCTACTTGCGTCTTTTAATTTTTAACAACAGTTTACTGTAGAACCTTCTCATTCTGACATCTTTATATTTTTACAAATTCAACAATTATTGACAGTCAAAAAGTGTACAATGGTACCTACAAACTTTGAATAAACGATTTGATCTTGACTTTTAAGTAATTTAGTCTATTATATTCCTTAGGTCTGTGATTACATAAAATTTTCTTCTGATCTTTGGGATCGTATTTCTCATTGTATTAAAAATCTGTTATTGATGTTATATCTATGTACCTATTTAACAAATACTTAGTTCTCAAAAATAAACGAATAAAACAAAGTAGGTATAGTCCGTACAAAATGACTTCTCTCGCGACATTTTAACTCTATGGGTAAACTGTCATGTCAAAAGTACAGCGCACCTTTAGAATGAGGAAATTCTAGGTCCATGAATGAGGACTAAGCAAAGAATTTCTAAGTACTACTTTATGTCGATGGGACTAAGATTGTACTTTTGACATGAAATTTGACACAAAGATAAAATTGGCGCCTGAGAAGTTATTTTTTACGCATTATACACAATTTCAATAAAATTGATATCTTCGTTATATAAGTGGTCAGGGTAAAAATATTGCACATTAAAAATAATATTGACATATCGAATCTTTTTATTTTTATTTTGAAGGTACCTACTTAGAATGTAGTTATGCATCTCAGAACCACTTCTTACTTGCTATAACTCTATCCACGTAGAGAGAAGTTAATATCGAGCCTCAATAGCTCGACGGGTAAAGGAGTGGACTGAAAATGTTTACTTGTTGTTGATTTGAGGATAAGGGTCTATTCAGACGGACCACACCACAGCGGCAAAGATGTCACCAGGGTAGTCGTACGTGTGTATGGTCTTATTGCCGCTGTCCGAAGATTCATTGCCGCAGCCACACTGCATTCAAATTACTAATGCTACGAGTAAGTGTACACTAACAACAAAACTTGAAGTAAGCTGTTATTGTCATGATAGTGTTTATTGTATTTTAGGATACAAAACTTGCAGAGTTTGACTTGCTGCGTGTTATACAGTGCAAATGACTTGCTAGAGCTAACTTCTCCAAGTTTTATGGCTAGGAGATTTTTAAAGAATGGTACCTATGTGATATTGACCGCGCGTTCGCGACATCCGTTGGGCAACTTTCTACCTAACCATACCTGCCTACATTTTTTGTTACTGAGGTGTGGTTGTGTTTGTGGCACGTCTTAAAGGACCCTAAACCACTAAACCATGAGCTTAAAAGAACATGTATTAATTATTCATTGAGAGTTTTAAAGCTAAGCAATTAGCAATACATTAACTACGTGTAATTAAAACACTAGCAAAAACTTAGCGCTAATATTATATTACCTAAACACGATCACCAATTACCATTTGCCTTAGGTATATTTGTAGTTTTAGTGATTAAGTATTTTTCAAACCCGCAATGTAGGTATAGCGTGCAAAACTCAGGGTCAATACCCCGTCTACAACGCAACATTGATCCCGCGGCGCCTACCTACGCAACGTTCATTGACCTCTAGCGTCAGTCAGTAGTATCACATGTCTTCGTTTTTGCTAGCGTACTAATTACACCCTGTATGAAACTACCCCACAGTCGTGAGTCGGATCGTTCCAACACTTTGTATAAGGAATTTTTTTAAATGTAATGTTAGTATATTACTCCCTACAAACTAAAATCAGAATTATTGTTCTGATGTCGTAGATTCGGTTGTAAATAGACTAAACCAAATTTAAGTTTAATGTTTCTGCCTCTTACTAGTTCTGTTAGATTACAATAAACACTAGTTCTGCTTCTATCCTATAGACATTTTGGCTTTGCTCAGACTTAATTTTCGGTTTAAAACGAGACAGTCTCAACGCTATTTTAACAGTGTCTTAAGTCTGAGCAAAATCAAAGTGCGCTCTATACATATTATGTATCTCAGCATTACACTCAGGGTGAGATCTATAGAGCGCACTCTGATTTTGCTTAGACTTAAGACAGAGTTAAAACGTGACAGCTATATCTCTCACATAAATCTGTCTCGTTTTAACTCAAACTTAAGTTTGAGCAAAGTCAAAGTGCGCTCTATAGATTTCAGCCTAAAATTGTAGAGCATGACTATTATTTTCATAATAGTCTCATAATAAAGTCTTTTAATGCAGACTCGTACCTTTAGGTACCTAAGTAAGTAGGTATATCGTCCAATTTGCATGAGCGTCTTGATCGCGCGGGAAACACTAAGTAGGTAGGTACCTACTTACTAGGTCTCTGTAATTCTGAAGGTGCGAAGTACCTACTTAATTATCAAAATTCTATCTTTACAGAATAATATGCAGATATAGTTCGCGACAGGTCGAGATGGCAATCGGGTATGAGGCGCCGGACGCCCCGCACCGGGTTACCGCGGGGACTGTGCGGGTGTGCGGGGCGTCCCCACCTCGATTGCCATCTCGCCCTGTCGGGTACTATAGACGATAATATGATTTTATGTAAACTTAAATTTAGTTTAGTTTTTGTGTGGGAACCAAAGGCAATGATTCACCTAGACCTCCATTTGGTTTGGGTGAATTTTATTTTAATTTTAATCTAAATATATAAAAGGAAAATATGACTGACTGACTGATCTATCAACGCACAGCTCAAACTACTGGACGGATCTGACTGAAAGGCATGCAGATAGCTATTATGTTGTAGGCATCCGCTAAGAAAGGATTTTTGAAAATTCAACCCCTAAGGGGGTGAAATAGGGGTTTGAAATTTGTGTAGTCCACGCGGACGAAGTCGCGAGCATAAGCTGGTATTTCATAGTATGTCATTTTATGATAGTGAAGAAAGTGTATTTTGAGATACATTTCATGATACTTACAACAGTTTTGAATTTAAATAAAATAATTATAAAAAAGTTCACCATGTAAAAGTAAACCAACATTAGTCGGCGACGCGACAGGTCGAGATGGCAATCGGGAGGGAACGCCCCGCACAGCAGCACAGCCCCCGCGCTAACCCGGTGCGGGCGAGCGCGGGAGACGTGCGGGTGTGCGGAGCATCCCCCCGCCTCATACCCCGATTGCCATCTCGGCCTTGCGTACTATAGTCAACCGTTATTATGTCTCGGTACACTAGACGCCCCTCTCATTGTTTAGTAAACTAGGACCAAGTTTTATGAAAATTCGTTTGTAATGATATTAAGTATATAATGTACCGTTTTTATTTTAATTATGATTGATGTTTATTCTGCTCTCG
The DNA here is from genome assembly GCF_902806685.2 of Maniola hyperantus. Taxonomy (NCBI): domain Eukaryota; kingdom Metazoa; phylum Arthropoda; class Insecta; order Lepidoptera; family Nymphalidae; genus Maniola; species Maniola hyperantus. The sequence goes on from NC_048547.1 coordinate 2,144,547, forward strand.
TGACTAACAATGGAAAATATACCTGATGATGCCAATGATGTTGTATAAAAAACTAAAAATACCAACGAAACTAATTTTTTGTGTCACCCTTTAAATAGGTTTAACTTTAGTTCTCTTAAGATTAGTTTTGTGATACAACAGAATTGGTACCATTATTAGAATAAAGAGTAGATATCTCGTAAAATAGCATTTAACATACATTTTTTATGTACCAATATGTAGACGATAATATAATAATTATTTTTAATATGACACAATTTTCGTGAACATGGTTTAATGTCTTACAGTGCTGTTTAGTTTCATAGCTGTTAAAAGGTGTTTATTAAAAAATTATTGTGTTTTGTATTTTATAAGAATTTTAATTTGTAGCAAATGACAATAAAATTACGTACAGAAAAAAGTGTTTTACATTTACGAAGTTAATTTTACTCTTTGAATCTCTACCGCCGCGGTAGAAAAAATGTTGTACAGTAACAAAATAACTTAGGCTGAGATCTATAGCAAATATATAATAGACTATAGAGCGCACTATGACTTTACTAAGATTTAAGATTGAGTTAAAACGAGACAGATTAATGTGAGTAATATAGCTCTGTCTCTGTCTGTGCTCTAAGTCTGGGTATAGGCTACTTTTTATCCCGGAACATCAGAATTCCCACAGGATTTAAAAAAAATCTAATTCCACGCGGACGAGGTAGCGAGCATCAGCTAGTGAACTTATAAATAAAAGAATTTGATTGCTATATATTACTTTAATAGGTACTCTTACATCGAAATACATAGTATGTATTCTTAGATTACGATTAGTAATATTAATTTACAACTTATCCTCTTTCACAAATAATATCTACAATACTAGGTTCCATAAGTTGTGGATCGACACATCGTATTTGGGCCGACGCTAAAGCATCTTCCAACAAAGCGTTCAGCAATCTTTCATCATTCCCCATACATGATAATCTTTGTTGAAGAAAATGCACATCTACTTGGAGCTGTTGCAATCCATGGCGACTAAACGTTCGCAGTCTTACACACTCTACTAGTGCTTTTAGTGCTACTTTCAATGCTCCGTTTGATAAAGCGGCCCGATCTGCGCCAGCGGGGCTAAAGACCTCGATTCTCTCCGAAAATATACGATTTATAGGCGAAAAAGACGATGGTGCACGAGACCAAATAGTTCTACGGCTTGAGTCACTTGAAGGTTTAATACTTGTTGGGAAGAGTTGTGATGCAGCCGTATCTGCGCTCGCAAGCGTCTCTACCACCCGCCGACACACAGCCCTGGGTCCTCGAGGTTCAGGCGCCCTCAACCAGTCCCTAGCTAATACAGAGACTCTCAACATCTGGGCTGCCATCTGCCCAATGAAGACAACTTCAGAGTCCAAAGCAGTTTGAGCTGCTGTCGATAAGTTAAGCATCACATTGTTAGTGTCTTTATCCTTTACTTTTAACCCTGGTGCAGATTCCTCTAATAGTTTCAATAGGTGTGTATGTAATGTTGTCACTCCATTTTCTTGCATCTCCAAGCATAGTTTTGCAAGTATCAAGAGTAGTTCAAACGGTATATTGTTTGATGTTTGCACAGAAGCCATGTTTTTCACCATATCAGAGAGATTTATTAAGGTTTCCGAGATGACAGTCCAGCATGCATCAGCCACTGCTTTGCCGCACCACTGTTTCAAGCCAAATGAGAGATTGTTTTGGAGAAATGCCATCAAATCTAATAAAGAAGCTTGGACTTTCTGCATCAAATGTATTTGTAGGGAGTTCAGAATGTCTTTGAGATCAGCAGTCTCGGTACCCTTGCTGGCCAGAGATTGTCGTACTCTCATGAGATTTTCTTTAAACTGTGTCTGTATAGTTTGGTACTGCATTGCAGCCTTGTGATTGATACATTGGATAACAACATCCTGAGCTTTATTGGAAACTGTGTCACTTGAGATAATTTCAGACATTGCTTGCAGTTTTCTGAAAAACTTATCCAAGCCTCTGATTAATATTTCCGTGCCTATATTTTCAGGCTTTTTAACTACATCTTCGAAGAGGTGGAATAGTTGTGTGGTTACTTTATCTGCAAATTCTGGAAGGTTCACATTTTCACTGTCTTGGAATATATCGTGGTAGCATGAAATAACAATACCTAAGTCAGCCAATAATGTATTATTACATTTCTCCACCCATTCTAATATGTCCACATTTTCTACAATAGCACTTAAACTTTTCAAGTGCTGTTCCAGTCTACTTTCAGCGCAGGTTAAAAATATATCCTGTAATGAGGAATCTGATTCCTGTAATTGTCTCAATAGGCCCACGCTTTCCGCTAATTCTGAGGCCGATGTGTCAGGGGTAAGAAGCCTTTCTCTGAGTGTCTTTTTTAAGTCACAAATAATTTCTGAACACTCCGTTTGAATGCTTTGAAAAGATGGTTGGTCGCCATACTTTTGTAGAACTCTTTGGGCATGAGTGTAATCATGAACTGCATCGACATACCTGTTTTCTTCAATCGCTTTATTTAATTGAGTTGGTAATAGAAAGACAAATTGTAACTTATCCAGTAGTTGTCGCGTGCTACACAATCTATTGACATTATTACCACTTTCTTTTAAATTATCGGATATCTTAGAGCTAAATTGAGTAATATTGTTAATATTGTCGCTTAATTTATTCATCTCCTCCTGCATAATTTGGAAATCGGAACGCATTTTACGGACAGTCTCTGTGGCCGATATAAACTTGTTATAATTTTCATATACTAACGTTTGCATTTCAGATTGCAGAAACTGGCTTTGGGTGACGACTTCGGCTTCCTTGTCCATAACTTGGCGAAGTGTAGCGCATTTTAGAAGACATTCTAAGTACATTTCAGAGTTAAAGTTGCTTCCGTCGATGTCGAGCGGGTTTTCGTTGTCCTTACACGATTCCGACATTTTGAACAAATAAGTTGAACCTCCAAATAACTTGTGTAGTATTTTGTTATCAATATTAAGCTTATTAGAAATTAATTAAACATAATTTTCTTCAAAATAACTCGCTTTTGTTACAAAAAACCAAAAAACAACAAAAATTCTGAGGGATCTGTCAGTTATCTTATCAATTATCATCACAGAAGACATTTACTCCAAATCATTGTCAACAATTTGACAGTGATTGACATTTTCTTCATGGCGGATAACATTGTAAACGTCTCAAACATTGTAAATCGACGACGCGAATTATTATAAAAAACCAGCCAGTGCGAGTCAGACTCGCGCACTGAGGGTTCCGTACTGCAATCGTATTTTTCAACATTTTGCACAATAAGTCAAAAACTATTAGGCATAAAAATAAATAAAAATCTGTTTTAGAATTAGACCCTAAGTACCTAAAAAGAAATCGCTGCAAAAATTAATATCAAAAACGTTCCTTGTTTAGTATAACTTTAATGTACTAACAAAATTAATTTCATGGCTAAACCAAGCCAGATTTATTAAGGAGGAAAATAAAATTCGAGACCATTTTTATTTACTTAGGTATATTTTTTTTAATAAAACAATTTCAGACTTTTACAAGAACGTAGTACAAAAGTCTACATAGTCATGCTACATGCTAGACTGAAAGAAAACCAATGAAATTAGGTAAAGTAGAAATTACCTACATTGTAAACCAATGGAGAAGTTTCACAATATTATTGTTAATAAACAGAAAAGTAAGACAGAAAATAATTTGAGTATAAGTAGATATTTTATTTTTAAAGCATAACGATTGTGGTCTCACTCGAGTGACGTCATTTTACCTAACCGAGACAGTTAAGTGAATTATATACTTCCCAGTATATACGTATAGGTCTATGCTATATACCAGTCAGGGGCCATCTAGTGACTCTAGTGTGATGTCACACGCTGAAGTCAAGAGCGCTGAATGAAATGAAATAATTAGGTATTCTTCTAACTTTTCCATTGTTGTTATATTTTAATGATTCTTTCATAATAATTATTTTATTAGTTATGGAAATAAGATGGAAACTTCTCCATTTTAAACAGGAATTTAATTTTAATTTTCTTTTTTTTAAACATAACTTTTCTCGGCTATTCTAAATAATGGTACTGATTCTGAGCACAACCTAATTTTAGAGTATTCGCATCGTCTTCTTACCAAAGTAAATACTGTTTAAATTTGTAGCGTGCACTAAAATTTAGAGTCTTTAAATGAAAAGTTCATGTTCTGTCCCTTTTTAGCATTGTTAAAAAGAAAAGGATGCAGATATTCTAAATTAAGTTTAGAGAAAGACAACGGAATCGGTGCCAATAACGTATTAATTATTTATTTTACATAAAATCTAATCAAAATAATCAAATATTTTTTACAGATTAGGTATTGAAACTATGATTTAAAGGTAGGTATAGCATAAAATAGGTAATATCACTACTAATAATATTATAAATCCGAAAGTGTTTTTTGGTTTATCCTTCAATCAGGCTGCACCGGAACAACATATTATTTTAGACGTGATTTTTTACATGGATTGATCTGGAGAGAGTGATAAAGGCTACTTTTTACCCAACTATGGCAAAGTCAAAAGGAAGAGTTATGATTGTAGAAGTCTATTTATCCTGAAAATCAAAGAGTTCCCTCAGGATTTTAAAAATCCGAATCCGCGCATACAAAGTCATGGGAATTAGCTAGCAAAATGTATTTTGCGACCTTAAGATACAATAATAGTACATAGCAACTTTTTTTCATTAAAAAAAAGTTGCCTAATAGTAACTTCATATTAGTATTATTTATTTACACACACACTTTGCAATATCTTATGTAGGTAAGTACGAAAATTATATTTTCATAATAATAATTAATCTAATTTGCACTTATTTTACATTTTTTTTATGTTACAATATAATTGTGTTCCTATATTTAGTTGTATCTATCACATACACATTTGTTCTTGAATTATTCATCATAATAATCAACACATCGCCGGCTCACTACAGAGCATGGGTCTCTTCTCAGAGTGAGAAGGGTTTTGGCCATAGTCTACCACGCTGGTCATGTGCAGATTGGTAAATTTCACTTTGAGAACATTATGGAGAACTCTCAGCACGTTTCCTCACGATGTTTTCCTTCACCGTTTAAGCAAGTGATATTTAATTTCTTAAAACGCATATAGCTCCGAAAAGTTAAAGGTGCGTGCCCGGGATCGAACCTCCGACCTCCGATTAGAAGGCGGACGTCCTAACCACTAGGCTATCACAGCTATAATCTTGAATTATTATTACAGTCTAACCACTAGTTATTTGATGTCAATGTGACAAGGTGTAAAATTCACTTGCACTTTACAGTGCCACCAACTTGGATTGGATTGGAACAGATAGTTCCACTTCCAATCCAATCCATCAGCCTGTTTGCGTCCACTGCTGGACATAGGTCTTTCCAAGAGCGCGCTACTAAACACGGTCCTCTGCCATCTTCAGCCTTCCGCTCCCCACCACCTTCAGGTCTTATCTGTTCAGGTGAGCAAAATTGGAACTAGGCCGCGTCAGCCGCCATTTCAAAGTCCACGCGGATGAAATCGCGGGTATCAGCTAATATCTAAATATATAAAAGGAAAAGGAGACTGACTGACTGATCTATCAACGCACAGCTCAAACTATTGGACGGATTGGGCTGAAAATTCAACCCCCAAGGGGGTGAAATAGGGGTTTGAAAGTTGTGTAGTCCACGCGGACGAAGTCGCGAGCATAAGCTAGTTACAATATAATTAAGCTATTGAATCTTTATTTTTTTTTAATTCTTTATTTAGCCAAATATAATTCTACAATTTTACGCTTAACATCCTAAAACTCTGTCCTAAATCTTCGCTATTTTGAAAGAATTTTAACTCCGTTTTTTAGTGAATTTCTTAAATTAGCAATACCAAATTCTCCACTAGCGACGCTGTCACCTGAACAGATAAGTTGGTGGCACTGTGCCACAGTCCACAATTCATAACTTTACGCTTAATCCTAATGGAAAAAATATAACCAAACAATTGAATTCATAAATGCATTATAGATATAGTCCATACATAATAACTCCTCACGCGCCATTTTAACTCTATGATACAACTGGCATGTCAAAAGTACGATTCGCTTTTAAAATAAGGACTAAAATCGTACTTTTGACATGAAATTTGACACATAAAGTTAAAATGGCGCGTGAGGAGTTTAATTTTACACATTATAGATAATTTTTTTACAGATTTTTTGAACCTTGAAAAGAGCAACCGCTGATTTCTTGCTGGTTCTTCTCGGTAGGAACGGCATTCTGAACCAGTGGTAAATTAAACTATTTGACGATTCAAAAGCACTTGTAAAAGTTTACTTGAATAAAAAAGTATTAGAATACTTTAAAAAATATTCTATTCTACAGACAAGCACGTATAGTACACGACAGGTCGAGATCGAGATGGGAATCGGGGTATGAGGCGGGGGATAACCTACACACCCGCACCTCACCAGCGCTCGCCCGCACCGTGTAGCTGTGCGGGTGTGCAGGGCATTTCCTCCACGATTGCCATATCGAAGTCGTGGCCTATAGATTTGTTTTGCATGATACGCCCGTCAAGCGGCTGGATCAAGAAAACTGCACTTTTCTCATATCTCGAACACTGTCTGAATGTCGCGTCCAACAAAAATATAAAATCGCATCACTCGCGCGTCAAGCACGTAGCTCAAGCATCAAGCAAACTTTGTAAACTGTCAAAATGCAAATCAAGCAAAATCTACGTTCTTGGCGTTACGCCGCTTGACCGTTTCGGAAGCTCTTAACATCATTAACAGTATTATGAGCCTAATATAATCCATTTTTTCTTAGCTGGCTTAAAAGGTAAAATAAAATAATGCAAAGTTTACTTGTCGTAGAAATAAAGCTCAAGGAGCGCGGCGCGGGATGCCATTTTGAAAAATGCGTTGGCAAAATAGAATAGAATAGAATAGAATGTTTTTTTATTCATGTAAACTTTTTAAAAGTGCTTATGAATAGTCAGGTAGTTTTAATTTACCAAAAGGTTTTTGTCGTATTATATTGTAAATAGAAAATAGAGGGGTTTGAATCTATTATGGCACTAACTACTTGGTATTTCAAAACAGCTCGGTAAAAGATGGCAACCTCACACCGGCTGTTCTATTTAGCGTATTTTTCATACGTACAAAAAAAACGTTATTTGTCAAAAAATGTCTGATCATATTTGGCAAATAACAACGTGGCTAAGTAACCTACCGACACATTACAGATACATTGATCATTATTATTACCAATTTCGGCCATTAGTCAGCTAAAGAAAAATAAATTGTAAATCTATTGGTTCGGTATACCTAAATCGATTTGTAGTGACAAGAGTCCACAGTTTGAAACTTAGTGATAATAGCTATATAGCATTATTTTTCGGCGTAGTCACTCTGTCCGTAGCCGCAAAGGGTCTAGAAATGGCAGATCACTGGCACTATCACACTCTATTTGGTGGAAAACTTTTAGTGGAACTTCTTTCACCTTTCTCACTTGTTTGGTTTGTTTTTGTGTGTTCGTTTGTTTATGTTTTTGGGGTAACATCACGACTGGTACTAGTTGTCGTCGACCAATCATTTCGGTGGACTGATTTTCAGCGGCTTCTAGGGCTGTCTCAACGTCAATTAGGGCATGGTTGCGACACTGGAGCAAGGCTGCCAACTGTGAAACAGTATTTGCATAAGCTATTTATTATACATGAAAATAGAAAAATTATACCTAAATATGAAAATATCGAGAGGTGGACATAAATTCTAACAGCTGACGGAGTCAGGTTAAGTTTTGGGGGGGTTTTTACATAGATCTAAACAGAGTGAAGGAGTTTGATATAAGTCTGTGCTCAGGCTTAGGCACTTGTCCTACTGCCGACGAGGAAGCGACTAGCTATAGACTATTTTCTCTTAATAAACGTGCTATCGATGTATGATTCTGTGTCTTTAAAAGAGATCCAACTTACTTACCTACTACGTGTTAACTACTTAACAATTGTGAACTACTATGAAATTGTGAACTTAATCTGCATGACCTGCTGTAGGGGCGCCATAACTTTCGCAGGGTGGTCTGTATTACAGGCTCTGTACTACTGAATTTCAGAACAAATTTTACATTGTACATCACCTGATAGCGCGAGTGGAATGAGTACAGCGCCATCTAGTATGCGATTATGAATGTAATTATAAAATTATCAACTAAACCTGCATGATCTGCTGTAGGGGCGCCATGGCCTGCGGCGGAGGTCGCGGCAGGGCTGCGCGTAGGGCGGCGACGGCAGGGGGTAGCCGCGCCCGCAGCAGCGCCAGAGCGGCCAGAGATCGCGCCACGTCCCCTCCCTCCGCCACGCCCTCCGAGCCGGACGACGTGGCCTCTTCCTCCGCGCGCTGTTCGTAACTCCACACTGAGCTCGATGCGTCCACTATGTTCTCTTGATTTCTGTATTTTGAGCGATAGAAAAACCACTTTACTATATTCAGCGATAGAACTCATATTTTCCCTCCAATTTTAACATGGGTACCTTCAAGGGTGAATAGGCATCTTCTAGGCAAGCGCGTTCTATCTTTAGCTGCATGATCACTTGCCAGCTGGTTTGATTGCAGCCAGGCTCTAGTTTTTAAATGAAAAAAAAATTATCTAAAACTTCAGTGTGATTAAAAAAAGTTTAACGTCAAATTGTTGATACTCACGAGTTGTTGACCAGCTGTGGAGGCGGCGGCTTGGGATAGTCGTGCGGACTGCGCAGGTACAGCGCCAGTGCACAAACATGCCCCACTGACAGTGACGACGGCCGCATCAGTAGCGACAGAACGGTACCGGCGTCCGACTCTAGTACTGAAAGAAACAAATCGACAGTGGAAAGGGGTTTCAACATTTTAGTTAGTATGGAGCATGGCCTATCTAGATCTATTGTCTGCCATTTTTTTCTGAATTTAATTGATTTATTTGATTAAATTAATTAATACAGGTTTCATTAAAAACCGCCCAAGTGCGAGTCAGGCTTGCGCAACTAGGGTTCCGTACTACAGTCGTATTTTTTCGACATTTTGCACGATAATTCAAAAACTATGATGCATAAAAATAAATAAAAATCATTTCTAGAATGCACAGGGTAAGCCCTTTCATATGGTACCCCACTTGATATAGCTTACTTTGAAAATTGAAAATACTAATTATTAGTTAATGACTACAATTTTTTTTTGTGTGATGTAACCACAAATACAGGGTTTTCAGATTTGTCCTGCCAAATTTCTTGATTCTAGGTCAACGGGAAGTACCCTGTAGGTTTCTTGACAGACAGACAGACAAAAAAGTGATCTAATAAGGGTTCCGTTTTTCCTTTTGAGGTACGGAACCCTAAAAAAATGTTAGCGAGAGCTTACATATGTTTCTAATGGGCAGCAGCATAGCTAGTATGACGTAGTGCAGATTCGGCAGCATCGGCCCGTCCGAGAAGATGAAACCCCAAAGATTTGGTATCTCCGAGCGAGGGAACTCTCGCCCAAACAGCAGTCGAAGCCAGCGGCTGGAATGATGAACATGATTATTTATTTATCTAGCGTAGTCGCGCGTCCTCGGCCGCGAGGTAGTTCTCCTTGAGGCGCTCCAAGTACCGGACCACTTCGTTTCGTTCTGGACACGTCGTTGGCCAGGGTTGGTGACAAACAAAGCCAATACCTACATTCCAAAGAGCTCCAAGGAGATGTTGCAGTCGGCGAGATGCGTCGCCAGCTCCGCGTCCTCGGCCGCGAGGTAGTTCTCCTTGAGGCGCTCCAAGTACCGGACCACTTCGTTTCGTTCTGGACACGTCGTTGGCCAGGGTTGGTGACAAACAAAGCCAATACCTACATTCCAAAGAGCTCCAAGGAGATGTTGCAGTCGGCGAGATGCGTCGCCAGCTCCGCGTCCTCGGCCGCGAGGTAGTTCTCCTTGAGGCGCTCCAAGTACCGGACCACTTCGTTTTGATTCTGAAACGTCGTTTGGTGAATTGAAATGGAACATTACTGCCGAGTAATATTGGAAGGAGGAGGCGAAGCCGAGCACTTGGGCACATTCTAAGTGAATTTAAACTAAATGAGGTAGTAAATTGTTTTGTTTGTGTGACGACGTGCCTTATCATGAGTGATATAAGTCCCGCAAATTGCTATTCTGCTGGAGCCATGTCTCATTACCATCGAAATGACGTCATTTTGACGTCAGCCGAAATAACAATATAACATCAGCTCGAAATTTCAGTCTAGTGCTGACGTCACTAAAATGGCGGCCACGCGCTTTAGCGATTTGCGGGACTTATATCAGATCAATATAAGCATTTCTCTCAAGCCCGTATGTCGTATCATGTATCACGCCAGTAGAACTCACATGTATAGTTCTGGCGGTGGGCAGTCGGCCGCAGTCGTTGGGGATGACGTCGCCTGTGGAGTAGAACTTCTCCAGGCCCTTCATGATCGCGCTGAACAGCATGCTGGGAGCAAAACATATTATACAACTCCAGATAGATGAAGCTCATAGGTACAATTGTACTGATATTGTATTGGTATATAAATTAAGAATAATATAGCGTTCATCGATGCATTAAAAAAATGACTTACTAACTGTCGTGTTCTAAATAATCCTCCTGAAGATAATACCGTAAAGTGTCACTGGAAAAAAAAATATTAATTTAATTATAAACATTGTAACTATATAAATAAGGTTTATTTTTACATCCCAGAGATACACATAGTCTACATTAATTGTCCCGGAAAACCAAGGAGTTACCAACTCACGCTTGACCAAAAAATTGGCTATGCCAAAATTGTTTTCGCAAAAAAGACTTTAATATTCCCTAACACAGTTTCCCTGTATCTCATATGGTTTTGGTTTTCCCCATATTGTCCCAGTTAAAAAAAACACTGCATGCAATGTCAGGGCCGTAGCCAGAGGTTATTTAGTCGGGGGGAGACGACGACACACACACGACACAAATCACACCTGATGGAAAGTGATGATGAGGCCTAAGATGGGACACGTTTACCTAGAAGATGCCTATTCACTCTTGCTTTGAAGATACCCAGGTTGTAATTGGTAGGAAACTTGAAATTTTACCCACTCATCACTACCATTAAACTGAGGTGCGGCGTACCTGAGGTTAGGCGGCGCCATGAGTCTGTCGGAATGCAACTCGCAGAGCGCGGGCGCGAGGATCTCGTGCATGCCCTGCCGGTAGCCGGGGCTGGAGTGTGCGCGCGCCCAGTAGAACAGCACGCGCACCTGTATACCACAGTGTCTAAACAAGTGTGTAAGTGACCAATCAACACTGAACTATGCTGTGCTGTGCTATGTTCTATCGCTCCTCTTTTATCCTGCTGCACTGCGCTTTGTACGGCTGTGCTATGTTTAAAACAGCAAAGATCACGCAATACACACGGCAACCAGTGGTAAATTAAACTAGTTAACGATTCAAAAGCACTTGTAATAAGTCTACTTGAATAAAAATATATTCTATTCTATTCTATACGTGCTGGCTCGCTTGTCATCGCATTGCCCATCTCACTCAGTCCTCCTACTCTCGCTTGCACTTGTGCCCACGCATGTCGCGTTGTCGCAGTCACACAGCACACCGCGCATCTCAATGTTGTTTGTAGAAAAAACATAGCACCAGAAACTTCGCTTAGCTGAGTACAGTATAACGCAGCATAGATCAATGTTAATTGGTCACCCTGTGCAAACATTCTCCATACAAGTGTATTACGCTTATTATTCTATTATTTGTTGTTCTAAGTCTAAAACTGAAGTTTCAAAATTTGAATTCAGTAGGTAGGTACATGATTTTGACTTTCGAGTCGCTCGGCGTTTTCTTTGCATTGTAATCCTGATTACTGAGCGTCATGACTCCTTCCAGGATCTCGACACAAAGAAAGCTCACACTCCGAAATTTCACCACGCGGTTTTTCAGCAAACAATAGAGTTTGTATCAAGTCATCCGCACTTAGTAATTTAATTTAATTTAAAACAATTTTATTGTTACTAGAATTTACAGAGAGTAAGAATACAAGATACACTTAAAAACAAAGAACGACCTTATCACTAAAGTGATCTCTTCCAGCAGCTTCTTTATTAATTTCGCGAACGCGTGTGACATGGTACAATTTTCATATGTCACAGAGCTCCATGTGAGGAAAATCGCACGGTTATATTTCAATGTGCAATACTACTCTTTATGTACACATATCTTAAAATCTTGGTTATGAATTTAAAATTTACTTAAAGAATGTTTCTTTAAGTAAATTTTATAAATTTTATAAAAAATTATATAAAATTAACTAAGAGCCAGCGCGGGCCAGACCTTCGTTATTTTTATAAAAGCTGAAAGTTTTTGGCGAAAGATCATGGTGGCTTTGGGAGATAACAGGTAATAAAGGTGTAAAAAGCCTTACGTCAAAGTATAAAGTGTTTTTTATATTTTCTTCGGAATAGTGTTAGAAATGACGTCATGCATTGCCAGACACTTAGTATCGTGGCAACCCCCTGCCAAACACCCATAAAGTTTAAAGTTTAAGGGTGTCTAGCTATGCTACCGTCAATTTAAAACCGCAATAGCTCAACGTTTAAAGGAGCGGACTGAAATCTGAAAGGTTGCCGGTTCAAATCCCACCCGTTGCCCTATTGTCGTACCTTCTCCTAGCACAAGCTTTAAGCTTAGTTGGAGGGGAAAGGGGAGTCATCATCATGATGAACTTGGCTAATATTCTTTTAAAAAAAATTAAAAATCCTATTACAATGTAAAGGATTATTTAAATGATAAGCAAGCTTGGGAATGAGTTGTTTAACGGCTTTGTGATAGATCTAATAAGTTTCAATAATTTTGTAAAGTGGTGATAATAAGAGGAATACCCGGCTGAGTTTGTTGTGGGCTCTTCTCAGACCTGGGCGCGTTTGGAACCCTCGTAGCTTTAGTTTTAAGTTTGCGTCATAATTATCACCACTATATCTTACAAATCCAACAACTGACAATCGAAAAGAGTAATTTATTACCTATTTTGAATAAATCATTTGACTTTGATTTTGAAACAAAACAAATAATTTAGGAACATGCGCTAATGTATAGTATAATAGTGAATTGCTGAATTTTGGCGCCAAAAAATTGAATACTTACCATCATGTCTTGCACCTCCTTATCCCGAAAGTAAGCCTCGTCGGGAAAAGTGCGCACGACGTCTTGCAGTATCAGCGCTTTGAGCTCGTTGTCGCAGAAGTGTTGCTTCCACGCACTCTGTGACAGTTAGTATTCATAAATGATTTTTCTCCCACTTGCTTGGAAATTGCTCCATTATTAAAAAAAGCGGCCAAGTGCGAGTTAGACTCGTGCACCGAGGGTTCCGTACTGCAGTCGGTATTTTTTCGACATTTTGCACGATAGTTCAAAAACTGTGATGCATAAAAATAAATAAAAATCTGTTTTAGAATGCACAGGTAAAGCCCTTTCATATGATACCCCACTTGGTATAGTTATCTTACTTTGAAAGTTGAAAATACTAATTCTTTGTTCATGAACACATTTTAATTTCATTTTAGTGATGTAACCACACATTTACGGTTTTCGGCTCTACTACCAAATTTCATGATTCTAGGTCAACCCTATACGTTTCTTGGCAGACAGACAGACAATAAAGTGATCCTACAAGGATTCCAGTTTTCTTTTTGAGGTACGGAACCCTACAAAACTGCAATCGATTCTCTTCTGTCGGCACGCCAGCAATTTCCAACAGGACGATAATAGAAATTGCTGGACAGTTTCATACTGGTGACGGTTCTTTAACACACACACATAAATGAGGTATTTCTTCAGTACACGTAATATTTAGTGAAATTATTTTAGTATCACTGAATGTAGCTCCAACCAAAGTCAAATGAGCTTGGTGGCTATCATTCAGTTTTCTAACTAACTAACAAGCGAACTAGCCCAGAAGTGACAGCTATATATATTTTCCTGACAACATTGACTAGTCAGATTTGAATTCCTCTTGATCGCCTGGTGATGTTGGTTGGGAGGGTTCAAACCCCCTTTTATATACCTAGCTCACTGACTGGTTGGAGAGAGGTTGACACCCCTCTTCTTGACTTTATATGGCTTGGATGGGAGGATCACACCTTCATGACCTTAACAGATTACAGCCCTGGTCAAAATATTACCTCATCATTTTGCGAGAGTGGATCGTCGCCGATAACTGCTCTTGGGTCCATTGATAGCTTCTTGCTGAGGTCATCATAGAAATTCCTATGACCTCTTATGCTGTAAAAATGCATATTATAAGAATTTTTTTGTTTTACTGTGGGTGAAAATTGCATGTGTTGATTTGAGTTTTCCAAAAGGCAAAAGTATACCTAACATTCACTAAATAACTACTACATTCACATCATATTAACCACCCTGGGGAAAGAATCTTTTGTCAATTTTTTTAATTACTAGCTGACGCCTGCGACTTTGTCCTAATGGATTTAGTTTTTAAGAATCCTCTTTGATTATTCAGGATAAAAATTGGCCTATGTCACTCTCCAGGTCTTTACTTACCCACGAAAAAAATCACGTCGATCTATTGTGACATGATTGAAGCACAAATCAACAAACACACTTTCGCATTCATAATATTGGTAGTGACTCCATCAAACTATTCATTCATGATTGATGGAAATGACTGAAGCCTATCATCATCTAATCGATCCCTTGAACTTCCATACCTCATCAATATGTCTCCGCATGGTGAAGGAATGGCATTTAGCAGTATGGCCCAGGCCAAACTTCTTGGTCGCACCAACTTTTGCTCTACGGCAGCCTTTTTCAAAAACTCTAAACTCCATGTTGGGAACTGTAGACTATAAAGAAATAACAGGTCAAGTGGTCATAAGGTAAGGTTCGGTAGTCATACTAGACAAATACAACAGGACATTTTTTACTATACAGATATCTCCAACTTTTGAAGGTTGAACAAAGAAAAATAATAAAAACCATTTGACTTACTCGTAATCGCTGGCCTCGTAGAAAGGCTTTGAAAGAGAACTTGGCGAGCCATTAAGGCTGTTTTGTTCCTGCGAAAAACAACAGTTTTATAACAAAATGTGTCACATAACTAATAGCCAGAATTGCAACTAACTCACCATCTTTGTAAAAGTTTACACGAAATACATGGCTCTTGATTTACGAATAATAACTTCCAGCACACACCCGATTAAACGATTTTTATTATAATAAATACCATGTAACTATGCTAATTAATTTCTCGTAGTTACCTACTATTGTTTCGTGGTTTCAGATATTTTTTAAAAACATTTTTTGCTGCCTACACTACAGACAGCTGTGTATGACATTGACCAACATTGACAATTGACATTTGTTCCACAGACCAATAACATACAGTGCGACAAGGCTATCTTGGCGTGTGGCGAAAATCAAGTGATTATATACTCTTTGGCGAAAATCGCAACTAAACTAACGTAAAACGTTTTTCCATATGTAAAAAGTACTCTGTGAACGTTGCCGTCAAGTGTCCCCTGTGGTCCCCTGCCTGTCCCCTTTGTTCTTGTTTAAAATTCTAGCCTCTTTGTTCTCCAACCTCCACGAATGTAAACCAAAGAATTTTTAAGTACTACTTCAAGACTACTTCGTTGTAAACACATATACATTCGTGCCAACCTCTCACCAACAGCACCCCCCTATCAATGTCATTCAAGTGCCAAGAAGATTCGTGATTCCTTTTTTTAATGTTGGTTTAAAAGGTAACTTTTGCAGCAAAAAATGTAACTTTTTAAGAAACCAAACATAGTTATAACTTTTGAGTTTGATGAAGCCAAAAATAAAAAATTATGACCAGTTGTCAAGTCTTTGCAAAACGGCCGGCCCTTGCGGCCTCGTCTTTGCCCATGCCTCGCCCCTCAGTTTGGGCGCCAGGATGGCACCTGGAGTAAATGTATTCTGTGATGGCACCACAGAGTACATTGAATATAGGGGTAGAATTATTCATCCAAGCATGATCCAAGCCCAAGGGTAGATGGCACATTGATGTGGCAACACTGTGGTCTGTGGCTCAACTCGCGAGAAAAAAGAAGTCTTTCTCTTTTTAGTTAACGAACGCGTTTGTGCATTTTATGTATTTTAGAGCTTGTAGAAGTTTTCGTAATTCGTTTTATCAATCATGTTGTGCATAACAAATGTTTCTTATTGAACATGTATTCTGTGCGATCTGATGCGATGGCAGATAATGTTACCGTTAGTGTGTTGTGTGGAATGAGATCGCAAGCGCTGGCTGGCCGATTGCGATGACCGTAAGCGACAGCCAATATGATAGCCAATTTACCGCTGCTCTTCGCTGACGGGAACCCGACGGCGCTGTCGAAGATCAAGGCCAAGAAATTGGAGAAGTTCATAACGTTTATGGTGACATGTTCCTGGGGACACGACACAGCGAAGGAGATCCGGCAGCCGCCGTGGTGGCCGAGCAACGTCGCCTTCTCGCACCCGTTCGTGCGGCCGCGCCAAGTGCCCGACGACTGGGAGCTGAGGCTCAAGAACTTGGTGAAGAAATGCTACGACTACCACAAGAGCACTTTCCTCCTCGTGTTCTCCGCGCAGCTTGCGCGCTACCAGCACAAGAAGCTGAGGTATGTTGACAACCGTGATCACACCACGTCTCTCTACTACCGTCCCAATGGACGTCTCTTAGTAACCTTCCGGAACGAGAACCTGTTCTACGACCGGGAGATTCCTGTAGAAATAGTTCCCATAGAGCCCCAGGTAAAATCTACTGACATATACCTCTGTGACAATTGTGACAGCCATTTTGATAATTTGGAAGTTCTAAAAGCACATGAAAGACTTTGTAACAATGAAGTCGAAGTTGTACCATCTAGCACATGTACCGGAGGCCTGCCTGAATTTCTTTCCGCCTTAAAACTCTTGCCTCTCGGGGAAACGTATGAAGACAGTGCCTCGAAGGACTTCGAAGCAGATTCAAAACCCAGGACTGCAAGGAATGCGGCTAATATCGACCGAGGGCCTCCGTACCCTTTTTCATCCCTGGCGTACATAAAAAATGCAAAAATAAACAGTCAAAGAGACACAAGCTTTTCTAGAGAAAGAATAGAACGATACTGCTGTACACCGGCAACATTTAGTAAAAATTTAGTTAGCAAAGGCAAAGGGCAACAGTTTCCTGTCAGATTCAGGAGACCTATAAATTACTGGCAGAGAAAACATGTGTTTCCAAACCAAAGGAACAAGAAAATTCTTGATCTCAATGGCCAATTGTTGCTTTTAAAATGCAGGCCCATATCGGTGGACATTCCGAGGATGTCATTAGAGAAAATGCAAGAATACATCGACAAGCTGCGGGAGGAGGGGGAGACGAGACGGGCCAACGAGGAGAAGGACATA
Organism: Maniola hyperantus; assembly: GCF_902806685.2. NCBI lineage: Eukaryota > Metazoa > Arthropoda > Insecta > Lepidoptera > Nymphalidae > Maniola > Maniola hyperantus. Next base: position 2,161,966 of record NC_048547.1, read on the forward strand.
GTGTTTGTGGACGCAGACCAGCCCATGGACCTGGAAGTGAAAAGTGGTGATCCTCTCCAGAAGATAGACAACGAGTGTGAAGTGATCGATCTGTGTTCAGACGATGAGACTCCCGTGAACGAGAACTGTGACCCTCGGGCCGGGGTGACGTGCGTGATGCGCGGCGGCGCGGTGCTGCGGCGTACGGCGGCCACGCCGCAGGCACTGCCCGCCGAGCCGTGCGGCGCGCGTCAGCGCCCGCTGCCCTCCCTTATACTGCAACCGCATCCCGTTATCTTGATAACTCACACTCTGAACAATTTACAGGCTATAGCTTTAGATTAGTCATTTATTATGAAGTTAAGTGTACATACATACATGCTGACAATTATTTATTATCTTCCTGATTAAACTTTCAATGTTCATATTGTCTACTCTCATTTTATTTAAATACATTAATTCATTTAAAACAAAATCATTTTTGTAAGTAGGTTATAATTTTTACCTAACAAAATGACAACCACGAATTAATGGTTAACAAAATGGCGGTAAGTAGTCCCTCCATTTTGCAATACTCAACCATATGTCTTCAAAGTGGTGTCTCATAAACATTTGAAGTACGGCGGCTTGAAGGATATCAAAATGGCGGTAAGTAGTCCCACCATTTTGTAATACTCAACTGTTATATTATTGTCTTCAAAATGGTGTCTCATAAACATTTAAAGTATGGCGGCTTGAAGGATATCAAAATGGCGGTAAGTAGTCTCGCCATTTTGTAATACTCAACCATTATGTCTTTAAAATGGTGCCTCATAAACATTTAAAGTATGGCGGCTTGAAGGATATCAAAATGGCGGTAAGTAGTCCCGCCATTTTATAAAACTCAACCATTATGTCTTCAAAATGGTGTCTCATAAACATTTGACAGTATGGCAGCTTGAAGGATATCAAAATGGCGGTAAGTAGTCCCGCCATTTTGTAATACTCAACCATAGGTCTTTAAAATGGTGTCTCATAAACATATTACTTAAAGTATATCAGATTTTTTTAGCATTGTTATTGTGTTGAGTTCAATATTGACATTATCTGATATGTAGGGCGATTGTCTAAAACCTGCATCAATCATTATTACAATCTCAATTGTTCTGATTGGCTGAATTTGTGCGATTCTTGTTGCAACAATGCATTGTGGCCAATAGTGAGCGAGCATTAACCAATCAGAGATGATTGCGATCGTGACATTGTAGCTGTCAAACAACCTCGGTAGGGCCACTGGTTTCTTTTGATTTTTGTTACTTGTAGTATTAAATATATTTTATTAGCATAATTTAGTTTCCATTGTTTTTGCTTTTACAGTGGCTTCGATTCTGATATTTATCTCTGAAATCTGAATCTTTTTCTTTTTAAGATTTCTAAAAAGGGACAGAAAATGAATTTGAGACTGAGATGAGACTGGCACCTAAAGTCACCTAACAGTTTTAAATTAAAGTCCGTCCTTTTCTTTTTATAGTTGCGATCAGAATCAGTAACATTATCTAGTATCATCTGTAGAACGGTGCATAGGCTCACCGCTCAAGTGGCGTAGTGTCTTCCGCCCTGCGCAGCTCGCACGTGTGCAGTGACTATGGCGTGTATCTGTTACTGTAAAAGCACGAACTGCGGTAAATCATTCCGAACTGCCCCCCAATTGTGTAAGAATAACCATTTCATGGCTATCGCAATCGTCAAGAATTCTGCCCTTTGATTGGCTGTGAAAAAATGTAAACAGCGAATCAACCAATCAAAGGGCAGAATTTCTTGACGATTGCGATAGCCATGAAATGGTTATTCTTACACAATTGGGGGGCTGGTTTGAAATACTCGCCAATTTGGACTTTTGCTAACATTCACTTGGTAAATCTTAGGTTTTACCTCAAAGACAAAGGCGCTAAGGAAATTTTGCCGACTGTTTTATAAACTCGCTCCATCGCCCCTTCAGTTAGACGCAACTACTCGACCTTCCTTTCGCTACAGAGATAGCCAGATCGCTTCGCTTCCCACCTCCCCCCTTTCGCTCCATATGACCACATAGCCTGGTTTCATTCTCTCCTCTGCGAGCTTCTGGTTTCGCGCTTTACAAAACACTGGCTAGGACAGACAAGACAGGGTGCTCAGATTCTGGTTTAGTTTTTATTCGGACTTGCATTTCTTCGAGGTGAAACCTAGGATTTACCGACTGATTGCTGATAAAAGTCAGAAATTAACGGTTGTCTCTGACTGGTTCGATATTTTACTATTACGATTTGATAAATCCTAGGTTTTACTATAAAAGTCTAGGATTGACCGTAGTTTGGGCTTTCACAGGCAGAGCCAGCGCGTGCCAGCCCTTCCTTATTTTATAAAAGCTGAAAGTGTATCTGCGTATTGTCCACAACACTGGGAGGTGAGTTTGTTCGGATGTTTGTTTGAATCATGATGGCTTTGGGTAGGTAGGTGTACAAAATCTTACGTCAAAGTATCTCGAGAACCGCGGAACCGATTTCGCTAATTCTTTTTCTAATTCCTATAAAAGAATCGAGTGTTAAGCGGTACGAAGTTCGCCGGGGCAGCTAGTAACGTATATTTTTTAATATTTTCTTTGGAGTAGTATCACGTCATGCATTGCTCTTAGTGTCGTGGGAACCATTAAACGTTAATAATTTACTACACTTTAAAAGTGTCTGGCAGGGGGTTGCCACCATACTAAGTGTCTGGCAATGCATGACAGGATTTCTAATACTATTCTGAAGAAAATGTAAAAAAATAGACTTCATACTTTGACGTAAGATTTTTTTACACCAAAGCAACCATGATTCAAACAAACATCTGAACAAACGCTCCTCCCAGTGTTGGAGACAACATGCAGATAAACTTTTAGTTTTATAAAATAAGGATGGTCTGGCACGCGCTGGCTCTTAGGCCATTATATTTATTTCTCTGTGATCAATGGATTTGTCCAAAAAAAATTAGGGTAAATTTTTTACATTTTTATTAATTTAGACTTTGCTTTAGAAAGGTTTTAATTTGTTACCAAATTAGTTAGAAAGTTATTAATTCAAAAAGTTTCATAAACCCCTATTTTAAGGGGTTTATGAAATAAATTTATAATAAACTCCCCTCCCTTATTTCTTGTAGACGACCTTTGTGGGATTCAGAATTCAGATTGCAATACTTGTTTCTGCACAGTGAAATTAAGCGTGGGAATCTTGGTCGACAAAATGGCGTCATTTGATCCATTTCTCTGAAATCGTAACAGCTGTAATTTTACATTTTTGTAATTACCTACTAACGAGTTTAAGTTTAGCGTTTGGGATTTCGTTTACAAAACTCGCAACGGAGAATTTCATTCTTATGAGATACTCTTAAATTCCACTTTTGATCGATTTATTTACCTACAATAAAATTATGTATGTGGGTAAAATTTGAATGAATGAATAGTAAGTTTAAAGTTGAATGAATGAATGAATGAATAGAGTGTCTCAACACATGCCAATACATCTGGTTGATAACAAAACTACCGTTCTTTTACAGAGCAGTATTAAGTTATGTGCACCTAATGAAAAAGCAGGGGGGGGGGGGGGGGGCGTGTGTCATGAAAACAGTATCAAGCGCTTGCTTCGCTCTTTCGTACGTATCTGTGGTGTCATATAGTGATACTTTGAAATGGCCTACTTCACAGACACTTATTCAGTGTTCGCGAAGTATGACTCAAAATAAAGTATACGTAGAATTATCTACGCATAATTATGTCTACGCACTACACTACTCAAGGTGTTTAGAGGAAAACTACAGAAGAATCAGAATGTAGTTGTTATCAAAATCTATTAATAAAAATCGAGAAACGACGCGTGACGTCACTAATAGGTCGTCGCTTACCGATAAGGACGAAGGCGTTCTCTTGTTTAAACTCTTTTGGCCTTCTTGTTTTATTTTACAATTTGTGTGTCTTCTCTATTTGTGAAATCAATTTGTGAGATTTTGTTTTTTAGATTTTATTTTCATTGTTTTATAGTTTTATTAGTCCCAATTTATTTACTGATGTTATTTGTTTCGCCTAATGGAGGTTTAATAATGAATTCATTTTCTTCCTATTTGCCTTCCTTGTTTGCAGCAGCTGCTCCCAATATTGTTTTGCCTAAAAAGGCGTTTCCGTAAATATTTGATGGTACAGTACCACTTCATACAAGAAAATATTTCAGCCAATCCTAGCGCGTGTCCGCCCGCTATTGGCCTACGTGCCATGTTTTGTACTCGTGAATTATGAACGAGAAAGTGCGAGTCTCTGTTTTTCTTTAGTTTAAATTTTATAATCTTAACGTCAAAAGCAATAAGCCTTGTATTTCATTGGTGTAGTAGTCCCGTTGTCCCGCTTGCTCAACTACCCACATACACAAATCGTGTACGGACGAACGCTGTTGCCTGTTTCCGGTAGTAGTAATAGTTAATTAAATCAGTTCGCTTATATGGAATGTCGTGGATGTGAGTGGAGGAGGGGGGGATTGGGTTGTAATATCCGGCTCGAAGAACTTTTCAGATTGTCTAGCACCGAAGTCGGAATCGGAGTAATCACCAACCGGGAGTTACCTATGTAAACCACAAACACCACATTTGTACCGTATTTGGTATATTTTAAAATTTTGGTGCCCCAGCCACAGACTAAAAATTAATTTAAATTTTAAGGAAAAAGTTATGAGATACCATTTTTAAAATATAATGAATTCAACACCAGCTGTTGTTATTTTCGTAAGCTTGACTGATTCAAATATCATAAATATCTAGACCTTACGAGCGTTATTATTTATTTTCTTGTAATTACCTAACGAAGACTGCAATATTAATATTGTACAAGAACTACCCACAGTTTTCGTCTCACGAAAGTTAAAACTTCGCAAATCGCAGTAGTAGAATTTAAGATGGTAATATTGTTTCGATAACATTTAAGTATGTCCATGTTGACAAAAAATTCAGATATAAAAAAACTTTGCAAGGCATTTCAAGAAATAGCCTGACGTTTCCCAAATATGCGTAATAATTGCCTCACCTTTTAAATTTTTGTGACAAGCAGTGTAAAGCGACCATTTTATGATCAATCTGGCATCAAAATATGGTATACGACTTTCACCCATCTGGTAAGTTACCAGATAAATATGATTCATACAAAACCCCTTTCTGCTTTGGTGTTTTGATGAATCAGCACATGAACCAACATGTCTTGAATTAGCTGTCTAATGATATTTCAAGGCACCTTTAATTTATTTTTAGGCAACCTTACTTTTTTTGTTTCTTGTAAGCTTTTTGCTCTCGATTGGTATCAAATGACCGAAGAAATGGAAAAAAAGACTTGGTAATTCTAACTTGAAGGTGTCTTGGATTGATTTCATTAGGCAATTCATTCGAGGTATGATGGTTCATGTAAGTACTATGATTCATAAAAAAAAACGGCCAAGTGCCAGTCAGATTCGCGCGCCGAGGGTTCCGTACAAGTCGTATTATTTCGACATTTCGGACGGTGTAACCACAAATTCACGGTTTTCAGATTTTTCCCCTGATGTCTACTATAAGACCTACTTACCTACCAATTTTCATGATTATAGGTCAACGTGATATACCCTGCAGGTTCCTTGACAGACACGACAGACAGACAGACAACGAAGTGATCCTATAAGGGTTCCTTTTTTCTTTTTGAGATACGAACCCTAAAAACATTTTTCATCTGGTTATTGGATGGGTGAAGCCTAGATGGAGATAATGAGTCTGTGACCTTTGTCAGATTGATTGATAATGTAATGTGTGACTTGGTGGTGACTTGAGATAAATAATGTATATAATAATGAATTCTAATATTTGGCATCCACCTCGTAGATCTAAAATTGCGGCCTAAAGAATAAGTTGATCTTAAATAACCAAAGAAGTTGTTGATATTTAAAAATACGAGGAGAAAGAATGAAAAATATCAAATAGGGAATTTATTTTCATTGTCAAAATAAATAACAGAACTGTTCATTACTCTCTATTTTATAATAACAAGAAAAATGGCATAATAATAATATAGTAACACAGACTGAAAAAGCTAGACAAGAAGAAGGAATAAACTTTAAAACTGGTTTGTTTATGAAATGAAGCAAATTACTTGTCTCACAGCCCGTTTCCTGTCTTGTTCCTTTAGCCTGTGTGTAATAAATATGTACATGTCGTTATGTAAAAAGTACTCTGGCCTAGAACCAGCACAGGTCTGTGCCGCACTATTGGTCCGTCAATCAACCTTTACTCCCTGTGCTGTAGAAAAGTAGAATCACCATGCGCAGACGCTCCCCCGCTGTCATTCAGAGGTCTTTTTAAATGACGATACACCTAATAAATTGAAGGCTTTTTACTGAATCATATGTCTTCACTAGTCGCGCGGTGAGAGTGCGAATTGAGTGGTCGCCGGCTCTCTTCGTCAGAACCATAGATAACTTCCTCGTCCGAGTCGTTGATCATAGAGAATGCTGGGTTATCCTTGGTGATGGCGGTTTCTGAAAGAACGATACATTTTTGTCATACTACCCTCAATTGGTGGACAGAAGCGGGCGTTACTTTGCGGATGTCCATGATACACCAATACTTGTAAAATACTCATTAAGTCAACACTAAGATTGCCAACAAAGGGATTCAGCGTTGGACACTTAATTGTTTCGCGAATGAAACTCTACTTTGACTCTCGTTGGATCTGTGTTCACTGTTCAGGCAACGTCGAATCGATTTTATTTATACGTTATTTTAACGAGGGACGATTTTCATTAATTTAAACTAGCTAAGTTACAAAGCTGAGCAAATCCTTGTTATTTATATTAAAAATCGATGTACATAATATAATATGGTAAATTACTTTTTATAAGTAAAATGTAAACAATTGATTTAGTGTTTAAACAGTATTAGTGACTATATCGATTTTAAATGAATATTTAATGTAAAGCATTTTTGTAATGTTCATACATACATTTAAGTTACATACCTATACAGTGTTTATTTTATATTTTTACCCATTTTGTAAATGACTGCGGAACCCTTAACAAAATTAATAAATATGTATGATAGTACCTATTCGTTGTTTTTTTTTGTTTCCTTGTAAATCGACTTTTTACAAGTCCATAAACCTTACAATAGGTTCTTATTTCTCAAATGGCAACAATACAAAAACCAATTCTGTAACTAGGTCTCAAAAAATGTCGACAAATCAAATCCGAATTCTGCAACTGGATTTCTAATGTCCATTAATCTCGGTACGAACATTGCAACTAAGTGTCAATAAACCATAATACCTATTATCTACGAATTTTGTCGGGTCTTCAATGTCGATTTTAGTGCAGTGCATGAATTCTGAAACCGGGTTCAAATGATAAATCAAAGACTATATTCTGCAACTGGGTCTCAAAAATAAAAGATGAATTCTGAAACTGGGTTACAATGTCGACAAATCAAAAGCGAACTAAAACTGGGTTTTAACTTTCAAATATCGAGAAATCAAGCGAATTCTAAAATTGACGATAAATCAAATACGAATTTTGCAACTGGGTCTCGAATATCGACAAATTAAATACGAATTTTGCAACTGCGTCTCTAATGTCAACAAATAAAATACGAATTTTGCAACTAGGTCTGAAATGTCGACAAAAAGAATTTACCATGTATGTTCCCGGTGCCAGGCGAGAACAAGTAGGCCATGATATAGAGCGTGAAGTTGAAGAGGCCGTATAGCGCCATGAACGGCGCCGAGGTGTCGTAGCACACTGCGGGCTGCGCCGCCCAGTGGTCCTGCAGTGCGCCGGGGCCCCAGCTGTGCAGCGCCAGGATCGTGGTGATGAACGTCACCGTTCCCACTATTATTGAGAGACATCGCAGTCTTATATCTGAAACAAAACCAGCTTTGAGAACATAATGCTCTCAAAATAATAATGTTCTCAAAGGTGTGAGAACTCAGATTTTCATCGCAACTCTCTTCAAAGCGGTATTAAATTTTTCTTACCGAAAAATGGCATATTTCTCAAATCACTGTACGCCTTTACTATGAGGATGAGGAGGTACAGAAAGTACAACGTAACAGCAACGAAGAACATTATCTTCACCACCTGCAAATAAAAATATTCTTTAGGTAGGTACGAACTAATTTTGGTAATTTTTAAAGTTCCGTGCCCCAAAAGGAAAAAAGGTACCTACCCTTATAGGATCACTATGTTGTCTGTCTGTCTGTCCGTCGTGTCTGTCAAGAAAACCTATAGGGTCTCGTTGACCTAAAATCATGAAATTTGGTAGAGGTAGGTCTTATTGCACCAATGAAGGAATAAATCCGAAAACCGTGAATTTGTCACAAAAAAAATTAAAATGTGTTCCTGAAAAATTTATTAGCATTTTCAATTTTCAAAATTCAAATTTTCACTAACGATACCAAGTGGCGTATCATATGAAAGGGCTTTACCTGTACATTCTAAAACAGATTTTTATTTATTTTATGCAGAATAGTTTTTGATTTATCGTGCAAAATGTCGAAAAAATACGACTGTAGTACGGAACCCTTGGTGCGTGAGTCTGACTCGCACTTAGCCGGGTTTTTTGAAGTGAAACTTCTTAAAGCGCGACTTGAAAGTAACTAAGACCTTTTTCGGGCGGAAGTAGCGCTCAAACGTCACTTCTTCCGAAAATGGTCGCCAAACCGAACAGCTGTTTAGAGGCCACGTCTTTTATCAAGATGCTACCAATTAAGCTCTGTCTACGGATCCAACAATACTCACCGGATAGTTGGGGCTCATGTAGTAATTGAATGTGGGGTCGTAATACGCGTAGTACTTCTGCCACACCGCCACACACATGGCGGGCAGCCACGCCAGTCCCACAATTATCACTTTGAACAGGTAGAATGATACGAAACCGCGCTCGTTCTGAAATAAACGTACTTAACTATCATTATACCGAAGTTTTATATTGACGTTCGGGCTCCGCAGCCGGACATTAAAGTGAGATAAGGAACTGCACCCCATTATCCAAGATGATACGGCGTGGGAAACTGTATCGTAGGAGAACCTCAATAAGAGCTTTTGCACAACTTTTGGCAGATCATGCCAGACTTTTAACCCCGTATGTAGGAGATTCTGGGGTCATTACTCATTGTCGGAAAAAGGGTACACCCTGAAAATCATCTGGTCCCAAGCCAGCTCCAGCGCTTTCTGCTGACTTGGAGGGGGAGGATATAGCGCCCGTAGTCCGTTCATCGCGGGTCTTTCGAATCCAGCACAAGTACCTGGAATAATCGCCATTTCCCCCGTGGTACCTAACGGTAACTCTCTGACGGCGGGGCCCAAGAGGAGTTCGTTCTATGATAAGTGCGCACGCATCTCGCCTAGAATTTATATAGGTATAGGCGCCCGACACCATCTAAAGCAGCAAAATCTTGAATTTTCAGGCTGTTTATAACAAGCAAGTTACCTGTCTTAGTCCATGATACTGCGCCAGCCATGATAGCATCACGCATGCCAGGAAAGTGGTCTGGAATATCGTATCCAACAGCGGCGCGAAGCAGCCCCCGCTCACCAGGCGCAAAGGGAAGATCGGATCTTGGGGAAGTAAAAATAGTAATATGTTAAGGTCAGGGACAAATCTAGCACTAAAATTAGCGATAGATTTGAGCGCTTTTAGCAATAGGTTTTGGTAAGCGGAAATTCCGCTCTAAACACTACTACTCTGTAGGTACTACAAAATATCTAAGTAAGTATAGGTAAATTCCGCTTCGGATCTGCATTCTGCAACGTTCGTACAGTTCTTGACTGACTGGCTGACTGAACTGGACTGGATTAAACCGAATCGGACCAGTCAAGTCCAGTCAAAATGATTTTGTTTATTGTAAGGTCTACATCTCCTGAGGATGCTCCGGTTTTGGTGTGAAACGTGCATCGAGTGTGTTTTGGAGGATTTGTGTGCTGTTGCGTGGTGGTGGTGCGTATGGCTTGCTTAGTGATTTGTTTTTCCTGCATATTTAGTAGTGGGAGGGCGGGTGATCCATACCACATGCTGCACGTGGCACCATACATATTTGTATGTTTGAACAGATTATAGCACATTAAGCGTATACCTTGATGGTTACTTGAATAATTTGATTACCGTTGTAAAGAAGAAGTAGCGGAAGTAAAATAGAGAGCCATTTCTGTTCGATGGCCCAATCTTGAGTTGAAAATTTTCTGAGTGTGTGAGCGAACCAGCACTGCAAGAAAAAGTGTATGATGTTGGTCGTAGTAAATTTCATCTTTTAGATGTAATTTATTTAAATAATTATTAAACAAAAGCTATTAGGTATAATGTTGATGAATTTTTGAATGACAAATTCTAAATAATGCATAGAACAATTAATAATTTTTACATGATGACATAATATTTTAAAATGAGATGAGATGCTGGGTACATACACTTCAAGGAAATTTTTAAATATTTTTGATGGCATTAACAGTTGCTTCAGTACTGAGTGAACATACATCACGAATTTCGTCACAGGCAGTAATCGTGTGGTATCGTCATAGCATATCAACCTAACTAGCAAGTGTGTGGTATCGTCATACGTTATCACAGGTAGGATCCACTCATTAAAGACTTTCGTCTTTAGTTAGGCTTCAGTGCATATTAATAAGTACCAGGTAAGTCACAATTAGATGATTACTTACGGCCACGGTGAATGTGGTGAGAAGGAAAATAAACCTGAACCAGGTTTCCATTTGTGTGAATGCCGGATTGTAGGTTTTGAACTGAAATAATACCGTGTATATTAAATTTTTTGCAGCTTTTGACGTACTTTAAAATTGCAGAAAAGTAAGATTGGGTATCTATCTTACACAGAATAAATGCCCTGAAATTAGTCCTTTGAACCAGATCCTTTAAAGAATTCATAATGGTTGAAAAGTATGGTAGAGCCTAAAATTAGTCATTCAAACCACGCCAAGTATGAACGTCACAATATGACAATAATCTGGTTGGTCTGCTGAACATGTCTCCGTCCATTCGCTGGTAGATGATACCGGACTTAAGACTGACTGTAATATTATAACTTTCATGATACTCGTACTTACAAAGAACACAATTTCCCGTATAAAATACCGCTTATGGAACTCGCTCAGGCCGTAGAAGTGTATGTTGAGCACGTAATGTGTGTACTCTAACGATCCAAGATGAAGGACCAGCACTTCCTCGCATATTTGCTTCTTGCATTTTAGATGTTGTGTCCTAAAATGAGTGTTTGTCGTTAAGTTTTTTCTAATAAGTACTTATTAATTAATACGGGTCCGGCAGGATTTTCCGTTGCCACCCGCGTTGTGTTTTCAGGTTTATGAGATAAATTTCAAGATGTTCTTATAGTTCTTACAATTCACGAGCGCGTGGGAACTTTACTTGTGGTTACGTCGTATACATGAATATTGTGTAAGTGTCCGTGCATGTCGGACTAATCAGTCGCGAGCAAGCGCTCGCAAACGCACACATTTAGTGTACCTTACTTATACCACTTCCACACGAGTAGATATTCCTACTCTGTGCCGCTACGACTTAAACACAAGCATGAGCCACTCGCCTTCGTGAAATGCAAAAACTATACCTACCTATTAGTGGCCTCTGACTCAGGAATGAGGTTGACCGCTGTGTGGTCACTCAACACGCCGTCTATTGATATACTGACTTGGAAACTCTTGTCGAAAATTTCCTCTGGAAAAAAAAGATATGAATAGAACACACATCGGTTTGGATCCGATAGGGTCCCTACTCTGAGCAATTGCAGCGAGCGATAATCTTTTAGTTTTATTATACAGCTAAAAATTATTGTTAGCGCACTATATATTTTTTTAAATCAAAATAGCGGACAAACAAGCCTAAGCTTGTCACCTGATGTTAAGTGATTACCACTGCCCATGAACATTTGCAGCACCAAAAGAACCGCCAGTACACCGCCGAAGAGAGTTTGTCCATAGTTTGCATGTGCGTACACCAGGTATCCAGGTGGTGAGGGTGAAATTGCTTATACGGTGGCGTGCGGTGCGATTGTAGAAAAAGGAGAGTGCAATAAATTTAAACAACTCCTAAGAACACTCCCTGTTATAAAGCTTGCGTCTCTGCGGTGCGCCAGGCTTTCCACCGAGCTGGTTTGTTTTGGGATTGTCCATAAGTCGGACATAAGTATTGGTGAACACAGAACAACCCACCACCTCCTATGGCCAGGCGTTGTCGAAGGTGCCAGAGATGTCTAGAAAGATTGCCTGTAGGTTTTGCTGTGCTCAAAGATCTCGCTTAGTGCCGTAACGGGCGATCTGCCTGGGGTAGATTTACAAATCCGTGCTGACAGCACAACTGACAGAGATCCCTCTTGCGTTCTGTTCTTTCCAAAATCTTGCCAAAAACGGAGAGGAGCATGATAGTAACTAAGACCTGGTGATAAAATTGATAAAACAGCGGGAGCGTGGAAAAAGCGTTGAATGCTAGTGCAATGTTGTGTTCTTACCGTCGTTGTTATCGGTGAGTATTTGCGCCAGCAGCCACAGTTGCTGCGCTCTTGTGCCGAGCGCAGGGCTACGCAGGCGGAAGGGGCCGTGGCATATGTCGCTGATGTTAGCTAGCACGCTACTTGCGGATACCGACGTGGTAGTTGTTGGGGACGGACCTGAAAATAATTTTTGGCAGGTATGCATGCTACGTCCCTTGGCAGGTAGGGCTTTTTTGGCATATAGGGTCACAATGCAAACATACTTCGTAGTTCCTTCGCGCGTTTACACGCAGAATGTTACTCACTGCGTATAAACGCAGCTGTAGTAACTAGTTATGACAATTGCAAAAAACACAGCACGCAAACTACAGTTTTTCAACTGACTTGCAGTCGGTAATTTCCATAACTAAGTATTTACTGTCTACAAAAAATATACTTATCCCAGAATTTCCGTTCGCATGTATCTTCTTATAACTACCTACCTACCTGAGTACCTACTTAATAATAAGTAAATATATCATATTTTACAATTTGATTGATTTAATTTCAGTATCAAACCTGCTAATCCTATGAAGACACCAAGACCGAAGCACGCAAAAAATGCTATAAAAACCATCACGAACTCTCCTTTGTGCATCGAATAAATCCTCATTTGGACAGACCTGAAAAAATATATTAAAAAAATAAACTGCAAGATTACGAAATAAAATATTTAAAAAAGGAACACGTATACCTTTCACATCGATCGTGGTGATATGCAGGTGCAATATATTTATTGAATTCGCTGAACAAATCGCTGAATTGTGACAGCGTATTGCGAATCTTATAATTCCATCCACCACTCGGCAAGTGGTACGAATATCCTACGTTAGCTGTATCCATGTTTGCTCTAGCTTTGTACTATTTATTAATCGAAATATATTTATTATTATCTACAATAAATTACTTAGAATGGAAATCAATAAACACACTATCTTCGCTAATGGCGTTGCATTGTAAAACGTTAAATACGATGTTGTTTCCCCCAGCTTGTTTACAAGCATTATTGATTTTCGCGGGGTTTGCCAGTTGCCATTGCTACGACCGCCATGTTGGGAAATGTGACGTGGCCCTGACCTAGTTGAGGGCGGCCGCATGATATTATCAGAAATTCGCTGCCAGAAAACTTCCTTTTGCACTCACTCTGAAGTCTGTCTCTGTCACCAGCATTGGATTCGGTGGATCGCCGGGCTAGAAGACTCATTGGTGACGATTGAGGAAGCGGTTAATTCTAAACTTCAATGTTTGGAACATCGGCGCAAAGTTGCTTGTCTATCGGTATTCTACAAGATATATTTCGAAGAGTTTGCCCAAGAACTTTTTGACCTGTTTCCTCCTTCACCTTTCTACCATCGTACCGCAAGACATCGTCAAGGTCTGCATCCATACGTGGTTGAAATTCCAAGGACACGTACGAAGTGATAATTATGCTTCCACGTTTCTTATCCGGCATCAGTTTTTCTCTCCACTTTGAATATGGCTACTTTTAAGTCAAGACTGAATAGGCATCTTCTGGGCAAGCGCGTTCCATCTTAGGCTGCATCATCACTTGTCTGCAGGTCTGATTGCAGTCAAGCGCTAGTCTATAAATAAAATTAAAAAAAAACTCTGCGAAAATTAGCAAACATTCTACTATAGGCAACATTCTGAGTCTGTGGCGTGTTTAAACTTGACGGTAAACTTGCCGCAGCGTTACAGTGTGCATAAGATTTTTGTGACAGACGATTTCGGGTAATAAGTACCTATACGGCCAGCCTAAATCCGAGTCACTAAAAATTTGCGTTGCATGTCCGTCGTGTTTGGTGAAATTTTTCGTGTCGATAGGTTTTGACGACATGGCAGGCTTCATACACCTTCGAGAATATTATGGAGAACTTTCGGGCATGTACATACGCGTAGGTTTCTTCACGATGTTTTCCTTCTATGGACTTTTCTAGTTAAGTATTTTTATTCTATGTTCTATGGTAGACTAAGATCAAACACTTCTTATTATGAGAAGAGACCTTTGCTCAGTAGTGAACCGGCGAGGGAATTGATCATGATGATGACGATAAGACATATTATGCTTAGTTATGGGAAGATTTGAATTTGAGAAGAAAATATTTGCACCAATGTTAGACACGCTCAACAGAGGATGCAGATTTTATTGATCTGAGGAATTGAGGAATAAAAAAAACCGGCCAAGTGCGAATCAGACTCGCGCACTGAGGGTTCCGTAGTACAATAGTATTTTATCGTCATTTTGCACGATAAATCATAAACTACTTACTACATAGATCTCGTTCAAACCAATTTTCGGTGAAAGTTTGCATGGTAATGTACATCATATATTTTTTTTAGTTTTATCATTCGAAAAGCAGCCTTCATCAATATTTTATATCAGTAGGTAGGCAGTAAGGATAGGGACAAATGATTTGAAATAATTTAATAGAAAAAAGTAAGAAAAGACAGTGAAATGATCTACTTACCATTTATTTTTAATCTAATTATTTTACAGACAATTTTATATCTATTTTATTACACCTACATAATATACAACGGTACTGATTTTGATGGCAGCTTTTAGACTATTCGCATCTTTTTCTTACCAAGAAAAGGACAGAGAAACTTATTTTAATTAAAAACTGTTAAACCTCGTGACTTAAGGGGCCAGTCTTGAGCACAGTTAGAGTAACACTAAAATTTTAAAATTCCATTTCCGTCCTTTTTTAGCAATGTTAAATAGAAAAAGATGCAGATAGGTTCTAAATTTAATTTAGGGCAAAGCATCAGAATCGACACCATTGCTAAAAAAAACAAAAGTCATAAAAGATTTGAGATTTTTTTTTCAATCAATAGGAACTACAAAAATATTTTTAGCGTTGATTTTTCAATCGTTTAATAATATATGACTAACACTTAGTTTTAATTCACTACTATATTTTTTAATTTCACCATAGATAGTAGAGCCGCGTCGGTCGTGACGTCACACGCTGGAGCGCCGCGTGAAACGACAATGGAGAAGTTTTCATTTTTAATAATAAAAAAAATGAAAACTCCATTGCGATTATTACAATGTGATAAGCACAGTTTCTGTTTCAGCCTCCATTTTCTTATAAATGGCTGTGTTATAGCCCTGTTGAGCCCTATCAGATTTTCTAATAATTCTATTACCTACTAGTTATTATTTAGCGGTTGAAAAATTAACCCTTAATATATTTACTTACAAAAATATCGAAATAAAATAAATCAAGTAGCCAAGGCGTTTTTGGTATGATTTTAAAAATTGTGCTTACTTGGTACAAAAGTATGTAAACTAAATTGACAAATGTAGTGCAAACCCTTTTGTAAGGAACCTATGGCAGTTTTATTACATTATAACACAAATGTAATATTTTTTGGCACAAAAATACTCATACTTATTACTATAAGTACAACAAAGATGTTGATAAAGTAAGAAATATCTTTAAATTAAGAGAGCACCAATCAAAACACATTTGTACACATTTTTTAAATTATGCATTTTATATTTTACGACAATCTATATAAATATATATTTACATAATAATAAACTAAGGCCACGTAAACGGGGCCATAACTATGCTTATGAACTTATTTTTCAAAAGAAGGTAAACATTACAGTGAAAAACGTTGTTAAAGATTTATTAACCAGATTTTAATAGGTAATTTAAATGAAAAGATTATCTTAGCAATTAAAATACTATTATGACATAAGTACATACCTACTGCTTTAATTCCACGTCATCCTTGGTAATGGCTCATTTATTTAGTTTATTATAAATAAAATAAAATAGGCTTTATTGATACATCCTATCTAAAGTGTTACCGACCGATTTTAGGAAGAACTAATTTTCAATTGATTCTGAGCACAACCTAATTTTAGAGTATTCGCATCCTCTTCCTACTAATGTAATATGGAAAGGACAGACGCAGTTTGACAGTTTTAAAATTAATTTTTATATGGTAAAACCCGTGATTTTAGCGCGCAGTCGCGAACCTACTGTTTAAATTTGTATTGTGCACTAAAATTTAGAGTCTTTAAATGTGAAAGTCATGTTCCGTTCCTTTTTTAGCATTGTTAAAAAGAAAAGGATGCAGATACTCTAAATTTAGTTTACAGAAAGACAAAGGAATCGTGCCAATGTTAATTTTAAAAGCGCAAGCCCGAAGCTCGCGAACGAGGCCCAGAATGAAATGAGACTTCGAGGCCGAGTGAAGCGAAGGGGGAGGTATGACACCGATATACCTAGCAAAAAGGTCGAGAAGGTGAAGCTGAATGTAGGAACGAACGATCAAGGAGTCGTTCGAAACATATTAAAATTTAAGTGGATATTAAACTAATTTAACCCTAAGCATTCTTCGGATTAAATTGGTTTAATCTCGATTTGGATTCTTGTAATGAAATTAATTTAATCTCAATTTGGATTCTTGTAATGAAATTAGTTTATAATGAATATAGCTTTATCTCGATTTGGATTCTTGTGATGAAATAAGTTTATAATGAAATGAGTTTAATCTCAATTTGGATTCTTGTGATGAAATAAGTTTAAAATGAAATTAGTTCGATCTCGATTGGGATTCTTGTGATTAAATTAATTTAATTACTTATCGCTTGAAATTTTTAAGTTTGTCTCGAACAACACAGTGCAAGTGTCAAAATAACATAAATGATGAAATAGTTTGGGTTTTAATGGTATTATTTTTGTCCCAAGCAAAACTAGTTTATTTTAAATCGGGTTTGACCGGTAACAAAGGTATATTATATCTTTGGACGGTATAGTCGACGCATTTTAAACAGAGTCGTCGAGTTATCTGTCTGTTTCGCTCGCACTTACCTACGACCTGTAAGTGCGAGCGAAACAGACAGATAACTCGACGACTCAGTTTAAAATGCGTCGACTATAGTAAGCTAGTAAGTAAATCAACTAAGTATTAACAATTAGAGGACTAGGCGTTGTACTCGTGTTGTTTGTGATGTTTATCGTAATGTTTTGCGTGAGAGTCGGCGCCAGAGGGGTGATTGCTGAGTTTGTACTGTTGTGCGTTGCGGTCTCTGTAAGAAATTCATCTAAATATATAAAAGGAAAAGGTGACTGACTGACTGACTGACTGACTGACTGACTGACTGACTGATCTATCAACGCACAGCTCAAACTACTGGACGGATCGGACTTAAATTTGACATGCAGATAGCTATTATGACGTAGGCATCCGCTAAGAAAGGATTTTTGAAAAGTCAACCCCTAAGGGGTGGAAATAGGGGTTTGAAATTTGTGTAGTCCACGCGGACGAAGTCGCGAGCATGAGCTAGTCATCATATATAAAAAAACAATTGGGTATTTGACTACATCAAAATAAATTATTTCTTAGTGATTATTAAATAGCGGGTCTTCCAAAATACGTAAAATCCACGTCCTTTGTTAAGTTTTAAGCCTAATAACCACTTTAAATTATTGATTAAACTAAAAAGTCAAGTCGGCCAAGTGCGAGTCAGGCTCGCACACTGAGGGTTCCGTACTACATTCGTATTATTTCGACATTTTGCACGATAATTCAAACATTATGATGCATAAAAATAAACAAAAATCTGTTTTAGAATGCACAGGTACAGCCCTTTCATATACCCCACTTGATATAGTTTTCTTACTTCGAATATTGAAAATACTAATTATTAGTTCATGACCACAATTATTTTTTTTTGGTGTGATCTAACCCTAAATTCACGGTTTTCAGATTTTTCCCCTAATGCCAGCTATAAGACCCACCTACCTGCCAAATTTCATGATTCTAGGTCAACGGGAAGTACCCTGTAGGTTTCTTGACAGACAGACAGACAGACAAAGTGATCCTATAAGGGTTCCGTTTTTCCTTTTGAGGTACGGAACCCTAAATAGTACGTCATTATGATGTGACGTCACATTCCAGTATTCCAGCTGATGCGCAGCGTGGCCGTGTCTATTATCTTCTGCAGCACCTGCGACATCGGCATCAGCTTGTCCTCATGCTGCAGCGCCATGTGCTTGAGCTGGTGACGGAAGGTGTTGTCGCTCAATATAATAATTTGGGCTCACCAGTAACATACTGCTTGACCCAGTCGTTGATGCCGGCCGCGTACCGCTGTATCCAGCTGATGCGCAGCGTGGCCGTGTCTATTAACTTCTGCAGCACCTGCGACATCGGCATCAGCTTGTCCTCATGCTGCAGCGCCATGTGCTTGAGCTGGTGACGGAAGGTGTTGTCGCTCAATATAATAATTTGGGCTCACCAGTAACATACTGCTTGACCCAGTCGTTGATGCCGGCCGCGTACCGCTGTATCCAGCTGATGCGCAGCGTGGCCGTGTCTATTATCTTCTGCAGCACCTGCGACATCGGCATCAGCTTGTCCTCATGCTGCAGCGCCATGTGCTTGAGCTGGTGACGGAAGGTGTTGTCGCTCAATATAATAATTTGGGCTCACCAGTAACATACTGCTTGACCCAGTCGTTGATGCCGGCCGCGTACCGCTGTATCCAGCTGATGCGCAGAGTGGCCGTGTCTATTAACTTCTGCAGCACCTGCGACATAGGCATCAGCTTTTCCTTGTGCTGCAGCGCCATGTGCTTGAGCTGGTGACGGAGGAATAATTTTAATTGTAATGAGTTTCCAGGTATTATACCATCTATCTATACCTAAATAATTCACGAAACAATCTTTAATTGTATCAACATCAACAATTGGGTATTTGACTCCAATTTTTTATTACGTTATTATAAACTAGGATAAAAATAATGACGTAAACTGAAAGAACTAATTAAATCGATCAAATAACAAAAAAAGTTAGACAAGGATAGCGATATAGCATTTTGACGTCACACCTTACTAATGCCATAGTAGCTTCGTGCAGTTTCATACAAATTTTCGTTTTGCGAGAAAGGGATTAAATCCAAAATTAAAATGCTTGTGACTTTGTAAATCTTTGTTGGACTTTAATATTTTTTTCAGCGTACGTCATTATTTTTATCCTAGTTTATAATAAAGTAATAATATTTATCAAATTCAAAACTAGGAAAATACCCAATTCTTAGCACAGCTAGCAAACAAAGATAATAATGTTGATTAGATATTGACATTGGACGGAGCTCTCGTGGCGCCCTCTGAGACCAGTTTTTCCTGTGGATGCCCATTACGTGAGACCTACCTTATCCAGCTCGTCGTTGGTGCGGATGCTGCCGAAGGCGCAGTTGAGCACGATGGGGAACATGAAGGAGTCGATGCCGGTGAACTTGTCGTACACTCTGTCGAAGTGCTCGATGAGGAAGTCCTGCGCGACCTTGCTGCCCACTGGCGGCTCCACCGACCAGACCACTGATGCGCTCTGGTTAGGTATGTCCGTCAGACTCTTCTCTAGCAAACTGAAAACAAAAAGTATTGTTACGGGTATAAATCATCCAATGGTTCCAAAACAAAGTACTCGGGAATATTGTAAATGCACCCTGGTACATCAGAAATGACGATATTCATCGGGACCTTCAAATTGAATACGGCCACGACGTTATCACCAAATTTGCCAAAGCCCACGACCATAGGCTTCTCCACCACGTTAACGTTAAAGCAATCCAGCTGCTTGACGTAACGGAGACAGTGAGAAGACTAATAAGGACCAAACCGTTTGAGTTAGTAATTATAGTGACAAGTGATAGTGTACATAGTGTAAGTGCTGAAAGAACACGTGAACAAAGTGTATCTCAGTGGACAATTTCTTAGTATATAAGATAACTAGCTTATGCTCGCGACTTCGTCCGCGTGGACTACACAAATTTCAAACCCCTATTTCACCTCCTTAGGGGTTGAATTATCAAAAATCCTTTCTTAGCGGATGTCTACGTCATAATAGCTATCTGCATGCCAAATTTCAGCCGGATCCGTCCAGTAGTTTGAGCTGTGCGTTGATAGATCAGTCAGTCATTCAGTCAGTCAGTCAGTCAGTCAGTCAGTCAGTCAGTCAGTCACCTTTCCCTTTTATATATTTAGATTTATAAGTTTAGGTTAAAATAAAATTACTTATTAGTCATAAATTAGGCTAGATCGTAATACAATTAAGTAGCTAATTGGCACTCAACAATAAGGGAAAAAAAACGGGTATAACGCATAAGTGAGTAGGTCCTGCGGTAATGAAGCGGTGCGGGAGGGGTGTGATGACGTAACGCGAGAGCTCAGTGATTCGTCAACTTGTGACAACTGTCACCCTCGCGCCGACCACCATGTTGGGTTTGGGTACCAGCACAATACTCACAAGGCAATCAGCGACTCCTCCCTCGTGGCGGGCAGGTTGAGCAGCAGCAGGTTTTGCATGTTGGGGTCCGACGCGTTGAGGTACCGCTCCCAAACAAGCTCGAACTCGCGCCGACCGCCGTATCTGATCGCCATGTTGTATACCAGCGAACGGAGGTAGTTTGGAACTCTGGAAAGTAGGACGTGGAATCAGCCAATAAATCTAAATATATAAAAGGAAAAGGTGACTGACTGACTGACTGATCTATCAACGCACAGCTCCAACTACTGGACGGATCGGGCTGAAATTTGGCATGCAGATAGCTATTATGACGTAGGCGTCCGCTAAGAAAAGATTTTTGAAAATTCAATTCCTAAGGGGGTGAAATAGGGGTTTGAAATTTGTGTAGTCCACGCGGACGAAGTCGCGAGCATAAGCTAGTCCTTTATAATATAGAAATTATTTTGTCTGACCGAAAAATCTTTTCAATTTAATTGAATACTGATTCTTGATTAAATTTAAGCTGTTCTTTCTCGTACACACAATTTTGAAAAAGCTGACGTTCGACGCACTAAACTGGCAACATGTTTTTTCACAAATATTTTGTACGAAAGTCTCCTACTGCTCATTTGTTGCAGCGTGCTGTCACAGTTTATCAATGCACGTTATAAGACTGTCGTTTAGAAACATCAGAATAAGATAAAATTACTAATCTTAACGAAACAGTAGATTCCGACTATCAATTTTTTCGTTTTATTCTGAAAACTTGGTATGTATCCTGTATAATTTCATACAAATTATCAGTCTGTATTTGTGTACATTTACATATCACTCAGGGTTAATTTTCCCTTCAAACCCTCCTTAAGGAACCAGGTTATCGATGAGGAAGGTCTCAGTGTCGTTTTTGGGTTTGTTGAGCCTGTACTTGACGTTGAAGTTGCTTCCTCAACCAGTATCCCGGTAGTACATCTTTTAAGAGCAAAAATGGCACTTACTCGCTCAACTCCGGGTTTTCGATCCACTTTTCGAATTCATCCTTAGCCCATTTCAAACATCGAGGAGACTCCATCAAGCACTCCCAGAGGACCAGGTTCTCTATGAGGAATGCCTCATTGTCGTCTTTGGGTTTGTTGAGCCCGTAGTTGACTCGTTCGAGTTGCTTCTTCAGCAGCAGCTTGACGTAATCCTGGAACATCAAATACATTAGACTGGCCACATAATAGCAGAAAATGTCTGTCAGAAAAAATCTGAATCAGAATAATTTTTTTGGCAGATGATTTCTGCTAATATGCGGCCAGCTTTAACAAAATATCGTTTTAGTAAGATATTAACAGAAAGTTTTAAAAACATATGTAGCCCTTGAAGAAGTGGCGATTCTCTTTGAAGAAGTGGCGAGGCCGAGCGCGTAGCTGTAGTTGAGCTGGCCGGCTTTGTAGGAAGCGTCGTCAACTCACTTGGAAGTAGATATATCCCGACGTGGCCCTCAGGTTCTCCTTGAGGAAGTATATGTTGTCGAGCAGCATGTCCCACACGAAGCGCGAGTCCTCCCCGTCGAGGACGCAAGTGGCGAGGCCGAGCGCGTAGCTGTAGTTGAGCTGCCCGGCTTTGTAGGCAGCGTCATCAACTCACTTGGAAGTAGATATATCCCGACGTGGCCCTCAGGTTCTCCTTGAGGAAGTATATGTTGTCGAGCAGCATGTCCCACACGAAGCGCGAGTCCTCCCCGTCGAGGACGCAAGTGGCGAGGCCGAGCGCGTAGCTGTAGTTGAGCTGCCCGGCTTTGTAGGAAGCGTCGTCAACTCACTTGGAAGTAGATATATCCCGACGTGGCCCTCAGGTTCTCCTTGAGGAAGTATATGTTGTCGAGCAGCATGTCCCACACGAAGCGCGAGTCCTCCCCGTCGAGGACGCAAGTGGCGAGGCCGAGCGCGTAGCTGTAGTTGAGCTGCCCGGCTTTGTAGGCAGCGTCATCAACTCACTTGGAAGTAGATATATCCCGACGTGGCCCTCAGGTTCTCCTTGAGGAAGTATATGTTGTCGAGCAGCATGTCCCACACGAAGCGCGAGTCCTCCCCGTCGAGGACGCAAGTGGCGAGGCCGAGCGCGTAGCTGTAGTTGAGCTGCCCGGCTTTGTAGGCAGCGTCATCAACTCACTTGGAAGTAGATATATCCCGACGTGGCCCTCAGGTTCTCCTTGAGGAAGTATATGTTGTCGAGCAGCATGTCCCACACGAAGCGCGAGTCCTCCCCGTCGAGGACGCAAGTGGCGAGGCCGAGCGCGTAGCTGTAGTTGAGCTGCCCGGCTTTGTAGGAAGCGTCGTCAACTCACTTGGAAGTAGATATATCCCGACGTGGCCCTCAGGTTCTCCTTGAGGAAGTATATGTTGTCGAGCAGCATGTCCCACACGAAGCGCGAGTCCTCCCCGTCGAGGACGCAAATGGCGAGGCCGAGGCGCGTAGCTGTAGTTGAGCTGCCCGGCTTTGTAGGCAGCGTCATCAACTCACTTGGAAGTAGATATATCCCCACGTGGCCCTCAGGTTCTCCTTGAGGAAGTATATGTTGTCGAGCAGCATGTCCCACACGAAGCGCGAGTCCTCCCCGTCGAGGACGCAAGTGGCGAGGCCGAGCGCGTAGCTGTAGTTGAGCTGCCCGGCTTTGTAGGCAGCGTCATCAACTCACTTGGAAGTAGATATATCCCGACGTGGCCCTCAGGTTCTCCTTGAGGAAGTATATGTTGTCGAGCAGCATGTCCCACACGAAGCGCGAGTCCTCCCCGTCGAGGACGCAAGTGGCGAGGCCGAGCGCGTAGCTGTAGTTGAGCTGCCCGGCTTTGGCCAGGTTGAAGGCGTCGTCTATCAACTGTGCCTTTGTTATGGGGTTGTTTATGGCGTTGGATTTGAGAGCCGCGCTGAGAAGCTCCCAATTCTTTTGGTCGTAGTTCACACGGTAGTAACCTAAAACCAGAGTACACCCACATTAAACCAGATAATCTCAGGGTTCTCCCATTGGGCCATATCCTGGGCTTAGTGCTCCAGTTGTCAGAAGGAGCAGTAATTGCTAAATGATGCCCACGACTTTGTCCACGTTGGCATAAGTTTTTAAAAACCCCGCGGGAGCTCTTTGATTTTCCGGGATGAAAAGCACCTTATGTCACTGTTGTGAACACAACAACTATAAACAAATAGATCATAGACAAGGTACTGGGTCTGTGGTCTACTCTAAAGACATTGACAGTGACAGTGATACGACATATAATGTGACAGCCTGACATTAGGCAGGAAACGGACTGACAAGCTTCAGATTTTTCATTCATTCAACACGTAACGTTAACGGACTTTACATCACATCGATTTCAACACACAAGTTAATAAAGGAAAACTCAAGATTCCACAAACCCAATTGCGACAGCCAAGAAGAACGAAGGTTCAAAACTTACCAGCGCCTAGCCAACAGCCCAAGGTACAAACAGTCACTATAGATCCTTAACTATAACTATGCAAAATATCACGTCCATTCATTTCTTCGTTACGGCGTGATTTAAGGACAAACTAATAGATCAACAAAGAAACACTTTCATAAGCGTAGTGATTGATTGAGAATCTGATGATGATTGGTACTAAATAATATTGCTCACCAATAGCGTCCACGTTGACGTACAAGGCCTGTGTCCGGTTGACGGGCAGCAGAGGTTGCAGGGTCCTCCCGTTGAGCCAGAGCTTGGGCTTAGTGCTCCAGTTGCCGGAAGGGACGTCCATCGTGGTGTAACTGATGGGGATACTCCACTTCTGATCCTTGGCCTTTGCTGATACTTCTGGTGCGTGTGTGAACAAATTCTGGAGAATTTTTTATTTTTTATTTTTTGTTCTGATACATCTGGTGGTACAGTACGCGGCCGAAAGTGATGAACATCGGCCTTTAGAATGAAATTTCATCTTTGTAGAGCGTTGTCTCTGTCACTCATACCCATATGACGTTTCGTCGGTCTCAGCGACCGAGACAGTGCTCTACAAATCTGCTATCTCCTTCTAGAGATCGATGTTCATCAGTTTTGGGCGCGTACTGTAAGTACTAATACAGACTAAGATGGGCTAACTTGGAAGGAGTATGGCGGTTTCATTAAAACCCATACCCCTGATCAGTTTCAACCCGACATCGCACCGGAACGCTACAGATATATTTTATCGAGTAATCAGGTGGTCTTAGATGTTACTAGCTGATGCCCGCGACTTCGTCCGTTGGAATTAGGTTTTTTAAAAATCCCGTGGGAACTCTTTGATTTTCCGGGATAAAAAGTAACCTATGTAACTCTCCAGGTCTTTATCTATACCCATGCAAAAAATCACGTCAATCCGTTGCGACGTGATTGAAGGACAAACCAACAAACCAATATACCAACAAACAAACACACTTTCGCATTTATTAATTAAGGGTAAAAGGGTAATTAAGGGTACTGATAAAAATCTGGTAGCACTGGAAATGTCAAAAAATTATAATTGTTTAATTAAAAATTCGACTATAGTGACCCTAGTGGCGCCCCCAGAGCAAGTTTTCAGGCTATAATTACCTGTTGGAAAGTGACGTATCCCGTGTCGTAGTCCCTGTGCACGTTAACGACGGGGTAGCCCGGCTGGCGCGTCCACGTGTTCATGAACTCCTTCACTGAGAGCCCTTTCAGGCTGGGGTCTGAACTAGTCGCTTCCGACATTGAGTCCCAAAGGTCGTTCTCTTCCGCGTTATGGTACTTCCTGAAATTAGTATGTAATGTAGTGGGGAAGTCAAGGGTTCTTGGCCAGGGGAAAGATTCTAACTTATAGTTCACCTACTCTAGGGCGACGGATTCCGTCGAATTTCTGTAAGCTCTTGCTGTTTAAAAGAGGGTAGAACAAAAACTCACCATTTATTCAAGTACCCAACCAATGCCTTGTGGAACAGATCATAGGAGATGGTGTGATTCAGCATCCGGATGAGATTGGCACCCTTAGAGTAAGTGATCTCGTCGAACTTCTGTAAGATCATGCTTTTGTTTAAACGCGGGTAGAACAAAAACTCACCATTTATTCAAGTACCCAACCAACGCCTTGTGGAACAGGTCGTAGGAGATGGTGTGATTCAGCATCCGGATGAGATTGGCACCCTTAGAGTAAGAGATCTCGTCGAACTTCTGTAAGATCATGCTTTTGTTTAAACGCGGGTAGAACAAAAACTCACCATTTATTCAAGTACCCAACCAACGCCTTGTGGAACAGGTCGTAGGAGATGGTGTGATTCAGCATCCGGATGAGATTGGCACCCTTAGAGTAAGAGATCTCGTCGAACTTCTGCGAGATCTCGGACGCGTCCACCACTTGTCTGGACACTGGGGAGGTGTTCTTGAGGGCGTCGGATCTTAGCAGGCCCATCTTGTCGCGAGTGAATGTCTCTAGAATGTTCCATTCTGGTGTGATCTGCAAAAGAGAGATCAAAATTAGCTACATTTACAGAAACGATTTATTTTTCGAACGAGATGAGCTGAGGCCTGAGCTACATGAGACACTCACGTGATTGACCCCGACGTATTCGATGTAAGTAGCGAAGCCCTCGTTGAGCCACAAGTCGGTCCACCACTTCATGGTGACGAGGTTGCCGAACCACTGGTGAGCCAACTCGTGAGCCACATCGATTGCCACGTTCTGCTTCAGACGGGGGACTCCATCATTCTCGTCATACAATAGGTTTGTTTCTCTAAAATTGGTGTAAAAGAAATAAAAAACCATTTAGCTTACAGAATACAAGGAAAAAATATATACAGAAAATGTTAAAAACTACAAAATTAAAACTAAACTTAAAAATACGAGCCCGAACATATTAAAAACAATAATTTTATTATGTTCTGTGTGAGCTAAATGGAGCTACTGCCTCAGCATAATGCTGCAGTATTTGACTACTGCAGTGCTGATTTTACATTCAAACCTTTTTTACTTCTGTCACTAAAAAAACTGCTAGTCAGGAGATTTCGTAAAACCAACATCAATCATTATCACAATCTCAACTGTTCTGGTTGGCTCAATTTATGCGATTCTTGTTGCAACAATGCATTGTAGCCAATAGTGAGCGAGCGTCAACCAATCAGAGGGCAATCAATTCTACCGCAATCGAGGCCTCGCTGCGCGATTGCGGTAGAATGACAGCTATAATGTCACGATTGCAATCACCTCTGATTGGTTGACGTTCGCTCACTATTGACTACAGTGCATTGTTGCAACAAGAATCGCACAAATTCAGCCAATCACAACAGTTGAGATTGTAATAATGATTGATGCAGGTTTTACAAAATCGCCCTACTGGATTCGACACTTGACACATTTATGCATTTAATTTTTTTTTTAATAGCTTTCTAAAATATCAAAATATTGTTAGCGTTAAAGAAAGGAGAATTTTTAAGTGTCCGTAAAAATTAAAACAACTGATCAAAGTCAAGCCGACATACCTGAAAGTGATCAACCCCCAATTCTCCATAGCTCCATTGGAAAAGTCTGGTATCGCTACAAAATCGATTTTATCCAAAACATACGGCACTCCAAACACATCCTCATAGAAAGCCAAGAGTTTCGGAATGATTGTCATGGAATATTTGGCATTCTTGATCAGGGACGGTCTTGCCCATATCCGGATGGGTTTGGTCACGTTGTCTTTGCTCGTATAGCTGGTCTCTAGGTACTTGAAGTCGGATAGGACGTAAGCGACGAGGTATGTGGACATTTTGACGGATCTGTCGAAGTGGGTCCATTGCCAACCTGGTTCTGATTCACTGTAAAACGTAAATTATTTGTAATTTTTTTAATCTGTTCACCAAGACGTGAATGAACTTAAATATACTATTAGTCCTGCAAATTGCTAATGCGCGTGGTCGCCATTTTGGTGACGTCAGCACTAGACTGAAGTTGCGAGTTGATGGTATATTATTATTTCGGCTGTTGTCAAAATGACGTCATTTCGATGTTAATGAGACATGGTTTCAGCGCAATAGCAATTCGCGGGACTTATATCGAAGTGTAATGGTTTGTAAAGTGTAAAGCTTTGTGGTTAAGTCTCTTCAGCTTCTATAACTTTTCGGAGCTACGTGCGTTTTAAGCAATCAAATCATTTGCTTGAACGGTGAACGAAAACATCGCGTAGTAACTTGTATGCCTGAGAGTTCTCCATAATGTTCTTAATGGTGTGTGAACTCCGCCAATCCGCATTTGGCCAACGTGGTGGCCAAACCCTTCTCATTCCGAGAGGAGACATGCTCAGTAGTGAGCCGGCGATGGGTTCATGATGACGATGATTTTGTAAGTGAGACTCTTTATAAAATACTAATAATATTAAGAGGGTCTCAAATAAAATTGATAAGGAAAATCAATTTTATAAAGTCTATATAGGTATGTATAAAAGGAAAAGGTGACTGACTGACTGACTGACTAATCTATCAACGCACATCTCAAACTACTGGACGGATCGGGCTTAAAGGTATGCAGATAGCTATTATGACGTAGACATCCGCTAAGAAAGGATTTTTGAAAATTCTACCTCTAAGGGGGTGAAGTAGGGGTTTGAAATTTGTGTAGTCCACGCGGACGAAGTCGCGAGCATAAGCTAGTTGGTAAATAATAGTAATAACACCATAGGAAAATGCATATTACGGTGACAGAACAACTGCATCGTTTTTAAATTGAGGACACTATGATATGATAAGCGTAAGTGGTACCAATTGTTGAGTTTATTGCTATCTCATAACTCATAATAATATGACTGCACGTTCTAGGAAATACTTTTCTGATGGGGAATCTATACATATAAGCAGACTTGTCCTAACTGACTGTGCAGCCTAGTAGGTACGGAACCCTAAAAAACTGACTGACTGATTTATCATCACACAGCCCAAACTACTGGACGGATCGAGCTGAAATTTGGCATTGAGATAGCTATTATGACGTAGACACCTGCTAAGAAATGATTTTTGAAAATTCACCCCCTAAGGGGGTATAATAAGGGTTAGAAATTTATGTAGTACACCCGAGCGAAGCCGCGGACATAAGCTAGTTAAGAAATAATTCATTTTTGACGTCATTCCAATAGGGTCTTGGACTGTAGTAATAAAATGACGTGCTTTTTAGGGTTCCATACCTCAAAAAGAAAAACGGAAACCTTATAGGATCACTTTGTTTTCTGTCTGTCTGTCTGTCAAGAAACCTACAGGGTACTTCCCGTTGACCTAGAATCATGAAAATTGGCAGGTAGGTAGGTCTTATAGCAGACATTTGGGGAAAAATCTGAAAACCGTGAATTTGTGGTTACATAACACAAAAAAATTTAAATTGTGGTCATGAACAAATATTGCTATTTTCAACTTTCAAAGTAAGATTGCTATAACAAGTGGGGTATCATAAATGAAAGGGCTTTACCTGTGCATTCTAAAACAGATTTTTATTTATTTTTAGGCATAATAGTTTTTGATTTATCGTGCAAAATGTCGATAAAATACGATTGTAGTACGGAACCCTCAGTGCGCGAGTCTGACTCGCACTTGGCCGGTTTTTTTAAAATGAAGTGATTAATTTTTGTATAGCTGTAGTTTATGGGGCTAGAATTTATTATTAAAAAGAATAATTAAAAAAAAACATTTTTTTTTTAAATTATTTTCTCATTTTATTACTACAGTTCAAGACTATACCAGTTGAACAGGTTCCACAATGTGATAATGAATGAAACACGCCGCGTCAGTTTAAACAACCTAATGTATGATAATTTGATGATTACGACCAATGATATTAGAAGAAAATAGGTAGATACGTTATACGCGGACCGCAAGTGGCACGTTAAAACTAAGCTAATTAGCAAACCTGAGCTCAGTCGCCCGCTGGCGTCGCGCTATCGCCGACGTCGTTGATAGTAATGTGTATTTTGTTTTCGTCTCCCAAAACAACCGAAAATGCCGTCGTGTGTGATGAGATTCCGCACAAACTACACAAGCAAGGTTTCCAAAAGTCAAGGAATCACATTTCATTCGTAAGTAAAACTATTTCTTTTATATAATTCGTATTTTTCACTTATTTAACAATAACAAACTCGTGCACGTTCGTGTAAAATGCAACTCATTGCAATTTCGACCTTATGTCACATGCCATAAGTACGTATCAAGTTATCGTTGTACGTATTTTAAAGTTTCCTATCAAAGAATATAAAATAAACAGATAGGTCTCTTCTGAGTATTGACAATTCAAATAGTGTGCATATTTCCTGTTTTAGGGAAGGATTTAATTTAATTTAATTTTTATTATTTTTGTTATAGCGGCAATAGAAATACATTCTGTGAAAATTTCAACTGTCTACTTATTACGGCTTACGAGATACAGCCCGCTGACAGATGGACGTACAGACAGCGGAGGCTTAGTAATAGGGTCCCGTTGGCACGGAACCCTAAAAACGAGCGGAACCGCGGGAAAAAGCTAGTTCGTAATATATTAAATACCACAGTATAAGATTTTTATTTTACTATACAACTACAGTGTAGGCATAAATCGGCATTAGCCGAAAAGACTTTACGGTTTTTTTTTTTCTTTGGAGTTTCTAGTATACCGTCTCGTCCCGTCTCTTTTACGCTCGCATTATTAGGCATATATCCGTCCTTCTTCCACTCTTCTGCAGGACGAGGTAGTGCAAAATATAACCGTCTCTTTTTCGTGCGCAACTGAAGCTGAGGTTATTAGTTCACCGTCCTTTACTCTCTGTTGTGTGAGGTTAAAATACTATCTATGCGTTTATGTGTGTTGAGTCTTTCGGCGCTGACGCAGCGTGCCATTAATAAACATCGAATTTGATATAAGTAACCTATCTACCTCTTTTTCTTCTAATATCATTGATTACGACCCGTAAATAGTGCGCGTGGAACTCGCATGTGAGAGCTAAATAATAATAAAACTGATCATGTGCGAGTCAGACTCACACACGAAGTTCCGTATTATCATCTAAATATATAAAAGGAAATAGGTGACTGACTGACTGACTGAGTGATCTATCAACGCACAGCTCAAACTACTGGACGGATCGGGCTGAAATTTGGCATGCATATAGCTATTATGACGTAGGCATCCGTTAAGAAAGGATTTTTGAAAATTCCACTCCTAAGGGGGTGAAATAGGGGTTTGAAATTTGTGTAGTCCACGCGGACGAAGTCGCGGGCATAAGCTAGCACAAGATATAGCACTATTTGTATTTTTTTATTATTTTAAACTTCGTGAGGAAACCTGCATACCTGAGAGTTCTCCATAATGTTCTGAAAGGTGTGTGAAGTCTACCAATCCGCACATGGCCAGCGTGGTAGACTATGGCCAAAACCCTTCACACTCTGAGAGGAGACCCGTGCTCTGTAGTGTTAGAGGTGCGAAAAGTTAGAGGTGCGTGCCCGGGGATCGAACCCCCGATTAGAAGGCGGACGTCCTAACCACTAGGCTATCACAGCACAGAAAAACGTTATTTGTTGTATATTATATAGTACGGAACCCTTCGTGTGCGAGTCCGACTCGCGCTTGACCGATTTTTATACAATGAAGTAATACAATGTTTTATACAATGAAGTGGGTTTTTGTACATACATGGGTTCCTGGGCGGCGATCTTCATGTTGGAGAGGACGGAGATGTTCTGGCGGTGGGCGAGGCTTATCTCAAACTTGGCTTTGAATGCCGGCTCGTCAAAGCAAGGGAAAGCGGCCCGCGCGGACGTCGGCTCGAACTGCGTCACTCCGAATTGCCTGGAAAAAGTACCTATTTAGGGAAATTGGGCATTTTACTACTTTTGAATTTGATTAATATTATTACTTTATTATAAACTAGGATAAAA
The DNA here is from genome assembly GCF_902806685.2 of Maniola hyperantus. NCBI lineage: Eukaryota > Metazoa > Arthropoda > Insecta > Lepidoptera > Nymphalidae > Maniola > Maniola hyperantus. Next base: position 2,193,601 of record NC_048547.1, read on the forward strand.
ATAATGACGTACGCTGAAAAAAATATTAAAATCCAACGAAAATTTAGAAAGTTACAGGCATTTTAATTTTGGAGTGGGAGGGAATCTATCCCTTTCTCGCAAAACGAAAATTTGTATGAAATCGCACGAAGCTACTATGGCATTAGTCACAATGACGTCATAATTCTATATCGCTATCTCTGTCTAATCAGAAATATTTAAATGCTTATAACTTTTTTGTTACTTGATCGATTTAATTAGTTTTATCAGTTTTCGTCATTATTTTTATCCTAGCGTTTAAACTACCGTGAGTGATTTCCATTGTAAATAATATACACCGATTTTTCGAGGTTGCTGGACCGATTTTCAATAAATGATTTGACTTTGACTGGTTTTCTTTCTACAAGTTATAAATAAAAGCCTTACTTGTCTTGATTGCCCTCTCTATAAGTGCTCTTATAGAATCCAGTTAAAGTGTTCAGAATCTCCCCATGGAACGCCATTTGTAGAGTATAGTCCACGTTGGCCGAGAGAGGTGTTTCCAGATGCAGAATCAGACGGTCACCTGTAGATTAATAACTAGAATGCTTAGATGCTTGATCTTGTTAGATGACAGTATACCTTTCTATTTTTTTTTGAACCTGTGATAGCCTAGTGGTTAGGAAGTCCACCTTCTAATCGAAGGTCGGGGATTCGATCCCGGGCACGCACCTCTAACTTTTCGGAGTTATGTGCGTTTTAATTAATTAAATATCACTTGCTCTAACGGTGAAGGAAAACATCGTGAGGAAACCTGCATGCCTGAGAGTTCTCCATAATGTTCTCAAAGGAGTGTGAAGTCTACCAATCCGCACATGGCCAGCGTGGTAGATGGCTATGGCCAAAACCCTTCTCAATCTGAGAGGAGACCCATGCTCTGTAGTGTGCCGGTGATGGGTTGAACATGATGATGACGATTTTTATTTTATCAGATACAAGTTGGCCCTTGACTGCAATCTAACCTGGTGGTAAGTGATGATGCAGTCTAAGATGGAAGCGGGCTAACTTGAAAAGGGTATGGCAGTTTTTATTAAACCCACACCACAGAGCTTTAATCGAAAAAGCTGTCTTATTCTATTGAAGTATTAAATATATCAAAATAACCTTACTGACACCACATTTAGTATTTATATTGCACCCGTGCGATGCCGGGGCGGGTCGCATGTTAAAAAAATAATTAAAATACCTGTACTGAACTCCATGTTCTTAACTTTGACATCACGGACATTGCTCAGGGTGACCTCTTTGTCAGACTGAGGAGTTACTACAGAGGGTACACCGGTTGTACCCTCCGTATCACCAGGGCTGGCTGTAGTACTGACTGTGGCGTTATCCGTTGTAGCAGCGTCAGTCGGCGTCGGTTCAGAAGTGGTACTGTTGACTATGTCTACTAGAAATAAAGATCTTATTTTAAAGTAGCTTATGCTATACTTCGCGTGGACTACACAATTTTCAAACCCCTAATATTTCACCCCTTTAGGGGTTGAATTTTCAAAAATCCTTCTTAGCGGATGCCTACGTCATAATAGCTATCTGCATGCCAAATTTCAGCCCGATTCATCCAGCGTTGATAGATCAGTCAGTCAGTCAGTCAGTCAGTCAGTCAGTTACCTTTTCCTTTTATATATTTAGATTTCCTTGAAGTGTAGGTAAAATCACTATCATAAAAATTATAAAAATATGTAGTGCATGTGGACAAAGTCGCGAGTATAAACTAGTTTTAATACAAAATTACTTACAATCCGCAATAGTCGAATTTGTTTGTTCAGTTGTGACATTTTCCATATTAGTAACTTCACGTTTTATTTTCGTTGTCGGTTCAATTTGATAAGTTTGCTCCGTTAATGTAATATTCTCATTGATACTGAGGTTCTTAGCGTGCAGGATGATTTCATTTGTACTCTTACTGGCTCGTATAGTTATTAGGACGTCACCTGTGAATGTGGATGTTTCTAAGTCAGCTTTTATTTTTAATCTGTAGAAACTTGGTGTGATTGTCGTTGGTAAGCGGAGGTCGGGTGATGGTTTGGTAGATAGTCCGAATGGTTCATCGTTCCAAAAGTCTTCTGATTGCTGGGTTACCTGGAAAAAAATAAGAAACTTATTGAACTATAATGATACGGATGTTTAAATACACACTACTCAGAAAAGTAAGAGATATATGCCTGGGACCGAACCCTAAACTACTCCAATAGGAGGCTGATTCGACACTCCTCTGTGCAGGGCCTGCATGGAGGTCGATGAAACACTGATGCACGTGTTCCTAGAGTGCATGGGCGTGACAGAACAACGCGAACGCCATTTGAGTTCACCAACCTCACTCCATGAAGCCCTCGGCAACCTAGGCGGTCTACTCGGCTTCTGGAGCGAGCTTGGATGACTTAAGTGAAGACTTCAGCGGGGAGGGGCAATGCATGCACAACAGACAGAAACGTTTAAGTGTGGAAACCATCCCAGAGTGAAGAAAGAAAGAAGGAGGCTGATGTTTTGACCACTAAGCTATCAAACATCCGTCTGAAGTCTTCACTCCAGCCAAGCTATCACACATATACAGGATCCTCTTTCAGAGATCTATATATTTTTTTGTGTCTGTCTGATATCTTAGATGTATCATGTACCACAGATGTACTTACATAGCCTATTTTTTCAACTCAAATAACTCCAGACAAAAAGGAGATTACTTTTTTAAAAATAGAGATAGCAAGCAAATGAGCAGGCGGGTCACCTGATGTTAAGTGATTACCTCCACACAATTCCATATTCTTTATTATTTAAAATCAGATTTCTAAACTTAAACTTCTAAGATAATATAATATGTTAGAGGGCACAGATACATAGAATGGCACAGGATTTTATGGATTATGGCCATTAAAATATTTTGGGTAACCACACCAGTATCTCGCCGCTTTAAGTTTAGAGGTATGTATGTTTTCGGAAGAATTAAATTCAAGGCATAGGTAATTATTTTTTAAAATGAATGTCTGAACGAATAAACATATTAGGTATAAATTAAACTTACGGATTTAGTTTCACTTATCACCAAATAAAGTAAGAAATTAAATAATCGCAAATACATTTTCGCAAAAAATCTTCATAGAATTTTGAATGAACATTCACATACAAAGCTTGTTACATGCACTGAATAGTTCCAGAGATAAGGTTAATGTATAAAAAAACCATTGTTATCTAGTTATTCATTCAAATAAACCCACTCTCAGATTTTAGGTGTAAAATCTGCCTAAAATTATTTCAAAACTTTATTGTTTATTTATTGTTATCACTTTATCACACAGTATGTTATTACGGATCTTGAACGCAATCGTTTTGAAATACGGATAAATATTACTATTACAAATTTTATATAATCAGATAGGAGAGATTGCGACGATTCCAATAGTAGTAATCAAAAGTAAGTTCCGTAATATTTACGCTTTTTTTTGTCAGTGTCATTTGTCAATCTGACATTAGAATTTCTTTTTTTTAATCTAACTAGAGCAAAAGTCAATAATTTATTGGATAAAGAATATATTTATATTTAAGGACCTTGATCTTTATTCTTTAGCCTAGATTCTAGCCCTAGGCCTAAAAGTTCCGATTGATCAAATTATAAAAATGCATATAGCATTCTAGTCAATTCAGTTCAAAGTCTATTTGAGGCATTAAAGGCTAGGCTGATAATGATGAAAATTATTGGTCTTAAGTACTTACCCTGGAATAGGTGACATAGTAGACGATAATGCCCACTAGAGCGGCTATTAGCGCTGCGAATATGATAAAGCAGACACAAATGCAGGTGGATATGAAGACTCCGCCCTTCCTCCTGTAGTGGATGTCGGGCTCCGCGTGGGCCTCGTACGCCAGGAACTGCTGGCGACTAGTGGACAGAGACATCGTGGCGAGGCATCCTAGAACGAGTTTTACAATAATTATCATTATTCATTAATATTTTTTTCGACTAGTTAGGTACGTCCTTTTTCTTAACTTTATGTAATTTACAGGGTGTACATGTGGTCCGCGGCAGGTTGAGATGATAATCGGGATGTGAGGCGGGGGGATGCCACACCCACCCGCACGTCACTCGCGGTTGCCCGCACCAGGTTAGCGCGGGGCCATCCTGTCGCGTACTATACCTATGCTTGGAATATTGCAAAACTTGGTACAGACAGAATCTTGGTGTTTCTCTACGTGATTAAATCAGAAATGTCAAGTTACTTCGATGAGTTCTCTCGGAACTTTTAAAACCTAAATCCACATGGACGAAGTCGCAGGCATCAGCTAGTAGGTAGGTACAACATAATTATTATGATTGGGAGGTTATTCCATATTTGGGATCGTTCAGGGTTTTAATAGAATCAGTGACGCATTTGTGATAAAAAAAAAGCGCCAGGGCGTCAGTCTACGCACTTATCTACTTTGTTTCCTTCCTTTTTGAACTCTGAATAATATGTGGGTATCACGAGTCACAACCCATACTATAATAAATGTGATACTAATGTGTACTATTATTATAAGAAGTCAATCGGGTTGGGGATGCCCAGCACAGCCTCCGCGCTAACTCGGTGCGGGTAACGTGCGGGTGTGCGGGACGTCCCCCCGCTTCATAACCCGATTGTCGCGTACCATAGGCTATAGGGTAGGTACTATCGTTAGCTACCGAATATTTCTTGTCAAAAAACCCAACTTTTTTTGGCTGAATTCTACTAGATCAACAAGCCAGTTAAAGTATGTTAAAAATGTGTAGGTATATCATTGCTACACTGTGCATTATATATCTATCATATTAAATAGCTAATGCGCGTGGCCGCCATTTTAGTGACGTCAGCATTAGTTCAAACTAGCAAGCAAGTAGTTTCAAGCTGATGGTATATTTTTAATTCGACTGACGTCAAAATTACGTCATTTCGATGGTAATGATGAGATATGGTTCCAACGCAATAGCAATTTGCGGGACTTATATCATTGTACTGCATGCAATATTGCTACTGTCAAAGGTAATCTTCGAGTAGGTAAGTAATCGGTCTACATTCTACAAGATTGCAGAGGTAAAAAGCGAAGGCTTGCCTAATGCGACTGGCGCGGGCGTGTCGAATCGCATGCGGGCGATATGGTGATAACGTCGTGATATCGTCGCCGCGATGCCAATTCCATGTAGAAAATCATGTTTTTAGGAGAAAAAACTTTAAATTATTTGAAAAAAAATTGATTTAGTTTTCTAGGTCAAATCGTACTTATTGATCATGCTCTTGATCTAGCATACGTCATGCTAAAGGAGTTTTGCATGCACATGCACACACATGCGAGTTGCAAGAGATTGCGTGCATCACAACGAACAGCCATAATTTGTTATCTTATGGGTAGTTTGCGCATGTGTCTTACGCTGGCTATACGCGATCAAGTTTGTAGCGAACTCGAAGCGGCGTTCAGTAAACATAACGGCGTATGGCTACCCCTCCGTTCGCACTTGTCGTTTGTGGGGCCCGGATTTAAATCGGATGTTCCAGTGGCAGAACATTTTGTACTGAACATTTTGGCTGGAACATCAAGTGACAAACGAGTATGTGGGTATATTATTATTAGTGAAAACCTTATCCTTTTCCTTTCAAATTCCAAACCTCGAATTTTCAATTTTATCCACAGTTTCCCTAACTTTAAACTTTAATAAATATAACAAGCCTGACATTGGCTAATCTGTGTAAAGCCAGAAGAAGAACAACAAAAAAAAAGTGACAAACGACAAGAGGGAACGGGGGGGGGGGGGTACCAGTATACATGATGTCATGCACACGAATGACGGTGTATGGCTATCGGCTCCGCTTCAAGTCCGCTGCAAACTTGACGGTAAACTTGTTCGTGTATGGCCAGCGTAAGGTAGTAGTAAGATACCTATATCATTATTGAAAACGGTACTAAATTCTACTGCTAAATCATTAAGTATAATTATACCTAGATAAGATTATTTAATTGCTTTTTAATTACAAATGGGCTATGGTCTCATGATGATACCCAAAAAAATTTAATAGGTTTTAGGCTTTTAGGGTTACGTACCTCAAAATAAAAAAGGAACCCTTAGCATCATTTCGTTGTTTGTCTGTCTGTCCGTCGTGTCTGTCAAGAAAACCTATAAAATACTTCCCGTTGACCTAGAATCATGAAAGGTAGGTATTTAAGGTATAAATCACAAGTAAAGGAATACATCCGAATACCGTGACTTTGTGGCTAGGTACATCACAAAAAAATATATTGAATTGTGTTCATGAACAAGTAATTACTCTTAGCTTGTCACTCTTTATTATTTCAGGGGTGGGAAGGGTGCCAACGGGACCCTAATAGTTACTAAGCCTCCGCTGTTCGTCCGTCTGTCCAACCGGCTCGATGAGGTTTTTTTTATTTTAGTTTTTATTTAAATAGAAAAAAAATATTAATTTAGATTCATTATTTTATAGAATTCAATACACAAATTGATTTCAGCCGTTAATCTGTGATCATAAGGCTATTTATACACGCGTTACATCATAATCTAAGTAGTAAGTGCACACAGCACGTGACTGACCGGTCATCTGGTGTATATTATCTGTTGGAATTTGGCAGCTGTTGTTTGCGGTTCATATTTCATATTGTTATCAATTATTTTTTACGATCAGTATTATGGGATTTAGAACAGAAGTAGGTACCTACTTAGATTGATTTAAAAGTTTAAAACACAGTTTTCGGAAAAGCTAGATCCGTTTGTAAAATATGATGTTTTAAAGTGCTAATTTTTATTAGAGTCAAGTGTCGTCGTCCCCCCCCCCCCTTTATCAGCTAAGTAAATGGTAGTATATGTGAAAAAATTCACAGCAGTAGTATATATAATCAATTTTAAAGGAAAACTATCATGGCTAAGTTGTGACTACAGAACCCTACACTGCGCGTAGCCCGCCACGCACTTGGCCGGATTTTATATATAAGTCCCGCAAATTGCTATTGCGCTGGAACCATGTCTCATCAACATCGACTTCATTTTGACGTCGGCCGAATTAAAAATATACCATCAGCTCGAAACTTCAGTCTAGTGCTGACGTCACTAAAATCGCCCACGCGTATTAGCAATTTGAGGGACTTATAACTAACAGGAATTTTTATTTAAGTAGGTAGACATTATTTTTGAGTAGGTAGCTACTAAAATAAAAGTTAAAAAATAGTTACAAAACCTAATTTAAAATAACTGACCCATAAAAAAATTGGATTCCAACTTCTCAATCCTGACGCTGCAGGGGACTTGACTACCAAAACTGATGCGATTTAGAAACTGTCGGTTACAAATTGATATTGGTACCTACCACCAAGCAAATACTTTATCGTTGAACTCGGTGACCCAACTCCTCAACTCTGATGCTGTAAGGAATTGCATTCCTAAATCGTGGTGATCCCAGGGGATTTTTAAAGAATCATCCATTTCAATGTTTTTACGAAATTTTCTACAAAGATATTATTATCATCCCGTTGACGGGCTACTACGGATAGGCTACTTTTTGTCCTGGAAAAACATAAGTTCCAATGGGATTTTTAAAAACCGAAGCCGGTGCGGGCGAAGCCGCGGGCATCATAACAATATAAATGTAAAAACTATTAGCTATGTTTAAGATATCCTTAATGTAGGTAGGTACTTATCATAATTTATTGAATAATAATATGGTCTTAGAATAACAACTCGAAATATGGTGTTGTTCTCTTGTGGCGATGACAATAAAATATAATATTTTATCCTTAATCTATACACGTACTCAGCAAGTGCGTATTTCGACCTCAAATGACATATTTTTAAATCAATCAATCGAACGAAGCAATTAATAAAACATAAAAAATAATAATTACCGCGTGTGCTAGGCTTTAATTCCAAGTTCCGTAGAACACACACGTCACTTCGTCACACAACTTTTTCACTTCACAATAGAGTCGTTAACTTTTTATTTAAATTTAAAAATCGAAATTTGAAAATGGAATCGTTGAAGGAAACCGAATAAATGTGTCATGAGTTCCGCGCGCAATAACAATCTATGTTGTTTGATTTCATGGCGGTGTGCACGTTCAAGCGGCTGGTGGTTTACTTGCTCATCGACCATTTTGTCTTGACCTCTCACTCACCTGTTAATATATTGAAGTTTTATTTATAGAAGTAGGCGGAATATGGAGATCTTTGGAACTGGTTAATGGATACGACCATTTTGTCTTGACCCCTCATTTCGTTTTTTACATAGAGATAAAGGCGAACAGGAGTTCTTTATAATTTGGTTTGCATCCTGAGCATCATTGAGTTTTACGCGACCTTGCCTCGTCTACCTACATCATAGTCCGACGATAACGTGCATTTATTATTTTTAGTTTTTACGTTTGCAATCGAAGTTTGAACTTCCAAATTGCATATACCAGCAATTTCTTGTCACGTGTAAATTTTCAGGAGGTGTTTTACTCATTCCTATTTCCTACCTCCACCTCAAAGTACATTGTCTCCACTCTGGTGATGATAAAATTATTATTGATAGGTACCTATCGTCAGCACGTCAGCACTAGAAGGAAGTTACGAGCTGATTGTATATTTTTAATTCGGCTGAGGTCAAAATGACGTCATTTCGATGTTACTGAGGCATGGTTCCAGCGCAATAGCAATTTGCGGTACTTATACCTATGATAAGATAAAAGTTCGTAAAGGGTTCACGGCCATGAATCAGTTTAGGAAAAAAAATAGATTCGAATTTTAAATTTTACGGAAATAACGCGGATAAAGTCATGATTGGTATCAGCGGGTTTTCCTGCCATGTGTCAGTTTCCGGTCTCAAGCAAAGCTTTCGATTCTGTTGATTTCAAAGAAATGCAACGTCACTGCATAGCTGGCTTTTTTACTCTTCGTTTCTATCTTGATAAGGAAACTTCTAAATAACTTGTAAATGAATAATTCTGTAGGTACAGGTATAATTCTTGGCATTTAGTAGGTTTATAAAAGGCACAGAGATACCTAGATACTAGCACACCTGCATTGATGTAGGAATTCCAGACATGAATATAAATATAAAAAAATCTTTCTTTTCTTTCTAAAAGTTGCCAATATCCTTTTGCTTTGTATGCGCGTTTTAGTTTGGATTGAATTTTCCAGGAACCACATCAAGTTGTGCAAATTTTTTTTTGAAGAAAGGAATCGGTAAAAAAGGCCCTATAATCCTCCCGAACTCAAAAAACTGTCTGTCTGTCTATCTGTCAAGAAACTTATAGGGTACTTTCCGTTGACCTAGAATCATGAAATTTTGTAGGTGGGTAGGTCTTATAGCATAAGTAAGGGGAAAAAACCGAAACCCGTGAATTTGTGGTTATATCATTAAAAAAATGTGTTCATGAACAAATAATTAGTATTCTCAACTTTCAAAGTAAGATAACTATACCAAGTGGGGTATCCTATGAAAGGACTTTACCTGTACATTCTAAAACAGATTTTTATTTATTTTTATGCATTATAGTTTTTGATTTAACGTGCAAAATGTCGAAAAAATAGGATTACAGTATGGAACCCTCGGTGCGCGAGTCAGACTCGCAATTGGCCGCTTTTATTTTGAGGTTGTGCCACACAGTATGCCAGAGTTTATTCCGTTCTGACGCTTCTTCTAGTTTGAGGCTTTAATGCTCAAGTGTAGAGGCGCTGGGATAATTATTTAATCTGTTGTGCTACGTAGGTCACTTTGGTTCTCCTACGGATTTTTATCTTGACTGCAATCTCACCTGGTGGTAAGTGATGATGCAGTCTAAGATGGAAGCGGGCTAACCTGGAAGAGGTATGACAGTCGCCCTTTGGTTTCTATGTACACGGCATTGTACCGGAATGCTCAATCATTTGGCGTGCCGCCGCGTGGCTTTACGGGTGGGGTGGTAACTAGCCACGGCCGAAGCCTCCCACCAGACCAGACAGAAATTAGAAATTATAAGATTCCAATTTTTTCCTGCCGGGAATCGAACCCGGGACCTCCCACTACGATAAGACCACAGCGCTCACAACTGCGACAGAGAGGTTGTCATTTTACTGTCTCTTACAGCCGTACTCAGAGTCGCTTCATCGTTACTTTAGTTTAGTTAAAACGAGACAGAGCAACATAAATCTGTCTCGTTTTAACTCAATCTTAAGTAACGATTAGCGACTCTGAGTACGGCAGTTTGAGAGGTACCTTATCTACCTGTGGAAGATTTGGCGCGATACAGGCGATGACGTCACGCGCTGTGGTTGCTGGTAATGAGTGGTAGGTAATGACGGATAATGGGCTGGTGGAGATACTGAGAAATATCATCGCGCATTTATTTCAATTGATTAATAATAGTTAGAACTAATATTATTAGGGTTCCGTACAGTAAAAAATCATCGAGCCATCATCAAATCGAGCCTCAATAGCTCAACCGGTAAAGGAGTGGACTGAAAACCGAAAGGACGACGGTTCAAACCCCGCCCGTTGCACTATTGTCGTACCTACTCCAAGCACAAGCCTGACGCTTAGTTGGAGAGGAAAGGGGAATATTAGTCATTTAACATGGCTAATATTCTTAAAAAAAAAAAGGAACCCTTATAGGATCACTTCGTTGTCTATCTGTTTGTCTGTTTGTCTAACCGTCTTTTTTAAAAAATATGGAAGGTCTGGCACGCGCTAGCTCTTAGTCCTCTATTTTTGTTTGTGTTTTGCTTTTGTACACCACAATTCAAATTGTCAGTTTTAGCGTCATCTATCAAATCACAATTGTAAAGTTTTGTCAAAAAGTTTTTGCAAGAAAAATTCAGGCAGGCGCAAGATGCGAAAAGATAGCAAGTAGCTTCTCGCTGAAATGCGTAAGAGACATATGCATACCTGGCTCATACGACCTTGTTACCGCAAACTAACTATGAAATCGTGATGAGAGTGAAATCCGAACTCCAGAAGGTCTAAAACGCCATGCAAAACGCGTCGCGAGAATGAATTTTGACAACATCCCTGGCGCAGTGGTAAGCGCTGTGGTTTTATATGCGGGGTTCAAATCCCGGCAGGAGCAATTTAGGAATTTATAATTTTTAAGTTATCTCTTGACTGGCCTGGTGGGAGGCGACGGCCGTGACTAGTTACCACCCTACCGGCAAAGCAGTGCCACCAAGCGAAAAGCGTTCTGGTACGGTTTAGTTGTTCCAGAGATTACCCCTCTACAAACAAACAAGAACAATAAATGATTTATTTATTTATTTATTTATTTATTTATAAGCATAGGTATCTACCTAATACCTCTGCCTACCGCTCGGCCTGCCCTCGGTTAATCAGGACATTATTATATCCACTTGTCCTTCCTGAATGTAGACAGGGAAGATCTTAACTCGCTTGATTCTCTAGACAGGTACTAGACGGTGACGTAAGCGGCAGCTTCCAGAGTGGACGGAACAACACGAAGGCTAACTAATTGTATTCGGAATTTCCCTAAACTCATTTGCTTGTTTGGTTTGTTTTACATTTAGATTAGGAGAGAATATTAGGAGAGTAGCTGATGCCCACGGCTTCGCCCGTGTGGATCTAGGTTTATAAAATCCCGTGGGAACTTTTGATTTTCCGGGACAAAACGTAGCCTATCCGTACTAGCCCGTCCCCGGGATGCAAGGTAACTCATTGCTTACCAAATTTCGTAAAAATATTTAAACGCATGATTCTTTAAAAATCCCGTGGGATCGCCGCGATTTAGGAATTCTAATCCTTACAACATCAGGGCTGAAGAGCTGGGTTGGTACCTTTTTATGGAGAATTGTCGCAAAGTTTCTCTACAGATTAAAAAAATTCTGTTCAGCAATCTCGGATATTTCGGTGTAGGTACATAAGGTAGAAAAATTCCTAGTTTTTTGAAAGTCGGTTATAAAAGTAGCCCATGTTACTCCTTGGTTAATCCTCTACTTGTCTGCGAAAGTCACGTCAAAATAGGTTTAACCGTTTCCGAAGATTAGCCCGTTCACAGACAGACAGACAAAAATTTTAAAAACGTGTGATTCACTTTTGGGTACAGTTCACCGATTCTCTAGTCTCTCTCTAAATTAAATTTAGAGTATCTGCATCCTTTTCTTTTTACTAATGCTAAAAAAGGAACGGAACATGACTTTCACATTTAAAGACTCTAAATTTTAGTGCACAATACGAATTTAAACAGTAGGTTCGCGACTGCGTGCTAAAACCACGGGTTTTACCATCTAAAAATTAAATTTAGAAATGTCAAACTGCTTCTGTCCTTTTCATATTACAATAGTAAGAAGAAGGTGCGAATACTCTAAAATTAGGTGCTTAGAATCGGTGCCAATAATTGAGCTTTATATGAGGTAGGTAGTTATTTTGAAATTACAGACAGAAACTTCAATTTTATTTATTAGTATAGATATAGAAGTATAAATAATAGATATGGATACTTACCATAAAAACATGCTTTATTTTAATAGCAATGCCATATAAATGCTCTTCCTAGATCGGCGGGCCTAGTCTTTAGCCTTGAGGCGCTATGTTCATACTCTTATTTATTTATTGGAGTCAATAAATTAATAAACGCCTGACGTTGAACAGTTCGCTGTAATGTTCTGCGTCATAATATTATACGATGAGAAAACCCAGACATAGATAATGTACCTATCTACTGCAATGGATGCTACCTACGGAACTACGGTCCTAGATCCTAGGATTTTCTAGTAAAACAGGATTAACCAAGTAAAATAATACTAATAATTCTTTAGAAGAAAATGTCTATGAAAATCAAAAACGTTCGGGAAAAAATTAAGACGTAGGTACATTTCGAAAAGGGTTATTGAGTCAACCTTGGTCAAGGAATTAGTTTGGCCATCCAAAGGGGTAATGCTGCCAGCATCTTGAGTACAATGTCTCAATGTGGTGGTCTCGATGAGGTTTAGATTTAATTTAATTATTTTAGTTTTAATTTAATGTAGTTTTTTTTACTTTTAATTTTGATACAAAAATATTTTTTGTACCTATTACCGTTGGCTTTTTGGTAGCACCCCCTCACCAATTTTCAAAAATTCTACTCAAGCGAAATCGGAGCGGGTCTGCTAGTTAATCATATAAAGATTTTATTATGATAGCCTTCCGCCTCCAAATCCAGAAGTTAAAGGTCCCAGGCACGCACCTGTAACTTTTCAGAGTTAATTATTTATAGCAATTAAAATTTAAATATCACTTGCTCAACGGTGAAGGAAAATATCGTGAGGAAACCTGCATGCCTGAGAGTTCTCTATAACATTCTCAAAGGTGTGTGAAGTCTGCCTAATCCGCACTTGGCCATCGCGGCGGACTATGGCCTAAGCCCTTCTCATTCTGAGGGCACATCCGTGCGAAAAGGTGTCACGACTCATTACCATCCGCAAAGAAATACATCGCAGAGAGTCTGTAACATACAAAATCCGCAGAAATTCAATATACAAAGTTTCAGGTGTACTGTGTCCCTATGTCTCAACTTCTTAAGCCGTACAGTGCGACAAGGCTTGGCGCGTGGCAAAAATAGGTACTAACGTTGCCGTAAAGTGTCCCCTTTGATCTTTTTTGAATATTCAAGCCTTTGTTCTCCAACAGCGCCCCCCTGTCAATGTCATTCAAGTGCCAAGAGAGCCTTGTCGTACTGTATTATTCACAGTTAGCGACCGCTGAAAGTTCGTACGTGAAGTAGGAAAAGTCATTAATAATGGAATCTGTGATGCAATTACGAAACGTCAAAGCAACCGCTTGACCTGATTTTTTTGATGGATATAGCAGCTGCAGCCTGGAGCGTGACATAGGCTACTTTTTATCCCGGAAAATCAAAGAGCTCGCACGGGATTTTTTAAAAACTAAATCAGCTAGTTCTCAGGTGTATTACTAAGACCTAAGTCCCTCCCAGGTGTACAGTACCCTGCAGGAAATATTGTACATCGACCTTTAGAAAGAAATAGCGGTATCGTAGAGTCAAAACGACACATAGGTATCACAAGTGACAGAGCCAACGCTCTACAAAGCCGAAATCTCATTCTAAAGGACGGTCTACATTATTTTCTGCTGCGTACTGTACGTCCTCAATATGGAGGTATAATGGAATCTGTGATGCAATTACAAAACGTCAAAGCAACTTGAGCTTCGACAAAAGCAAAGAGAAAAGTCGTCGAGGGAAACTAAGTAGTAGCGTAGTCAAGTTTTATTGGTTCCAGTGATTGAAGTTGGTACTTAGTGTTTTAATTCTCTAAGTTTTAAGACTTAAGTCTTTGGGCACTCAGCGTTGAAACAACGATGAAATTATTCATTTTGTGGTGTCGTATAAAGGCAACGATAATATAGGTTCGTCATTTTCTGTTTATCCGTTATATCACAGCTTTTGACCAGAAGCCATTAAAGATAGGAGTGAAAATTATAGTAATAATAATTCAAAGATATCACATGAATGTTGTCATAAAACACTTGTTTTAATTCTATTTTTATCTCAGAAAAAAATTCGAGGCAAGTCCCAACTTCAAAACAAATTTTATTGTGAATAAAATACAGAACCCCCATTTTTAAAGTTTATTATAAATTTAATTCCGTCTGTTGTGCATATTTCTCAAGGGATTTTAAAACCTAAATCATCATCTAGTTTTTTATAAGCAGAAAAATCGGAAAAATTATTGTCTTACCCAGTGTGCAAAAACGCCCTGGTGTGCCAAATAGGTTTGGACGACGAACTCACTGTCGAACACAGTGGCTTAGAGAATAATGCAGCTGTAGATATTTGTATTTTCTTTCCATCAGAGATGGGATAATCTTCTTCGCCGCAGCGCTTTCCCGATATTCAAACGGAAGATACTGAAATATCTTTTAAGATGCAAATTATTGAAAAATGAGATTCTTAGTATGCAGCTCTCTGAAGTGGTCGAAGTACTTGAACTTATAATGGCTTATTTATTTTAGCGTTAAGATTTATTTATTGAGTGTTTATTTCAAACTAGCTAGCCTGCGAATCCGTTCGCGTGGATTTAGTTACTCTTTGCTTTTCCGGAACAAAAAGTAGCCTATGTCACTAAGTGACAAGTAAGACTAGGTCTTTAACTAACTTTACGATCACATCGATCCGCTGCTCCGTTGCGACGTGATTGAAGGACAAACCAACAAACAAACTTTCACATTTATAATAATAAATAAATAATATATATGTGTTGGGTAGTGATTTTTTTACTACAGTCAAAACCTTTTATAACAACGTCTTTTTTAGGTATAAAGAGGAAAGATTTGGTTGTTTATCATCAATACTCTGAAACTACTGAACCGCTTTTAATAATTAGAAATTGCATCCTCAGGAGATGTAGACCTTACGATGCAAAATTGTAAGGTCTACATCTTCTGAGGATGCTCCGGTGTCGGGGCGAAACGTGCGTCGAGTGTGTTTTGTGATTGTGTGGTGGTAGTGCGTATTGCTTGCCTGGCTGGTTTTTCCTGCATGTTTAGCAGTGGGAGGGCAGGCGGTGCATGTCGCATGCTGCATGTTGCACCATACAGATTTCATCTCTTTCAGCGGATTATAGCAAATTAAGCTTTTAGTTAATTGTATGTACTTACTTATTTACGCTGTGTCAGCAGTATAGCCCTTGCAACATCACTGAAAACAACAATGGCGTTACCAATACCCAACAGACCAGCAGGTACAACAATATAATATTATCACCAGATGGTGCCCGCGACTTCGTCCGCGTGGATTTTTGTTTTTCAATATCCCGTGGGAACTCTTTAATTTTCCGGGATAAAAAGTAGCCTATGTCCTTCCCCGGGATATACGCTAACTCTGTACCAAATTTCATCAAAATCGGTTGAACGGTTGGGCCGTGAAATGCTAGCAGACAGACAGACAGACAGACAGACGGACAGACAGACAGACAGGCAGACAGACAGACAGACACACTTTCGCATTTATAATATTAAGTATGGATTATGACCAGATGGTGCCCGCGACTTCGCCTGCGTGGATTTAGGTTGCTTAAAAAACTCGGGGATTTCTTAAATTTTTTTAAAATCGGGAACCATTTGATTTTCCGGGACAAAAAATAGGTTTTATTCATATCCGGGATGCTAATTATCTCTTTACCAAAAGTGATGCCCGCGACTTCGTCCACGTGCACTGTTTGATTTTCCAGGGCAAAAAGTACCTAGTCTATGTCCGTCCTCGGGATGTAAGCTTTTTTTTCATAAAATAGGGAGCAAACGGGCAGGCAGGTCACCTGATGTTAAGTGATAACCGCCGTCTATGAACATTTGCAGCACCAGAGTAAATGCGGTGCCTGCCTTTCAGGAATTAGTTTATCCACCCCTTGCGTAACCCCATGTTGTGATCTCATGGGAACACCGTCGAAGGGAGTTGGTTCCACAGTTTGCATGTGCGTGGAAAAAAGATCTGGCGCATCAGGCGGTCGAAGTGCACCAGGCGATTTGTAGAGCGTTGTCCCTGTCGTTGAGACCGACAAAACGTCATATAGGTATGAGTGACAGAGACAACGCTCTACAAAGCCGAAATGTCATTCTAAACGACGATGTACATTATTGCCGTGTACTGTATGTAACTCTGTACGCACCAAAAACGATTGAACGGATGGGAAGTAAAAAGCTGACCAGACAGACACACTTTCGCATATTTATAAGATTAGTAAGGATTGTCGAAGTAACACGTATTAGTGCCATGCGACAATGCAAACAACAACGAGTGTCGTCAGAGCAAATGGGGCATATCCTGGAGGCAATTTAGTTGTATTGAGCCGGGCTGAGTTCATACGGCTGTGGCCCGCCTCTGTGTGCTGACTGGTAAGTGGACTGATTTACTAAACCCACCTGCCTCGCTGGCCTAGTGGTTAGGATGTTACTGCAGATGACGAAGTCCTGGGTTCAATGCTGGGGTCGGGCCAAAAATAGGCATTGGATTTTTCTGTTAAGAAATTCTCAGTTACTTAACTGAGAATTTCTTACTTACCTACCTACCTACTTAGGTACTAGACTGCAGTTAGGAAGTTAGCGGTGTGTCGGCCCCGTGCCTCGGTGAGCACGTAAAGCGCGTCCTACGCCTGATCTTAAATTTTTGAAATCTGAAATTTTTTAGGCGACCCATATATATTTATTGAAATATTAAATTGAATATAAAATACCTTTCATCCATTAACCAGCTGGGTGAAGGTCGTTCTATAGCGGGATCCTATACTATATGGAATTACGAGCAAATGAATTGCTAACTTTACTTAGCCTAGAGGCGGGCATTACAAGTTTATTTTTATTTCTAGTATTTACATTATGACAGTTACTTTTTTTTAAATTTTTAATATGTTTTTATACGTACGTAGGTACGTACAATAAATTTTCAAAAATATATTGATTATGCACTGTCATAATTTTAACTTCCCTAAATTGAGTTCCCTAAGTTTAGTTTAACAGAAAGCTGTGGTAGCCTAGTGGTTAGGACGTCCGCCTTCCAATTGGAGGTTGGGGGTTCGATCCCGGGCACGCACCTCTAACTTTTCAGAGTTATGTGCGTTTTTAAGTAATTAAAATATCACTTGCTTTAACGGTGAAGGAAAACATCGTGAGGAAACCTGCATGCCTGTGCGTTCTCTATAATGTTCTCAAAGGTGTGTGAAGTGTGCCAATCCGCACTTGGCCAGCGTGGTAGACTATGGCCAAAACCCTTCTCACTCTGAGAGGAGACCTGTGCTCTGTAGTGAAGATGATGAAATTTAGTTCTCAGCGACTCTCGTGGCCCCATACTGTATATGGCTCGAACAGCCCTTTTCTGCAGCACAAAAATAGAATTTATATCAGCAGCACTACCCCATAATAATATACCATATGACATAATGCTGTGAAAGTACTAAGATTTTTTCTTTTTCAGTGAAATCATGAACGCCCTTCAACTCTGCCTGTTTGCGAGCTTGTGTATATGCTCCCACTCCTTGCCACCGGATAAGGTACATTATGTGTTCCCTCCCACCTCGTTAACTTGATACTAAACACCTACCTATTTTGACGCGAGACGGCTGATTTGTTATGATAGTTCCAGACAGGATGAATGGACGCGAACGAGGATAACAATGCTTGATTGGTGTGATGTTACACAGGTCATAGTGACGCATGAACATTATAGTGTCAGAAAGTCATATTATCCTTGAGTTCAATTTCAAGTGAATAATAAGATACCTAATCTAAATCTATCCCAAAATTAAAATTCCCAAAATTAAAGTAAGTCCAATTAATTCAGTGTAGTTGTAGACCAGCGAGGCAATATCTTAGTTATGAAGATAATAAGATTGGTTGCGTTTTCCCCGTAGTTGCATTTGCCTCGCTGGACTACAACTACACTGAATTAATTATTATTAAAGAAGGTCTGGTACCGAATTCCAAGCTGCCGCGGCAATCATGTTTGGCCATATACTACGAACCACCTCAGGATAGAGGATTCTTATGTTCTGTGCTTGACGACTCTGATGATTGTCTGTTTCTGTCTCAATTTACTGACTAAAATGCACTTATGAAGGAAAATTACTATTAATTCAGACAATAATTACAACTGGAAGTTGTAATTATTGTCTGTTCAGCTCTCCTGTTCGAGAAGCGCTGGTCGCTTCTCCCGCCATAGTACCCTTAACGACATCATCCGGAGGTCCCTTGCCACCGCCCATGACCCGACAGGACCCGAGAGCTGGCAGCTACCTTGGCCAAAGAATTAGTTTGGCCATCCAAAGGGGTAATGCTGCCAGCATCTTGGGTACAATGCCTCGCTGCGGTGGTCTCGATGAGGTTTTAGATTTAATTTAATTTATTTTAGTTTTAATTTAATATTGTTTTCTTTTTTTTTAGATTTAAGTTTATTAATAGTTTATTTGTTTCCATCTTCAAGTAATTATTTTTATTGTTAAAATTAATAAAAATATTGAAACTATAAAAAAATTTAAAAACTGGAAGTTGATTATGGCGAAATGACAGCAGCTACAGGTGACGATTACGAATTGCAATCACCTAGGCCGACACTCTCTCGCTATTGGCTACAATGCATTGTTTCACAAGAATACCATAAATTCATCTAACTACAACAATACTGTATTTGACAACTAGTCAAATCAGTCACTTTTTATGAAACATCAAAACGCGCACTAAGTATGCGATATTCTATGAAATACTGGAATGTGATCTCACATCATAATGACGTTTTTTAGTTTAATCAACAATTTAAAATAGAACTAACAAATGACGTGGTTTTTACGTACTTTTGAAGACACGTTATTTAATAATCGATGAGAAATAGTTTATTTTTAATGTAGACAAATACCTATCCAATTGAAAGTATAGCAATGATTGATGCAGCTTTTCCGTAATCGACCAGAAGAGGTGATTGTGATAGTCGCACTGTACTTAGGCTGTGAAACTAATAAGGTGGTAGGTAGATAGCAGTAGAATTAATAAGCTGATCCTCTGTTCTCTGAGGATTCTGTGAGTGAGGCTAACTGTTCGTAGTATGTGACCGAAGCATTATAGTATCGCATACTATCACGATACGAAACGACCTTTTCTGTAGGAGTAATGATATTAGGATTGTGCTGAAAATAACCTTTGAAGCGATCCTGTAGGGGATACAATTTGAAGTCTAAATACATTAGCAGTATCAACGTAGTAGCTAGCAAGGGAAAACGCGATTTTCTTTCATTTTATCGTAGATAGGTATCTACCTACTATAATTCTGAATCTATATTCTTGTAAGAGTGATCTGATAGGTGATAACATGAATGGAATATGTTTTTTGTACAAAAAAGATACCTACTTACAATATAAGTCCCGCAAATTGCTAATGCGCGTGGCTGCCATTTTAGTGACGTCAGCACTAGACTGAAGTTTCGAGCTGATGGTATATTTTTATTTCGGCTGACGTCAAAGTGACATCATTTTGATGTTAATGAGACATGGTTCCAGCGCAATAGCAATTTGCTAATAAAATAGTAAAAACTAAGTAATTTGATAAACATTTGATAAATTATTATCGGGTGCGGTTCAGATTTGACGAAGGTATAGTGTCACCACAAAAAAGTCGTCAAATTGAGAACATTTTCCTTTTTAGAATCGCTGAAAAAATGATTTCTTTCAACGCAAGCGTAGCGAGCGCTAATTTCTTCTTAGAAGGGGCATTCATATTACATCTTCTATCCAACAGATGAAACCTTTTCACATCATCAAGACACGGAGTATAGACTTGAACAACGCACGTGGCTTAGTGATGGAGACCAGACTGGAAAAATCCGTGGAACCAACTGGATATCGACTAGAGCTTGAGCCGTACTTAGAGGACGCACTATATAAAGGTAAATGAAGGGCTCTGGTATCAGGAAAGATGAGCGCTCGAAGACATTGGAGGGTAATATGTCTGCACATAGGTACAGTACTATAATTGAGCCATTACGAACGTGCGAACTGAGTCATATAGCTAGGTATCGACTAATCCTTTTTTTACTGTTACACACAACACCAGAGGACCAGCTGTTCAATCGCGGTAGAATGACAGCTACAGTGTCACGATCGCAATCACCTCTGATTGGTTGATGCTCGCTCACTATTGGCTACAATGCATTGTTATAACAACAATCGCACAAATTCTAATAATAATGATTGATGCAGGTTTTACAAAATCGACCTACAGATTTCAGTTCCATAAGGCCGGCAAGTGCGAGCGAGAGGTCTGATAAAATGATTTATGTCTCAATGCGCACGTTCATAATGGCTCAACTATACCTACTACTAAATCAAAATATATAAAAGGAAAAGGTGACTGACTGTGTGACTGACTGATCTATCAACGTACAGCTCAAACCACTGGACGGATCGGGCTGAAATTTGGCATGCAGATAGCTATTATGACGTAGGCATCCGCTAAGAAAGGATTTTTGAAAATTCAATCCCTAAAGGGGTAAAACAGGGGTTTAAAATTTGTGTTGTTTACGCGGCCGAAGTCGCGGGCATAAGCTAGTAGCAAAAAAATATCTTAGAATATCTAAAGAAAATATCTTTTGTGCCGTGAGCTACTTTTCGTCTGAACCTTTTACGCTTGAAATTTGAGTAAGCTGCGCGATTGCGGGAGAATGACAGCTTCAATGTCACGATCGCAATCACCTCTGATTGGTTGACGCTCGCTCACTATTGGCTACAATGCATTGTTGCAACAAGAATCGCACAAATTCAGCCAATCACAACAATTGAGATTGTAATAATGATTGATGCAGGTTTCCCGCAATCGAGGTATTGTTTTCCAATTCTTCATCAATATAATATTTGTGTCGAAGGTCACGTGAGCATCAACGTGACGTGGCTGGAAGACTCCAACACCATCAGCGTGCACTGCGCGCACGAGGTCGAGATCACCGAGTCGGAGGTCAAGGCCTACCTGCCCAGCGATGCGTGAGTCCTGTCTTCATCTAGATATGCCTTCTGCATTGCCTTTGGCTAGTTTTACCTATACTATTGTCTTGAAATAAATAGTTATATTCATCATAATCATCATCAACCTGTCGCTGGAACACTACTGAGCACGGCTGTCCTCTCAAAATGAGAAGGGTACGACAAGACTATGACAAGACTACGACAAGCGTATAACAAGAGTACGACAAGTACCTACTACAAGAGTACAATAAGGCTATGAAAATACAAGACTACGATATAACTATGACAAGTTGACGACAAGAGTACAACAAGACTACGCTAAGTCCACGACAAGACTAGGACGAATCCGCGAAAAGACAACGTCAAAATACGCCAAGACTAGAGGTGTCAAATACAGGTTCATGTGTGTATCACAATATTATCACGTGTTACGTACAAATATTTAATAATTATTAACGTTACATTATTTTGTTACAAAAAAAAAAATAGCTTGAACCGTGAGGCGCAAGCAGAAAAATGGGTGCAATCGATTTTCGACCTTATTGACATACGTCAGAAAACAGCATTTTAGCAATCTATGAATTATACTGAGCAAGAATATGACAAAAAACAACTTTCTCATAACCGTCAATAAGGTCGAGAACTAGGGTATAGCTTGTATTTAACTCGATTGATTTAAATTTTAAATTTTACTCTTAATAGGTACCCAATCCATACCTTCGCGACAGGTCGAAATGGCAATCGGGGAGGGAATGCCCCGCACACCCGCACGGCCCCTGTGCTAACCCAGTGCGGGCGAGCGAGGGTGACGTGCGGGTGTGCGGGGTGTCACCCCCGCCTCATACCCCGATTGCCATCTCAACCTGTCGCGGAATACAGTACCTAGTACCTACCTATGTATGTAAAAATAAAAACAAGTAGAACGATAAAGCAATGTCAAGTAGATACCTACAATACAATAGGTAGGTAAGTTTACCTAGTTACCTATAAAAAAATCTTTTTAGTAGGTAACTACTATATTTATTATCATACATTTCTACATATTTATTATCATACGAATTATAAAATGATGATGATGATTTCTAAAAAGAACAATACCACTTCACGTACCTAACCTATTACCTATAATACTTAAATGTATGATAATACCTACACTTTGAAAAACATTTTCTCATACGATTTATAAAATGACGCAAGTATTTCCAAAAAGAACAAATCTACTATAATAGGTATTATTAACGCGCGACACAAATCTATCACATCACAAAAATGTACCTAATCTACATTATTTTGCCTAATCTACATTACAATTATTCGCATTAAATATTTATCGACACTCAAGTTCACAAATAAATAAAACTGCATTCAAAATTTATTACGAAACAAACAAAATGATAAAAATACTAGCCGCATACTCGTATCATAACAGTCAACATGTAACAGGCCAATACGAAAATTCGATGTAATAATTATTCACCGTCGAATCGCGACGATATTTGTATTCAGCTGTACCTACCTAATATATTTTATTCTAATATCGTCGCTCGGTCGCGCCGCGCGCGGCGTATCAAAGATCAAACGCCTGAGTTATTTTTTAGGAAGGATTATCTCAAATTTTCACTACTTATTATATATTGTATTCAATTTTGTTTTAATCTAAAAACGAATATCTTGAATACATTTATATATTTAATAAATTTATTAGGTACATTATTTTTTGACACCTCTAGCCAAGACTACGACATGATTACGATAAGACTAGACAAGAGTACGACAAGACTACAACAAGTCTACGACATAACAATGACACGACCACAACAAGTTCACGACAAGCAAGACTACGACATGAGTACTATACTCTCCTCTAACGTTTCGGATTTTTGTGCGTTTTAAGCAATCATAATAAAATATCACTTGATTTACTTAACGTTGAAGAAAAACATGTATGTATGTAGGTATATACTATATTGCACCACAAAAACACAAATGACAGGTTACGAAAAGAAATCTTAAAAAGTAGGTACAAAAAGGCGGTCTTATCGCTCATCGCGAGGATTCTCCATAATTCTCAAAGGTAAGTATGTGAGGCCTGTCAATCTGCATTTGGCCAGCGTGGACTATGTGGCCTTAATCGTCCCCATTCTGAGAGGCAACCCATGCTCTTGAGTGTGCCGGCGATGGGTTGAGATGTTTTTTTTAAAAAGAATATTAGCCATGTTAAATGACTAATATTCCCCTTTCCTCTCCAACTAAAGCTTGTGCGTGCTAGGAGTAGGTACGACAATAGTGCAACGGGCGGGGTTTGAACTGCCGACCTTATTAAGGCTCTAATAATGAAACTCTCTTGATAATGAAACCAATATACATTATAGAATATTCATCAATTTGAACAGAAAAAAACCTCAAAAGATCCCAATAAAGAAGACAAGCATGGACCCGAGGAAGCCGATCTTCACCCTGCGCCTGGAGAAGCTGGTGCCCAAGAACTCCGTGGGCTACATCAACTTTAGCTTCAAGGCGAGCATGCAGACGGCCAACACGGAGGCGTTCTTCAAAACCACTTATGTTACCGAGCAGGACGTCGAGAGGTGAGGTGTTTTCTTGTTTTATACATCTCTGCATTGTATTCTGCCATTCTACATTGATAAGAATCGCGATTCCATTTCACATTTTTTTAAATCGCAAAGTGCTCACAGCAGTACCTACTTTACTAACATTATAATCTAGCCTATGAGCGAATTTTTTTTTCACGTAATTTTGGGGTAATTTATAGGGTAACTAGCTTTTTTAAAAACCTGATGCCCGCGACTTCGTCCACGTGGAATCAGGTTTTTAAAAATCCCGTAGGAACTCTTTGTCTTTCCGGGCCAAAAAGTACAAGCCTATGTCACTCTCCAGGTATTTATGTATACCCATGCAAAAACTCACGTCAATCCGTTGCACCGTTGCGACGTGGTTGAAGGACAAATCAACAAACAAACACACTTTCCCATTATTTTATAATAAGGGTACTGATAATGTGATGGCATCTCAGAGCCTTCCTTTACGCGCATAACAACGTTAATGATAACGATTTCGACTCTTAGGTAGATAAGTATAACGATTATTATTATAAACAGGTGTTCGTGATATTAACTGGACAGATGGCTTCGTATAGTATGGTATAATAACATTGTAAATTGTGAAATTAAAATTAAAAAGAGCAACCGCCGAGTTTCTTGTTGGTTCTTCTCGGTAGGAACGGCATTCCGAACCAGTGGTAAATTAAAACTAACCGACTATTCGAAAGCGCTTGTAAAAAGTCTACTTGAATAAAAACATATTCTATTCTATTCTATTCTACATGCCCTGGGAGGCACGGAAAAAAGGAACAGGCAAATAATTATGACCTCCAAAGTCGATTTCCTAACGAGTTACCAACTTGGACCAACTTTGTACTTACCAGAGCAATCAATTAATATCCAGGGGCTGTCGCTTTAAATTAGCATATTTTTCTTATTTAGAAAACACAAAAAACGTTTCTGCCTGTGTCCGTTATATAGACTTTGAAACCATCTAACCGATGTGCCCCAAACCAGTTTTACTTGAAAGGCCAAAATGCGAAGATGGTTTCAGACCAATAAAAATGCATTAGGCAATTTTTTAGCGTACTAGCACACGCTGGATAATAGAATTTTTGCGCCTACCTTGTTTTATTTTTCAAGAATAAATAAATGCTCACAGGTTATATTGTATATTGTAGGATAAGTTAGAATTGTATATATAAATAGAATTGTAGAATTAGATAGAGTACGATAAGGCTGACATACATAAATGTAAAAGCCTGTTAATAAAAGATTTAAAAAAAAAAAAAAGTTTTGAACCCGAATAGTAATATGTAGTTTGATCATGGATGTATATAAATGTGCGAAAACACATATACGCTTAGTAAAATTTGTAAAATGACAAATATTTGGACCTATTTTGCATCACTGCTAGGTAAGTACCACTATTCGGAAAGCCCTGGCCAACGAATTCTTTAACGCTCATACTTTAGTTAAATAATTCGTTGGCCAGATTCCGTTCTTCCGTTTTCGTTTTCGTTTTCCCCTTATTGTATTGTGTTTTTTATTTACTATGTACTTTCCCTGAATTTTATCTCCCCCAGTCGAGTTTTTTGTTTTCTTATGTTTATTCTATCTGTGAAAACTTGTGATTAGCTTCAATCTTTTTCTGTTTTTATCTTATTTTTTTATTAGCTGAAAGTTTTCCTGTTAAATAAAATAAAATGTCACCGTAGGTATAGGTATAGGTATCATGTTAAAGGGTATCTTTCAGAATGGTGGCAGCAACCCAGCTTCGTCCCAACAACGCGCGGAGGATGTTCCCGTGTTTCGACGAGCCCGGATATAAGACGCCTTTCGAGCTCAGCGTGGTGCGACCCCGGACTATGATCGCTTTGAGCAATACGCCTGTTGCGAGGACTGAGGATATGTGAGTTCAATTATAGTCCGCGACAGTCGAGATGGCGATCAGGGTATGAGGCGGGGAGACGCCCCGCACACCCGCACGTCACAAGCCTGCGAGTTCTCCAAAATGTTCACGCGGCATGTGAAGTCTGCCGATCCACACTAGACAACCAGGCGAACGGCCGTCCTTCCTTCTCATTCTGAGAAGAGAGCTGTGATCAGTAGTGGGCCGTCGATGGGCACAGATGATGAAGTTTATTCACAAGATTGCATAGAAAGTGACCATTGTATAATATACCTTCTACCTTTTCGCTAGTAACGGTGAACCGAACGCAGTGTGGGACCACTTTGAAAGAACACCTCCCATGTCCACGTTCACGCTGGGCCTCATCATAGCTGATCTCAAGCAGCTGGGAGAGTCCATCCATTACAAGGACGAGAATGGAAATGATATTGGTAAGGAGTTTCTTGTATAGGCGTCACTCAGAAAAGCAGGTGTTATTTAAATAATTTTAACGAATTATTTGCAGAGGCAGATTATCCCTAAGGCAAACTAGGCACGTGCCTAGGGAAGCGAGTTTACGAAGGGGCGCGCGCGATTTTGTAGAGTTCCATTACCTGGCATACCTAATTATCTTCTTCCTTTTCTCTAATATAAACTAACTGCCCCTTCTTTAATATAGCAAAGTCTCATGACGTGTTGTTCTTCAGTCGTTCACATAAATAGTATAATTACCACTACCAGCTATGCAATGAGACGATTCCTCGTTCTTTTGAAATTAGTTCGTAAAATTTTTAATATGGCTGGTAGAGGGGCGCCTATGAGGTGCTTGCCTAGGGCGCTCTCAACATTTAATCCGCCTCTGATTATTGAAATGCCCTCCCGAAACCTACGCGAGGACACAAGTTCAACGCGGAGAGGTTATTTAAAAAAACTAATGGCAAAATAAATTATTCAATCAGAGCGCGATTACTTTCGCAACATCTAATTATCCAGGTCCATAATCTAAAAAGTTAATATGTCCATAATGTTCTGTGTCTGAAGGCTGCCAATCCGCACTTGGCCAGTGTGATAGACTAAGGCCAAAACCCTTCTATCTATCCTCACTCTGAGAGAAGACCCGCAACCCGTAGTAAGCCGGCGATAGGTTGCTTATAATGATGATGATGATGACGATAATAATCCTAACGCTATATCTATAGCTATACCTTAGCTTTAAGTTGTGATGTGTGGCACAATTGTATAAATAAACGTCTTTTCTTTCTTTCTTTCTAACGTCCCACGGTACGATCAGTTATATTTAGGTACTAGCTTATGCCCGCGACTTCGTCCGCGTGGACTACACGAATTTCGAACCCCTATTTTACCCTCTTAGGGGTAGAATTTCCAAAAATCCTTTCTTGGCAGATGTCTACATACGTCATAATAGCTATCTACATGCCAAATTTCAGCCTGATCTGTCCAGTAGTTTGAGTTTTTATATATATTTAGGTATAAATGTGTGCTAGTAACTTTTCTTATTGGATTTTTAACTGCCAAAGATTTTTCCGATTCAATCTCGACACCCGAGCATACAAACTCCTAAAACGAGTGGCTACGACCCCATAAAGTTTATGGTAACTTCCACCATTTTGCGGCGAAATTGCGCCCTGAACTGAACAGACAGTAATGGCGTTCGTTTATGGGAACAATGGGGTCTTGTGGGTTGTGAACTTTATTTACTTCGCGGATATACTTTTTTTGAATAAAACTCTTAGTCTACAAAAAATATTGAAAAAGTCAGCCCACTTATTGGACTGCATTGTCACTGATTACAAGGTGAAATTACTTTACACGTCGTATAATTTTACTTAGATTGTTTTAGAACTTTAATTTTTTTACTAATTTAATTTAAGTTTTAATAGTTTGTTATGGGTTGTAATTCTATTGCCCGAAATAAGATTCATTTACGTTATTATTTATTGTTTACTAGCTTATGCTCGCGACTTCGCCCGCGTGGACTACAAAATTTCAAACCCCTATTTAACCCCCTTAGGAGTTGAATTTTCAAAAATCCTTTCTTAGCGGATGCCTACGTCATAATAGCTATCTGCATGCTAAATTTCAGCCCGATCCGTCCAGTAGTTTGAGCTGTGCGTTGATAGATCAGTCAGTCAGTCACCTTCTCCTTTTATATATATAGATAGAAATAACTGCCCAAAAAAGAAAAGCATAACGCGTAAAATTTACGCGTTAATAATTTTTTTTTAAATTACGTGGCACAATATATTTATTTTGACCGGGAGAAATCTTCGCAAGATACCCGGTCTCTTTGAGGAGAGATCGGGTTATGTGGGATTTCTACCACTAAACCCCCTCGGTAGCCATCCTCAGTTCATATTAAGAGGCTCCGGGCACAGTATGGCCTAAACCCTTCTCATTCTGAGAAGACATCCGTACTCAGTAGTGGGTTGATTGATGGTGATGATGAACTTTTTTTGTAGAACTTCGAGTTTGGGGTCGAGCGGAGTATTTACAAGCACTAGAAGGTGTCAACGAGAAGTTGGCGCGAGTGTTTGCCGAAGTGGCCAAGTTCTGGCAGGTGCCTCTGCCTCTGCGCCGGCTGGACATCGTGGCGCTACCCAACTACCAGGGAGTGAAGCCAGCTGACAACTGGGGACTGATTGTCTACAAGTTAGTATTGTGAAGTTGGCGCGAGTGTTTGGCGAAGTGGCCAAGTTCTGGCAGGTGCCTCTGCCTCGGCTGGATATCGTGGCGCTACCCAACTACCAGG
Source organism: Maniola hyperantus (assembly GCF_902806685.2). Lineage (NCBI taxonomy): Eukaryota > Metazoa > Arthropoda > Insecta > Lepidoptera > Nymphalidae > Maniola > Maniola hyperantus. The sequence goes on from NC_048547.1 coordinate 2,222,251, forward strand.
GAGTGAAGCCAGCTGACAACTGGGGACTGATTGTTTACAAGTTAGTATTGTGAAGTTGGCGCGAGTGCTTGGCGAAGTGGCCAAGTTCTGGCAGGTGCCTCTGCCTCTGCGCCGGCTGGACATCGTGGCGCTACCCAACTACCAAGGAGTGAAGCCACGTGACAACTGGGGACTGATTGTTTACAAGTTAGTATTGTGAAGTTGCCTCTGCCTCTGCGCCTGCAGGAAACCTGCATGCCATGTTCATGAACTTTCGCACACCTTTGAGAACATTATATTCTCCATAATGTTCTCAAATAAAAGATTTTATAAATAACGCAACAATTAGATAGAAATCGGAGCACCCCCGACTCGCCGCAATTTAATCTGTTTCAGAGTATTTTTGTGACGCGCAAATCCAGAAGATTTACCTTTATTTTTCTCTAAACAGGGAAAGTGATCTATGCAACAATGGCTATTTGTACCTGGCGCACGAAATCTCGTACCAATGGCTGGGTTCGTTGGTGACTCCTGCCTGGTGGTCGGACGCGCATCTCAACAAGGCCTTCGTCGGATACTTGGCCGCGGAGATCGCCTTTAAGGTATACTAATGCCATTCTCACACAAATTCACATTTATCATCCCGTCATTAGTTGTTATTAGGTTTCCGTACATCAAAAGGAAAAAAGGAGCCCTTATAAGATCATTTCGTTGTCTGTCTGTCAAGAAACCTATAGGGTACTTCCCGGTGACCTAGAATCATGAAAGGCAGGTAGGTAGGACTTATAGCACAAGTAAAGGAAAAAATCCGAAAATCGTGAAATTTGTGGTTACATCACACGAAAAAAATTAAAATGTGTTCATGAACAAATAATTTAGTATTTTTGTCGACATCACAGGAGACCGAAGAGCTGGCAGCTACCTCGGACAAAGAATTAGCCTTATAGCTATTCAAAGGGGGAACGCTGCCAGTATCTTCGGAACCTCGTCTAAAGGGACTCCTTTTAATAATATTATATTTTACTTATAATATTATATTTTTTAAGGTTTTAGTTTTAGTTTAAGATGTTCACTTTTAGATTAGTATCTTTTAGTTAGTATTTAACATTAGACATAGTTTATTTATTCATTAGTTAAATATATTTAGTACTGGCTGATGCCCGCGACTTCGTACGCGTGGATTTAGGTTTTTTGAAATCCCGTAGAAACTCTAATTTTCCGGGATAAAAAGTAGCCTATGTCCTTCCCCGGGATATGAGCTAACTCTGTACCAAATTTCATCAAAATCGGTTGAACGGTTGGGCCGTGAAAAGCTAGCAGACAGACAGACAGACACACTTTCGCATTTATAATATATTATGGAAGTATGGATTTTGCAATTTTCAAAGTAAGATAACTAAGTATACCAGGTAGGGTATCATATGAAAATGAAAGGGCTTTATTTGTACATTCTAAAACAATTTACTTATGCATAATAGTTTTAGATTGAACGTGCAAAATGTCGAAAAAAATACCCAAGTACCTACGGAACCTTCTTGGCCGGTTTTTTATTCGTCCATGGATCAACATGGATGCATATTGGCTGTTGATTGAAAATGAAAATGAAAATGAAAATCTTTTTTATTCGTATAAACTTTTACAAGTGCTTAAGAATAGTCGGATGCATCTACCACTGGTTCGGAATGCCTTTCCTGCCGAGAAGAACCAGGAAACTCGGCGGTTGCTCCTTTCAAATATTTGATATAGGTACAAAATTATGCCATGTATAAAATAGTATTTGCAGTCTTGTGCGTTGCTGGAACGAGCTGCAGGTCAAATCCACGCTCTTTTATCATTTAGATAATCTTCAATTGTGTAATATGCTTTTTTCAGGAGCATATTTTTAATAGATTTTTTAAACTTGTGCAATTTACGATGTAACTTTGCATGCCAGTTGGACGGCGGTTTGGAGATGGATGGCAAGTGGCCGATGACGATGCTGTACTCGCTGTACTACGAGTTCAGCAAGCGCTACCCGAACTCCCGCATCACGGGCATGAAGCAGGAGACCGCCTGCTTCAAGATCGAGCTGCTTTTCCGGATGTTCAACTACACTATTGGACAAGACACCTTCAAGAAAGGGATCAGGACTTTCATTGAGTCCAAGTAAAGTATTATCTCTAACTAGCTTATCCCCGTAACTTCATTTTCGTGTGCTGCACCAAGTCCATATTTTACCCTCTTAGGGGTTGAATTTTCAAAAATTATTTATGATTTCGCTTTTTAAAAATCCCGTGAGAACTCTTTGATTTTCCGTGATAAACAGTAGCATATGTCACTCTCCAGTGGCCCTACCGCGGTTGTTTGACAGCTACAATGTCACGATCGCAATCATCTCTGATTGGTTAATGCTCGCTCACTATTGGCCACAATGCATTGTTTGCAACAAGAATCGCACAAATTCAGCCAATCAGAACAATTGAGATTGTAATGATGATTGAGGAAGGTTTTAGACAATCGCCCTAATACACTTTCGCATTATTATAATATGGGTACCTAAACTAGCGGCACGCTATGATGGCCGGTTTGACGTTTGTCCGCTCATGAAGTTCCGTATTAATTGATAACGACTTTGAAGGAAATAATTGTATTACTTTATTGACGATAGTGATGTGCAGAGATTCATAAATTTTATCGAATGTAGTTTTAGGTTTAGGACTCAAAATTTATTTATTAAATTGATTTCTTAAATGTATACAAGTGTAGAAAAATCAGTTTGCACCATTTAAGGGGTGAATGTACTTGTGAATATGAACAATTTTCACTATGTGGACAAACCTCTGAAATCGCAAAAAAATATCAATAAATTTTTAAAAATGGAATCTAATACGATCGTCACATAGGATCGCTGGCTAGCACAACTACTACCTCCGGCAAACTCGCGTCAATGCTCAATGCAAAACAAAGCAGTTTCGAATTGACGTTGCTTCGAAAAGTATAAACTGTCAGTGCAATGCGATTGTGATATAGTTTTGACCTGGCTTTGGATTTCAAATATTGATACTGCATTACTGTTGACCCTTGCTCGTTAATTTGGACTCTGTTCAAGCCCTTTGTTGTGGATTTCGTCGATATGACCGAACGTACGCAGAGAACTGTTCTAAATAGTCAGACACGTGAGTTCCTAATACGCCTTCGTAACTATTTCGATCGTGAAGCTCAAAATGGAGGGCCAATTTTACCTATAACGTCAGTGGTTGAACGCGTAGCTGATGCGCTTAATATTGGACAACGAACTGTTAGACGGATAACTAAAAAAAAATATGGCGAGACTGGCACAGAAGAAAATAAACTTCACACACCAAAAAAGAGAAAACGAGCAAAACCAGTCGTAGGCATCGATAGCTTTGATGCCGATGCTATCCGAAGACATGTTTACGGCTACTATTTACAGAAGGAGTATCCAACAAGAAAAAAGTTGGTGCATTCACTGAAGGAAGCTGGATTATTCTTCGGTGGGGAAAGTTCTTTAACGAAGATTTTGAAGACCATTGGATTTCGATACAAAAAATGTAACAAACGCAAAATATTGATGGAAAGATTTGATATAGCGATGGCAAGGTATACTTTTTTACGGCAAGTGAAAGAAATCAAAAATTGGCAAAATGTTGTGTTCTTGGATGAAACATGGCTTAATGCTAACCATACTGTAGGCCGTTCTTGGAACGATGACACAGCAGCATCTACTTCCAAAGTTCCTGTAGGAAAAGGATCGCGACTTATAATTTGTCACGCCGGAACCATCAACGGGTTTGTCGAAGGTTCTCTCATGGCTTTTGCGTCAAAAACCACTGGAGACTATCATGAAGACATGAATGGAGAAAAGTTTACTGAATGGTTTACCTCAATGTTGTGTAGCCTCCCTGAACCATCTATTATAATTATGGACAACGCCCCATACCACTCGATGCAAATTGACAAGCCACCTGCCCAATCCCAAAAGAAAGCTGATATCGTCGCATGGCTTCGTAAAAATGGCGTAGATGCAAACATGAATATGTTAAAAGCGGAATTAGTACGTCTTTTAAAAGAAAACAAACCAACCAAGATCCGATACGTCATTGACGAAATAGCATTAGAACATGGGCACAGAGTTATACGGTTACCGCCTTACCATTGTGAGTATAATGCGATTGAGTTGGTGTGGGCTCAAATTAAGGGATATGCTGCAAGACACAATACAGAACCCCCATTTACCACAAAAAAAATGCTAAAATTATTAGAAGAAGCTTGTGAACATGTGACTAAAGGAGACTGGGAAAAGGTTGTGAATAGAACTGTTAAATTAATAAGGGAAGATTATGAAAGAGATGTGAAAATAGATAATATTATAGAAAACGAACATATAATTATTAATGTATGTGATGATAGCAGTGACGACAGTGAAAATAGTAGTATGGACGAATCTGATTAATTATGGCCTTTTGTGGCACCTTTTTCGGTATCTTTTGTATTCATATGTTTCTTGTGTGCATATAAAGTATGTATATTCATTTTCGTTCAAATATTCAGTTCGTTCAAATAAATTAAATAAACATATACATTTTTGTTTTATTAAACCTATTTAATCAGGTACAAAAACAAAACTTAATTGTTTTTTGTTCGAGAATAAATTGACATTCCACATCACTATTGTAATGTGTCAAACCGGCCATCATAGCGTGCCGCTAGTGTAGTGATAACATAGGTATTGATATTATCTTGTAGGAAGTTCAAGACCTTTACTGGCGATGACATCTGGAACGCGTTGAACGAAGCGGCGTTGGCGGACGGCAAGATACCAAAGGATGTCGACATCAAGACTGTGGCAGCTAGCTGGATCGAAAAGGAGAGGTTGCCGCTTGTCACTGTTAAGAGGAACACTGACGCCAACTCTGCTTTGGTGTCCCAGGTACACTTTTTTTGTTCTTTTTATGGTTCCGTATCTACAGACAAAAAGGAAAACCTTATAAGTTCACTTTGTTATCTGGCTGTTTTTCTGTCGGTAATCAAAACCTATAGGGTACTTCCTGTTGACCTAGAATCATGAAATTAGGCATGTAGCAATGTCTTATAGCACAAGTAAAGGGAAGAATCCGAAAACCTTGAATTTGTGGTTACATCTAAAAATAAAAATAAAAGTGTTATTTGTTGTACGATGGTACCATTGATTTATTAGGTAGTTAATAAATCAATGAAAGGTACGGAACTATTCGTTTGCGAGACCGGTTTTTTACCCGACTACGGCAAAGCCAAAAGGAAGGGTTGTGATTTTGGCAGTCTATTATACGTATGTACTTATGTATGTTTGTTTGTATCTATGTGTGTTCCACTGTAGCGGCTAAACTACTCAGCCGATTTTGATGAAGGAGGTGTCAATTGATTCGTTTTTATTGGACCGGAAGACATAGGCTACATTTTATACGAACAAAATCGATCTGACGAATGTTACATCTAAAAAAAGTAGAGGTCTTTTAATTTTTTTTGCTATTGTATCAAGCGGAATTTCAAATGAAATAAGAAAAAAATGCTGAGTTCATCAATATACATAGTAAACAATTAAAATATACCAAGCGACAGAAACACGATTTTACTATAATATTTCAGCGTTTATTAAGACGATCATAGTCGGGTTTTAGTTTCAACTTTATCATGTAAATAGCAAGTTTACACAAGAAACAAGCTTATTTTGCTATAATTCACTAAACAAGGGTTTGCAAAGTAACAATTGCTTGTATCCAATATAGAAAGTATACCTACGCGAACGCCCCCACGATATACCAGATGCTGGCAAATTGTTGTGGTGGGCACCAATCGTGCTATGGCGGAGTGACAACCAGGACTTCACCAACACAATGCCGGTCACCTGGATGAGGAACCACAAGGACCTGAACCTTGTGAACATGCCTGACAAAGGACACTTCATCATTGTTAACCCTGAGGAAATTGGTAAGTATTTTAGGTACCGGCAAACTTGAGCGGCTAAGCCAGTTCTGGTACGAGTTGTTGTTAGGGTTATAGGTAGATTTAATACAGGGTGCAACCAGAACGCTGGCAAAAACGAAGACAAGTGATGGTACTGATGATCAGTGATATGATGCCACAAAAAAAAAACGGGAAAAAATCGTGAAATAAACCTATATTTTGTAAAATTTCACGATACATTGCAAATAAAACATCTGACTGACGCTAGAGTCAACGAACGTTCCATAAGTAGGCCACTCGGAGTCAATGCTGCGTCGTAGGCGGGGCATTGACCCGAGTTTTGCACGCTATACACTGCGGGTTTCAAAAATACTAAATAACTAAAACTACAAAATGAGGCAAATGGTTATTGGTATTGGATTGTGTTTATGTAGTACTAGCTTATGCTCGCGACTTCGTCCGCGTGGACTACACAAAATTCAAACCCCTATTTCACCCCCTTAGGGGTTGAATTTTCGAAAATCCTTTCTTAGTGGATGCCTACGTCATAATAGCTATCTGTATGCTAAATTTCAGTCCAATCCGTCCAGTAGTTTGAGCTGTGCGTTGATAGATCAGCCAGTCAGTCACTTTTTCCTTTTATATATTTAGACTAGCTTATGCTCGCGACTTCGTCCGCGTGGACTACAAAATTTCAAAACCCTATTTCACCCCCTTAGGAGTTGAATTTTCAAAAATCCTTTCTTAGCGGATGCCTACGTCATAATAGCTATCTGCATGCCAAATTTCAGCCCGATCCGTCCAGTAGTTTGAGCTGTGCGTTGATAGATCAGTCAGTCAGTCATTCAGTCAGTCACCTTTTCCTCTTATATATATAGATTTATTAGATTTATGTCATAATAGGCGTTAAGACCCTAACGTATTATAAAATAAATTGGTGCAGCATTTTGCGATAGCATAACTTATGGTTTTGAGCTCGAACTTTCTAATCAGTTGTTAACTTTTTCCCAGGACCATTCCCAGTGAACTACGACGACGAGAACTGGAAACTCATCTCCGAATTCCTTCAAACCGAAGACAGAACCAAGATTCCGGAGTTAACACGAGCTAAATTACTCCATGACGCGTGGAACTTAGCGTACGCTGGAGAACTGTCATTTGCTACTGCTCTGAACATGACACTTTTCTTGCCGAAAGAAAAGCACCCTTTGGTCTGGGATCCGGTGTTCACCATGATCGATCATGTCGGACGGCATATCTGCGCTAGCCTGCAAGACAAATTTCGGGTAGGTTTAGTATTAGCTATACCCTATCCGCGGAATAAAGTTAATATAGTGCTCTCTCTACCTAATCCTATATTTAAAAACAGAGAGAGCGCTATACTATTCTGCGGATGAGTTCGTATAACGTTCTCTCCGGTACATAACGTACCCATACAAATCATAGAGTCAAACAGAGAGAGTGCTATATTAACTTCATTCCGCGGATAGGGTATAAAAGACATAGTTTATTAGGGGTTTCAAGACAGTATTTAGGTATTTTTAGACATAGTTTTAAATTTATCACGTTTATCCAGGCAAGTTTCCCAACTAAAGAATCTGGCATTTCATGCGACAAACATCAGTGTACACTGTACGAGGAATTCAGGACTAAAATAGCACGCTTACCCGGCTCTGAGACCACCGACAAAGCGAAAATTCCGCTTATCACACTATGCGCCCACTACGAGTTTGGTAAGGCACTAACAGTTAGGCTTAGTAGTAACTGATATGTCGTGAAACCGAGCAGTGCCATTGAAGCGCTGACTGCCGAATATTGCCGCCCATTGCCACTTCAGCTTCATAGCCTCTTGTCAACGTAGCTATTATAGCGATATTCTAACAATTTTGAACAATTATTAAAAGAAATTGTGAAAATCGGCTCAAATTTGACGGAGTTATGGAGTAAAATCGATAAATGCTGTTACTCGTTGAGGAGTTCCATCCTCTATTTCTAAAACTGTTCATCAAATCTTCACTAAACTCACATGGTACCAACCCTGATGGTACAACCTTTGTAGAAAAAAAAGAATTGTGAAAATCGGTTCAAATTTGACGGAGTTATGCAGTGAATCGATAAAAAACTTGATTCCGTATCCCGTATGAACAAAGCCCTAATTTTATTGTTTTCGGGATAAAAACTACGCTATAATATGTTAACCCGGAGTATCAGCTACCACTGTACTAAATTTAATTTAAATCCGTCCAGTAGCAATTTTGAACAATTATTATAAATAGGCACAATAAATTTGTGGCGCTTTTGGACTTTTGAACATAAATAGCTACAACACATTTGTATTTTGTAGTACTGATAAGCTGGGCTATGTCTTATCCATCGTGCCCGTCGCTTTGCCCTCCATATTGAAGAATTACTTTGAAAGGTTCTTTTGTTTAGGCTTACGTGCGCAACTTGCTCGCGCCACTGTACAACAAGCTGAATAAACACGCCAGTGATGACGAGCATAAGTGGAAGAAGAGCCTTCGCTCGAACGCTAGGTCCTTCCTCTGCAGTACAGGGTACAAGCCTTGCATACAGGAAGCCCAAGAGCAGTTCAACAAGTGGATGCAAGCTCCTAACCCTGATGAAGGGAATCCGTGAGTATTTATTCGACTTATTTATTGTGAGAGGCTTGCGAAGTTAAACAGAGCAATGATGACTGATGAGGTCTAGGTTGGAACGCGGTGCTCTTGAAGATTCACTATTTCGACTGCATCTATGTTGTTGAATCGAATGTTAAATAAACTTAAATCTAAATCAAAAGTAAAAAACATTAAATTAAAATCTAAAACTTCATCGAGACCAGCAAGGCATTGTACCTAAGATGCTGGCAGTAAGTATTACCCCTTTGGATGGCCAAAATAATTGTTTGTCCAAAGTAGCTGCCAGCTCTCGGGTCCCTCAATAACCCTTTGCGAAATTTCCTCAAAAAGAGCTCGAGCCCCCAGGCCCCACGGTCCCAAGGTCTCCACACCAAAAGGCACGAATATGAAGCTCCCATCGAGGTTTTCCATATTTGCGCCTCTTGGCCCGTTCGGCGAAGAGACGCATTTTTTTCTTTTTCTTATTTCGTTCTTATTAGGGTTCCGTAGGTACCTCAAAAAGAAAAACGGACGGACGGTCGGCCTGTTAACAAACCTACAGGGTACTTCCCGTTGACCTAGAATCATGAAATTTGGCAAGTAGGTAGGTCTTATAGCAGACATTTGGGGAAAAATCTGAAAACCGTGAATTTAGGGTTAGGTACATTAAATTCTGGTAATGAACTAATAATTAGTATATCCAATTTTCGAAGTAAGATAACTATATCAAGTGGGGTATCATATGAAAGGTCTTTACCTGTGCATTCTAAAACAGATTTTTATTTATTTTTATGCACCATAGTTTTTGAATTATAGTGCAAAATGTTGAAAAATACGACTGCAGTACGGAACCCTCGTTGCGCGAGCCTGAGTCGCATTTGGCCGGTTTTTTATTCTTTAATGGCACTAATTACAAATGTTATCTTGTACATATCTACTTACAGTGTACCTGACAGCTGCTTATGTCCAGTATTCCGATGGGGAACGCAACAGGAGTGGGACTTTGCTCTCCAAAGGGTCATTAAGTTCCCTCCATCAAGGACAAAGAGTGAAAGGACTTATCTCCTCAAAACTCTTGCTGGCTGTCCATATGATGAACACAAGGTAACAATAAATTAAATGTTTTGAGGCAAAGCCGTGCCGCCAAGCGATTTTGTATTCCGGTACGATGCCGTGTAGAAACCGATAAAGGTATGAGGTTAGCCCGCTTCCATCTTAGACTGCATTCACACTTACCACCAGGTGAAATGCTGATACGCAGTCAGCGGCTAACTTTTAATCTATACTATTATATAAAGAGGTAATGTCGTTAAGTTTGTTTGTAGGGGGTAATCTCTGGAACTACTGAACCGATTTTAAAAATTCTTTCACCAGTAGAAAGCTACATTATTCCGACATAGGCTATACGGGATTTTTAAAAACCTAAATCTACGCGGGCGAAGCCGCGGGGATCAGCTAGTGGTATAATAAAAAAACTGTTTTTTGTTTAAAGATCGAAAAGATACTGAATATAACACTCCTGGAGGAAAATGGCAACTTTACCGAGTCAGATTTCTTGCTAATCTTCAGTATGCTGACTGGAAGTCCGCAGGGGACCACGGCGCTATTGCATTTCCTTGCCAATAACTGGGAGCTGTTGAAGGAAAGGTAAGGAATATTATGTAAAAATATCAGAACCTACTCAGTGTTACCAAAATTTAATTTTCCAAAAAAATAAAAATATATGTGCCATTCTTAGTTCATCTGTAACAGAACTTTTTTTTTTTAATACAATAAAACTTAAAGCTAGCCTTATCTAATTACTATATAAATCATGACCGCGTGGAATGGTGCCAAGAATACTGGCTGCATTTCCGCGCTGAACAGCCAGGCTGATCCGTTGCGCAAAAAATGAGCCAGCCCTTCTGTCACCAGATGAGGCTATTAATCGCGGTGAAATGTCTCGTAAAATTTTTTTAGCACTTTTAATTTTGTGCCATTTAATAAATGTACAGAGATGATATATAATATGCCATGTAATAGTAAAATCTTCTATTTTAAGAAAAAAAAGTCGCATGTTGTTTTGCAGTCGTGGCATTCAGTTTGTGTTCAGCCTGGGGCAAATTTTGTCCATCTTGTTTGAAGAGTGTGTTCTTTGTAAACATTAGGTATCCCCTAAGAAATGATTTTTCGAAACTCCACCCCTAAGTGGGTTAAATGGGGGTTTGAAATTTATGTAGTCCACGCGGACGAAGTCGCGAGCCGGTAGGGTACCACCGGCAAAGCCGTGCCGCCAAGCGATTTAGCGTTCTGATACGATGGGTGAAGGGTGTGATAACGAGACGCGAGAGCTCAGTCACGGTAATGTTATCTATACAGTATTCCAACTTCATACAAACGGACGAAACGCGAGCTATACCTACGCGCCTCGATCTCGCGGTGCGCTCGCGGTGCAGCCAGTCGCGACTGTGCCGCAGTGACGAACGGACGGTGTTTGTTTTTTAACAATAATTGCGCGAAAGTATTTTATTTGTTTGTTTATTTATTAGTATATATAAAAAAAGTATATTTACAATCACAAAACTAAATGGAAACACAAAGTAGGCAAATGTAATTAAAATGCTGGAGGCGGGCAGCCCTATCGTATGTTTACGTACCGCGCTGCTATAGGTATTTATTTCAAAGATACGGCCGAGTTACAATACTGTATGATAATATTACCGTGGCTCAGTGATCCATCAACTTGTGACAACTCTCATCCTCCCGCACCGCTCCACAGGCACCACTTTTTTTTAATGTGTTCCTCCCTTTTTTCCTCCGACATGGCGGTCGGAGACTGTTCTAGGTCGGTACTAAGATTGGCTTTTTTAACCACTACCGCAGGTATGCGGCTATACCTATAATAAAATTAAAAAAGTAATTTTCTTATTGTATATACCTACATTTATTCAAAATCTATTCTGTTAAAAATAGTTTTAATTATAACTAGCTAATGCTCGCGACTTCGTCCGCGTGGACTACACAAATTTCAAACCCCTATTTCACCCCCTTAGGGATTGAATTTTCAAAAATCCTTTCTTAGAGGATGCCTACGTCATAGTAGCTATCTGTATGCCAAATTTCAGCCCGATCCGTCCAGTAGTTTGAGCTGTCCGTTGATAGATCAGTCTTTTCCTTTTATATATATTTAGATTTTAAGTAATCTCTTTTGGCCTTCTGTTATAACTAAATTTAAATTTAAATAATAATTATGTATTTACGCTGTTGATTACTTTCAAATAAACAAAATAAAATAAATAAAAAAAAAAACTTCAATTTATTGTTATGTTTAAGGTACTCAAGTAGAACCAATGTCTGGGACAGTCTAATCTCATGCGCTACATCCCGTTTCACAACTCAGGAGGGCTTTGATCTTGTATCCAACTTTTATATGGAGCATAAGGGTGAGTTTGGCTCCGCGCAGCACATTATGGAGAAAGCTCTGAGGAACATTCTGGAAGAGACGAAGTGGTCCGAGGACAACAACCCCGTCCTGGAGCGCTGGCTGGACAACTACCTAAAGAACACTGACATGGAAGAGGACCAGTATGAGAGGAACTGAGCTCAGATGAGCATGACTTTACGACTCGGGACTAGTTTAGTGCAATTGTTTCTCACTTTACATTAACGAGACTTTTGAAACACTACTTAAAGCACACCTTCATTTATTAGAGTCTATTTTTGACGTTTGCTATTATATATGTATATTAAAATTTGCCTAATACAAGAAAATATAAATTGTAAGGCTTTTAAATTTTGGGTCACGGTTTTATACAAAATGCCAAATACAAAAAATTAAAGAGGAATGTTTCATTGACTTATATATTACTTCGTAAGGACAGGGCCATTGCACAAGCCAAATGGCACCGACCCATTGGTCCTAAAATGTTTATTTAGCACCAATGTAACCTCAGTGACGTCTGGATTTCAAACGGGTCGTTCATTAGTATCTAAGAGGTGGCGCTGATTTATTTGGTTCCAAAACCGTGAAAAATTTTGTTCGCTTGGGCATATCTTGTCATTTATATCGATGGCAATGCTTAGACTTATAAAAGCGTTTCAGTACTAGACCTATATCAAGCTTGAATTCGAGTAGCGAATAATAAAAAATGAGATAGTTTTGTAGTGATATTTTATAAGTTGCCAACGCTGTGCTTTTCGGTGCGAGGTTGCCATTCCAGCACCTTGGTCTATTAGTGTTTTGATCTACGATAAAGGTTGAGATCCTAAGGTGCTAGAATGGCTTCTGCGCACCGGATAGCAGCATTGACAAACCCCCAGAAGGGGAACAGACGACATCAGCCGCTGGCTCCCAGCGCTACTGTAACTGTTTCATTTCCTCACACTTTTTATTAAAGTCTTTCAATTGAATCCTTGACTTCTTTAATTTTAAGTGACGGTTTTAACTGCACAGTCAATAATTTATTAAACCAAGAATAAATTAGTTAGTGCCGATTTCATCAACGTCGAGTGACGATAAACCAAGAAATAAATTGGGCGTAATGACAGTTTCTGTTTTGAAAACCTGGCAACTCTCGGATGAGACTTATTTCACGTTGGCGAAATCGGCCCTTGAAAACTTGAAATCATTTCTTTCTATACTTAGGTAAGGCCTTGTTGAAACACGAACTATTGTTAAGATTAACAAACTTTTGTATAAATTAAAAAGGTTATAATATTTTAAATTAATCTGCCTTTTATTTTGTATCTTATGCAGGCTCAAATTAAAATATAATTACAAGCGTTCTAATCTTCTATATATATAAAATTCAAAGTCCTGACTGACTGACTGACATATAAATCAACGCACAGCCTAAACCGCTAGTCCTAGAGACATGAAATTTTGAGGGTGTGTCCTTTGTAAAGATTAGGTAACAACTAAGAAAGGATTTTTTGAAATTCTACCCCTAAGTGGGTTAAATGGGGGATGGAACTTTGTATGAAATTCTTTACGGTGGCGCGCGGTGCGGTTGTAGAAAAAGGAGGGTGGAATGAGGTCAAAAAGCTCTTCAGAGCACTCCCCATTATAAAGGCGATAGAACGCGCATAGAGAGCTAACGTCTCTGCGGTGCTCCAGATTTTGGACAGTCCACCTTTGGATCCGACCAAATGGAAGGAGTTGGTATTGGGGTGCTCCAGCCCAAAGGTGAGAGCAGTACTCCATATGAGATGTCTATGTAAAGGTCAAGTTATTTGCTACCTACTTATTTCAAACTAGGAATAGATAATACAATCTCTAAACGGTAAATAAACATCCTCCCTCGCCCGAGCGTCGAGCCCGGTGACGAGCTTCCGCTATAGAAAATATTGGAAAATGTTTAGAGCAGTTTTATCGCGTTAAAGAAACTCGTCGTTCTCGTCTATTCACTTTTAGGGTTCCGCTGTAAAACCCCACACGTCAAAAGTCAACTTAATTAATAATCTAAATGAAAAATGAAAAGGAAAATGAAAATATATAAATGGAAAAGGTGACTGACTGACTGGCTGACTGACTGACTAACTGAATGACTAATGTATCAACGCACAGCTCAAACTACTGGACGGATCGGGCTGGGCCTACGTCATAATAGCTATCCTCATGATAGCTATTATGACGTAGGAATCCGCTAAGAAACGGTTTATGAAAATTTAACCCCTAATTGGGTGAAATATGGGTGTGAAATTTGTGTAGTCCACGTGGACGAAGTTGCGAGCATAAGCTAGTCTATACTAATATTATGAAGAGGTAAAGTTTGTAAGTTTGTTTGTTGAGGGCTTTCTCTGGAACTACTGAACCGATCTTGAAAATTCTTTCACCAGTAGAAAGATTATTATTTCTGAGTGACATAGGCTATATTATATTTTCAAAAAATTAGAGATCCCTACATAAATAATGAATTTTAAAATTTATTTTAAAGATTTCACTTTACAAATATCCAAAACGCATGATACCGTAGCCGCCATTGCTGACTATGACGGCACGTGGATTGAAATTGTAATGTATTTCACTAAGAAAACATCATTGCTTACTAATCCGTGTGACGACATGACAGCTTATGAATGGGTAGCGTTTTCACACTTTCGTTTATTGCACTTATCGATCGAATAAAATTTTTGTAAATTTTTTGGTATTTTTAATATCACTTTAGGTCTTAGGATCAAGTTAAGACACTTTTCGAAAAAAGGTTACCCTACCTTTACCTAAAAAGGAAACCCTACTAGCTTATGCCCGCAACTTCGTCCGCGTGGACTACACAAATTTCAAACCCCTATTTCACCCCCTAGGGTTTGAATTTTCAAAAATCCTTTCTTAGCGGATGCCTACGTCATAATAGCTATCTGCATGCCAAATTTCAGCCCGATCCGTCCAGTAGTATGAGCTGTGCGTTGATAGATCAGTCAGTCAGTCAGTCACCTTTTCCTTTTATATATTTAGATTATATACGGAATACGGAACCCTAAAAGACTCACACTTGCCCGGTTTTAAGATGTTTTGGACTTTGGTACAGCGGGCTTCATTTAACGTTTCTTCGCAGACTATTTTTGTACAAGATAAGGTAATATTATTTTTGTGAGCTATAAGTACTTAGGTGCTATTTAGGCTGCTTATCATTTTGCTTCAATCTATGTAAGTAGATTAAGTAATTACGTTTAAGTATCTCATTTATCTAGATCTCTAGATCATATTATGACGTAGGCATCCGCTAAGAAAGGATTTTTGAAAATTCAACCCCTAAGGGGGTGAAATAGGGGTTTGAAATTTCTGTAGTCCACGCGGACGAAGTCGCGAGCATAAGCTAGTTTCATATAATCGCTTCGCCCAACTGATACCTCCTTATATTACTTAGTGCACGAAGCGATTGAAATTCGCAAACACCAGAATTTCAATCGTGAGGATGCCTTTAAGCTATTAAAGTATGCATAAACTCGGTGAGGGAGTTTCTAAAAGAGACACATAAAGTAAAAGTAAAAGTAAAATATGCTTTATTTTACACCAAAACAAAAACAATAGACATATAACAAATACAGCATGTACAATAGGCGGCCTTATCGCTAAAATAGCGATCTCTTCCAGGCAACCTTAGGGTATTATAAAAATTAAAGAAAGCGGAAGGGGTGTACTAATTAAATAAAGTAAATACACATAATATACGTATGTATATATATATATATATATATATAAATGACAGTAAATAAGAGAGGAATAGACGACAGATAAGTGGAATAAAAAGTAAAAATAAATAAACACATCAAATGGAGGATAAATAAAATAGCTTCAATTTTGTTTTAAAAATTGATAGTGATTGAGATTGATAGAGATTGTACACATAGTTAGGTATTGTTTTATTTTTCTATCCGAATGCACAAATACAAATTATCATAGAATAATAATTACTTATAACTTAAAATGACGGACTTTCATACAAACTTTTATCCCTTAATTTCGTGTTTAGTCATGAAAGGAACCTATTGTCAGAATTTCAAGTCTCTAACCCCAGCGGCTTAGGTTGTACTTTGATAGACCAGTCAGTCAGTCAAGTATTTTCTAGACATTTAATATTATAGAGAGGTAAAGTTTGTAAGTTTGTTTGTAGGAAGTAATCTCTGGAGACTGGAACTACAGAACAGATTTTAAAAATTCTTTCACACGTAGAAAGCTATACATTATTCCTAAGTGACATAGGCTATATTTTATTTTCACAAAATTAGAGATCCCTACGAAAATAGTAATAAGCTACCCGTGCGAAGCCGGGGCAGGTCGCTAGTAAGTATATAAGATGAAATTGCACGAAATAACGCCTCTGTGAATATAACATAAATCGTACAAAGCAAATGAAAAAAATCTCTATTTGACAAGGCAAAGTGGAGAAAATAGGAAAAAAGTGATTTTCCCTAATGAATTCCCCGACGACTCGACGCTCTGCTCAATCGGAACGGAACGGTCTGTGTCTATTTAATCGGAATAATACCCGTCGCACGCGTTACGTCGCAAAATGTTAAGTAGCGTAGGTAGGTTATATCATTTTTTAGGGTTCCGTAGCCGTCATGTCTGTCTGTCTGTCTGTCTGTCCGTCCGTATGTCACAGCCACTTTTTTCCGAAACTATAAGACCTATACTGTTTAAACATGGTAAGTAGATGTATTCTGTAAACCGTATTAAGATTTTCCCACAAAAATAGAAAACAAAACAATAATTTTTGGGGTTCCCCATACTTAGAACTGAAATTCAAATTTTTTTTCAATCCAACCTAATAATATTCCTTAAAAAAAGCTGTATCAATTTACGTAAAACTGCAAATACGCTCTCATTTAATTTAAAACGTGCGTGCATTAACGTGGAATGGGTGTGTAAATATTTCCAAAATAGGTATTCTCTTTCATGAAACGCTTTTAAAGCAAATTAAACCCGCATTCTGTTTCAAATTAAACATTGCAGTTTCATATGTAATAAAATTTTGATGAATTTTCCGCACCACTTTGGCGCGCCCGATGCTACCGACATGTGCTGTTAACGTCGTCGTCATCGTGATGTTTCGCCGATGGACCTATAAAAAGGTAACAGACAGACAAACAGACATTTTCATACAAGGTGTAACTCCGAGTGACCTACTAACCTAACGTTCGTTGACCTTTGGCGTCAGTCAGATGTTTTATTTGCAATACATATATCGTAAACTTTTACAAAATAATAGGATTTTTAATTTATTTTTTCGCGGTTTTTTTATGGTATCATATCAGTAGTCATCAGTAGGTACTATCACCTGTCTTCGTTTTTGCCAGCGTTCTGGTTACACCCTGTATTAATATTATTAGTAGACGTGTTTGGCTTTCGTACCCTACGAAGTCCTACGACGTAGACCACATTGCATGAAGCAACTCGACGTTTAATGTGGAACGTCTATCTTAGTTCAAGGTCTGCATGATAAACTTTACATGCTATCAAACAAATTGCGTTTCTTCGATTTGTTTTTTTTGTTGTAGAGTGAAACTGTTTGAGAATTTATCAATGATACAAATTTTCATGGGCGGCGGTAATCACTTAACAACACTTAAGCTCGTTTGCTCGATATCTGTATTTAAAAAAACCCCCTATAGAATTCTTTTAAGGGTTACGTAGTTAACAAGGAACCCTTATAGTTTCGCCATGTCCGTCCGTCTGTCCGTCCGTCATCGCTTAATCTCAGAGACTATTAGTGCTAGAAATCTGTAATTTGGCATGGGTATAAATATTAATCACGACGACAAAGTGGTGAAATAAATGAATTGTGATAAATATTTTTTTTAGGGTAGCTATCCTACATGTAAACGTAAAATGAAAAATTCCACTAACCGGGTATCGCGACAAGTCAAGCAAAAGTTTTTTTATCATGAGAAGGAACAAGGTACGGTAGAAGAAGAAGATTCCCGATAATCAAGAAAAGAAGAATAAGAAAACATGGGATAAAATACAAATAATAAAAAAGGGATAAGGTACAAATAAGAAAAGAATAAGAAAAGAAGGGATAAGGTACGGAAGAAGAAGAAGATAAGATAACCAAGTCGCAGCTAGGTGTTAGGTAGGCAGTAGCTATTTACCATGTAGGTAGGTATTTAACTCTGATTCATGTGATTTTGGTCAAACAAAAACTACCATGTACCATACATTTAAAACCAGTGACTGCTTGAGAGCAATCAGCGTGCCAATAGTAAATCGGCATAAAAAACTTCGTAACGAGTTTGTGGATGAAACTACGCTTAACTATTTTAAATCGATTTTAAGATTTTCATTGAATTCACAGCGCAATTTCAATACGATAAAGTTCTGAATTTAGTACGAGTAAAAAAATATTGCTGTTTTCATTTTTCCTGCACTGGGCTGCACCAACCTGAGAATTATTTTGATCATCACAATCCAAATATCAGTACCCTTATTATAAATGCGAAAGTGTGTTTGTTTGTTGGTTCGTTGGTTTATTAGTTTGTTGGTTTGTCCTTCAATCACGTCGCAACGGTGCAAAGTTGCGACGTGTGTAAAGCGGTGTTTTAAAGCTCAAGTTTGTCTAAACATCTACAGCCAGCGCTCCATGCGGAAACGTTGCAAATCGCTGTCAATAGAGAAAGATAGCGAGATGGTCCCATAAAAAAATCTGGATCCAACCCCTTAATCCTGATGCTGCAGGGTAGTGCTACCCGACTAAGTTAATAATATTATGATGATTCAGAGAATATAATAACTAAAATTAAATAACTCTATTTAATTTTATTTTTTCGTAAAATTCCTCAGAATAATCAATAAACACAGAATAAAAAATAAATATACTATCTATAGAGATAGTATATTTATTTTTTATTCATTATATGTATATTATAACATATTAAATAAATAAATATATTATTACATTTGTATCATAAAAGTGTTACAAGCTTTTTAAATGGCTGTAAAATGCTGTACAACTAAATATTTCAGCTGACGCGATAAAGCTGCGCTTAATATTTTCCCAACAAAGTATATATTTTGTACTGCGGCTTATCCGTACAAAGACGGATGAGAGAGATTTAGCTTTCTTAAGACTCCGCTTGGGTTGCTCAACATAACCATTTTGAAGATAAAGATGTGACTTTTTGAATGAATAAAATATGTCTTTAAGGTTCTTTACAAGGTAGGGATATAAGAGCGAAAGAAAACGACACTAAAATTTATTATTAAATAGAAAAGAAACCTTACTTCGCAGAAGCCTGCATTGCAGTACCTACCTACTTATAATAATTTTATTGAGACTTTTAATGAATGAGATGAGCCGGAAAGAAACGCGGCAGTTGCTCTTTTCAAATTATAAAAAATTGGAATGTATTTTGTTTCACAGTGCTCGGTTTTATTTATGTAACTGCTGGATATCCGAACTGAGATTATAAAGTTCTGCTGTTTACGATATTCGTTTACTGAATAATATCAACCAAAAAAGACCTTGGGGCCATGGAGTCTTAGTGCAAACAAAAATTTACGAGACATTTTACTGCGTCGTGGCTTAGAAATATCCGAGAATGGACTGGGATAGCCAACGTGGCACAACTTTTTCGTTTGGCGAAAGATAGAAAATTATATGACGAGACTAGCTTATGCTCGCAACTTCGTTCGCGTGGACTACACAAATTTCAATACCCTTTTCAACCCCCTTTAGGGGTTTTATTTTCTAAAACTTTTCTTAGCGGATGCCTACGTCATAATAGCTATCTGCATGCCAAATTTCAGCCCGTAATAGTTTGAGCTGTGCGTTGATAGATCAGTAAGTCACTCAGTCAGTTAGTCCTTTTATATATTTAGAAGACTAGAGGATTTAGGTTTTTTTAAAAACCCCGTGGGAACTCTTAGATTTTCCAGGATAAAAAGTACTTCCTCGGGATGTAAGCTAACTCTGTACCTTTCATTAAAATCGGTTAAACTGTTGGGCCGTGAAAAGCTAGCAGGCAGACAGACATACTGACAAACAGACGGACAGACACTTTCTCATTTATAATATTATTAGTATGGATGAAGGTTTGGCCCTCCCGGGGTGTCTCTCTATAATTTTGCGAGGCATTGCTTGCTCTATTAATTTGGCAGCTCTCTGCCTCTCAAGGCAGAGTAGCAGAAGGCCAAACCAATAGATAAATGAATTTTCTCGTAATTCATTAACATAATATAAACATAGTGATAATTTAGCGATCGAACATAATTATTGTAATAAATAAATAAAAAATCAGTTTATCACACACTGATTGTGTCACGAACGTGTCTTACAAGTATCGTTACTCTTACTAGAATAATTAATAATTAATAAGTTTACCATAAAGTTTTTTAACGCGTGATACAATGTTCCGACCATATTCTCTTACAGTGACGGTGTTAGGTAAGTCTCAGCAGTGACTGCTATCCTACCTGATGGTAAGTCACAAAAAAGGTTTGTGTTACGAAAAAAAAAATCTACCATTAATTATTTAATTTAGGTAACAAAAGTTTGTGCTACGAAAGATAAAGATTTTCTGACAATTATTTACGTAAGTACCAAAAACATTTTTGAATAGCAATAAAATAATTATGAAGTCGATTATATTTTTCATTACATTACAACATGGGGTTATTCAAGGGGCGGACCAACAAATTCCTGAAAGGCCGGCAACGGTGGTTCCTGTGGTACCTACTGCAAATGTTCATGGGCGGCGGTAATCACTTAACATCAGGTGATCCGCCTGCTTGTTTGCTCGCCATTTTTATTTAAAAAAATGTCTACACTTTCTAGTGTGAGAACAGCTCTCTAATAGAGCTTTCTTCCAGCACCTCCAGATTGTAAGTGATATTATATCAAATTGCTTAAAACGCACATAAATCCGAAAAATTAGATGTGCGTGCCCGGAATCGAACCCCCGACCTCCCGAAAAGAAGGCCAACGTCTTAGGGCCAACTGCCCTAGTGGCTAAGTTCTAGTGGAGGGATGACCGCTAGGAATGGATTTTTCGGCGTAGTCTTGTGTTTTATCTTTTCTTTTTAACTTCATGATGAACTCCTGCAAAATCTAAATATCTAAATATATAAAAGGAAAAGTTGACTGACTGACAGATCTATCAACGCACAGCTCAAACTACTGGACGGATCGGGCTGAAATTTGGCATACAGATAGTTATTATGACGTAGGTGTCCGCAAAGAAAGGATTTTTGAAAATTCAACCCCTAAGGGGGTGAAATAGGGGTTTGAAATTTGTGTAGTCCACGCGGACGAAGTTGCGAGCATAAGCTAGTAATATTATAATTGCCCATAGTCATCCATTAATTTGTTGATTTCAGTATTATCCGTGGTATACTCGAGATGTGAGAAAGGTTCGTGCCCGCCCACACTCTCGGTGGAAGTATGCGAGGCGGCCTGCGGACCCACGGTGCCGTGTAACTCGACGCAACTTTGCTGTCCCACCGCATGCGGCGGCTCCATGTGTGTGGACCCCATGACTCTGAGGCATTTTGTGACTCTAGGTGAGAAGTAATATAGGGCACGCCACTGTAGCGGCTTCATGGAGAATTGGCTGGGGCGCCAGCTTGGCGTCCTATACCTTCCGATTAACGCAGATACTCACCGGACATGGTTGCTTCGGTAAGTATCTGCATCGCCCGATTGTCACCACTGCGAAGATCGCCTCGAGCAGCGCAGCATACCCTAGAGGAGTGCCAAGCTCTCACTCAAGCGGTCACTGAAAATCAGCGTTGGGGCGTCTGGTACCTCAGATATTTGCTATAGAGGTTTGTGTCTGCGGGGCCCGACGTCTCAACACAAGCTGAGTGGCCTACCTGTTCGAGGTGTTGCACTGCTGTACAGGACGATATTGCCTACACCATGTACCACCTAAGTATATGATACCTCGAATAAACATTATTCTATTCTATTCTATAAGCTTGGGTGGAACAGCGTCGCACACTCGATACGGCAGTCGGTGGTGATGGTCATCTCCCAAACATTGTACAAGAGATGGTTCGGAGTGAGACAGCGTGGAATGCCGCTGCCTCATTTTGCGAGGAGTTGATGTCCGCAAAGGAAGCGGCGAAGCGTGAGGGAAGTTTTGGCGATGGATCCCTCACGCAGCAGACGCACCGGGCGCCGGAGGGCGCATAACGACCTCCGGCCTCCATGAGTTGCCGGCCCGCGGTTGACGGGCGTAAGGGGCGTTCGTCAACCGAAATATAAGCAGGTCAGGAGGTAGAGCGCCGCACCACAAATTTCAAACCCCTATTTCACCCCTTTAGGGGTTGAATTTTCAAAAATCGTTTCTTAGCGGATGCCTGCGTCGTAATAGCTATCTGGTATGACTAATTTCAGCCCTATCCGTCCAGTAGTTTCAGCTGTGTGTTGATAGATCAGTCAGTCAGTCAGTCAGTCACCGTTTCCTTGTATATATTTAGAAGATAATACATAAAGCAATAATTCGTTTATGTTTTCGAATTCCAGTGAAGCCAGGCAAGTGCCCGGAGTTCCCGCGAGGAGTATGGGTCTGCAGCCACTCCTGCACCGGTGACTCGGACTGTCCCCGGGCCCTCAAGTGCTGTCCCAACAGGTGCGGCGCCCTCACCTGCCAGAGGCCGGACGCCGATGATGCGATATAGTTTTTTTTAATTAAACTTTTTTAGGCGCGACTTGATAGTAACTCCACCAAAAAATTTGGCTGAATTTATGTCGTATTCTTGTTACAACAATGGATTGTAGCCAATAATGAGCGAGCCTCAACTTATTTTTTGTTGGATTTTAATAGAGCTCGTAAAATTCTGTATTTCGGGAAAAGAAAAATCCCATTTGTATGTTGAATAAACGGTTATATAAGTACATGAAAAAAAGTTCAAGTTTGCTCTTTGCGAATCGTTTGTACAGTTCAAACACAAAATGCACTTTTGGAAGCAGGGGTTGTAGAGAAATGCACCCTTGTATTATTGCGCTCACAAAGAGTTTCATCTGGCCGTCTTCACTCCACTGTTGTATCACTTTGTATGCTTCAGAAGACATTCTATTATATTTTACTAGCTTACGCCCGCGACTTCGTCCGCGTGGACTACACAAATTTCAAACTCTTTATTTAACCCCTGTAGGAATTGAATTGTCTAAAATTCTTTCTTAGCGGATATCTACCTGGATGCCAATTTTTTTAAATGGAGATAGCGATGAATGGAGGTACCTAATCAGAAACAAAGTAGGTACTTTTTGTGTGTTTTTTACTGACTTCATAAAAGGAGATTCTCTTTTTTTTTTGCGTAGCTCGGAAGCTGTGATAGCCTAGTGGTTAGGACGTCCGCCTTCTAATCGGAGGTCGGGGGTTCGATCCCGGGCACGCACCTCTGACTTTTCGGAGTTATGTGCGTTTTAATTAATTAAATATCACATCCTTTAACGGTGAAGGAAAACATCGTGAGGAAACCTGCATGCCTGAGAGTTCTCCATAATGATTTCAAAGGTGTGTGAAGTCTACCAATCCGCACATGGCCAGCGTGGTAGACTACGGCCAAAACCCTTTTTCACTCTGAGAGGAGACCCGTGCTCTGTAGTAAGCCGGCGATGGGTTATCATGATGATGATACGTCTCTTGATGCCTGTGGCTGGTTTGCCTTATCAGTTTACTTAGACTGAGGGATCAACTGACGCTGGGCGATAAATGGAACAAACATAAATCCCTTCCTCGAAGCAAGATATAAAAAGTTAAAATCAGGGGTTCAAAGTAAAAGAGACGAATTGCCGCCATACTTCATGTTACCACAATTACCTCTTTATGGCTCTCCGAAAATCTCACGTTTCCATTGTTTACCGAGATACTTCTTACATTTTATTTTATTTTATTTAGATACAAGCTGCCCCGGCAAACTGCGTACCGCCTAACAGTTTTTTCAGATTTTTTTAAAATTTCTCTGTCCGTAAGAACCATCCTCGTACTTCAAGGAATATTATGAAAAAAGAATTAGCGAAATCGGTTCCGCTGTTCTCGAGATTTGCGATCAGCAACACATACATACATAATATAGAGATTATTCTCTTTTATTTTATTCAGATATAAGTTAGCCCTTGACTGCGATCTCTCCTGGTGATATAATAAGTGATGATGTAGTCTAAGATGGAAGCGGGCTAACTTAAAAGGGGTATGTCAGTTTGGTAGCCAGACATGTTTCTCGTGTAGCGGAAGCCTGCCCCTACTCAATATTATTCTAAATGTGAAAGTGTATTTGTTTGTTTTAATCACTAGCTTGACGCTTAGTTAGAAAATATTAGTCATTTAGCATGGCTAATATTCTTTAAAAATGTCATGGAAAGTTACGTACTTACAGCCGCACTCAGAGTCGCTAATCGTTAGGTACCTACTTAAGATTGAGTTCAAACGAGACAGATTTATGTGACAGATAATAGCTCTGTCTTGTTTTAACTAAACTTAAGTAACGATTAAGCGACTCTGAGTACGGCTGCTAGACTACTTTATCACAGAAAATTAGTGTTTCCCACGGGACTTTTAAAAACCTAAAACGTGGACAACATCCTAGTCTAGCATAGAATAAAGTACAGCGATTACAGCTACCTAGGTCAAAATTTTACCTGGGCCAAGTTTATAAAATATCTAAAAACCCGATTATTTCCGCAAGCATGCAATTGGGTATTTTCCTACTTTTGAATTTGATAAATACTATTACTTTAATATAAATTAGGATAAAAATAATGACGCACGCTGAAAAATATATTAAAATCCAACAAAGATTGACAAAGTTACGGGCATTTTAATTTTAGAGTGGGAGGGTCTTTTATCCCTTTCTCGCAAAACGAAAATTTGTATGAAACCGCACGAAGCCACTATGGCATTAGTAAGGTGTGACGTCAAAATGCTATATCGCTATTTCTGTCTAATCATAAATATTTAAATGCTCATAACTTTTTTGTTATTTGTTCAATTTAATTAGTCCTTTCAGTTTACGTAATTATTTTTATCCTGGTTTATAATAAAGTACCTAATAAAAAAATAGAAGTCAAATACCCAATTCAATGGAAACAATCACTTACATGAAAAAACTTTGAAAGGGAATGTGCGGATCGAGTTTCCTCGAGGCAATATAAAGTTAGTGATTGATTTCTACACTGCGCCCTATAAAAGAGCTGTTCGTCTTCAGGACCTTTTTAGTATATACTTTGATTGTAGACAGATGGCGATACATAAACTGTATGATCAGTATGAATGCCTCATTGGTTGAGTGGTTAACTTATTTGTCTGGGAATCATTTTTTATTTATTTTAAGTAATCTAGTTTAGCCTATGCCACTTTCCACGTGCTCAAAATCACGTCAATCGGTAGCTCTGTTGTCGCGTGATTGAAAGAGAAACCTACAAATCAATACGCACACTTTTTTTAAATAATATAGACTAGCACTTGGCTGCAATCAGACCTGATGGCAAGTGATGATGTAGCCTAAGATGGAGCGCGCTTGCCTAGTAGATGCCTATTCACTCTTGACTTGAAGGTAAATATTATAATTGGAGGGGAAAACTGATGCTGGAAGGGTGTTCCAAATCTTAGCGGTTCGAATTAGAAATGAGGAGGCAAATCGCTTTGTACGCATCCGTGGAATTTCGACTACGTACGGGTGCAGACATGCCTTGCGGTACGATAGTAGAAAGGTGAAGGAGGAACCAGGTCGAAAATTTCTTCAGCACACTCTCCGAAATATATCCTGTAAAATACCGATAGACATGCAACTTTCGCATGCTCTTAGCGTAATTCAGTGATTCCAGAACCAAAGTTCTCTCAAATCGTTTATTACACTTTGAACACATTGAACAGAACTTTCTTCGGATGCGGGATGTTTCTATATTCAAATCACATTACGACCCTTAAGGGTAATGGATTTGAGTACAACTTTACAACCCTGCTAAGCCTTATGAATGTAATGACTAATGACGTACTTTACACCTGTGTCTTGTAATAAACCCTTGTCGAGCGAGTAGTGTGAAAAGAACGTAACATATAATCCGGTATTTGACAACTAGTCAAATCAAGTATCTTTTTATCAAACGCCAAAACACGCGCTTAGTATGCAAGCTTCTATAAAATGCTGGCATGTGACGTCACAATGATTCAACGTGCTTTTGCAGTTTAATCGATAATTTAAAATGGTTATTACACTTTGAAATAGCAAAGGACGTGGAATTTACGTATTTCGGAAGACCCTCTATTTAAAAAGCCCTGTAAACAGCCAAACATGTTTGTCAAACACGCCGTCCATGTTTGCCAAACACGTAGTTTGTTTGAGAAACGCAGCCGTACATCTTCAAGCATGTTTGACAAACAAATTTGCCAAACACGTAATTTGTTTGACAAACGCATCAAACACGACCGCAGACGTTCAAATAATTTGACAAACACGTAATATTTACATATATATAATATTAGACATAGGCAAATACCGTGCACCTTCGATTTTATGCCTTAAAAAGAAAGAAAGAAAGAAAGAAAGAAAGAAAGAAAGAAAGAAAGATAAAAGAAAGAAAATGCAATTATTTGTTGTTGGTGTCACAGATAAAAACAAAGTACAAATGTAACATTTTCATCTGTGACACCACCCCAAATGGGTGTACAGCTCAGCATAATGTCCTGCATCATATGCGTTAACACACATAAGAAGCAGGACGCTGATTTTACGCTGTGACCCGGCTATTTTCAGCTTAGCTAAACTAAATATCATACTGCAATGGAAGCGATGGAAGCTATTCTTCATCACTCCGTAATTGGCAGCTCGTTGTCGGCTGCACGTTGCAGGCAGATTGACACCACAGAGTAACATTAACAGTATATCTATTTAGTAGATAATATATAGCTACGTCCTAATTTAGGGCCAACCGCTAGTAGAATCTACTAGCGGTCGGACCAGGACTAGGACCTAGCGTCCTGTAAGTTCGGACGTACTCGTGGCCCAAGATCCCATTGTCGCAAGACGTTACTTATTTTCTGAAAAAATAAATGTGTGTGATACAGTAGTGTGAGTACTTTTAACGGGCGCATATTTGCTAGCTTGTGTCAAGAGCCAATTAAAATATATCAATTGCTAATTGATATCCTATTTGCTATAGCAGAAAATATTAGACAGGTCAAATATTAGCTCATGCCTTCGACGTCGTTTGCATGGATTTAGGTTTTTTTTTAAATCTGAAGGGGATTCCTGGGATAAAAATATTGTATGTCTGTCTCGAGAAATGCTACTTCTGTTGAGCCGTGAACAAGCAGCAGACAAAAAGAATTCATAATATTAGTATGACATATCCATTAGACTTCGGCTCTAAGAAGAAGCAAATAATAATAATCTAGAACAACGCAACTTGATATTAATTTATCTGATTTCTCATACTGCCAGTAGCTGTAAAATTATTACACTGTGGCGTATAGTATGCACACTATTAATTAATATTAGGTCTACCTGCGAGCGGCATTGGATGAAGGGGCGCAATCTTGAGATCGGATTATCCGTAAATATAATGACAGCGCGTGATTGGATCTGCTAGCCTATTTTGAGAGCTCTATATGCTCTATATGAGCACTAATTAAGTTTAGATCCACCTGTGAGCGGTAGCGGATGTAGGCGCTATCATAAGATCGGATAATCCTTAAATAAATATAATGATAGGGAGTGATTGAATCGACTAGCCTACTACATATATTGTGAGCTCTTTATGAACCGTGATAGAAGCGGGAGGCGATGGGAGATGTATATATGTACTATGTAAACATTGCACGAGATAGATTTTTATTACCTTTAGTCATCATCATCATGATTAGAAGATCTCTGAGAAGGGTTTTGGCCATAGTCTACCACGCTGGCCGATTGCGTTGCAGATTAGCAGGCTTCACACACCTTTGAAGTGGCTACTTTAATCCCGGAAAATCAAAGAGATTTCACTGGATTAAAAAAACCTAAATCCACGTTGACAAAGACGCGGGCATCAGCTAGTAAACCTAGTCACCTACACAAAATAAAAAGGTGACTGATTGACTGACTAATTGATCTATCGACACACATCTAAAACGGCTGGATAAATCGGGCTGAAATTTTGATAGAAAAAAAGGGAGAAAAGACGTTTATTTAACAAACTGTGCCACACATCACATCTCATAACCATAACTAAGAGCTGGTTATTCCGGCGCTTCTTCCACCTGAGCAAAGCCCAACACAAGAGCAATTTGGCATGCAACTATTGTGACTTAGACATCCACTAAAAAGGATTTTTGAATAAACCCCTAAGGGGATAAGATAGGGATTATTTTGTGTAGTCAACGCAGACGAAATCGCGGGCATAAACTTGTTTTTTAATAAAAGGCCTTATAAGACCGCCAATAGCGCCTGTGCTCTGCAGTGTTGCGGACGCTGCACGCGCATCATCTGCATTTCAAAGCGCCCACCGACACCGCGCGCCGCCCGCCCGCCCGCCGCACTGTGACGTCACAGCCTATAGCTTCGTTACTGCCTAATTAATTGGTCCCTCTAATTTTAACTCTTATTTAGGCAGGCAAAGCCAAAGTCAAATTATTTATTGAAAACTAACTGATGCCGGCGCCTTCATTCGCGTGAGTTTCGGCTTCCAAAAATCCCCTGGGAACTTTTTGATTTTCCGGGATAAAAAGTAGCCGATCTCCTTCCCCGGAATGCAACCTATCTCTGTACTAAATTTTATCAAAATCGGTTAAACGGATGGGCAGTGAAAAGCTAGCAGACAGACAGACGGACAGACAGACAGACAGACACACTTTCGCATTTATAATTTTAGTATGGATAGGTAAGTGTGATAAACGATTTAACGATGATAATTTAAAACTATCGTTGCTTTAGTTTCCAATAGGGTTCCAAACGCACCCAGTTATGAGAAGAACCCACAGCAACATAACAAAAATCCCGTGGATTCGTTGCTCCGCTGCAACGTGATTGAAGGCCCAACCAACAAACTAAGAAGCAAATACACTTTCGCATAATTTTATAATATGGGTGATACAGGGTCAAATATATGGAATAAAGGTCACAATTAATTTCTTAAAACTTGTCGAAGCAGGGTAACAAGTGGACCGTGAACCAGCACGAACGTTGTTTTACACGAAGGATTTCTTCACGAGTCACGGAACACTCGAAACTCGGTCATTAGCTTATTGTCACACTGGCGACACTTCGCACGACAAAAAATCGCTGTACCGAAAGATACTGTTGCCATTCCTTTCATAATATTTCTCCCTGCGAAAAAATACAGCACTAGAGTAGTTTAATTTAGAGATTATGTACAATAGAATTACATAGTGTGATTGTAATGTTTTACAAGGAGATAGTTGCATGTCACAGATCACTAAGATTAGGCCACCTTTTTATTTCACTCTCTTCTTTTTATTTCTTTTGTCTATGTATCTTTACGTTGCGTTGTTGTCCAAAAGAAGATTGAATAAGGAATTGGAGCCTTTCGCATTATTCTCATGAGAAATCCTCTGAGAATGAGAAGGATTTAGGTCATAGTCCACCAAATTGGCCAAGTGCTGATTGGTACTTGGCTAATTTGGTACTTGGCTAGATTGGTAGACTTCACATACCTTTGAGACATCATCGAGAGCTCTTAGGTTTCGTCACGAAGTTTTTCCTTCACCGTTAAAGTGATTTTGTAATTGTTTGAAACGCAGATAATTTCGAAAAATCAGGGGTCGGAATCGAGTTCCGGACCTTTCAAATAGAACACTGGTGGCTTAACCACTGGGTTATCTCATCTTTTTACACGACTGCGGAATGCGAAGGAGTGTTATTACCTACTTTAACTTTTAGATAATTCTTGTTAACTGTAACATAAAAAGTTCGAAACAAAAAGTCGCTAGTATGTTTTTGCGCTTTGAGTCATCATAGACGTTTAAATTGGAGCGAAATTTAGTATAATTAGACTCCTGCAGCCATTTAACACTCGTAAAAAACGTTAATTACGGTGAAACTGAAGCGCAAATTAGGTACGTTTATGCGGTAGGTATAATTCGTTATTTTTCCTTTCAAATTCTACTCTCCCTTTTTGAATTCAAAAAATTCAAGAGCTACTGAGCTATTCAAGTTTTGAAGATGAGAGAGCGTGCTTATCATTCAAATTATAATTCAAATTGAAATTCTGGAATAGAGTCTTGGACTGTAGTAATAAAATGATGTGACGTTTTGTATAGCAGTAGGTTGTTTTTGGGGTTAGAATTCAGTATAAAAGAGAATAATTATATAAAAATCATGATTATCCTTTATTTTTATAAACGTCACGCTGTACGAAAGGCGATCAATGACGTCACAAGACGATAAACAACAAAATATTTTTCAAATTTTTTAACATAAAAAATATAGAGTAATTTCTGCGGTAAAATATTTTTTTAGTTAGTAGTTAGTTATTAGTTTATGGTTCTAGGGCACCAGCCTCCGGTGTCCGTCCGTCTGTCTGTATCTCATGAACAGTACTAGGTACAGAGTTGAAATTTTCACAAAGTGTGTATTTATATTGCTGCCATAACATCAAGCATCAAATAAAAAAATCAAGATAGGGAATTTCAAAATGGCTGCCATGCAAATAAAATAAATAAATAAAATAAATAAAAATCTTTTTTATTCAAATAAACTTTTACAAGTACTTTCGAATAGTCGGATGCATCTACCACTGGTTCGGAATGCCTATCCTACCGAGAAGAACCAGCAAGAAACTCGGCGGTTGCTCTTTTCAAATATTTGATATAGGTACAAGATTATGCCATGTATACAAAAGTATCTTTTTTACTACAAATTGATATTAAATGTGAAACGGTCTCGGTCGGGGCATGATGAAAGTGCATGCAAATTGACACCAACGAAAAAATTAAAGCGACAATTTTAAAATCGACGCGAAATTGGAGCCGCAATCGACGTTTAATTTTACCCTTCGCAAGGTTTTATTGAATTTCCCGTGTGGCGCTGGCTCCAATGCATTTGTGAAATTTGTACACCGCAAACTATTTTGTGATTTGTGTAGATAAAGTCTGTTTGCTTAGAGCCTTTATACACGGTCGACTCGTCACCCGGCAACTCAGTCGACGGCGCCTGTTAGAATCTGTGATTTGTATGGAAGTTGCCGAGTCTATACGCACGGAGCCTTCCATACAAATCACAGATTCTAACGGTCGCCGTCGATTGAGTTGCAGGGCGACTAGTCCACCGTGAGTATAGGCTCTGTTTCGCGACGCTTGGTAGCTATAGTACGCGACAGGTCGAGATGGCAACCGGGGTGGGGACGCCCCGCACACCCCCACAACCCCGGTCTTTGATTTTCCGGGATAAAAAGTAGCCTATTTCACTTTCCAGGTCTTTAACTATACTCATGCAAAAAATCACGTTGACCCTTTGCTCCATTGTGACACGGTAATGTTATCAATACAGTAATGCAACTCGGCTGTATCTTTTAAATAAATACCTACGGCAGCGCGGTACGTAAACATGCGATTGGGCTGCCCGCCTCCGGCATCTAAATTACATTTGCTTACTATGTGTTTAAATATGTACTTGTCATATTAAATATGTACTTGTCATATTAAATATGTACTTGAACTTATTTTTAGTGAAAAAATCGCGCGGTTATTAAAAAAACAAAACACCGCCCGTTCGTCACTGCGGCACAGTCGCGACTGGCTGCACCGCGAGTGCACCGCGAGATCGAGGCGCGTACACGGAACAGAAAAAACAGTGGAAGTGCTAAGTAGGCGTGGCACGCGTGCCAACATTAAGCGTAGTTACGTAAAACTGATCCCAGTCGCGTTCTAACATCGCGTGGAGTTGGTAGTCTCGCGACAAATTCATATTGCCCTAGCAATGTTACTGTTCCGTTTTGGAGTGTAAAAATGATAGTAGGAGAAAAAATCTTAAAAATGGAGGTGTTTCGTATCATCGGTAAGTACGATTTTCATTGTTTTCTATAAAATCTTAATTTATTTCAATTTACTAATATTTAATAGAACGGTTAGTCAAAATCAACCTTAAACAATTAAGATAAAGTTTATTTTGGATTGATTCTATTCCGAAAGTACTTCGCTCTGTGTTCGCTACTCAAATAGTGATGTGGCCAAGTAGAATATTGAATTTATCGATTGATATCGATACAAGGATATAAATAAATAGTAACGCAATAATTATAATTTATTAATGAGTGAGACGTTGCATTGATCACTAAATAGACATCAGTAGTTCCTCTAACCTTCATTTAAAATATTTTTAGGTTTCCCAAAGATGCAAGCATCAAAGAGAAATGGATAGATGCAACGGGTAGAGTTAATTGGATGCCAACCAAATCAAGCATGATATGCTCTGAACATTTTTTTAGAAGTCGATTTTATAATATCAAATAAAGATATACGAAACCTACTGCGCTTCCATCAATGAAAATCGTTAAGTCTTTTAATCAAATAACCTTGTTTTATTTTATTACTTTCAGTAAGTATTGAAAATACTTGATATTATAATACAAAACAACACACCTCTTAGTTATATTTTTGTATGAAGATTGACTGACTAAATATCAAATTTAATTCATAAACACACTAATTAATTTTTCTCCTATTCATTTTTATATAGGTACTAGATGATGCCCGCGACTTCGTCCGCGTGGATTTAGGTTTTTAAAAATCCTGTGGGAACTTTTCAACTTCCTATGTCCTTTCCCGGGATGCAAGCTATCTCTGTACCAAATTTCATCAAAAACGGTTGATCGGTTGAGCCGTGAAAAGCTAGCAGACAGACAGACAGACAGACACACTTTCGCATTTATAATATTAGTACGGATTTATTCTCAAAATTTAATTTTGGTTTCAGCCACAAAATGATAAATGTGGTCACTCCAGGTTCTTCAAAAAGACAAAGTGATTCGGAGATTCCTGCGTCTAATCACGTTACCGATTTGATGAAGGCAATAGTCGAAAAATATATACATAAATGTTCGCATACACCATTTATTAAAATTAAAAATAAGACTTTCGAAACGCCAGTTTCTTAACAAATATGTTTTATTTCAAGGGCAATAAATAAAATTTATCTATATTCATACGTTGCAGTATTTATTGTGCATACTTGTAAAAGGCATGCATACATACCAGCACTTTTATTCAATTTTATAATTACCTTTTTTAATTTTATTTTTGCGAATGAACAAAATAACGAGTATCTATCGATATCGATAGGTAATTCATTGAGCTACGTGGTGCAGCCTTAACTGAGGAGGAAAAAAAATCGACCGATCACGCAAATGTCAACCATATGTTTAAAGTAATTAAGTTTATAATTGCTACTACTTAGAATACCGCCATCTATGGTCAAGTAGCGGAATTAATTGGACAATTGAATCTAGTGTGACGTGAGTGTGACTATAGCTCGTAAATACGTTCTTCCGCTAAAGCAAAATAAATCTTATTTCTAGAGCGTCAGGGTTTATTTCCAAATCTGTGACGTAGGCTAGTTTTGACTAAACTTAAACGACAAATCAAATGATTTGTTTCTTTGTAGTGCAATATATGACTATCGGTATATTTGTATGAGTTTGGCGACAGCGGTTCCTATAGTAATTTTGGAGAATTGCACTTCCACTGTTCTTTCTGTTCCGTGGGCGCGTAGGTATAGCTCGCGTTTCACCCGTTTGTATGAAGTTGGAATACTGCATATAACATTACCGTGATTGTGACGTGATTAAAAAATAAACCAACAAACACACTTTCGCATTTTATAATATGGGTAGTGATTATTTTGTTTAGCACTCGTGTAACATTAGCGCATAGCGTAGCGTGAAAGATTTTCCCCATGCTATCCCCATGATATGAATAATTATGTAACTGAATACAAGCTCCGCAAGGTGACCATCAATTACCATTGAGCTATGCTGCGCTGTGCTGTGCTCTGCTAGATGGCGGTAGAGAGCAGTAGGGACGTCCCCCACACCCGCACAGCCCCTGCGTTGATCCGGTGCGGGCGAGGGTTGGTGACGTGCGGGTGTCCAGGGCGTCCCCCCGCCTCATACCCCGATTGCCATCTCGATCTGCGTAGGTACTAAAGGTGGAAAACTGAGCGAGATGGGCAATGCGATGACGAGCGAGGTTGCACGTATTGTGTGATCCTAGCTATGTTATAAACACAGCACAACCGTACAAAGCGCAGCACAGCAGGGTTTGTTTGTTTTTCTTCTTGAAATGCCGTCTCCTATCGGAAGTTGGCAATAATTACGGCTATCTGTACCTTGGACACTGCTGCGCGGAAAAGATCTCGGTAGGGCGATTGTCTAAAACCTGCATCAATCATTATTACAATCTCAATTGTTCTGATTGGCTGAATTTGTGCGATTCTCGTTGCAACAATGCATACAACCAATCAGAGATGATTACGATCGTGACATTGTAGCTGTCATTCTCCCGCAATCGCGCAGCGGGTACTCTTCCCGTACCATTGGCGTAAATTCTTTAGCCACGATGTTCTTCTTTGGCCAGGGAGTATTCTGCCGGCTATTTTCTCCTGAATAAATTCTCCTGAAGGAGCTCGTATTTGCTATTTCTCGTTTGTTTGTTACTTCATTATACTTATTCTAAGAGGAGCAATAGAGCATAGTACAGCACAGTGCAGCATAGCTCAATGTTGTTTGGTCACCCTAACCGTCCGCGCTTGTCCGCGTGACACAAGCGAAGTAATGAAAAGGTTCACACAATGCTGCACGGGTTGCGGGAATCGTGAAATTTACTGCTAATGCAATCACATTTCACTAATTAAGTAATAAAAATATCCTCAACTTATAGGAACTGACTTTATTCCATTTAGACAATACTTAATAAACTTCAATCTTAGTTCTAAACTATTAACTTCTTCAAGACATAATTATAAATTCTAATTTTCCCTGCTTCAAATCAATAGCTCCCGCTCTTATGGCCGCCATTTTTACCTCTCCTCATAATTCTTTTTTTAAATTCAACTGTAGGCAAAGCAATGTCGCTAACATAAGTAAGTACTAATTTAATTCAGTGTTTGCATCACTGAATTTCAAATGTAGCACGCCCAATGTGCACGCGAGTAGACCAGCCCCCCAATTGTGTAAGAAAGACGTATTCATCGTTATCGTAATCGTCAACAAATTCTGCCCTTTGATTGGCTGTGAAAAAATGTAAACAGCGAATCAACCAATTAAAGGGCAGAATTTCTTTGGGGATTACGATAACGATGATTACGTTTTACGAGAAAGCTATGCTTGGAGTTTCTCTACGTGATCAAATCAGAAATGAGGAGTTCCGTAGGAGAACTAGAGTAACCGACATAGCTCAACGGGTCGCGAAGCTGAAGTGGACCCCTCTAGGTGGACGGACGACATCAGATGATGATGATGATTATGACTGTACCCAGTTGCACCAGTATTATAGGTAAGGTACATGCGCTTCGAAGCGAGGTTGCTTCGATTAAGGAGCAATCTTGTTGCTTATTGGCAGCTGCCGCGTTCCTGAATCAGGACATTGCCACTTAGGGAGTAATTTCAATTAAGTACGGCAACACCACAGAATATTGTTCATAATGATGGTGTTAAATTGGAAATCGATTATAGGCCGCGTACGGTACGGCAACAGGTCGAGATGGCAAACGGGGTATGAGGCGGGGGATGCTCACACACTCGCACGTCACCCGCACTCGCCCGCACCGGGTTAGTGTGGGTGTGTGGGGCGTTCCCTCACCGAT
Organism: Maniola hyperantus; assembly: GCF_902806685.2. Lineage (NCBI taxonomy): Eukaryota > Metazoa > Arthropoda > Insecta > Lepidoptera > Nymphalidae > Maniola > Maniola hyperantus. The sequence goes on from NC_048547.1 coordinate 2,258,011, forward strand.
TGTCATCTCGACCTGTCGCGGACTATAGGTAGGTAGGTACATCCATAATATTTTAATTTGTGAAAGTGTGTTTGTTTGTTGGTTTATTGGTTTGTTGATTTGTCCTTAATCACGTCGCAACGGTGCAACGGATTGACGAGATTTTTTGCATAGGTATAGATAATGATCTGGAGAATGACATAGGCTACTTTTTATCCCGGAAAATGAAAGAGTTCCCACGGGATTTTAGAAAAACCTAATTCCACGCGGACGAAGTCGCGGGCAACAGCTAGAAATATTAAAATTTGTGAAAGTGTGTTAGTTTGTTGGTTTGTTTGTTTGTCCTTCAATCACGTCGCAACGGTGCAACGGATTGACGTAATTTTTTGCATAGGTATTGATAAAGACCTGGAGAGTGACATATAGGCTAAGTACTTTTTATCTCGGAAAATCAAAGAGTTCCCACGGGATTTTTAAAAATCTAATTCCACGCGGACGAAGTCACGGGCATAAGCTAGTTATTCATAAGTAGGTAAGTAGATAAACTTAAAACCAACTTGCTCAATCTCCAACTTTGAATAGTTAACAACTTTAGTTGTACGTGAGTTGTAAACAACTTTATCAAGAATTTTAACTTAGGCTTACTTTGTGTGATAGCTAAGTAGTTAAAGTTCTCGCAGCTTTCGAGGTCAAAAGGTGCATTCCGTTATTTTGGCACCGGTGATCGTTGAAAATCATTCAGAACAATTTCTACAAGACCCAATAGAAGTTCGGCTAGGCTGAGCAGCTTTTTTTTTGGGGTACTAGGCAGTTATTTTTTAATTTTTGTGTGGAATTCCCTACAAGAGACCTATGTCCAGCTAGGGTTGCCAGGTCGCTAAACCTATTAGCCGGACAGACCAGCCAGTTTGGCCGGACATTTGGGTAGAAAGGCCGGACACCCTACATTATTGAGGATTTTGTGTCTTAGTATTAATAGATACGACAAAAAATTGTACGTAAAATCAAGCTTTTTTTATTATTTATATAAAACTTGTTGTCAGGCGGCAATGCTGCCTGCGGGAGCGACCGACAGTTGACTCGCCTGCGCTCGGCCACGTTCGTTTGCAAAATGTAAAAAGCCTAACAAAAGCCGGACAAGCCGGACACAGTTTCTTTTGGCCGGACACGCAATCAAAAAGCCTACCTATGTCCGGCTTTATCCAGACGCCTGGCAACCCTATGTCCAGCAGTGGACGTCTATTGGTTGATAATGATGATGATGATGATAGGCATCATCCCGAAGTCTAACGAATTTAATCAATCTCCTTTTGAATTCTAAAACTCATATTACCATTCCATTAGAATGAAATAGGTTTTATTCATTGCTTTCGGATTTAATCATGACTAAATAGACGAACGGTCCTGAAGGTAAAGGCTTGGTCATACACATTGCCAAGTCAGGATTTTGGAACTTTTTGAGTGAAAAAAGCGGGATTATTTCGTCGAAAGCGGGACATGTTAAAAACGCATATAATCAGAAGTTTTTAAACATTTATCTTTTTATTTGAATTCAAATGACGTTTACGTGACAATAGATAGCAAGAATCGCGCGCTTATCTTCATTAGGTACGCTCCGAGCGGGCGGCCAGTTCACACTTCCCAACAAGAAAATAGTAGTCCTAAAGATATCTTAAAGACAATAAGACATCTTACAGTTTTTTTTCTTGTCGGGCTTGTCTGTGCCACCCGCTCACGTTTCCTCAGCACGCTGCACGCACGGTCGAGTTATCCCCGAAAAGCGGGACTGAGCCTATACCGCGCGGGACATTTGATTTTGACTTGAAAAATCGGGACGTCCAGCCAAAATCGGGACGTCTGGCAACGATGTACACAAGCACAACACACCATGGTAGTGACATGCGAAACGCGGCTCGTGGAAATTATAATACAAACTAACTGATGCCCGCGACTTCGTTCGCGTGAAATTAGGTTTTTTAAAAATCCCATGGAAACTCTCTGATTTTCCGGGATAAAATGTAGCCTATGTCACTCGCCAGGTCTTTATCTAGGTATACCCATGCAAAAAATCACGTCAATCCGGTGCACTGTTGCGACGTGATTGAAAGACAAACCAACAAACCAACCAACAAACACACTTTCGCATTTATAATAAGGGTACTGATTGTATGGGTTCAAATTAAGATAGATACTATTAATATTAAACATGTACGCACTACGTAGTTTTGGTAACTTTTAGTTTTGAGCCGAAATTTTAGAGTTTATTTTCAGTTTCGATAGTGCAGTCCAGGCACATTTTCGTATAAATTTTTAACTTATTTCGCTACGGCCATGCACTTGTACGCGCGCTTGGTGTGACAGTGTGCCGTATGGATGCGGTTGCCCTTCGTGTGTGTTCAAGCCTTTAGGACGTCCATCACATTTTGAGTGAGTTATCTAGGCACTTTTTAAGTCCACCGACTGCGGTGAATAGAATAATATACCATCAATGAACTCCTTTGGTCTGTACGACAATTCTACGATTTATTTAAAACGAGCTTGTGCTCGCGACTTCGTTCGCGTGGACAACATAAATTTCAAATCCCCATTTGACCCACTTACAGATAGAATTCTGAAAAATCCTTTCTTAGTGGATACCTACTCTTTACAAAGAACACACTCTCCAAACTTCATGTCTCTAGGACCAGCGGTTTAGGCTGTGCGTTGATGTATTATAAGTCAGTCAGTCAGGACTTTGAATTTTATGTAGACGCTTATACTCGCGACTACGTCCGCGTGGACTACACAAATTTCAAATCCCTATTTCACCCCCTTGGGAGTTGAATTTTCAAAAATCCTTTCTTAGCGGATGCCTACGTCATAATAGCTATCTACATGCCAAATTTCAGCCCGATCCGGCCAATAGTTTGAGCTGTGCGTTGATAGATCAGTCAGTCAGTCATTCAGTCAGTCAGTCACCTTTTTCTTTTATATATAATTTAGATATAGATATCTCTCCATCGCCCGCTGAGTGACTCTGAGCTTTCTTATGAGGCCCATAGTTAGCGACCATGTCTCGGATCCATATGTCATCACTGGCAACACAAACTGTTCGAAGTACACTAAGTACAGTATGCGGTAGAAAATAATGTACATCATTGTCTCTGTCGTTGAGACCGACAAAACGTCATATAGGTATGAGTGACATAGACAACGCAATACAAAGCCGAAATGTCATTCTAAAAACCGATGTACGTTTTATGCTGCGTAGGTACTGTAATAGGTAGTACCTGTGTACATCACAAAAAAAGGATTTTTTAAATGCTAAGATTTTTTAAAAGTTAATAAATTAAACAGAGCTTTGCAGGTCGTGGTCGTAACGTTGTCGGACCGTCAAAGGCTGTCTGTTTGGTGGCCACACCATTCCTATAGAATTCGTTGGGTCAGATTTAAGCGCTTGGATGGCGCAAGTTATAGACGCAATAATTAGAGTCCATTTCTTCCCCTGAATTACAATTTACAAAATAAATTTGGACTGAATTTAATATACTTACTAAAAATTACCAATATACTCTTAATATTGGTCATTTTTAGGAGTCCACAGTAAAACAAGAGATTCTTGTAAAATGGACAACTTCTAAGCGTAGGACTGGGAAAACATGCCGCTGAATTTGTAGGACCTATGTGGCTATTTCATTGTACAAATTTTTACTAAAGCTGCATACAAAAATCTGCTGGTTTTTTGGACATATTTGGAGTGGAGGACCCTTCAGTCATACCATCTATTTTGTAGGACAATTGTTTTACGAGTTTATTATCTCAATGTTCAAAAAATACTTACTGTCATTCAGACAATTTTAACTACCTACCAAATCGACAAGTTAAGCACCTGCGCAGTACAATAGCTACCTTTATCCAGAATTTTCACAAAGCAAAACTTGGGCGACTCGTGAAACGGAATGTACTCACGAAAATACAGCCTGTTATTAATCAGAAAAAAATATCCCTTGGCGGCTGCTGGACTAAGAAACTTGCAGTTGAAAGTTATCCGCTAATGCTTGCACCACACTTCCGGCCTGAAAGCGAAGCGTATGAATACGGAAGAGGGTCTATTCAGCAGCGAAGAGGCTCGTTACCGACCGCCGGAGTGATCCGAATAGCCTGCGAGCTGACCAGTTCACTGCACTTTATATTTTCATACAGTATATTTTAATAATCATTCATATTGTCTTAATTTGAGATCTCCATACTAAAAGTGAAAACACAGAGTTAAAGTTGTAAGTTTAGAAAGGAGCCTCTGAGAATAAGCTCCTTGCTTAAGCTTGCACCACACTTCCGGCCTCAAAGCAGAGCGTATGAATAGGTACGGGAGAAGGTCTATTGAGCAGCAAAGAGGCTCGTTACCGACCGCCGGAGTGAGTCGAATAGCCTGCAAGCTGCTCGGTTCACTGCACTCTATTCATACAGTTAAAAACCACTATATCTACAAATCAACCGACCACCAAAAAGTGTAATTTATTACCTATTTTGAATAAACTATTTGAATTTTGAATTTTTGAAGCTTTTAATGATCATCCATAATATTATCCTAATTTGAGATCTCCATGCTAAAAGAGAAAACGCAGAGTAAAAGTAGGCCTAGGAGCTTCTGAGAATAAGCTCCTCGCTAAAGCTAGAAACTTGCAGTTGAAAGTTGTCCGCTAAAGTTTGCACCACACTTCCGGTCTGAAAGCGAAGCGTATGAATACGGGAGAGGGTCTATTCAGCAGCGAAGAGGCTCGTTACCGACCGCCGGAGTGAGCCGAATAGCCCACGAGCTGCCCGGTTCACTGCACTTTATTTTTTCATACGGTATATTGAAAAGCTTTTAATGTTCACCCTCCTGAAACTTTTAAGTGAACTAGTTGACCTTCCCCGAATTTTTTCTTTATAATCTTTACTTGCTGATGCCCACGACTTCGTTTGGAATTAGGTTTTTCTAAAATCCCGTGGAAACTCTTTGCTTTCCCGGGATAAAAAGTAGCCTATGTTACTCTCCAGGTATACCCATGCAAAAAATCACGTCAATCCGTTGCACCGTTGCGACGTGATTGAAGGACAAACCAACAAACCAACAAACAAACACACTTTCGCATTTATAATAAGGGTATCGACTAGATAGATGATGCCCGCGACTTCGTCCGCGTGGATTTAGGTTTTTTAAAAATCTTTAATTTTCCAGGATAAAAAGTAGCTTATGTCCTTCCGGCTTCCCCGGAATGTAAGCTAACTCTGTACCAAATTTCATCAACATCGGTTAAACTGTTGGGCCGTGAAAACCTAGCAGACAGACGCATACAGACACACTTTCGTATTTATAGTATTAGTATGGATGGATAGAAGTCGTGAGCTTGGTAATAACCAATTAAAATGATTCAATGACCACATTAATGGCAGAAGTTGGATTACACGGCGGACCCTTCCCGAAGGTAGGTGGGTACCTAATTAAGTTGAAATTGCCTGATGCCTTTTGGACCTGGCGTTGTGAATAATGAGGGATGAAATTGAAATCCTAAAAATATCTAAATATGTAAAACGAAAAGGTGACTGACTGACTGACTGACTGACTGATCTATCAACAGAAAGCCCTTTCATATGATACCCCACATGGTATATTAATCTTAGGTACTTCGAAAGTTGAAAATACTAATTACTTATTCATGAACACATTTTTTTTTGTGATGTAACCACAAACTCACGGTTTTCGGATTTTTCCCCTTATGTGTGCTATGTGACCTACCTACCTGCCAAATTTCATGATTCTCGGTCAACGGGGAAGTACCCTATATGTAGGTTTTTTGACAGACAGACAACAAAGAGATCCTATAAGAGTTCCGTTTTTTTCTTTTGAGGTACGGAACCCTAAAACTAATTTATTTATGACATAGGCATTATCCCAATAGACGATTGGTTTTTGATAGCCGAATCCAAAGGCAATCTGGCAATGTCAAAGTTATTAGGCAAGTTCAAAGAAGTACAAGAGATTTCGTTCGCGTCGACATCGCGTGCTCGCGGCGATAACATCGTCAGACATGGCATGCTCCTGAAACCGCAACTCGTCCAAGGGCGATACCAGAGTCTTGCCAGAGTGAACTAGAGTGAGGGAAGTGATACCTACCAAATTTCGTCAAAACCGGATAAACGATGAGGCCGTGAAAAGGTAATCGAGAGAGAGACAAAAAAATATCTCAAACATTTATTGAGTTTTCAACAATATCCACAAGAAATTTCAGTTCTTTTTTACATCAAGAATATTAGCCATGTTAAAAGACCAATAAATAAATAAATAAATAAAAATCTTTTTTATTCGAATAAACTTTTACAAGTACTTACGAATAGTCGGATGCATCTACCACTGGTTCGGAATGCCCAATATTCCCCTTTCCTCTCCAACTAAGCGTCAAGCTTGTGCTAGGAGTAGATACGACAATAGTGCAACGGGCGGGGTTTGAACCATCGACCTTTCGGTTTTCAGTTGAGCTATTGAGGCTCTAAAGGTTTGTTTCAGTCGTAGAATATCTACCAGATTTCTCGGTTCGTTCGTAGAAATCGTTATTACCCTAATAAATGTTAAAGCACGTACCAATATGAACTGAGACGGGAAACCGGTACAACTCAATTACAAGTAAGTATTATTATAGTTATTATACAAAAACCGTTTATTAAAACGATGTTTGTAAGTGGTTCAAGTTATAAGATCAGAGTGAGTAATTTTACAAGCAAAAGGATTTCCACTTTTCTTATACAATGCAATACATAACAATACAATTCTTTATTTGCTTAATGTGTGTAGGTACATAAGATGTTAAATCTAAGAAACAGAGTCCAGCACATTAGCTGTATCAGCGCGCAAATATAATAGACAGTTGAGATGATTGTTACATGCACACGGATATATTGTCTGACTGACATAAACCACTGAGTCTAGAAAGTTGAGATTTTGTGTGTAATTTTTGTACGTAACGCAAAATAAGAAGAAGAGTTCATGTCAATAAGTTTTATGCAACAGTGCCAAGATAAAGGGGTCTTGTCTTATATGTCACAAGCTTATGCTTGCGACCTCGTCCGCGTGGACTTCATAAATTTCAAACCCCCATTTGACCCACTTACAGGTAGAATTCCAAAAAAATCCTTTTCTTAGTGGATACCCACTCTTTACAAACAACACACTCTCCAAATTTTATGTCTCTGGGACCAGCGATTTAGGCTGTGCGTTGATATATAAGTCAGTCAGTCAGTCAGGACATGGAATTTTATATATACAGATGTAGTCTATGACGTAGACTCTACGTGGTCAAACGTAATGTAAAGGAATTCAACTGAACGCAGTATGGCTGGGCTGTTTTGTAAAACAACTGATTTAATAAACAAGTATCATAAGGAAGAAGATAGCCCGCCACCGCTTGTGAATTGCGACGGCGACTCGTTATCTCGTCTCGTAGTTGTGCAGAACAAAGGGAGCAACGATTCACATTATGCGCACTATGGCGTTCCCTGCCACCGCTTTAAAGTACATTCACGTTAGACCGTGCACGGAATTGGCTAAAGATTTTTGTATGTGTGTATTACAGGTGTGTGCCCGTGATCGAACCTTTAACCACAGAAGATTTATATCTTCTGTGGTTAAAGGTAAGGTTTTTAGTACTAACGTACTTTAACTTTCGAAGTTAGTAGAAGGCATTTAAACTCTGACAGATTTCCTTTACATAAAACCGGCTAAGTGCGAGTCAGACTGGCACACCAAGGGCTCCATACTACAATCGTATTCTTTCTGTGCTGGCTCATTTTTGCACAAAAGATCCGCCTTGTTGTCCAGCGTGGAAATTAGTGAAGCCAGTTTGTATTCTTAGCACCGTTCCACGCGGGTATAATTTTGTACAGTGATTAGATAAGGCTAGCTGTAAGTTTCATAGTAACATTTTCAAAAAAGTGATATGGTTGATTCGTCCATATACCGTAAGTCACGCTTAAAAGCCTCATATTAACTTGAAAGTCCGTTTTTCCACGTAAATGTTGCAAGCATACGGGTAGTGACGAGACTTTGATTAAAAATTCCATGCGATAGCGTCGTACTGTGGCAACCCTTCACAAACAAATCCTTTGTGATATGATGAGACTTTAATAAAAACCATAAGTTTGGTCGGAGGATATTTTAGCCTTAAACCTTAAAGGCTGAAATCTATAGAGCGCACTTTGACTTTGCTCAAACTTAAGTTTGAGTTAAAACGAGACAGAACTACTTATGTGATATAGCTCTGTCTCGTTTTAACCCTGTCTTAAGTCTAAGCAAAGTCAGAGTGCGCTCTATAGATCTCACCCAAAGTCTAAAAGTAATCTAGAGCACACACACGCGCGTGAGAGCCATTGCAAAGTGGCTCTTTAGGCTTCACTCGCCTATTAGACTGGATAGATCGCCTTAGGCGAAATTACTCAGCTTACAGCACCGACGCAATGTCGCCTACTTAGTACTTATGAGTCCTTGTCAGATATACCTACTATAGAGGGTGTAACCCGAACGCTAGCAAAAACGTCATTCTTATACGACCTAAACGCAATCCAATACCAATAACCATTTGCCACTTTTGTAGTTTTTGTGATTTTGCCTCGACTATTACGTGACTCCGAGTGGCCTACTTACGCAACGTTCGTTGACCTCTAGCGTCAGTCAGATGTTTTATTTGCAATATATCGTAAATTTAAAAAAAAATATAGGATTTTTTAATATTTTTTCGCGGTATCATGTCAGTAGTCATCAGTACTATCACCTGTCTTCGTTTATGCCAGCGTTCTGGTTACACCCTGTATACTTTGGAGGGTGTGCTCAGGAATTTCACGGCCTTGTTCCTCCTTCAACGTTCCATAGAACAGCGAAAACCGTGAACACCACGTACCGCGTGTAACCTTCAAAACAAGAATAAATAGGCATCTTATAGGCAGGTGCGCTCCATCCTAGACCTCATCATTGATTTTTTTTGAGCATGATTGCCTATCAAGCAATAAAAAAACCTTATGTGGTCGACATCCAATCTACCTGTACAAAACAACGTTTCTAATACGAACCGCTAAGGTGTGTCGAAGACCAAAGTCTTCGAACAGTGCGTGTTGCCAGTGATGACATATGGATCCGAGACATGGTCGCTAACTATGAGCCTTAAAAGAAAGCTCAGAGTCACTCAGCGGGCGATGGAGAGAGCTATGCTTGGCGTTTCGCTACGTGATCAAATCAGATATGAGGAGATCCGTACGAGAACTAGAGTAACCGACATAGCTCAACGGTTTGCGAAGCTGAAGTGGCAATGGGCAGGGCACATAGTTCGTAAAACCGATAGACGTTGGGGTCTCAAAGTGCTGGAATGGCGCAGCGTTGGGAGACCCCCTACTAGGTGGACGGACGACATCAGACTAGTCGCAGGGAGCCGCTGGAATCAGGCGGCGCAAGACCGTGGCGTGCGGAAGTTCCTACAAGAGGCCTATGTCCAGCAGTGGACGTCTATCGGTTGATGATGATGATGATGAAGGTGTGGCACTTGAAATATCTCTAACTTGGATGTAGGTGTACTCAAACATTGTTCGGTTAGTATAGGATGGATATTATAAGCTCCTCGTATTACTTATTACACATTGCAACCTCGAAACTTCATGCCGTAATGAAAATCTGTCAAAGTTTTCACTATAATATGCTAAGTTCCGTAGTTGTTAACTTTGTTATGAAGAAAGTCTTAAACTATGATGCTTCTAGTGCTTCTATAGTATAGAAGACGACATTTTGTGCTCAATTAACAACGTCCACAGCTGGACATGGGTCTCTTGTAGGGATTTCCACACGTTATGAAATAACTGCTAGTCACATATATAGTAGGTAGTCCCACACTTTACTTTCTTCACTTGTTATTTCCATGATACAGACAATTCTATGGTATCTATCTACTTGATGTTGAATTTTTCCCTTTGAACTGTTTTTGCTTGAAACTAATATAAAGCATTAATTAGAGTAATTGCGGTGAGCTTAACTACGGATTTTCTTGGAAAATTGAATACCATATTCTCTCGTACCTATCCTGGAACTGTCTTAGGATCCAACCCAGATTTTTTTTCAGCTTAAATTTTCCGCCTCATAATAAATAAGGGTAGGTATTTAAACTTTAAAGAGGTAAGCCAATCATTTTATAATTAAAATCTACACATCCATACTAATATTATAAATGCGAAAGTGTGTCTGTCTGTCAGTCTGTCTGTCTGTTAGCTTTTCACGGCTCAACCGTTCAACCGATTTTGACGAAATTTGGTACAGAGGTAGCTAGCAACCCGGGAAAGGACATAGGCTACTTTTTATCCCGGAAAATTTAAGAGTTCCTACAGGATTTTTAAAAACCTAAATCCACGCGTACGAAGTCGCGGGCATCAGCTAGTAATATAATAAGGTCTTTGATAAAAATTAAAAGTTTAGTATACATATTTGCAGGTTGAACTTTTATCGCTTAATTATATCTCGTAAAGGAAAAAGTTAGTAGATTGGATACTTGGGAGTTACTTAGCTGGTATCTCTTATAAATACTCTACTTTGCGATGCGTTGCGTTGCGTTGCGTTGTGTTGCGTTGCGATGCGTTGCGTTGTATTACACATTTTGACTTTGTAGAGCGTTGTCTCTGTTACTCATACCTATATGACGTTTTGACGGTCTCAACGACAGAGACAATGCTCAACGAATCTGTTATTTCTTTCTATAGGTCGATGTAGATTACTTTCTGCCGATTGATGCCTTGATTACAATAAAATATAAGACAAAAAACACAATCATGAAGTCCCACATACCTAAAGCAAAAAATTCTCTCCTTATAAATCAGTTGGTGAAATTGAGGCGTAACACGTCGACGCGTCTATAATTTACAGCAGTAGCGGCTGCTGGCAGGCGTGAGTTAGGGCCTTTCCATATTCACAGCGTTTTTAGTGCAATAGCGCTTGTTTTTTTTTGTTTTTAGGGTTCCGTACCACAATAGAAAAAAAGGAACCCTTATAGAATCACTTCGTTGTCTGTCTGTCTGTCCGTCGTATTTGTCAAGAAAACCTATAGGGTACTTGACTAGTGGCGTGCACAGGGTTTGAAGCCAGGGTAGGCATTAGTTAGGTAGGAACCGGCAGGTCATAATGAAAAATATGCATTGAGCTATTACAACTGGGGTAAGCAGTGCATTTATGCCTATATGACCTGCGCGCCACTGGTTACTTCCCTATAAATCAGTTTCTCTCCTTATAAATCAGTTGATATTTTTTTTAGCAGATTTGTAGAGCGTTGTCTCTGTCGTTGAGACCGAAAAACGTCATATAGGTATGAGTGACAGAAACTCTACAAAGCCGAAATGTCATTCTAAAGACATGTACATTACTTTCTGTTCTCGGTAGGAACGGCATTCCGAACCAGTGGTAAATTAAAACTACCTGACTATTCATAAGCACTTTTTAAAAGTTTACATGAATTAAAAAAAAAACATTCTAAAAAAACATTCATTCTGCCGCGTACTGTATTTACTTTAGCGTTTTGTGATCAGCGTTTTATGTATCAGTCTGAATCCTCCTTTATCGGTTCCTGGCATCCCAATTTATTGGTTGCCTAAACAAATAAGCCGTATTGACAACGCTTTATTGGGCAAACTCATAAAACAGTACTTTTGTATATAAGCAAACTCGTCAGCCTGTGCGACGTGCGTGGCTGGAATCCATGGCGTCTACGGTTTATTGTGATTACCTAAACCTTATATTATTATTTATAGATGATGTTGTGATAGCCTAGTGGTTAGGACTTTCGCCTTCTAATCGGAGGTCGAGGGTTCGATCCCGGGCACGCACCTCTAACTTTTCGGAGTTATGTGCGTTTTAATTATTCAAATATCACTTGCTTTACCGGTGAAGGAAAACATCGTGAGGAAACCTGCATGCCTGAGAGTTCTCCATAATGTTCTCAAAGAGGTGTGAAGTCTACCAATCCGCACGTGGCCAGCGTGGTAGACTATGGCCAAAACCCTTCTCAGTATGAGAGGAGACCCGTGCTCTGTAGTGAGCCGGCGATGGGTTGATCATGATGATGATGATAGATGATGTATTTTGTCAGTTTTCCCCTCCAATTATAATATGGTTACCTTCAAGTCAAGAGTGAATAGGCATCTTCTAGGCAAGCGCGCTCCATCTTAGGCTGCATCATCACTTGCCATCAGGTCTGACTGCAGCCAAGCACTAGTCTATAAATTCAAAAAAAATAAAAAAATGTATGGATGACTAGCTGATGACCGCGACTACGTCCGTGTGAAATTAGGTTTTTAAAAATCCCGTGGGAACTCCTTGACTTTCCGGGATAAAAAGTAACCTATATCATTCTCCAGGTTTTTATATATACCCATGCAAAATCACGTCAATCCGTTGCACCGTTTCGATTGAAGGACAAACCAACAAACAAACACACTTTCTCATTTATAATACTGCCTCCGAGACGGTCAAGCGGCTTGACGTCAAGCACGTAGATTTCTTTTGCGTGATCAAGCTGCTTGATGCGAGCTTGATGCGTCCGTCAAGCGGCTTGATCAAGCAAAGGGCTCTTTTCTCGTAGCTCCAACACTGTCCGAACTTCGCGTCAAGCAAAAAATATATAAAAACGCATAAATCACGTGTCAAGGACGTATAAATGCTTAACTCAAGCATCAAGCTTTGGTAAACGGCCAAAAGGCTTGACTCAAGCAAAAATCTACGTGCTTGACGTCAAGCCACTTGACCGTCTCGGAAGCTCTTTATGGATGACTAGGTAACGCCGCAGGCTTTGCTCGCCTGAGCGCCGCTTGTACGCGTAGCCGGTGCGGCTGCGAGTAATGCAATTTACCACCGCCCGGGGCTGGTTGGCTGGTGGTCGGCGCGCTAATTATATTGAGCCGGCCCAATTAACAGCTTTCAACATTTTGCGGTACTATGATTTTAATATTATATTATTTTGTTTTATTCCATTACAAGTGAGGCCTTGATTGCAATCTCACCTGCCTGCGGGGTGATTTGCTAACTCAGTGTCTAACTCTGAATGATAGCCAATATCACAACCCTTATCTCACTACCCTTATTATAAATAAAAAAGGGACGCTCATTTTCAAGTGAAGTGAATGTAGCGGGCTAACTTGGAAGGGTTTCGCAGTTACACACAAGAAACCTTTTAGCGGTTTCTACACGGCATCGTACCGGAACGCTAAATTGCTTGGCGGCACGGCTTTGCCTGTAGGGTGGTAATTAGTCTGACCGTGAGAAACTAGTGGCCTGATCTTGTGCCTATAGCCCTATCGGTAAGCTACTCGCGAAAAGCTGAAGCAGGAAATAAAATAAAACTGCAGAAAATACGTTTAATTAGTTACATTGCTTATGTATTGTATATTTGACATACTGTGCTACATGAAACAAATCATTTCAATTCAATTAATTGTTCATAACGAATTTGCAATTACGAATTCACCAGGACAACCCACATTATAATTCGCAAAACCATGATGGTAGTTTTAACAGCATCATTATTAATTTGCATAATTGATCCATAATTAACTTCGCTGTTAAAATACGATACATAAAATCGATACGATACGAAAATAACGACGAGGGACGAGAACATAATAATAATTAATTATCAACATAAAGTTGATAATACGTCTATAGCAAATTAAAAATGTATTGTATGTAAAGTATGTTGTCTTTATGGACTAACAGCCGGCGCGTGCTAGAACATCGTTATTTTATAAAAGCTGATAGTATAGGATTCCGCTATAGAACGACCTTCACCGAGCTGGTTAATGGATGAAACGTATTTTATATTCAATTTAATATGTCAATAAATATATTGCATATCGGTTGCCAAAAAAATTTCAGTCCAGGATGATTAATTAATAATAATAAAAAAAAAATATTTTTAATCATTTCACAAATTCCATACCAATCGAAAGTATGAAGCCCAAATTAAGAAAATGCAAACGTTAGGTTAATGAATTATTTTTTATTTTCATTTAACTTTTATTCATTAACGCGATGCAAGTTACAACACACAGTACAAACGCTATCTTGTGTGCATCGGTGCGACAAATAACACCTTTACTTAGATTAGTTTTTTAAATTGTAACCCCATTTTTTTTACATTTATATTCTATTCTATTCAATTTTAATATTAATTTAATCCGCTTCATACTGTGTATATTGTTATGGGTTGTATTTTTATTGCCTGAAATAAAAATTATTTATTTATTATTATTTTATTAAATACCCAATTAGGTACAGTTGTAATACTATGGGTATAATGTTAACATAATATATCAATTCCTCGTAAGCTGGGTATTGGAGGCAGCCGCTTTAATCCACCCTTTGATCCGGGGACACAAAGGCCTTGCATAGCTCCCATAGCTTTGATATGGGAATTTGCCCAGACTGGTGCTAAGGGTTTGAAAAACTTTCTAAATTTAGTTTATTAAGTTCTTAATGGGGCTGATTCTCTTGTACACAATCTCTAAACTAAACTAAATTAGCAGGTCTAAATCTAGTGCTATCCTTTTCCGCAAACAACACTATGAAAGGGATAGAAATATATTTAGACGTGCCATTTTAGTTTAGTTTAGAGATTGTCACAACGGAATTAGCCACAATAATTATGTATGATACATATTTATAAAGTAACAAACCCTTACTATACGATGCGTTTGTACAATTTGAAAATCTACCTTATGGGAAAAAACAAAAAAAAAAACCGACTTCCAAAAGCTACAAAGCAAAAAATAACTTTTGTTACGTGTAGGTATGTATGCTGAAGTCGGGCGAGCTGGACGCTTTGATTTCTAGTTTCTTTTATGCTCGCCCGACTTCATACATATAATATCAATTCACCATCATAAATTCCCGAATCCCCACGGCTTAGGAGTTCAGTACCTTGCAGCATCAGCATTGAGGAGTTGGGATCCGAAGTTCAATGATTTAGTCTATGCTTGGCACCAAAAATAATATTGCATCATCCGCAGTTCCTGAATCACTATACACCTAAGGGTCAAATTTACTATGGCCCCTTGGTATTCCCCTTTATTCATTAGACAAAGTTTATCTCGCGGTTGTGAAACAGACCCTTAATATTCTCAAACAAAGATACAGGCTAAATCTAGCAAATAAAATATTCGATAATCACACTCATGCGATTATTTCGATTCGTATGGAGGAGCACGCTCGCGAGCTTATCGCTTGTTGCGTGTTGTTATTATTTTGTGGGAATATTATGTCGAGGCTTAAACTGTTTAAGCTTATTTAAGTATACAAACAATGTTATCGAAATAATATGAAGTGATCCTTTTATCTTTATACAGGCTGTAACCAGAACGCTGGCAAAAACGAAGACGGGTGAAAGGACTGATGATTACTGATACGGTACCACAAAAAAACGTGAAAAAATATATAAAAGAATCCTATATTTTGTAAAAGTTCACGATATATAGCTAATAAAACATCTGATTGACGCTAGAGGTCAACGAACGTTCCATAAGTAGGTCACTCGGAGTCATTGCCACTGGTGGGGCGTTGACCCGAGTTTTGCACACTGTACATTGCGGGTTCGAAAAATACTAAATCACTAAAACTACAAAATGAGGCAAATGGTTATTGGTATTGGATTGTGTTTATGATGCTAAGTTTTTGCCAGCGTTCTGGACTCCGGTTACATCCTGTAAATAGTGTTCTTGGCACCATTCCACGTGGGCATGTTTTGTATATTAATTAGATAAGGATAGCTTAAAGTTTTATTGTAATATTTTCAATTAAACAAAAACTGAATCTAAATGTACCTACTATCGTATTTTTAAGAACACATTATTCTAATAAATTCTTAAAAATACGATCAGTGTACTTATAATGTAAAGCAATTTATTAGATACGAGGGTACGCAGATACGCAGTCAATTCAGTCGATACATTTCACGCACGTTTGATTTGCATGATTGAAATTTCCTCTTGAATGTCAATTTCATATTTCCATGCTATTTCCATGTTATGTATTGGAAACACTGAAATGGACATAAAATAATATACAAGTAGATACGCTGGAAGAGGTGTGCCCTACAAGATGATTTTTTGAAGAATTATTTTTTGGCCGATTCGAAGCACTCTACCGAGCGTATCGGGGATTTAAATGACACTTTGTGACAAATGGTTCGTTTTGACACCATGTTGACAGAACTAAATCTTAGTGCGGGTAGCGTTTTCGCGGCGAAATTTAAAAAGCAAAATTTAAATGCATTTTTATTGCACTATTGAATATTTTTTTTGTTATTTTTTTTGGTAGTTAGTTTAATTTAATTTAAATCAACTTTATTGTTACCAAAATTACAGAGAATAAAAATACAGGATACACTTAACAAAGGGCGACCTTATCACTAAAGTGAATCACTAAAGTTTAGTTTATTATCACTTTATTATTATAACTAATCTACTAACTATAACTATATCAAGCGAAATAAATTTGGTTGATATAATATATTACTATATAATAATGTAAGATTGTTTAAATTTTTTTTTAAATTATTTGTAACGTACTTATTAGAATAAAGGCTTTTTTTATTTTTTATTTTATTTTATTTTATATTTATTATTATATAATAATATTATGGTACTTAGTTATAATAATATTATACTAGGTGGGTATATATTATAATATTTAATGTCTTTACCAGCAAATAAATACGATTAATGTGATTAATGTGTCTACTTTAGGATCAAATTAAAACACTTTTCATAAAAGGGTAAAATACCCTATTCAAATAGCGAGCACTCAACCAATATTCAAAGTAAGAACTACGAGCGAACACAATTTAACTGTGTTTTCTCCTAACGCAATTTCCGTCTACGGTAAACAAAATTTGTTTGTTCCGATGGTCCAGTTAGTTGGTCCATTATTTCATTAGTGCTGGAAATCTCGGTAATGGATCATCGGTTCCTACGTAACAAAGTTTGGTCCGCATTCACGTGAGTTGTGTCCTATACTAAGTGCTCGGTTTTGCATCTAACATCGTTTTGGCTGTTTCTCTCTGAGCTGGGCTCTACCTGAATATCAGTGCTACAGTAGTCAAAATATACTGCAGCATCATGCTGAGGCAACAGGCCGCCCCTTCAGCTCAAACAAGACATCATTTTTGTATTTAGTACTTCTAGCTCGTAATTTTAAGTTAAGTTTAATTTGGTAATTTTTCACATTTGGTTTTTTTTTTTCTTGTATTGTTTTGTGGCTAAATAAACTTTTACTTATTTTTAAAGCCTGACCAGAAATATAAAAACTTGCTTTGGGGCGCCACTAGTATATGGTCTATGGTCACTAAGATATGTTTGTAATGTTTGTAACAGTACCTATAAGTCCCGCAAATTGGTAAGGCGCGTGGCCGACATTTTAGCGACGCGACGTCAGCACTAGACTGAAGTTTCGAGCTGATGGTATATTTTAACTTAACTTAACTTAAATATACGTTAAATGACGTCAAAATGACGTCAATTTACCGTGGTGCGCACTAGCTCTAGGCTTTCAATTGATATTGGAGATAGCTTGCATCCTTGGGACAGATAGATAGATAGATAGAAATACTTTATTGCACACAAAAAATATTACATAACATGACAAAAAACAAAGAAACTAAAACTAAAAAAAAAACAGACAGACTGAGGCTCAGGGCTCGAGAGTGCATGCTAGTTACCATACTCAACACTATTGGCTCTGACCCGATATCTGGCCCGTTTTAACAATATTTTTTCCAAGAACATCAATTTAAACTTTGTGTCTTGATATTTTCGACGCGGGCTGTAGCAAAAAATCTAATTTGATCTGACTTTCGTCTCTTGGAGTCTTGACTCGGTCCGTAAACTTTTAGCACAATCTGATTGTTGCGCCCCAGCTAACTCGCTAACCTTTTTATGAAACAACTTTTAACAATGTCTGATATTGTATTAATTTCGTTGAAACTTATAAAGAAACTAGCTTATGCTCGCGACTTTGTTCGCGTGGAATAAGATTTTTGAAAATCCCGTGGGAACGCTTTCATTTTCCGGGATAAAAAGTAGCCTATGTCCTTCGACGGTATGCAAGCTACACACAAATGCGAAAGTACACACTTTCTGTCTGTCTGACGGCTAGCTTTTCACGGCTCATCCGCTCAACCGATTTTAACGAAATTTGATACACAGATAGCTTGCATCCCGGAGAAGGACATATGCTATTTTTTATCCCAGAAAATCAAAGTTCCCACGGGATTTAAAAAACCTAAATCCACGCGGACGAAGTCGCGGGCATCATCTAGTAACATATAACTATCTAAACTTGGTATACACTTGTATGTGTTGGGGACTACGGTAGATACACAGCCACACGACTATACACATACAGGGCACATAGTATGACGTCGTTAGCTCCGGGGCGGAACCACAGCATATACAATAATACTGAGCGGAACTCTAAACAAGATATAGCACCTTCTTCCCGCGCCCGACAGATGTATGGGCTATTAAAATGCGGTCCTGTTTGGCTGGGTGAAATATTTTGTTAGAATAGAATAGAAATATTTTTTATTTAATTAAACTTTTACATATTTACTTTTGTTGCAGAAGAACAAAAGCGACCGACATAGCTCAAAGGATTAGCAAGCTGAAGTGGCATTGGGCAGGTCATGTCTGTCGCAGAACCGATGGCCGATGGGGCAGACGTGTTCTGGAGTAGAGACCGCGTACCGGTAAACGCAGTGTGGGACGACCTCCAGCCCACTGGACCTGACACTGGAAATGACCTGAAGAAGGTGGTGGGGAGCAGATGGATGAGGAAGGCGGAGGACCATGTTTGGTGGTGCGCTCTTGGAAAGGCAGTGGACGCAAACAGGTTGATGGATTGGATTGGAATTACTTTTGAATCGTCAATTGAAAAAGCTGTGATAGCCTAGAAGTCCGCCTCCTAATCGGAGGTCGGGGGTTCGATCCCGGGCACGCACCTCTAACTTTTTGGAGTTAGGTGGGTTTTAAGTACCTAATTAGATATAATTTGGAAAACATCCATTGTGATGAAACGCGCATGCCTGAGAGCTTCCCATTTTTAAAAAAAATAGATATAGCGAGCAAACGAGCATGCGGGTCACCTGATGTTAAGTGATTACCGCCGCCCATGAATATTTGCAGCACCAGAGGAACCGCCGCCCATAATTTTCTTAAAGGTGTGTGAAAATGCCAATCAACACTTGGTCAGATTATGGCCAAAACCTTCTCATTCTGAGAAGAGACCCGTGCTCTGTAGTGAGCCGGCGATGGGTTGGTCATGATGATGATGATGATGATGATGATGATGCGTACTCGGAGACCTCGCTTGCTCGGACAAATAGGTTATATTTTTACCTTAACCTAGTTTTATAAAGGCTTGCACTAAGTTACGTGAGCTTGATGGAAGCCTACATTGTTTGTGAGTCAATATTACATGCGCGGTGTAATCAATAAGCAATTTGAGCATTCCATTTTGAAAGTAATGACGTCATTTATAGTGAAACTAGCTAATGCCCGCGACTTCGTCCGCGTGGTTCCAAAAAATCCCGTTGGAACTTTTTAATTTTCCGGGATAAAAAATAGCTTATGTCACTCTCCAGGTCTTTAACTATACCCATGCAACAAATAACGTCAATCCGTTGCAACGTGATTGAAGGACAAACAAACAAACAAATAAACCAACAAACAAACACACTTTCTTCTTTATAATATTATATTGTGCTTGTAGCTTTACTTACCCTTAGATGGAAACATACCAACCAACAGCGATGAAGAAATAAATTAATTCCAATTAGCAAAAAAGGAGAAACAAAAACCAACGCAGATGAGCATCATGAAAATAAAAACTAGCAAAAATTATGAACTTTGAAAATATAATCGTCGTTGTTTAATATTATGATGAAATTCAAAAATATCGCACATTCGTTAGCTCTAGAAAAATAAATTAGCATTTTCACGTAATTCACGAGAGGTGCTTATTTTACGTTATGCATGGTACTGTAGCTTTGTTTATTTTGTACTGCATTTTTCTGAGCCCGTTGTCGCACAATGAGAGATTGTTCTGGAAGAGCTTAGTTGCTTGCATGCATTTTTTACCAAGCTGTTACAGCAAAAGAACAATGGTTGGTATAAATAACATAGTTTTGGTCGTACTGTACATAATTCATTTAAATTTTTAAAAGCATTACAATTGTCTAGAATTATATATACCTCTACTTGCAAAAAGATTCAGGATGGACCATTTATAACATTGTAAATTAAAAAATTAAAGAGAGCAACCGCCGAGTTTCTTGCTGATTCTTCTCGGTAGGAACGGCATTCCGAACCAGTGGTAAATTTAACTACCTGACGATTCAAAAGCGGTGTAAAAGTTTACTTGAAAAAAAATATATTCTATTCTATATTGTTATATTGTGTAAATTTTCGCACTACCACGAGTTGAAGTGAGAATTGCACTCCTTCTTAGGCTAAGGAGTGGTAGGGACTAGGGGAATCCTCAGTTAGACCTCTAGATAGAATTATAAAGAAAGAAGATAGATAGAATTCCTAGATGGTGTAATAACTACTATCTTTTGGTGTCGGAGACCAAAATTCAATTTAGATCATTGAGCTAGCGAACTATATCTAAATATATAAAAGGAAAAGCTGACTGACTGAGTTTCTGATCTATCAACGCACAGCTCAAAGCACGAAGTCGCGGATAAGCCAGTCCATACTAATATTATAAATGCAAAAGTATGTTTGTCTGTCTGTCTGCCTATCTTGCTGTTCACGGCCCAACAGTTTAACCGATTTAGATTGGTACAAAGTTAGCTTACATTGGCCTTGGTAGGACAAAGGCCGTTTTTGCCGAAAAATTAAAGTGTTTCCACGGAATTTTTAAAAACTTAAATCTTAATAAAAAAGTTTAATAAAAAATTAAAAATAAAATTAAAAAACCTTAAATAATTTTAATTCCATTTAGGTAAGTAAGTGCATTGTAGTGTTTTTAATACTTCATGAAAAGTTCATACACTCTTAGTAGACCTATTGTTGTGACAACCGCAATGAATTATGGACACATACGTCGTTGTTATATTTCCGCAATAATAACATTAAATGGTAGGTGTCTATTGTTCTATTGTTAACCCTCAAACATTAACTATAACAATGGTTAATAAAATTTCATAAAATTGTATTAAAATCTAATACCACAGCGTACCCCAGACGCCCCTGATGTTTGCGGACGAGCCGGCTTTACAGTGCGACAAGGCGCGTATCTTGACGCGTGGCGAAAATCGGAACCCACGTTGCCGTCAAATGTCCCCTTTTTTAGGGTTCCGTACCTCAAAAGGAAAAACGGAAGGTCCAGCGGGTTGGAGGTCGTCCCACACTGCGCTTACCGGTACGCGGTCTCAACTCCAGAACACGTCTGCCCCATCGGCCGTCGGTTCTGCGACAGACATGACCTGCCCATTGCCACTTCAGCCCGCTAATACTTTGAGCTATGTCGGTCGCTTTGTTCTTCTGCGAATTTCCTCGTTCCGGATTTTATCCCTGAGCGTGATACCCAACATAGCTCGCTCCATAGCGCGCTTTGCGACTTTTGGTTTGTGGACGAGGCCAACTGTCAGTGTCCACGTTTCCGCTTCATACGTCATCACAGGTAGGACACACTCGTTGAAGACCTTAGTCTTAAGGCTTTGCGGTATCGGCGATTATTTTTATATTATCGCGTAATATTTATAGTCAGTTTGCAAAATGTTGACCACTTTGACGTTGTCAGTTTGAAGTAGAGAGTAACCTAAAAACCGGCCAAGAGTCAGGCTCGCGCAATGAGGGTTCCGTACCACGGTCGTATTTTTCGACATTTTGCAGGATAATTCAAAAACTATGATACATAAAAATAAATAAAAATCTGTTTTAGAATGCACAGGTGAATACCTTTTATATGAAACCCCAATTGATATGATCTTACTTAGAAAATTGAAAATACTAGTTATTAGTTCATGACCACAATTTAATTTTTTTTGTGTAATGTAACCACAGATTCACGGTTTTAAGATTTTCCCCCAAATGTCATAATAATAAGATCTACCTACCTGCCAAATTTCATGATTCTAGGTCAACGGGAAGTACCCTGTAGGTTTCTTGACAGACAGACGGACAGACAGACAGACAACAAAGTGATCCTATAAGGGTTCCGTTTTTCCTTTTGAGGTACGGAACCCTAAAAATGTAGGCTTTTTATCCGCAAGCACGCTGCGCAATCAAAGCTGTAATTAAAGCGAAAATGCTCGCTCTAACATTTTCTTTGTACGCTAACCTTAAAACACAGTTTGCGAGCAAATTCATGTCATTTTGAAACAACGAAGAGCACTGTCTACAAAAATAGGTATACCCGGAAAGATAATAATGCTTACAATTTTGCAGCCTAAGACCAGCCATACATGGACAGCTTGAAGCAGTCAGGATGGACTGCTTCAAGCTGCGACTGCGTATTGAAGTACAGACTTCTACGTACGTACATACACGAACCGCTCAAGCAGTTGCAACTGCTTCGGGCGCTTGGGCGGTCAAGCAGTCGCCAGGCATACACTGACTGCTCGAGCTGTCGACCGCTCTCGCGCAGTTACCTCCGCCCGCGCTCCTCATTCCACGTCGCGCACGCTTCCCGCCCGCATTGAAATTGCTTGGCAGCTTCAAACTGTTGACTCTGCTCGAGCGGTCCGTGTATGTTGATCACTGGCTAACCGCTCGAGCAGTTCGTGTATGGCGGGCCTTAGATCTAGTGATCGGCCGTTAAAGTTACGTCATTGTTCACTACAGTTAGGGAACTTCTAACAAAACTTCGAGGCTTGGCTAGCGTCAAAAGGTTTCTTTGATTTTACAGCCCTAGCCTAATATTTGACAGATCGTCGATTCGGGATCAAACCGATAGTACCCTCACTCTAGTTCACTCTGGTAATACCTACTCATAACTACCTCTCCTTCATCTTAACTATTTAACAATCCCTCAGAGTGTCGACACCATCCTTCCTCTCATTGTGGCCGCTGACAACAGACACGGCTGCCGTGTGTGTTGCAAGTTATAAGCTTCTGTAACTCCAACCACAAATCCAGTAGAATGCTGCGAGCGGGTAAACATGCGCAGAATTTCTCTGAAGTGTATCGTATGAAAATGCCATATATGCTATCCTTGCTATGTCATTTACTCAGTTGACACTTGAGATTACAGTTGAAAAATTTAATTCAAAAGCTTCACAGATATGTCCAGATATGCAACTAGCGTGGCCCCCTCAGTCCCTCTCGCTCAAGCAGAGGTACTTACTTGTGAAATCTTATACCTCCTATTTTACGTTCACTTCGGCTATTGTAGCCTAGTATACTGCAACCCACCATTGCACAATAACTTCAAAAACAAAAAACAACAAAACAAATCAATTATTTCTTTAAAATACTTGAGTCAACATAACCTCACTTCACTTTGTTTGTCAAGATCTGACGTAAAAATACATTTTGACAAACAAAAAAGTGGCCGCGGTGATAAGGACAAAAACAATCATTTTGCTACGTTCTAACAAGACCTTAAATGTATTTAGCTATCTCGTTTTAACAGTAAGAGTCACATTAGGGCTACTTCTAAAGGTATTTGTTCTGAGAAAAGCTTATACCTTGCGCCCGTCTCTTGTCCGTTCTTTCAACACAATTGTTCATTCTGTCATGACAGGCAGATAGTATCTCAGAGTCCGGGGTATCATAAATATATTGTGGTAGTAGATATTAAACATTTGCAGCCCAGATATACAATGCTACGTGGAACTATTTGGAACGTGGAACTACGTGGAACCACAGAAGGTGGAACTTAAATCAGTACCCTTATTATAATGCGAAAGTGTGTTTGTTGGTTGGTTTGTCCTTCACTCACGTAACAACGGTGCAACGGATTGACGTGATTTTTTGCATGGGTATAGATAAAGACCTGGAGAGTGACATAAGCTACTTTTTGTCCCGGAAAATCAATGAGTCCCCACTGGATTTAAAAAACCTAAATAAACGCGAACGAAGTCGCGGGTATCGCGAAAATGGCTGGTGGAACTAGATTGGTTGGTTGATTCAAAATGTTAACAGCCACTGAGATTTTTGGCTCTATCTTTTGTATAGGATTAAGTAACAGAGACAGTGGTTCTGATTCTGAGCACAACCAAATTTTAGAGTATTCGCATCCTCTTCTTATTATTATTAATGTAATATGAAAAGGACAGACAGTGACATTTTTAAAGTTTATTTTTAGATGGTAAAACCCGTGATTTTAGCGCACAGTCGCGAGCCTACTGTTTGTAGCGTGCACTATAATCAATTAGACTTTAAATGTTAAGTTCATGTTCTGTCACTTTTTAGCATTTTCAAAAAGAAAAGGATGCAGATACTTTAAATTTAGTTTAGAGAAGGACAACAGAATCGGCGCCACTTCAGCGGATCGGGTATAAAGATTGGCCAATGCAGTTTAGAACATTTTGTCACTGTTATCGATATTATGATTTTAAGAAGTAATTAATAAATGAAAAAATCCAAATTACTTTTTATTATAACATTTATTTACTTAAACTATACTCCATCAAATACACAAAACTATTTAGATATTACTTTTTGACAAAACCAAAAAGACGTACAAGGCGGGAGCTCTAACCCCCCCGTTCCCACTTGTCGTTTGTCGTTTGTCGCTTGATGTTCCAGCCGATGTGGTATCATCATCATCATCATCATCATGATCAACCCATACCGGTCACAAGAGCACAGGTCTTCTTCTACCACGCTGGCCATGTGCGGATTGGCAGACTTCACACACCTTTGAGAACATTATGGAGAACTCTCAGGCATGCAGGTTTCCTCACGATGTTTTCCTTCACCGTTAAAGCAAGTGATATTTTAGTTACTTAAAAAACGCACATAACTCCGAAAAGTTAGAGGTGCGTGCCCGGGATCGAACCCCCGACCTCCGATTGGAAGGCGGACGTCCTAACCACTAGGCTACCACAGCTTTTCAGATGTTGTATCAAAACTAGTTAATGCTTGTGACTTCGTCCGCGTGGACTACACAAATTCCAAACCCATATTTCACCCCTTTACGGGCCGAATTTTCAAAAATCCTTTCTTAGGCGATGCCTATGTCATAATAGTTATCTTCATGCCAAATTTCAGCTCGATCCGTTCAGTAGTTTGGGCTGTGCGTTGATAGATCAGTCAGTCAGTCAGTCACCTTTTCCTTTTATATATTTAGATGTACTGCCACTGGAATCTAGTGGCAGTAAATTTTGATACAAAATCGGTTTCCGACATGTGTGAGCTTCATATAAAATGTTTTGCAACTCCAGTTGCCATTTAAAACGGATGTTTCGATTTAAATCCGGGCCCGACAAATGACAAGTGAGTACAGGGGTAAGGATAAGATTCGAGGCTGCGATTCGAGGCACATTGCGGCAGCGTCGAAGCACATGAATGAATACATGCAATAATATTTTTAAGAAGTACACTCGACATTTTCCACTATCTAATGCACAATGTTTGAAAATAATATAAAAAAGCGGCCAAGTGCAAGTCGAGCTCGCGCATCGAGGGTTCCGTACTGCAGTCGTATTTTTTGACATTTTGCAAGATAATTCAAAAACTGTGATGCATAAAAATCTGTTTTAGAATACACAGGTAAATTCAGGTGATTCGCGACTATCCGGACTACCAACCGATTTTTTTTCGGCCAAGTGCGAGTCAGACTCGCGCACCGAGGGTTCCATACTCGGGTATTTTTTCCGCCATTTTGTACGATAAATCAAAAACTATTATGCATAAAAATAAATAAAAATCTGTTTTAGAATATACAAAGCCCTTTCATAATATGAGACCCCACTTGATATAGTTATCTTACTTCGAAAATTGAAAATACTAATTATTGTTTCATGACCATAATTTAATTTTTTGTGTGATGTTACGACAAATTCACGGTTTTCAGATTTTTCCCCTAATGTCTGCTAGAAGACCTACCTACCTGCTAAATTTTATGATTCTAGGTCAACGGGAAGTACCCTGTAGATTTCTTGACAGACCGACAGACCGACAACAAAGTGATCCTATAAGGGTTCCGTTTTTCCTTTTGAGGTACGGAACCCTAAAAACTGACTGACTGAGATAATATCAATGTGAAACTCAACCCGCTGGATGTAGGAAATTGAGATTTTACATGTAGGTTCTCTCTAGGATGTTGATCCTCTTAATGAAGCGATTTTCAAAAGTTGTACCTACCTATGCGGAACCAGGGCGAGTCACCTAGTCATTTATAAGCATAATACACAAATACTTAATAACTATTTACAACTTTTATACTTTTTTTTTAAATATGACAAGATCAATAATAAAAACAATAATGATGTGAACTCAATAATCACTTATAGCTTTTTTTTACAATAAATGCATGTTTTTTTTTTACAAAAATAAGGTGGATGAATAACTGTATGAATATTTACAATAATTTATGAATAAGAAATAAAATAAAGTGTAGGTACCTATTTGACAAGCACCTAAGGGAACCTACAGTAGAAAACTCTATTGAATGTTGTAATACTTATTGCATAGACTGAACATAACAAAAATTAATATTACCGCTACATAATAAATTGTAGCAAGATTAGCGAAAAAAACTCTTACATCGACTACAAGATTTAATATAACATTTAACACAATATTTTGTACTCGCTATTTTAAAATCTAGTTTTTAATATCTTCTGCGTCTACTTATATTTCACTTTTGTCTTTCACTTTGTAATAACTTATTCGCTATTAATTTTGTCATACATTTTGACGTGTGTAAATCATGACCAAACAGTGAGTAAATTTTTGTAAAGCGCAAGGGCCTTAAAAGGTAATTCAAAAACGGTATATTTAATAGCAGCAACAGTACCTAGGTTAGGTATGTATTATATAAAACATAAAAACTGGGCAAAATAATTTCAATCACAAGTTTGTATTGATTTCGATTTAAATTAAACTTTGGAACTTACAAATACATAACATGGAACAAATATTTTATTATCAATGGTTAACAAATAAACTATTAATAAACTTAAATCTAAAAAAAAAACAACATTAAATTAAAACATAACATGGTAATTTGTGTTCGGATAAAATAAATTCTTAAAATAAGTTCTACGAACGTCCTATTAAACGCTGAAATGCTGATCACTTGGTATATTTTAATAACATACTATATTTATGAACTTAGTAGTTTTTCTTCTTTCATTTGACATCCCACTCGGTACAATAGCAAAAAAAAAAATTTTAGACCTCTACTTTTTTGGATGTAACATCCGTCAGATCGATTTTGTTCGTACAAAATGTAGCCTATATCACCAGGACCACAACAACGAATCAATTGACACCTCATTCATCAAAGCAGCCCAGTAGTTTAGCCGCTACTGTGGAACACACATAGATACATACATACATACATAAACTGCCAAATCATAACCCTTCCTTTTGGCCTTGCCGTAGTAGGGTAAAAATTGAAATGGAGTTCAAATAAAAAATATTTATTTCAGGTAGGACAATTTACTTATGACACACATATCATTCAAGACTAATTACTATCCACCTGTTCAGGAAAGCAGATTCTACAAAAAGAAAACAATAAATTAAAATGTAAATAGCAAATAAAAAATTAATTAAATATACATGAACATAAGTAAAAATCAATAGGTAATAATCAATAGGTAAGAAAATATGTATAATTATATTATATAAGATAATATATACATTTATACATAAATATAAAATATAATACAACCCATTATAATAAATGAAATGCTAAAAAAAAACAAAGCGGCTCATTCTCGTCCAACAGAGCACGGAAATGAAAAAAAAACCCATGTCAGCTATCAACAGTCTCCGACCATCATGTCGGAGGAAAAAATAGAGGACATACAATATATAAAATGAAAAAGAAAAGAAAACAATAAAAATTTAATAAAACCATACATAAAGTGAAAATATTACTTCGAAAACATAAAGTAGTTCATTGGTTAGGCCAACAATTTTAATTTAACTAAAGACAATAGCTGTTGTAAGAATATACTAACAAAGTTTTTTTCGTGATGAAGTTGAAGTTTTGTTAGTTTGCTAGTTGGTAATGAGTATTACAAACTTTGTTCATTAATTTTACTACGAAGCTTATAAATAAACAACTTATCTTTTTGTCCTATTAAACACTTATTTAAAATCTAACAAATTAATAATTGACTAGGAACGCTAAAAATCTTTAGCCGGGCTCATGGCTTAAAGTTTTAAAGCGTTTTGTTAACATCTTTAATAATGTGACATTCAACAGATACTAATTACTAACTACTTATTTACTAAGAATTCAATATTTCAAAATCATTTGTATTTACAATTGCACCGTTTTTAATGGAAGCGCGGTAACAATTTTGCATTTCAATGTAACATTTTATTATGATTCTTTGGCAAAATCGATATAATTTCATTGATTCGCTAAAAATCCACATTATTCTTAGTACTGAATGATAAAAATCTTTATTGTCACAGTGCTCTACATTTTAAAATTTATTCCTACATACGTTTATTACACCGATATTGCTGACTAAATTTTGATATGCTAAAATTAATAAATATACAGGATATTAATAATTGTCAGATAATTTGGTTATTTTACAACTTAACAGTTCTATAATATAGAGAACTTATTAAGTTGTATAATATAATAAGTTTATTTTACTATACATGATATTATTAAGGTCAACTAGACATATAAAGAGACATTTAAATTTGAAAAATATTTACACAATGTAACATTTATTGTCAGTTCCGAATATTACATTTACTTACTATAAAATAAATATTATACCTATATTATGCTACAAGTCTCTATCTAACAGACTCAACTAAACCAAATTATTTACATTTTCTATTTTTTTTAAAAGGCCACCTTTTAAAAAGCTGGAAATTTTATTACTAGAACTTTATATCCATTATAACACCAAATGATGCCTGTGACTTCGTCCGCGTAGATTTAGGTTTTAAAAAAAAATATTTTCCGGGACAAAAAGTAGTCTACGTTCATCTCCGGGATGCAAGCTATTTCTGTATAAAATAGATCGTGCCCACAATTCGTCCAAAAAGATTTAAGTTTTTTTACATCCTGTGAGAATTCTTTGATTTACGGGATAAAAAGTAACCTACGTCCATCCCTTTGATGCAAGATAATAATTGTAAGTTTACCAAATTCCATAAAAATATATTATACGCATGAACCGTGAAGGTAACATACAATTTGACAGACAGAGACTTTATAATATGAGTTTGCATTAACATTTATTAAATCCATGTACCTTTCTAATTTCTATAAGTACATTGAAAGCATAGTTTATACTAGATATACATTAGTATTGTCTTATCATAAACAGCAATCTAATCGATATAATTTGTGTATAAACCCTGCCCGTAATTATGTTCATCGTAATGCGACAGAGTTGTATACTGTGATAATACTGTATAATTTGCTCCAAAATTACGCTTACTTATACCCTACATGGACTAGGTAATATGAAAATCCCCCCGGAGAAGTCTTGTGAAAGTTTTTTTGAATTGTTGATTCGCCAAGGCGTAGCAGAAAGGATTTATAGGGCTGTTGGCGTAGCATAAAAAATACGAAAACATATACAAGTGTTGATTAATACAAGGTGGATCTGTACAAAATCCTTCGACTAGAGCTAAGATATGATAAGGTGTCCAACATACAACGAATGCACCCAATATAAAAGAAATTGTCCTAAAAGCCTTCCGCGCTCTATTTTCTGATTTAGATTTTTGTCTACCAATGCTTGGAAACAATCTGTCCCGCTTAGAGCGTTTCACCTTTAACTTTTTTCCAATATTTTTCACTAACTCTTTTCTTGAATTGCTGCGGCCAGTTCCACTTATTGCAGGACTAGATACATCACTGTTTTCAATCGCTGGTGCTTCATTAAGCCTTAATATTCCAGTTTTATTATCATGTAGTTTTGCAGACTGGAGTTCATTGCTATTAGAAGACGAAGATACAAGGGTGATAACGGGTTTTGGACGCTCTCCAGTGGTCAAACTTACCTCTGTGTTTACTTTAATAGGTGGCGGAGGAGATAAATTTATTTTGGGTTGTGTTACTTGAGCTTCAGCTGTTGCTCGTATGAGAGCAGCCTGTAATAATGAAGTATTTGTTATAATACCCGAATTTAGTGTAGGAGGTGATGAGGGTTCAGTAGCTGTAGGAAAGGTGATTGAAGATGGGGGGCTTTCATTGGTGGGTGAAGGAATAATGACAGAACTTTCGTCCATATATCTCAGATCAGCGCCGTCCATACCGATGAGCACATCGGAAATACTGCCGTCGTTTTTAATTAACCTTAATATTTTAGTTCTAGATGATTCTGAATGAGATGGTGGACTCTCGGAAGCAGGTGGACTGCCCCTGAACTCTGATGGTGGTGGGATGATTCTTTGAGCGATTGTGGTTGATACTTCTCTTTCAGATGGCGTGGCTATCCCCGAAGATGAAGGTGACATAAAGCTAGCACAAGATAGAGGTACACTTACTGCAGGTGTGTGTCCGTTACTGTGCGAACTAACAGGATTTTCACTCTCAATTAAGCTCTTCTCGGATATTTGTGATAAGGATGATTTTGGCTTGTCTGTTTCGGTCTTTAATAAAGAGGGCTGTTTGTTATCGGGCTTCATTAGCATACTACCATTTAGTTGCATGTTATTAAGTAATTGTATGGCACCGGTTTGCATTACTAAATTTGCTACCGATGGCCGTTTCTTGATATTGGATTGTGTGGTACTTTCGTCGTCTGAATCAAAAGCTGGACTACTAGATCGTTCGGCTTCTACTTGATCCTCCTTTTTGTCACCATCTGATTCAATAGTAGTAGATGTACCCGTCGCAGTAGCGCTACTTTTGTGAGCTGATGACTTTTGACTTGAATTAGAGTCGATCGATACACCTAAGTGAAGAAGTGGTGCGGCTAGAGATGCTTTCGATGTGGAATCTTTACGATTTGATTCTGAAACTTTGACTTGATCTTCACTTGAAATTGTAGCTTTGGACAATGCCGCCATTCCAGCAGCTCTTCCCGCCATGCCAGTCATAACTCCTGCACTTAAAGCGACCATTGATTGCATCTTCCTCTGTTTAGCTTCACTTTTTTTCTGCATATCGTAGGCTGTCTTAAAAATGCCAGCATATAAAATAATTAAGACACATAGTGTAGTCCAATAGTAACCTATTATAAGAGCTGTATTAAAAATGGGATCTTTTAGAAATTGAACGGCGCATTCTCCTTCTTGCAAGTCTCTATATCCAACAAAGTGTTCCCAACCGAATATTGTCGTAAAAAACAACAGAGCAGGTATTATCCACGTCACTGTGACCATCCAAATTACTTTATTCTTTGTCCTCCAAGCTCGGTACCTCGCAGCAATTTTGACACTACAGAACCTATCTACGGTTATAAGTAAAACTGTGTATTGGGATACTAAGCAAACTGTATAGTCAACAGACAGCCAAAGGTCACATAGCAAGGGTCCTAAATGCCAGTACCCTTTTAAGACGTAATCTGTGTAAAAGGGCATAGACAGAGTACCTGAAACCAACGAACACATACATTATTTAAGTAAACGACCTCAACTGGTGTAATGAGACCTAAATATTCAATCACAATAGGTAATTGAGGTGAATTGCAAATCTACTTCGGAATACGCTGCCTTGAAAGACTCCCAACTAGATGATAGATAAATGGGTGTCGCTGGATGCAAGCGGCACAAGACTTTGGGGAGATTTATGGATAAGTCTACGTAGTAGACGTGTACCGCTTGAGACGAGTATATTTACCAATTAGAAGGTCAGTGGCAGCGAGGGAAGCGATGAAGTAGTTGCTGGGCTGGCGGATGGTTCTGTCGACGAGGAAGGCGAGCAGCACCAGCACGTTGCCGCTGACGGTCAGCAGGATCACCAGCACGAGGCAGGTCGCGAAGATGATCGCGAGCCACAGCGGAAACGGTGGTAGCACTGGTTGCTGCCGGAAATATACTTATTTAGTAACAAAACAATTATGATGTGATAGCCTAGTAGCATATTATAATGTTTTTTGAGTTATGTGCATTTTAAGACATTAAATATCACTATCTTTTGTTTTAGAACAAACTCTTCGAACAGTGCGTGTCGCCAGTGATGACATTTGGATCCGAGACATGGTCGCTAACTATGGGCCTCATAAGAAAGCTCAGAGTCACTCAGCGGGCGATGGAGAGAGCTATGCTTGGAGTTTCTTTACGTGATTAAATCAGAAACGAGGAGATCCGTAGGAAAACTAGAGTAACCGACATAGCTCAACGGGTTGCGAAGCTGAAGTGGCAATGGGCAGGGCACATAGTTCGTAAAACCGATAGACGTTGGTGTCCCAAGGTGCTGGAATGGCGACCTCGCACCGGAAGACGCAGCGTTGGAAGACCCCCCACTAGGTGGACGGACGACATCAGACGAGTCGCAGGGAGCCGCTGGATCCAGGCGGCGCAAGACCGTGGCGTGTGGAAGTCCCTACAAGAGACCTATGTCCAGCAGTGAACGTCTATTGGTTGGTGATGATGATGATGATGAAGATGATGATGAACTTTTGTTTTGAAAACCGTTAAGGGTATCTGCCTATTAATCATAAATAACTATTTGGTTTAATTTTAAAACTTATGACAAAGAATTAAAAAAAATACAAGGCGACCTTATCACTACCAATGATCTCTTCCAGGTAACCCATACTTCAGAACTCATAGGACAATGGACATAATACAAAGATTAAAAAAACATCAAAATATTTTGTATCCAATTAAACTTTTGCAAGTACTTTTGGATTGTCAAATGCATCTACCTCTGGTTAGGAATGCCTTTCCTACCGAGAAGAACCAGTAAGAAACTCGGCGGTTGCTCTTTTCAAAGATTTGATATACAATTTTATGCCATGTGTTTACGCCTTGCCATGCCATGCTTAATTCGGTCACTTTAGTTTGTTTCTATTTGAAAAGAATAATATTATTATTATGCAGTTTGACTATTAACTGAAACTTATTTGGGGGAAAAGTTACGAGACTACAAAATAACCCTTTTTTTGAAAGAATGATGAATAATATTACCCTTTCCCCGCCAACTAAGCGTTAAGGTTGTGCTAGGAGTGGGTACGTGGGTAGTGCAACGGGTGGGGTTTGAACCTTTCGGAATTCAGTCCGCACCTTTAACCGTTGGGCTTTTGAGGCTCTAATTAATAATGACATAATAAAAACCACTTAAAATAATATCATGTTCCTTCTAAACATTTATATTCTGTTAAAGTCGCTGTTTAGAACTAAGCTAAAATATTGCTGTCTGACAACCTACACCCTGCACCATTTCGCAAATAATTATTGTTCTTTATAGCTTTTACTATGAATAGGCTACTGCCTTTACAATCCACGATTGTTATTTTGTCAGTATCGATACTGAACAAAACAATAGAGGATTTCATAGAAAACAAAATTCGACAACCCTAGAAATTCAGTGCTTATAAAGTTCGAACAAAGCGAATGAGCCAATATTTTATTGTATTCGGGTTTTCATTGAAATTGTATTGTGTGCACTATTGTTATGAAATCCACCAACAATTGGATATTTAGGGTTGCCTACAGTTTTAAAACAATATTATTTACGTCAATCATTTTTTCGGTTTCTTTCGTCTGTTATCATTGGGTCATATTGGTAAATGGAAAATGGTAGCTTCTTGCATTGTCCACGCATTGTCTCATTGAGTTGAAACGACACGTGACACGTGTGGTTTGGATGACCAAGAACAGCGACAATTGCATGTGAAATGGTTTATCTCTACTTTGTAACAATGTGATAATCAAAACTTTCTTACTTATAAAGCAGAGCTTTAAATTTTCATTTCATTCCATTCCATTCCATTTCATTTCATTTCATTTCATTTCCTTTCATTCCATTCCATTTCATTCCATTCCATTCCGTTCCATTCCATTTCATTTCTCGTAGTAGTTTCTCGTCAGTAAAATAATAATGATAACATAGACGCTGAGGCACAGACAAGGTTAGGCTTACCTATAAATGTACTTGAACTTTAAATGTTAAAAGTAGGTATACATAATATTATTTGTACCCTTAAATGGTTGGTGCCTGAAACCCTACTTCCAACCGCATGGCGGTTCTTAAAAATAACAAACGCAAATATCTTGGACCTTTCGGAACAATAACATGGAAATAAGAAGATTATAGGATTGTTTGTGTGTGGAGCTGGATCGTAGGCAAAAATATAAGTCCCGCAAATTGCTATTGCTCTGGAACTATGCCTCATTAAATTACGTCATTTTGACGTCAGCCGAAATAATAAATACCATCGTGTATATTATTATGCGGCGGATTGTGGTCTAAACCCTTCTTATTTTTAGAGGAGACCTGTTCTCAGTAGTGTCGCAGCGACGGATTGATCGTGATGAAGACGATCAATATCATTTTCCAAAATTGATCCTGGAAATTTTTGGAAAGTTTGTCCCACAGTCAGCAACAGCAACCAAAGGATTTTTCAAACTATAACCGTTCGGACATTTGCTAGTGTCGTGTAGTTGGCGGATGACCTAGTTCCACAATACGCTCTCTCGAGTGACCTACATTGCAGCACGCCTGTTGCTGTGCGTCAGCGAGACGTCATCGCTTCAATACCAGCGTGGCAGAGGTCCGGCCACCGACCATCGATCTCGCTGGCAATTGGAGATGTACAGTACACTAGTTGAGTTAAAAACTAGAAACAAGTTGGCGAGCAACGAAAAGTGAGGTATAGTTATAAGTACGCGACAGGTCAAGATCGCAATCGGGGAGGGAACGCCCCGCACACCCGCTAGCGCAGGGGCAGTGCGGTGCGGGCGAGCGTGGGTTACGTGCGGGTGTGCGGGGCATCCCCCCGCCTCATATCTACTTCGATTCAAACTTAACGAGGTGGGGCTTCATCTCTGGGCATGATACGGAGTGCATCTGCGATCATCCGAGACAGACTATTGCGCACATGACTGGGAGCCCTGCGTGCCTGACAACCTGCACGAACAAGGAGCTACACGAGGCTACCGACCGATCGAGCTATCGTGGTTGCGGCTTTCTGGGCTGCCCGTATTTGAGGCGACCGTCGACTCGAGAAGAAGAAGAATACCTCGATTGACATCTCAACAAGTCGCATAGTTGGGATAGTTTTGTCGCCGGGCCATGAGCGAGTGTGTGAGTTCAGCGGTCATCAGTCGTCGTAGGTCACACAAAAGGCACGCAAAACCAAAGCCGTGTCGTCAAGCGAATAAGCGTTCCGGTACGATGCCGTGTAGAAACCGATCAGGCGTAAGTAATAGTGCTGTGGCGGTTGCCACACTAGAAACTAGATGGCGCTGTTCAATCGATGACGTAGTCCCGAACAAATTTACCGCCGACAGTACTCGCACTAACAGAGTGTTCGGCAATCTGGACTATATATAGAAGTTTCAAGATACAACCGTCGGCCCAGCTGGCGCTACCGAGCTCAACCAACCGCTCGGTGGGAGATCTCCCCTTTGGTACGGTCGAGCCTGCACACCGCTCCCGTACAGTGCCATAAACTGCCACACCCTTTCCAAGTTAGCTCGCTGCCATCTTAGACTGCATCATCACTTACCACCAGATGAGATCGCAGTCAAGGGTTAACTTATAATGGAATTATCAAAATAAATCGGTCAAGTGTGAATTGAACTCGCACAAAGGGTTATAAGAAATAACACTTTTTTTAATTTTCATGGTGGCCATTTTGAAATATTTATTATTTGTTGGCATAACAGCAATAGAAATACACATTCTGTCAAAATTTCTACTCTCTACATCTCTATTCTCTACTATTATTATTATTAAGCCATTATTTTCCTTATCAAATGAATTAATAGTATTTAGAGTTTCTAAATCTATTCTAATGTCTATTCTATTATAATAATTGTTAGTATGTTAATCAGTGATGTGTGTTCGGTGTGTGTCTCTCTACCTATTACGGTTCCCGAAATGCATCCCGCTGACAGACACACTAGCAGACGGGCGGATGGACAGCGGAGTCTTAGTAATAGGGTTCCGTTGGCACCCTTCGGGTACGGAAACCGGGTCGTGACCCTTAAATTAATAATTTATGGTGTAATTAATCAAACACCACACATCAACCTTCGACGTGCGTATAAACAAGCTTTTTATGTTGACGCTACAGCCTGTATCAATAAATCATAAGCCCAAATTGGGACGTCCAAAATTTTGTAACGCACTATTAATCCTTCCACAAAATCTTGTTAAAACGTTGTCAGATATTAATGTAAGTCTCAAAAGTGCCTAAAAGTTATTTTTTCACGTTTTTTGTTGATACTTAATTTTATTGTTTAAAAAAACAGGAATTTCACAGTAGGTAGGCACCTATTTTCTTAGCTAATCGCGTACTAAGTTCGTGAAATCAATTTCATTGTTGTAACAAATGACAAACACGTTGTAAAACATGTTACTAAATTAGATAATTTTTTCTGATCTGAGCAAGAGCTGCAAGCATAGATAATTATTCCGGACTTATATAAGTTTTTATACTATTTTTTAGCTGAAAACTAAACTGTGATAGTCTAGTGGTAAGGACGTCCGCCTTCTAGTCGTAGGTCGGGGGTTCGATCCCGGGCACGCACCTCTAACTTTTCGGAGCTATGTGCGTTTTAAGTAATTAAATATCACTTGCTTTAACGGTAAAAGAAAACATCGTGAGGAAACTTGCACGCCTGAGAGTTCTCCATAATGTTCTCAAAGGTGTGTGAAGTCTACCAATCCGCAGATGGCCAGCGTGGTAGACTATGGCCAAAACCAATCTCACTCTGAGAGGAGAACCTTGCTCTGGAGTGAGCCGGCGATGGATTGATCATGATGATGATGAGCTGAAAACAATTTGAAAAATTAATGTATCCAGATTTTTGTGATTTTAAAATAGAAATGTTGCGCTTACTGTTTTTCGTCAAGGTTTTTCGTACTAAAAAGTTTGTCATTCATGTTTCACAGTAGGTGACATTTTCAGTGCAAAGAAAGTTGAAAATTTAAATACTCGTATCTACTGTTTTTAGCTTTTGACCAGTTTTTTGTAAGTATTAAATGTAATATTTAGAGTAAAATGTTATATGTTATAATGCGAATATAACATTATCATTTACAGTGGGTGGACTCGTAATGTGGCGCCTCCAAATGGCTTTATTAAAGCAAAGAGAATAGGGTAAACCCACACTACAATTATGTCAATTTTGGTTAAACTATCATCGGTAACAATATCACAATATAACAACAATACTATTACATAGTACCTAAGTTAGTTACACGACTTTCATAGCCTAGGCCTACTATGTCCTTCCCCGGGATATAAGCTAACTCTATACCAAATTTCATCAAAATCTGTTGAACGGTTGGGCCGTGAAATGCTAGCAGACAGACAGACAGACAGACATATAAATATTAAGTATGGAGATTTATGATCGCCAATCATTCAAGATTTCCATTTCAAATTTAGGAATTTAAAAACATGTTGTTCAAAACATAGTCTCCATAAATGTTTCAAGTTTAAAGGAACTTGTTTAAAGCTATTTGAATGAAAATTATTTGGAATTTGAATTTGAATTATACGAGACTAACTTCAGTAAAGTATACCTACCTCAGCTACCGGAGAACACCAGAGAATATAAAAGTTTGTTACCGCAGACTTTATTTACCACAGAATCTTAAGTTTTGAAATCCGATTAAGTACGAAGACAACAAAGACTTTGAAAAGAGAAGGGCAAAGCACACAAGATATTTTTACAAATCAAGGTAAGCAATGATTAGTATTCAATGAGTCATCATTATCATCATCATCATCAGCCTGTGGACTTCCACTGTTGGACATAGGCCTTCCCTAAAGAGCGCCACCACACCCGGTCCTCAGCATTCCTCATCTAGCCACTTTCCGCCAGCCTCTTTATATCGTCGGTCCATCGTGCTGGAGGGCATCCCGCACTACGCTTGCTTAAACGCGGTCTCCACTCAAGGACTTTCCGGCTCCAACGGCCATCGCTTCTACGACAGGCATGACCTTCCCACTGCCACTTCAGCTTGATAATAGTTTGGGCTATGTCAGAGACCGTAGTTCTCCTGCGGATCTCTTCATTTCGGATCTTATCCCTCAGGGAAACTCCTAACATAGCTCTCTCCATAGCTCGCAGAGCGACTTTGAATTTGTGAACAAGGCCGTTGTCAGTGTCAACATTTCAGTACCATAGGTGAGGATCGGTTCGATGAGTGTCTCTGATAAAATGGGAGGTGGGAGGTGAACATTGAAACTCTCCGATCGTGTAATAGATAGCTTTGTACTTTCAATTTGGGGCTGATAAAAACATACAATGACCTAATGATAGAAATGGTAGGTGTACCTACACTGGAATTTCCTAATCTATATATATAAAAGGAAAAGGTGACTGACTGACTGACTGACTGATCTATCAACGCACAGCTCAAACTACTGGACGGATCAGGCTGAAATTCGGCATGCAGATAGCTATTATAACGTAGGCTTCCGCTAAGAAAGGATTTTTCAAAATTCAACCCCTAAAGGGGTAAAATAGAGGTTTGAAGTTTGTATGAAACTCTGTCAGTTTTGAAGTTAGAAGTACGAAATTTTGCAATTTACACTAATCTATATATATAATAGGAAAAGGTGACTGACTGACTGACTGATCTATCCAGTTGATATCGTTCAGTCCGTATCAGTAGGCGTCCGCTAAGAAAGGATTTTTCAAAATTCAACCCCTAAAGGGGTAAAATAGAGGTTTGAAGTTTGTATGAAACTCTGTCAGTTTTGAAGTGTCGTTAAAGAAGTTTTGTAGTTAATATTTTTGCAATTAGCAGTATGACATATTTTATTAAGCTTATGTTAAAATCTCATAGTTAAAAATCAAACCTAAGGGTGTAAAATAGGGGTTTAAAATTTTTGTAGTCCACGCGGACGAAGTCGCGGGCATAAGCTAGTATTAGCATAATATAGCAGGAAAGTCGTGGTAAGATATATATATATTTTGTATAATATTATATATTTTGTTTTCATTAGTAAGTTTCTATCTTTTTAAACATGAATGATAGCTTTGACTTTAAAAAAGTTTGTTTTCATTTAACTTAATTTATTGCACCTACCTAAGCGTCAAAAATTAAGGTCCAAAAGTCCATCAAGAACATAGTGCGTTATAGTACAAAGACTTTATTTTTCTACGCAAGTACGCTAGAGCCGGTAGGAAGGAAGGAGAAAATTAGGGTATATAATATTTTTCATATTCAGATTCAGATTCAGATTTATTTATTTGCTTTCATGTACATTTACATTTATTGATGGTGGGTGCTTAAAGCTAAAAGCTAAATACATGAGACCCTGTCAGGGTACTGCAAATACAATTTTAGGTACAATAAAATGGTAAATATTAAAGATACAATACGAATAGGATTAAATTATTAAAATTATTAATCTTACAAGGTCTTATAGTTTAATGTCAATATCAGATGTCATTTACAGGTGCGTCACGCTATTGAGGTTTATGCAGTTAGAAATTCTTGTATATCATAAAAGCATTTTTGTAGTAGCCATTGTTTTAATTTTCTCTTAAAGGTGACTTCTTTTGTTTCTTCTTTAATGTCGTTAGGAAGTTTGTTATAAATAATGATTGATCTGTAATACGGGCTGCTACGGCGTATTATTTGTAAGCTGTAATGTGGAAGAGCCAGGTTGTGCTTGTTTCGCGAGTTTCGATGGTATGTACTGTCTAATGTTTTGTATAAGTGTGAGTGTTTCCTAACAAACAGAACTGTTTCCATTATGTATATAGATGGTAATGTCAGGATCTTTTTTTTATTTCATGTAATTTTTTTTTATTTCTTTATTTATTTCATGTAAGCTACTTTATGCTCCGATGTGGCATTATTTTGCATTACTAAAATTCTTGACGCTAAAAGTATCTACCTATCGACTATTTGTTGGCTAGTATTTGTCGTTAGAATGTGGGTAAACCCTAATAGAATACGTATGAGGCATATTATATTTTTGTTTATGGAACGCACACGTAATAAAATCCCTCTTTACATACTTTTTTATCAAACTCTCACATGGCTTGTGCCTGAATATTTATAACATAGCATTTGTGTAGAGATACCTGAAAAAATATATGAATAGAATTAGGTGCTTATTTGAATATTTTACCGTATTTTATAAAAAATAAGTCTGTTTATTTCAAAGTCTCAATAGTTCAACGATTAAAAGTGCGGACTGAAATTCGAAAGGTCGTCGGTTTAAACCCCACTCAATGCACTATTGTCATACCTACTCCTAGCACAAACTAAAATATAAAGTAAAATAGACCTTAATCACTTTGTTTTAATACTTTCATTTGCCCATACATTTACAGCCAGCAACGCTCCAAAGTTCAAACCTTGCGAAATTAAAATCGGTGGTGCTGAAATTTTGATTCCAATTCCTTTAGGTCAATTTTACTCTGACTTCATTGTATTTACTTTCGACACTTGAATTGTGACAATGTTGGTGAGATCTAAAATCTCTTCAGAGCGAAAAGTCGATAAAGCCCTGCCCAGTGCAACCATACAAAATCCATTTTTAATGGATATTGGATTCCCTTCGCACCCTTTGCAGTTTTATTTTTTGTCGATGCGAAGTTAGCCCTTGCCTGCAATCTCAAATAAAGCGATTATGGAGTCTAAAATGGTAGTGAGCTGACTTGGAAGGGGTGTGGCAGTTTCTAATTAAACACATAGGTACCTACCTACAGTGCGCAGCAGAAAATAATGTACCTCGACCTTTAGAAGGAAATAGCAGATTTTTAGAGTATTGTCTCTGTCGTTTAGACCGACAAAACGTCATATAGGTATGAGTGACAGAGACAATGCTCTACATTTTTTTTAATAGAGAAAGCGAGCAAACGAGCAGGCGGGTCATCTGATGTTAGGTGAGAGTGAAATTCCTTACGGTGGCGCGCGGTGCGGTTGTAGAAAAAGGAAGGTGGAATGAGGTCAAAGAGCTCTTCGGAGCACTCCCCATTATAAAGGCATCTACAAAGCCGAAATGTCATTCTAAGGGCCGATGTACATTACTTTTTGCCGCGTACCTACTGTACTCCTAATTGGTTTCTACTCGGCATCCTACCGGAACGCGAAATCAATTATTTTGTCTGCAAATCTTTTTCGTATGTGTGTTAACTAGCACATAGCTGCAGCCGAAACCTTTCACTAGATCAGATCAGAGAAAAATAAATAGGGTCTTGGACTGCATTAATAAGATGAAGTGATTTTTTGTGCCTATAGCGCTAGTTTATGTGGCTAGAATTCATTACTAAAGAGAATAATTTTAAAAATCATTTTTTAAATTTATTTTTAACGCGAACGTCACGCTGTACGGAATGTATGACAGGATTGTATTATGAGGTATTATTTTTCAAAATTTCAAGAGCAAAAGTTTTAAAGTTTATAAGTAAGGTTACACTAAGGCTAAGATCTATAGAGCGCACTTTGGCTTTGCTCAGACTTAAGATTGAGTTAAAACGAGACAGATTTATGTGAGAGATATAGCTCTGTCTCGTTTTAACTCTGTCTTAAGTCTAAGCAAAATCAGAGTGCGCTCTATAGATCTCACCCTAAATGTGTGCGTTTGACAGCGCTTGCTCGCGACTGATTGGTCCGACATGCACGCACACTTACGCAATGCCCGTATAAACGACGTAACCACAAGTAAAGTTCACTCGCCTTCGTGAACTGCAAGAACTGTATCTTACCAATCCAGGAGCTTCATCCAGAGAGGCGTTCAGTAAGTATATGTCTGTGTAGTTGGTTCCGTTGGCGATGAGACAGTCGGCGTAGTTCCAACTGAAGCATGCACGCTGCTTCAGCTTCTGAAGTTTCCTGGACAAACATATTACATTTTTAGCGTTCCGTACCTCAAAAGGAAAAAAGGAACCCTTATATTATCACTTCGTAGTCCTAGAAAACCTATAGCGTACTTCCCGTTGACCTAGAATCATGAAATTTGGCAGGTAGATTCAGGCATTTCATGATTCTAGGTCAACGGGAAGTACCCTATAGGTTTTCTTGACAGACACGACAGACGGACAGACAAACAAAAAAGTTATTCTATAAGTCTTTTTTAAATTTATAGACTAGCGCTTGGCTGCAATTAGACCTGTATGACCTGTAGACCCGGAAAGTAATGCTGCAGCCTAAGATGGAGTGCGTAGAAAATGCCTAGTTCAATCTTGACTTGAAGGTACCCATAATATTTAAATTTAAGGAGAAAACTGATGCTGGAAGGGCACATTTTCTTATTTTTAATAAAGAATATTAGTCATATTAATTGACTAATATTCCCCTTTACCCTCCAACTAAGCGAAAAGCTTGTGTTAGGAGTCAGTACGACAATAGTGCAACGGTTGGGATTTGAACCGGCGACTTTTCGGAATTCAGTCCGCTCCTTAACCGTTGAGCATTTGAGGCTCATTTTAGGTCATTGACTGATATATTATTTCGTAAGGACAGGGCCATTTAACAAGCAAAACTCTTTGGTCCTAAAATGTTTATTGAGCACCAATGCAACCTCAGTGACGTCTGGAATTCAAACGGGTCGTTCATCAGTATCTAAGAGATACAGATTTATTTGATTCCAAAACCATGAAAAATTTTGTTCGCTCGACCACATCTTGTCATTTATATCGATGTTTGAGGTACGGAACACTTAACATTACGATGAACAACACCTTTGTGGAATTTGTTACTGGTGTTACTCGCCGGGTTACGACACGCGTAAATCAGTGTTCGGGCGTTCAGTTTTACAGCGAGAGGGAAATTAGTTCATCAAAAATGAATCAATCTTCTGTCGAGTGTTGCTGGCTGTGATACATCACGCTATGTTTTTAACAACGTGAAAATGGATAAACCTAAAAACTAAAGTTAGCTTTAAGTTTCTCGTGTGAAACTACCACCTTTATTACTGACTAGCTTATGCTCGCGACTTCGTTCGCGTGGACTACACAAATTTCAAACCCCTATTTCACCCCCTTAGGGGTTGAATTTTCAAAAATCCTTTCTTAGCGGATGCCTACGTCATAATAGCTATTTGCATGCAAAATTTCAGCCCGATCCGTCCAGTAGTTTGAGCTGTGCGTTGATAGATCAGTCAGTCAGTCAGTCAGTCAGTTAGTCACCTTTTCCTTTTGTATATTTAGATAAATAAAATAGTCGGTGTAAGTTCAATAGGGTCTTGGACTGTAGTAATAAAATGAAATGATTTTTTGTATAGCGGTGGTTTATGGGGCTAGAATTTATTATTAAAAAGAATAGTTTACAAAAAAAATATTTTTACCATGAACGTCACGCACTGTATGCAAGGTGAATACTGACGTCACAATCCGTAACAACAATTTTTTTTTGAAAATATTTTTATATAAAAAATATTTGAAAATATTTGTCTAAATGTGACGTCATTAATCGCTTTCCGTACAGCGTGACTATAATAAATAATTATTTTAAAATGGATAAAAATCATGTTTTTTAAAATTATTTCTAGCCCCATAAACTAATTCTATTCAAAAAATCGCGTCATTTTATTACTAAAGTCCAAGACCCTATTTGCAAATAAACAAACGTCATAGACTAAACAAGCAGCAAGCTGCTTGTTTTAAAAAACAAAGTGAGTGACTAGTTGCATTAAAACTTTTTCGATTTACGGTTTAGCATAGTTCCCTAATGACTTATTATGCAATGTATCGCTGCTCCATGCAGCCGGAATATTATCACATATTGAAACAATGGGCCTTTTCTCATTCCTACAAAACTGTGTAATAATGATGCAAATGAGTAATTAATTATGAAAAGTGTACGTTGGTTATATTTATGAAGATAATAATATTATTGTGCAAATGTTTGACGTACCTACTTAGTTTAAAAAATTGCTTTAGCGATATGAAAACAGAAAAGTACGGCAGATTGAACAATTTAAAAGCCAAGCTCGATACAGTCGATCCAGGAGTTTGAAAGGAAGAAAACCGGTGTCGTTGCACATTCAGATATCTAAATAATAGACTATAGGGAACTTCTAACAAAACGTCGAGGCTACGACGTCACTGGCAGGTGTGACGCAGGTAGCCCTAATGTATTCAATTTTTGTATGATTTTGACGTCAAAATAGCCTAACATTGGTCATATCGTCGATTCAGGATCAAACCGAGAGTTCCCTCACACTAGTTCACTCTGATAATAC
Organism: Maniola hyperantus; assembly: GCF_902806685.2. NCBI lineage: Eukaryota > Metazoa > Arthropoda > Insecta > Lepidoptera > Nymphalidae > Maniola > Maniola hyperantus. The sequence continues at coordinate 2,302,458 of NC_048547.1, forward strand.
TCGATTGCGGTAAAATGACAACTACAGTGTGACAGCAATCGCATCTGATTGGTTGACGCTTGCTCACTATTCGCTACAAGCATTGTTGCAACAAGTATTAAACATAAATTAAGCCAGTCACAACCATTGCGATTGTAATAATGATTGATTTAGGTTTTCCGGAATCGACCCCCAGATTAAAAGTAAAGTAAAGTAAAATATTCTTTACTAGCTGATGCCCGCGATTTCGTACGCGTGGATTTAGGTTTTAAAAAATGCTGTGGGAACTCATAAATTTTCCGGGATTAAAAGTAGCCTATGTCCTTCCCCGGGTTGCAAGCTACCTCTGTTCCAAATTTCGTCAAAATCGGTTGAACGGTTGAGCCGTGAAAAGCTAGCAGACAGACAGACATACTTTCGCATTTATAATATTAGTATGGAAGTATGGATTGTACACCAAAACCAAAACAATAGAAAAATAACAAGGATGTTTGCAACTACAATTAGTAATTGACTGATTTATTTTAACGCACATAGTAAACTAGACTAAAACCGGTGGTGAAATTACAATTTGAGTTACTCAAATGGTAATTTTACCAGCGGTTTTAGTTCGACTTTGAAACGTCCAATAATTGACTTTCGTTCATTCATTCATTCAAGATCTATTGTACTATTTTGTTCGTCTTACCCCTCTTACCATTGTGTTATAAAACTGGTTCCGATGGCATAAATCGGCGTGGTGCGGTTTAAATCTAGGCTGGCTTCCGTGGCATTCATTGTAACTTCTTGCTAGATGTTCCTGCTAGATGCTCTGGTTTCTGTTGTTATGCTCTGCTTGTATTTGGCCCCTAGCACTGCATCTAAACAAATTTATCTAAATATATAAAAGGAAAAAGTGACTGACTGACTTGACTGACTGATCTATCAACGCACAGCTCAAACTACTGGACGGATAGGGCGGAAATTTTGCATGCAGAGTTATTTTAACGTAGGAATCCGCTAAGAAAGGATTTTTGAAAATTCAATCCCTGAGGGGGTGACATAGGGGTTTGAGTGTAGTCCACGTGGACGAAGTCGCGAGCGTAAGCTAGTTCCAAAGATATTAAAAGAAAAATCAGACTCACTGACAGACTCATCGACGCCCAGCCCAAACTGTTGGACCTAGAGAGCTGAAATTCAGAGAGGTTTCTTTTTTAATGTAGACTAGCTGATTTCCGCGACTTCGTCCGCGTCGACTACGCAAATTTCAAACCCTTATTTTACTCCCTTAGGAATTGAATTTTCAAAAATCCCTTCTTGATGCCTACGTTATAATAGCCATTTGCATGCCAAATTTCAGCTCAATCCGTGCAGTAGTTTCAGCTGTGCGTTAATAGATCAGTCAGTCACCTTTTCCTTTTATATATTAACTTTAATTTACTTTTACTGCTGTCATTTCGCTATCATCTATATTGAATTGTTAACTCATTATAATTAATTTTAAAATCTATTTTGATAATAAGTAAAATTAGTTGAAAAATATTATTAACAGGTATAATATTAACAGGCAATTCTATTTATATTTAGATTATGGTAGTATCCAATCCAATCCAATCCATCAGCCTGTTTGCGTCCACTGCTGGACATAGGCCTTTCCAAGAGCGCGCCACCAAACACGGTCCTCCGCCTTCCTCATCCATCCGCTCCCCACCACCTTCTTCAGGTCATCGGTCCAGCGGGCTGGAGGTCGTCCCACACTGCGCTTACCGGTACGCGGTCTCCACTCCAGAACACGTCTGCCCCATCGGCCGTCGGTTCTGCGACAGACATGACCTGCCCATTGCCACTTCAGCTTGCTAATCCTTTGAGCTATGTCGGTCACTTTTGTTCTTCTGCGAATTTCCACGTTCCGGATTTTATCCCTGAGAGTAGTATAGTAATATAGTATAGATATATGCAATACAGGTAGGTAAATGCAACCTCACCCCAGTTGTAGATAAGGCCGGGGGCAGACGGCTGGGGGTCCGGCGCCCGCCCACAGCCGCCGCGTCGCCCGTGTGCACCATGCCGGGATTCATCTGCAAAGGAAGTGCCTGTCATGAGCCTGATACCATATCGTGGAATATTCATACGTAGAGGCTGGTATATTATTCTATCTTCTATATATGAAAATGAATCGCTGAATGTGTTGCTGATCGCAAATCTCGAGAACAGCTGAACCGATTTCGCTAATTCTTTTTTTATAATAATTCTTGAAGTACGAGGATGGTTCTTACGGAGAGAAGAATAATTTTAAAGTATTAAAAAAATTTAAAGAATCGACTGTTAGGCGGTACGATACGAAGTTCGCCGGGTCAGCTAGTACTTTATAATTCTGTGGAATTCTGACGTTTCCTACCAGTTTTATTATATTCCTTTTATTAGGGTTCCGTACCTCAAAAGGAAAAAGGAACCCTTATAGGATCAATTCGTTGTCTGTCTGTCTGGTCTGTCTGTCTGTCGTGTCTGTCAAGAAACCATAGGGTACTCCCGTTGACCTAGAATCATGAAATTTAGCAGATAGGTAGGTCTTATAGCACACGTAAAGGGAAAAATCCGAAAACTGTGAATTTGTGGTTACATCACAAAACAAAATAAAAAACCGGTCAAGTGCGAGTCAGACTCGCGCACTGAGGGTTCCGTAGTACAGTCGTATTTTATTGACATTTTGCACGATAAACCAAAAACTACTTACTAGATCTCGTTCAAACCAATTTTCGGCGGAAGTTTGCATGGTAATGTACATCATATATATTTTTTAGTTTTATCATTCTCTTTTTAAGAAGTAACAGGGGGGGACGGGGGGGGACACACATTTTACCACTTTGGAACTGTCTCTCGCGCAAACCATTCAGTTTAGAAAAAATCGTATTAGAGACCTCAATATTATTTTTGAAGACCTATCCATAGATACCCCCCCACACGTATGGGTTTGATGAAAAAAATATTTTTGAGTTTCAGTTCTAAGTATGGGGAACCCCAAAGTTATTGTTTTTTTTCTATTTTTGTGTAAAAATCTTAATGCGGTGCACAGAATACATCTACTTACCAAGTTTCAACAGTAGGTATAGCTCTTATAGTTTCGGAAAAAGTGGCTGTGACATACATCCAGACAGACAGACAAACAGACATGACAAATCTATAAGGGTTCCGTTTTTTGCCATGGGCTACGGAACCCTAAAAATGTGTTCAAAAACAAATTTAGTCTTTTCAACTTTTAAAGTAAACTTACGATTCCAAGTCCGGTGGGTATCATATGAAAGGGCTTTATTTATTTTATGCAAAATAGGTTTTGATTTATCGTGCAAAATGTTGAAAAATACGGCAGTAGTACAGAACCCTCGATGCGCGAGTTTGACTGGCACTTAGCTGGTTTTTATTATTATTGTTTAGATGTTGTAAGCGGATTATTTCTGGCACATTAGAGCAGCGCTGCCAAGCCGGCTCGCCAGCGTGTGAAAACGTTTTCCGGGTGAACTTCAAAGAAAATCTAAGCATCAGCTAAGGCAGTACTGTATAGTTATCCAAGCTCCTATAATACACTTATATTATACTGGATGAGATGTAATAGCCTAGTGGTCCGCCTTCTAATCAGAGGTCGGGAGTTCGATTCCAGGCATGCACCTCTAACTTATCGGAGTTAGGTATGTGCGTTTGAAGTACTTACTTAAGTAATTAAATATCAGTCGCTTTAACGGCGAAGGAAAATATGCATGCCTGAAAGTTCTCCATAATGTTCTCAAAGGTATGTAAAGTCTGCCAATCCACACTTAGTCAGCGTGGTAGACTATGGGCTATGGCCAAAACCCTTCTCTGAGGAGAGGAGCCCCGTGCTCTGTAGTGAGCCGGTCATGAGCTGATTATGATGATACTAGATGATGATTTCCCTCAAGAATTATTAAGAAATAATAACCGCCAAAGTTTTCAGAATTTGTGAAAAGGTTTGTTGTGTTTAACTGCGAAAAGTTTCTGTAAATTGAAATCCCAAACAAAAATATTTCATGTAAATACAAAGCCAATTTCCTATCAAAAAGTTTCGGCCATTAAAAGTAGGTACCTACCTACCTACTATATCAAAATTACGAAAAATACGAAGCGATTTGCCTCCTCATTTCTAATTCGAACCGCTAAGATTTGGAACACCCTTCCAGCATCAGCTTTCCCCTCCAATTATAATATGGGTACCTTCAAGTTAAGAGTAAATAGGCATCTTCTAGGCAAGCGCGCGCCATCTTAGGCTGCATCATCACTTGCCACCGTATTAAAAACCTATTAAACCTATTAAAAAAAATTATGATCAAGTTATTTGCTAGGTTCGATAAATGAAACCATACGTTTTAGAAGGTCCTTCTTCGACCACCTTCAAGGTGTCATAGCATTCCTAGATATCATTGAAATAACGTCAAGTAAACAGTGTGTTTATTATGTTCAGAAGTGTGTGAAATCATCCCTGGCACAGTGAGTAGGCACCAATAGGCACGGTGTAGGCACCCAACCGACCGCGATGTCTCAAAATAAAAGGGACCTGAAGGTTACATTACAGTGAGCAACTCCGAGGCAACTCGCAAAATATACCACGCTATTTAAACCTCTATTATCAAGCACTTAAAAGCTCTTTCCTGTGAAAGCGTTTGTTGATTTTGTGTATTGTAAGGATAATGTTACGGCTCTTCTACACGACAGACGTAATCGATTTGATGAAGCCTTGTTTTTAACCGACTTCAAAAAAAGGAGGAGGTTCTCAATTCGTCGGAATCTTTTTTTTTTTTTTTTTTTTTTAATGTATGTTCCCCGATTACTCGAAGACGCCTGGACCGATTTTGAAAATTCTTTTTTTGTTTGAAAGGGTATACTTCAAAGTTGGTCCCATTTAAATTTGGTGAAGATCTGATGAACATCTTCGAAGATAGATACTGGAACTCCTCAACGGATAAGAGTAAATTGCTCGCGATCAGTGTAATAGCTTAGTAAACAGTAGATTTTTAACCAGTCATAGCATAATTCCATGGGGCCACTAAAAATTGTGAAATAAATTTTTTTTACAAAAAAAATAAAAACCGACTTCGATACACAAACACTAAAAACTGAAAAATAATTTAATTTATTACCGGATATATTATGTATACAAGAGTTAATATAGTTCCATAATAATATTTTTTGGGGTCGGTGCCAATGAGGTGCCATTGTGGAGTCTCATAAAAATATGAAGTCTAGACGATTCGCGCAGCTAAAGCTAATTGGCACCGGCACCAAAAGTATTATTATGGAACTATATTACCAAAGCAGTTAAACCAATGAAGCCTTGTTTTTGGTTTAACTGCTTTGGTAAATCAGTGTCTATTTAAATGAGATATTGGCACACGAGTAGATATATCAGATTACATATTCTGTGCCAGAGGGGAAGCTTCATACTAGCGGCTGACTGTAGGTACACTCACTCATAGCGCAGATAACGCACACCACGACGCACGTGTCACGGACGCTCTGTTTGCCACAATTTGCCATCGAACTGGGCGCAAACGGAACGTCCGTGGCACGTCGTGGTATGCGTGAGCTAGTGTAAAGCTTAGTAAATATCTACTCGTGTCATATTGGGGTTGTTTACTTGACTACCTACTGTTAGAGCGAGAGCGAACATAATAATATTATATTATACTGTGGCTCTACCGCGGTTGTTTGACAGCTACAATGTCACGATAACCATCTCTGATTGGTTAATGCTCGCTCACTATTGGCCACAATGCATTGTTGCAACAAGAATCGCACAAATTCAGTCAATCAGAACAATTGAGATTGTAATAATGATTGATGCAGGTTTTAGACAATCGCACTGCCTGTTTGAGATCGCCTCAGTACCATATAGTGCTGTTTTTAGGGTTCCGTAGTAAACAAGGAACCCTTATAGTTTCGCCATGTCCGTCCGTCCGTCCTCGGTTAATCTCAGAGACTATTAGTGCTAGAAATCTGTAATTTGGCATGGGTTTAAAAATATTAATCACGCCAACAAAGTGGTGAAAAAAAATTGTGATATTTTTTTAGGGTAGCTCCCCCTACATGTAAAGTTGGGATGAATTTTGTTTTCTTGTCTATTATAGTGAAAGTGTAGTGCTAGTGCAAATCAAAGATCACACGAACAAAGTGAAAGCATAGTGCTAGTGCAATTTAAAGAACACAAGAACAAAGTGTCTTCCAATAAGGTATCTTAACTATAAACTAAGCTAAGTCAATGGACAGATTCTTAGGTATAAGTACGTTTATAAGTTTAGGTTAATATAATATTGCTTATTAGCCTCTTTCATAGGCTAGATTGTAATGGTAGTAAAGTACTGGGTTGTCTAACCCAGTGTGGGATATCGTTGAACAGGTCTTTAAAAAAAATTATTGTTGAAGATTTATGTTTTTAAAATCCCGTGGGCACTCTTAAATTTTCCGAGATAAAAAGTAGCCTATGACCTACCTATACCCATGCAAAAAAAATCACGTCGAACCGTTGCTCCGTTGCGACGTGATTGAAGGACAAACCAACAAACAAACACACTTTCGGATTTATAATAAGGGTACTGATTTATTTCAGTGATGTTTACATTGGAAAACTCATTGCCTAGGTGGTATTTGAGACCTCCAACTTATCACACCTTATCGGACGCAAGGGAGATATAATTAATACGTGACTGACAGGAAATACGGACGCCGGAAGAGCGTCCCACACCTTGAAATGTGGATTGGATATGTTTCATGCGAGTTGATTGGATGTCAACCGCATTGGATGGCAAGTGGCAACGCTCATATCTCTCGTAGCACAGTATACCTACAGATATGCAGCAACTAGCGTGGCCCCCTCAGTCCCTCTCGCTCAAGCAGAGGTACTTACTTGTGAAATCGTATTCCTTCTGTTTTACGTTCGCTTTGGCTATTGTAAGCCTAGTATACTGCAACCCACCATTTTTATGCTCCATATTACTAGCTTATGCTCGCGACTTCGTCCGCGTGGACAACACAAATTTCAAACCCTTATTTCACCCATTACATCTTAAGCGAAAGCTCATGGACATGTGCATTCTGCCAACTCTCACGTATGGTGCTCAGACTTGGTCCCTGACAAACTCTCAAAAGTCCAAGCTCAAGGTTTGCCAAAGAGCCATGGAACGCAGCATACTAGGTATAAAACTAGCAGATCGCGTAAGGAATTCTGCTATACGTTCCAAAACGCGAGTAGCTGACGTTGGCCTTGCAGCCGCTTTACTCAAATGGGACTGGGCAGGTCATGTGTGCCGTATGCCAGATGAGTTATGGGCAAAATCTGCTTCTTTTTGGACGCCCCAGAATCATCAACGCCAGCGTGGTCGGCCGAGGCGACGTTGGCGTGATGAATTAGATAAATTTACAGTTACGTGGCCTGAAGAGGCACGAAATAGAAAATTGTGGAAGGATCGGAGGGAGGCCTTTGCCCAGACGTGGGACAGCACAGGCTGATTTAGATTAGATTTAGATTATTTCACCCCCTTAGGGGTTGAATTTTCAAAAATCCTTTCTTCGCGGATGCCTACGTCATAATAGCTATATGCATGCCAAATTTCAGTCCGATCCATCCAGTAGTTTGCGCTGTACGTAGATAGATCAGCCAGTCAGTCAGTGAGTCAGTCAGTCACCTTTTCCTTCCATATATTTAGATAATAATAGGCCCTCCCCTAAAGAGCGCCACCACACCCTGTCTCAGCCTTCCTCATCCAGACACTTCCTGTCAGTCTAATCTATAAAATAGCTGTATTTCAGTTTGCAATTCAACAGACGTCGAAGCGAATATCCTTTGCGAATCCGGGCCCTAACCATGATGGATCGGGACTCGGAAATACAGGGTTGAAGAGTGTTCGTGTGAGGTTCATGCATTTTTTATGCGACTAAAAAGAGTCAGGTTGCGATAAAAAATGTTCAATGTATTTATTCATCGCAAGAAATAAATAAAAGTGCTTTATTTATTCTTGCGTAGTGTGTTAGCGATGAGCAATATAGGTACTTACAGTACCTACTCGGCAAGAAATATTGCACATCGAACTTTAGAAAGAGATAACGGTTTCATGTAAAACTCTCATATTTGTAACATATTATTTGCAAAGCAAAGCAAGCTTGTGTTGTAGCTAAACGAGTGCTCTCGCTCGCGCGCTCTTTGGCTCGGGTCTACGACCACGTGCGTGCAAAATAAAGCAAGAGTGCTGTACTGTATTAATTTGCAGTTTGTGAGATTTTGCTTTTTCACAGGTTACTTTAAGTAAGGTACCTAGGCAATGTTACATTCAAAAGGCTTTTCGCGTCATTTTTCACATGCTACCTGTCCAGTTTATTCATCATGTTCCTTACGAAAGCGTCGGGTACAGAACCCTAAAAAGTAAAGCCTAAACAAATCGTGTACTTTGATTGGCCTATATTTGAATTCCCTAGCTTTATAATAACTGGAAACTTTGTAAACTTGACAAGGAGATAAATAATTTAAATTGATCTCTAAACTCTGGTAATTTCAAACATTCAAAGGATTTTCGTATCTTAAAGCTCATCGACAAAAGTTACCTGAATCGACGAAGTCTTAGATTAGAATATGCGGTTGAGTGACTTTTGCTTTGTCTTTGTCGGCATTGAAAGTTCCAAGATCAAATCTGCAAAAATAAAAAAAGCCTTCGAGCCTCAATAGCTCAACCGTTGAGGAGCGGACTGAATTTCGAAAGGTCGGCGGTTCAAACCCCACCCGTTGCACTATTGTCGTACCTACTCCTAGCACAAGCTTTACGCTTAGTTGGAGAGGAAAGGGGAATATTAGTCCTGATTAGCATGGCTAATATTCTTTAAAAAAAAACATCTTCTCTCCTCTCCGCTTGCATGATTTTCAACAAACCTAAGCCGGAAAATGTGAAAATAACTAAGTAAGTAGGATTATCTTTTTTCCTAATGAATAGCCATGTTGATCATTGACTAATACTCCCCTTTCCCTTACAACTAAGCATAAAGCTTGTGCTAGGAGTGTATACGACAATAGTGCAACGGGTGGGGTTTGAACTTTGAACCGGCCGACCTTACGGATTTCATTTGAGCTATTTAGGCTATTTACAAAATACCCTGTCTCCTCTTCGCCCCTCTCCACCGTTCCTCTCCGCTTTGGTGGAAAGCCGCCCGATTATAGAGGTTTTCCCAATAAAATGTAGTTCTACAAGAAATTGTAATAAATCTGAATCCATAAAAGCTAGATGATTGATACACAGTACATTTAACAAATGTGCTGAGGACACCATATCCTGAAAATTTCAACTTTCTAGTGGTATCCAGACCAAAGCTGTGACTGTTCGAAAATATGTACGTCGAAACGCTTCGAGACAACATGTGTAGGGCCCCGTCCAAAGACTACAGTCATGTATAACCTCTAAAAGGTCTATGTGTATAACGTCCTTTAGTTTGGCTCGTCTTGGCGGGGCACTGCCGTGCCCCCTGATAATGAGGTCGGGTTGAAGTTGAAGTCATTCAGTACAGCACGGCTCCCGAGCGGAGGATTATTCCGAGCAGCATGCAATTTGTGCACGGAGACAGAATTTAACGCAAAATTACTGGAATTGTTTGCGCGACGCGATTGTGTTGTGTCGAGCTGAATGTTAGCTTACTTTCCAATGCCTGGATATGGCGTTTTCCGTATTAGAATTTTCTATTTTAAAGTTTGAGTGGGTGGGTTTCCATTGTAATATCGGCGAATGCTCGTGATGCGCATAATATCTGCCCCCAAAAACGTCACTTCGTTACGACCTCGACCACTATGCTGTGTTACGACAGAAGAAGATAGTAAAATCGCTTGAATATCTCTATTTTATTTATCTAAAATAAATAAATAAATAAAACGTTTATTTTTCAATCATATAGTTACACACATACATGGGTTTGATCTTGAACAATTAGTGCTTAATATTATGAATGTTACAAGATCAAGAACTGGCTATCCTAGCTAGATTTTTAGATCTGTGTTAAGGATAGCCAGCCCTCTCCCTCGGTTATCTAAAAAGTAATAAATAAATACATTTTTTGCAGAAAGTTGTTGATCTATAACGTTTTACATTTAAATAAACGTATGAACCTAGATTGTTGCAAAGGAAACCTATGGGTGTGTGTGTGTGTGTGTGTGTGTGTGTGTGTGTGTGTGTGTGTGTGTGTGTGTGTGTGTGTGTGTGTGTGTGTGTGTGTGTGTGTGTGTGTGTGTGTGTGTGTGTGTGTGTGTGTAAGTGTAAATGTGTAGGGGTATTGGGTTATGTGTATATTAAGTAATGTGTAAGTAAATTAAACTAATAAATAAATAAAAAATAAATAAATTATATTTATTTCTATTCACTTTAGTTATTATTATTTATTGAGAATATAGTAGATGTACTGATAGATTGTAAGAAATCTTCTGTTTCGTCATAAGATTTATTCAACAAAAAGGATATAACTTTCTTTTTACACTGAGTAAGCGGCAACTTAAAGATGGGTAATTCTGCATTAATCTTATTATATAGAAATGGGCCAAGATAGTAGTAGAATCGCTTTGTAAAGGCTAATTTAGGCGCACGTAAGGTGCAGATCTTATCTTGACGCCGCTTTTCAATATATCTGTATGGAGTATTTTTGTGCTGGTGTATAATTATATTTAAAATAAAAAGCTTTCTGACACTAAGGACGCCACAATCCTTATACAATAACGTAGTAGGAAAGAGGATAGGCCGAAAAGTTGCCACCTTTAGTATAGCCCGCTGAGCAATTTCAAGGGGCTTTAAAATAGTTTTAGCAGTGCCACCCCAACATCTGATGCAGTAAAGAATTATTGATTGGCAAAGAGCATAATACACATTACGGATCACAGTAGAATTTGCAATGCTTCGTAGATTTTTGAAAATAAAAATTAATTTTCGCACCCTGCTAGTGAGTAAGTCGACGTGGTCTTTAAAGTTTAATTTTTGATCCAGAACAATACCGAGATATTTAATTTTATCAGTAGAAGCTATGGAGTCACAATGACAGTTGGCATTTAGCCTATCGGAGCAAGAGTGAACTTTGATGGTTAAAGGAGTTGTAGGCTGTGTATTAGAACGTATTGAATAGGTCATAAATTTGGTTTTGGTAATGTTGAGAGTTAAAAAATGAGAAAGTAGCCAGTCGTGGACAGTGTTGAAACCAAGTTGAGCGGCTCTTTCAAGTCCAGTCCAGGATTTAGCATGAAAGGTAACTGCTGTGTCATCGGCGAAGGAGACTATTTGGGCATTTGGAATTTGAAGGTTGCAGAGGTCGTTGATAAAGACAAGAAAGAGAGTCGGGCCAAGTATGCTACCTTGCGGGACGCCATAAGAAACTGGTAGCTCATTACTCAAGTTATTATCGATTTTTGTCGTTTGTGTTCGCCCAGTAAGGTAGCTACGGAAGAATTTCAATTGATTACCACGAATACCCATTCCTTCTAACTTGACTAAGAGAGTAGGAATGGGAACTGTGTCAAAGGCCTTCGCAAGGTCCAAGAATATGGTTAGAACTTTGTTACGATTATTTAGATGGCTAATAACGTTATTTGTGAGTTCGAGAACAGCATCGTTTGTACTTTTATTTTTTCTGAACCCGAATTGTTGGGTGGAAATCAAGTTGTAGTGCTCAAGGTAATGGACTAGTCTTGTGCAAACCAAACGTTCTAGGATTTTTGACAGTGCCGTAAGTATCGCAATCGGCCGGTAATTATTTATAGATTTTTCATCACCACTTTTGAAAATTGGTATTATAATTGCCTTTTTAAAGGCTGTTGGAAACAGACCTAAAGCAAAAACTTTGATTAAATATGTAACATAGAATAGGGGCCAAAATTTGTGAGTATCTTTTTAATATTATTGGAGAAATTCCATCCCAACCAGTGGCAGCGTTAGATTTCAACGATTTAATAACAGAAATAACTTCCTCAGTGTCTGTTTGATCTAATACAAATGAAGACAAACAATTAACAGAGGTCGAGACTGTTCTAAAAGTTGTAGTTGCTGAACTTTGACCAATTTTGTCAGCAAGTTCTTTGGCTATATTTACGAAGAAAGAATTAGCATCATTACAAGATTGAAGAGTAGTACAGTCAGAACTTAACAATTGTGGGCTGTGTTGTTAAGGTTTTGAAGAGAAGCATATTTTTTTAAGCGTATCCCACAACTGTTTTATATTATTTCCTGCTCTATCTATTTCTTGTGAGTCATATAAGCGTTTTGCTTTTTTTAAAACCTTAGAACAAAAATTCCTGTACCGTTTGTAGGTAAGTTTAAGGACTTCATTATCTGGAAACTTTTTGACTTGTTTATGCATCGAATCTCTATTTCGCATACATCTTAATAACCCTTGGGTAATCCAGGGTTTTAAGGTTCTCTTTTTATTGGGGAGTCTTAAGATAGTTGTATTTTCGGAGATAGCTTGGGTCAGTGACTTAATAAGACAGTCAGTAGCTTTGTCAGGATTTAGTATAGTATAAATATATGATAAATCTAGTTTACCAATAGCTTTATCTAAACTTTCGTAGTTAACTTTTGTAAGTGTATTGTATGCTGAAGATGTGCGTATATGTTTGACAAGGGCTATTAAAGTTGAAAAATGATCAGTAACAGAAGTATCTAGAATAAGCGTTATAGCTGGCGTTTTAGTACGCAGAATGACATGATCTAGACAGTTGTTGCCTCGCGTTGCTGAAGTGTGGGCTGGTAAATAGCCATAAAAAGCGAGGGTATTAAGGTAATCTTGAGAACGAGAATCTATAAAACCGGACTTGATGTCCAAATTTAAATCACCTGTAATTACTACTGTTTTAAATTTGGCAAGGGAGCTAAGTATGTTGCTAAGAGCAACAATAAAGTATCTGTGTAAGGAGTAGAATGTACCTATCATATAAATAATCTGTACATAGTTTAAAACAAAGTCGCTTCTCGCCATTTGTCCCTCTGTATGCTTAGATCTTTTAAACAACGCAACGGATTTTGATGCGGTTTTAAATAATAGATAGAGTGATTCAAGCGGAGGTTTTGTGTTAATTTGTTGAAATATGACGATGATTGTTCAAGATGTCGGAAGAAGTCAAGTCGACTGAAATCACCACATCTCTACATTGCATCCGTGCGAAGCCGGGGCGGTTCGCTGGTAATGTAATAAAAAAGGCTATACTAACAAAGTGTAGTTCTACAAGACATTGTAATAATGAGGTCGAGTTGAAGTTGAACGTCATTCGGTACAGCACGGCTCCCGAGCGGAGGATTATCCCGGGCAGCATGCAATTTGTGCACGGAGACAGAATTTAACGCAAACTTGCTGGAATTGTTTGCGCGACGCGATTGTGTTGTGTCGAGCTGAATGTTGGCTAACTCTCAAATGGCTGTATATGGCGTTCTCCATATTTAGAATTTTCTATTTTAAAGGCTCTATAGTAAAATGGTTTGAACAATTTTATTACTTACTAGCTGACCCGGCGAACTTCGTACCGCCTAACGGTCGATTCTTTTTCAAGCAATTTTTTAAATTTTTCTCTCCGTAAGAACCATCCAGTAATATTATAAAAAAAGAATTAGCGAAATCGGTTTAGCTGTTCTCGAGATTTGCGATCAGCAACACATTTAGCGATTCATTTTTATACATATATAGAGATGTATCTCTATACCTAAGGATATATCAGAGTAGATTGTACCTATTATATTTATGCTAAGCACACTATTATGTAGTATTCTGTACACTAGTGTAATTGGGGGTTTCGAGCTTGGAATACAAATGGAGAACATTTTGGTGCGTAATCCGACGTAATCTAAACAATCAGGGCCTCGTGATCATGTTATCGTGTAATGTGTTTTTGATTACTTACTGTAAACAACACAACAATTGTAATTAACGACTTATTTATATACCAGTGATGTTTAGGCTCGCAGGAGGTGGATGGAAAAAAAACTATTTGGCGATAATATCCTTATACTTAATATATTCAATGTTTTTTTTATTTTTATTATTCAAAAACAAATCAAAAACATACATAGGTTACAAGTACAACTGCAAATTTAAAAGTACAAAATACATGATTATAATAACATACCAATTTTGTTAAGTATACACAAATACCGACTGTCCCTAAGCTAGGTATATACCTGTGTTTTAGGCGACAGCAGTCTCCTTAAAATTCATGACTCATTTTATAATAAAAAGGAAATGAAATCGGCATGTAAGGTAGATATAAAATTAAACATATTTACACTATCACAGTTAGAAACAGCTGTGTGTGTGTGTATATGTGTGTGTGTGTATATATGTAATAAATATATAATACACACAGTATTATATATTTATTTTGTAATAATAATATATATTTTGATATATATATATTACTAGTGTTTATTACTACCGATGAGAATATTCTGTCAAATTTTCGGACGTGGGAATGGGAATGGGTGTTGCGCTGGCTCACTATGCGTCAGCCGCTGGCTTCGCCTGCGTAACATACCTAGCTACAATCAGCAAATAAATGATTTGTATTTGTATTTGTAAAACATGACGCAAACAAACACTGAATTTATCTGAATATATAAAAGGAAAAGGTGACTGACTGACTGACTGATCTATCAATGCACAGCTCAAACTACTAGACGGATCGGGCTGAAATTTGGCATGCAGATAGCTATTATGACGTAGACATCCGCTAAGAAAGGATTTTTGAAAATTCAACCCCTAAGGGGATGAAATAAGGGTTTGAAATTTGTGTAGTCCACGCGGACGAAGTTGCGAGCGTAAGCTAGTCCACACTAAATACTAATACTAGATGATGCCTCCAACTTGTTGCGTGGATTTAGGTTTTTAAGAATCCCGTGGGAAGTCTTTGATTTTTCGGGATGAAAAGCCTATGTCCTTCCCCGGGATGCAAGCTATCGCTGTACTAAATTTCGTCAAAATCAGTTGAACGGATGGGCCGTGAAAAGTTAGCAGACAGACTGCTAGCTTTTCACAGCCCATCCGTTTGTACGGGAGCGGTGTGCAGGCTCGACCGTACCAAAGATCTCCCACCGAGCGGTTGGTTGTGCTCGGTAGCGCCAGCTGGGCCGACGGTTATGTCTTGAAACTTCTATATATAGTCCAGATTGCAGAAAACTCTGTTATTGCGAGTACTGTCGGCGGTACATTTGTTCGGGACTATGTCATCGATTGAACAGCGCCATCTAGTTTCTATTGTGGCAACCGCCACACGTTCAACCGATTTTGAGGTTTGTACTGGCGGACTTTGTAGGAAACTTCTCTGAAAATCTATAGTGTAGTACGCGATAGATTGAAATGGCAATCGGGGTATGAGGTGGGGGGACACCCCGCACACGGTCAGCGCAGGAGCTGTGCAGGTGTGCGAGGCGTTCCCTCCCCGATTGCCATCTCGACCTGTCGCGTACCGTTGGTATAGTTTTGACGAAATATCACCTTGTTTAACATTCAAATACCGAGCAGAACTTCAGAAGATAAGTTTTCCGTATTGAGTTGCATGACACATGATCCATGCATACATGCATGTTACATGCGATGCGAGATGGCGGCTTCAGGTTAGTGGGTCAGTCAGTGCGATGTTGGAGCAAAGTTACGAAATACCTACTAGCTAAATTGTGCTGTGAATACGTGGAAGAGCACGACACTTTGTACGTCAACACCTGAAATCCGAGAATATGAATCTACTAGATGATGCCCGCGACTTCGTCTGCGTGGAAAGCTCTTTGATTTTCCGGGATAAAAAGTAGCCTATGTCCTTTCCCAAGATGCAAGCTTTATCTGTACCAAATTTCGTCAAAATCGGTTGAACGGAGGGGCCATGAAAGGCTAGCATACAGACAGACAGACACACTTTCGTACTGATAATATATACCGGTTTTAAGTAGTATGGATTTAGGAAATTAATAAAAAAAAGAATGCCAGGAAATAGAAGTGCTTTTCCAACAAAGAAATGTGCACTAAATTTTCAAATAAAATTCAAAAATTATATGAAATACTAGCTTATGCTTGCGACTTCGTCCGCTTGGACTACATGTAATAACATTGTAAATGGAAAATTAAAAAGAGCAACCGCCGAGTTTCTTGCTGGTTCTTCTCAGTAGGAACGGCATTCCGAACCAGTGGTAAATTAAAACTACCTGACTATTCATAAGCACTTTTAAAAAGTTTACATGAATAAAAAAACATTCTATTCTATTCTATTCTATTCTATTCATAAGTTTCAAACCCCTATTTTACCCTCTTGGTGTTGAATTTTCGAAAATCCTTTCTTAGCGGATGTCAGACATCATAATGGCTATCTGCACGCCAAATTTAAAATAAAAAGTATTCATCTTTTATTTAATAAGTTCATGATATTATATTAAGACAATGATACTTTTACAAAAAATTGTTTTTCGGCTTCTTTTCCTATGGCAGCCCCCTGAAATGATTTAATTGAATTGCCAATTCAAAATTTAGTTTTGAGTCGTTTTACACTGAACATCAAAAATTCAGGTTTGTGACTCATTTCTTCTACGAGCTAGATACCTGTGACACGCGGACAGACAGACAGGGCGACAAACAGACAGACAGACAGCAGAGTGACATTAATAGGGTTGCGTTTTTACCCTTAAGTAACCCTAAAAACGTCACTGTTAAGCCAATCAAAACAAGAATTTAATCGAGCATGAAATACAAATAAAACTTCAAATAAAAAATAAACTTCTGGATTCCTTCTCGAAGTTGCTAACGAGCACATTTCTTCCGGCCTCGTTCAACCATATCACATTTCAGTAAATGAGATCAAGTAACTTGAACTAAGTCGGCGTGAAGTTCGGACTTCTTTCTTTGGTTGTTTGTTGGGTGATATCAAGTCTTTATACGCGTGATATGAATAATTATTATATTTACTAACTTATGCCCGCGACTTCGTCCGCGTGAAATTTTCAAAAAAACATTTCTTAGCGGATGTCTACGTCATAAAACATGCCACTATCTGCATGCCAAATTTCAGCCTGATCCGTCCAGTACTTAGTTTGAGCTGTGCGTTGATAGATCAGCCAGTCAGTCAGTGAGTTTCCATTTTATATTATTTAGATTCATTATTATTTTATTTATTCAGATACAAGTGAGCCCTTGGCTGCAATCTCACCTGGTAGTAAGTGATAATGCGATCTAAGAAGATGCGGGCTAACCTGGAAGGGGTATGGCAGTTTTTATTAAACCCATACCCCTTTGGATTCTACACGGCATCGTACCGGGACGCTAAATCGCTTGGCGGCACGTTTTCGACGGTAGGGTGGTAACTAGCCACGGCCGAAGCCTCTCATAAAGTTGTAAAGTTAAGTTTATACGTAGCAGGTAATCTCCGAAAAAAATTACTACCTCAGCCAGTCTTTACTAAATTTGGTTTTTCCATTAAACAAAAATAAATAAATGTAAACCCGTGTTTTTCTGATAGCGTGAATATAATTAAAGAGAATTCCTCGGTGCATACAAAGAATAAAAAGTTGTTCAAATGAATGCAGAACCATTAAAAATGGCCGTGTTAATAAATCGACGGAGCGTGGAGCCGTGCGGAGCGGAGCGGCGGCGGAGTTGAAAAGTTCATAAAGAACCTCAAGAGGTACCTAGACTCTTTGTACTAGAAACTGCTATTGTTTGTAGGTATCGTAGATATATATTTTACACGGAATTTTAATTAAAAGTGCTTTACTTTCTAATCAATAATTGTTTTATTTTCTTTTATTTGCTTACTAGCTGATGCCCGTGATTTCATCCGCGTGGATTTACATTTTTCAAAATCCCGCGGGAACTCTTTGATTTTCTGGGAAAAAAGTAGCCTATGTATTAATCCAGGGTATAATCTATCTTCGTTCCGAATTTCATCTAAATCCGTTCAGCCGTTTTTGCGTGATTGAGTAACAAACATCCGAACATCCAGACATCCACTATTTCACATTAATTATAATATTAGTAGGATTTTATCTCAATTTTTTTTATTGCACAACACAGGTAATCTATAATACCTACTAATAAAAAACTGAAGTGTCTGTCTGTGATTTTGAAATAACGACCTCATATTAAGCTTAAAATATTCCTTGTCTATAGCTCCAGCACAGAATATATAATAGTATCTACTGGCTCCAGTATATAGGTTTTCCTGCATGTTGTAGGCGGACGGTGCATAATATCTATTTCTATTTAATTTTTTTTTGTTTGTCGTATTTTATTTCTGAAAAAAAATTAGAATAAAAATAGTTTATAAACAGTTTTTATGATGCCCGCGACTTTGTCCGCGTGGATTTAGGTTTTTAAAAGTCCCGTGGGAACTCTTTGATTTTCCGGGATACAAAGTATAGCCTTCCAAAGCGTCCTTCCCCGAGATGCAAGCTATCGCGGTACCAAATTTCGTCAAAATCGGTTGAACAGATAGGCCGTGAAAGGCCAGCAGACAGACAGACATACAGACAGACAGACAGACAGACGGAAAGACGGACAGACACACATTCGCATTTATAATATTAGTATGGAGTATGGATAAAATGAACTCTTAGGCGCAATGCACACCAGTAGAGCAGAGGCGCGGCGTGCTGCGTGAGACGTCTCTTTTGATAACAACTCAAAAATATAATATAGGTAGTCCATACAAAATGACTCCTGTAATATCGCTTCATGTTGCACCATATAGATAAGTCTGTTTCAGCAAATTAAGCTTTGGATCTGCTTTTGGTTCCTTGAATTTAAAAAGTATGCTCTTAGGCTCGCGAGACGATGCTATCGTATTTTCGCAATGAATTTTAATTAAAGTGCTCCACTTTCTAATAAATGGGACTCGTATTTGTTGAGCAGCGCGACGCGATCGTGGATTGTTTTCATAACAATGGCGCGACCGTCGGGGATATTGTGAGCTATCTGAGGACGCAGACTAGAAGACAGAATGGACAGAATCCTTGAACGAACGTAGGAGTAAGGCCAGTCGTGTGCGTATTTAGCTCATTGAGTTGCATATTAAAATATACACGCAAGTAAGAAAGAAAAGGTGTGAGTGACTAGCGTGTTAGACTATGGCCAAACCCTTTTCATTCTGAAAGGAGCTCTCTAGTGAGCCGGCCATGGGTTGATCATGATGAAGTGCTAATAATGTACCTTTGCATATTGTACAGAGTGTAACAAGAACGCTAGCAATAACTTAGCGTTATAGTTATACTATCTAAACACAATCCAATACCAATAACCTTTTGCCTCATTTTGTAGTTTTAGTGAATTAGTATCTTTCAAATCCGCCATGTATAGCGTGCAAAACTCGGGTCAATGCCCCGCTAACGACGCGGCACCTTCGGCGACTCTGAGTGGCCTACTTCCGCAACGTTCGTTGACCTCTAGCGTCAGCCAAATGTTTTATTTGCTATATATCGTGAACTTTTACAAAATACAGGATTTTTTTAATTTTTTTTCGGGTTTTTCTGTGGTATCATACCAGTAATCATCAGTACTATAACCTGTCTTCGTTTTGCTAGCGTTCTGGTTACATCCTGTATATACCTATAAGATTGATGCATAAGGCTTGTGGATTTTATTATATATCACCAAGGTGCAATGTTTTGTTTTTGAAAAGTTATATTATCTGAAACAGTTTTCTGATAATAACTGAATTCGATTTCTCTAATTGTATTTCATTTATACGAACAAGGAAACCAGTAACCATTTCGTTTCTATCTGTTTCTTCAATAATTATGTTTGAGAACTGCGTTATGTCAGACAGTGGCAATAAATAAATAAAATGTGCTTACTCAGCTCACTCGAGCTACGTGCAGTACGTGAGCTTGCTACGCCAGCTTAAATGTAAAACAGGGCTCGAGGTAAGGCGTCTATCAGGCTCATCTTGCAATGGATCTGCAGGCTTTTTATAATTTTTATTATACTTATTGTTTTTACCTACACTTTCTATATTGGTAATGATTCTGATGGCAACGAAATTTCAAAGTACATATTTGCATCTTTTTCTAAATAATGTAATAAGAAAATGCCAGACAGAATTTAATAAGAAATTTCATCTAAATCGGTTGAAGAGATGGGCCGTGAAAAGCTACCAGACAGACAGACAGACATACACACTTTCACATTTATAATATTAGTATGGACTAGCTTATGCTCGCGACATCGTCTGCGTGGACTACACAAATTGCAAACCCCTATTTCCCCCCTTTAGGGGTTGTATTTTCAAAAATCCTTTCTTAGCGGATGCCTACGTCATAATAGCTATCTGCATGCGAAATTTCAGCCCGATTCGTTCGGATTCGACCAGAAGTTGAGCTGTGCGTTGATAGATCAGTCAGCCAGTCAGTCAGTCAGTCACCTTTTCCTTTTATATATTTAGATTAAGGTCCAATCAGACTTGGCGCAACCGTAGTATCATTCAAGTAACAATAATGTAGCTGGGTACAAAACCGCACGTAAATGCTTACCACAAATTGCAGTCGTGTTCAGCGACTGTCGCGAATATGTGGTCAATCAACATCGTGGCCACGTCATGCGATTAAATCCGCTACCATGACCATTCTAAAGGTGGACTTTCATGGGTCACGGTTGAAGCGACGAACCATAAAACGGGAAAATACTGGATTCAGATTCAGATTCAGATTTATTTATTTGCTTTCATGTACATTTACATAAATTGATGTTGGGTGCTTAAAGCTAAAAGCTAAATACATGAGACCCTAGCTGTCAGGGTATTGCAAATACAATTTTAGGTACAATAAAATGGTAAATATTAAAGATACAATAAGAATAGGATTAAAATTATTAAAATTATCATTACTAGATATTAAATATTATTCATTTGCATGCTTATATGTTATTATATTATGAGAATGTTGACTAGAATTTATTATAAAGCAAGATTAGTACAAAATAAAAATAAGGTCAAAGTATAGTAGTATAAGTATTAGTACTGGTCAAGTACGATTCGGACTCGCACACGAAGGGTTCCGTACCGTCAAGATTATTCATCATGATAGACCTATCGCCGGCTCACTACAGAGCACGGGTCTCCTCTCAGAGTGAGAAGTGGTTTGGCCATAATCTACCACGCGCGCTGGCCAACTGCGGATTGGTAGACTTCACATACCTTTGGGAACTTTATAGAGAACTCTCAGGCATGCAGGTTTCCTCACGATGTTTTCCTTCACCGTTAAAGCTAGTGATAATCACTTACTTAAAACGCACATAACTCCGAAAAGTTAGAGGTGCGTGCCTGCGATCTAACTCCCGACCTCCGATTAGGAGGTGGATGTCCTTACCACTAGGCTTTCACAGCTTTCAAGATTGGTATATTTTGAATTATTTTTAAATTTACATGGCGGCAATTTTTATTCGCTATTACCCATTGAGGAGCGCTATAGCTCCAAAACTATTCATCAAATCTTCCTTTTTTCATGAAATTAACATATTTATGATCGTACAATGCAACGAATCTTGGGTGTTGAATGCTATAGAAAAAAGTTTTCAAAACTCATAGTGATACTTCATAGTCTAAGTATACTGGGTCCTTGGGAGTAGTAACGGAGCTTGATGTGGTACGCAAAGAGCTTTAACACATTAGCCTAGTAGGTATCATCAAGGGACAGCGACGACGGCGGGAAGCAAGGCGGAAATGGACAAATCCGGCAAGCCGCCTAAGTGAGCCATTCGGTGTGGTTAGTTGACGAGTACTTATAGCATGCAGACAAAAAGACATTACACACTAGCAGCTCTATCATCATCATGATCAACCCATCGCCGGCTCACTACAGAGCACGGGTCTCCTCTCAGAGTGAGAAGGGTTTTGACCATAGTCTACCACGCTGGCCTTGTGCGGATTGGAAGACTTCACGCACCTTTGAGAACATTATGGATAACTCTCAGGTATACAGGTTTCCTCACGAAGTTTTGCGTCACCATTAAAAAAGATATATATTTTTTATTAGCTGATGCCTGCGACTTCATAGGCGTGGATTTAGGTCTTTAAAAATCCCGTGGGAACTCCTTGATTTCCCGGGATAAAAAGTAGCCTATGTCACTCTCCAGGTCTTTAACTATACCTATGCAAAAATCACGTCAATCCGTTGCACCGTTGCAACGTGATTGAAGGAAAAACCAACAAACCAACATACCAACAAACACACACACTCTTTCGCATTTATAATAAGGGTACTGATCAGAGATGTAAAGTCTCTTTTTAACACTAAGTTAAGTCTGTGCAAAGTTAAAGTACCTACGCTCTATAAATCTCAGCCTTAGATCGCTCACTTACCACCACGTGAGATCACAATCGAGAGCTAGCTTACTAAATCCATATTTCCATACTAATATTATAAATGCGAAAGTGTGTCTATCTGTCTGTCTGTCTGTTTGCCTGTCTGTCTGTCTGTCTGCTAGCTTTTCACAGCCCAACAGTTTAACCTATTTTGATGAAATTTGGTACAGAGTTAGCTTACATCCCGGGGAAGGACATAGGCTACTTTTTATCCTGGAAAATTAAAGAGTTCCCACAGGATTTTTAAAAACCTAAATCCACGTGAACGAAGTCGCAGGCATCATCATATCATATTCATATAAATATATAAAAGGATTGACTGACTGACTGACTGATCTATCAACGCACAGCTCAAACTACTGTACGCAGTGAGAAAGGATTTTTGAAAATTCAACTTCTGAGGGGGTGAAATAGAGGTTTGAAATTTGTCTAGTCTACGCGGACGAAATCGCGAGCATAAGTAATTAGTCTAGTAATAAATAGACGAATAAAATAAAAAATGTGTTAGGAATAGAATGTTTGTCGACTCCATAGTAATTTGATCTTACACTCCCTAAGTGAGAAAATTCGTTTCGCAAATTCAGTTTAAAATCCGTCGTAGGTCGTAGAGTCATGGTAGAGGTCAGGCTAAGAATGCTTTTACGTGCTTTTAGTATATTGCAATCCACAAAGTGGCATGCATTATGAAATTGCCTGATTATACATTGAATTAGTGCCATCATAACAGTTAATTCGCACTTGGCCAGCGTAAATGTCTATGGCCTAAATGTTTTTCATTCTGAGAAGATACCCCTAACAAGTAGGGAGTGGGCCGGCGTTGGTTTGTGATGATGATGATGATGACATCCCGGTAAGATCGCTATAAC
The DNA here is from genome assembly GCF_902806685.2 of Maniola hyperantus. Classification (NCBI taxonomy): domain Eukaryota; kingdom Metazoa; phylum Arthropoda; class Insecta; order Lepidoptera; family Nymphalidae; genus Maniola; species Maniola hyperantus. Next base: position 2,325,618 of record NC_048547.1, read on the forward strand.
TTGTCAATATTAAAAGTCTTGGTCCAAACCAACATATTCAATAAAAGTGAGACTAAATTATAATTCATACTATTCATACTAATATTATAAATGCGAAAGTCTGTCTGTCTGCTAGCTTTTCACGGCTGACAATTTAACCGATTTTGATGAAATTTGGTACAGCTTACATTCCGGGGAAGGATCTTTTGACTTTTTTTACATACGGACATAAACTTTTTATCCCGGAAAATAAAAAGTTCCCACGGGATTCTTAAAGGCCCATCGGCTTAACCAATTTGTATAAAATTTGGTGCAGAGGTAGCTTCCATCCCGGAAATTGATATAGGCAACTTTTATCCTGGAAAATCAAAGAGTTCCCACGGGATTTTCAAAAACATAAATCCACGCGGACGAAATCCGGGCATCATCTAGTATTTGAAATATTTCTCAAATTAAGATCTCTATAATTACAATGTTTTTTTGGAGGAGGCCTACACTCATCAGAGAGGTCCTTAATAAATAAAAATACTTAATTATATATAATATTAACATATATTATATATATATATATATATATATATATATATATATATATATATATATATATATAGTTACTTAACATTAAATCAAATAATACATATAAATAATAACAAACTACAGACATAAATAAAAGTGTGTGTTAATAAGTGTAAGAACCATTATTAAGGAACAAAAAGACTATAATAATAATAATAAATAATTACAATGTTACATAGTTAACAATATACCTAAATTGTTAATTAAAGTACAAGTATGTAGTTACATGTAGTTAGTTAAACTTCATATCAGAATCGGTCTCTGCCGAGCGTTCGAGACACGAAAGTTTGTACAATATTACGCTATAAGTAAGGGTACCTGTCAACTGAAGCGGATCAAAGCAGAGACGTGGAGTGACGCCGCCAATTTTTTTCAAGGGTACAGCTGTATTGCGTGCACAAACCTGAATAGTCTGAATAGAAAATGTCGAAAAAATATGACTGTAGTACGGAACCCTTGGTGCGCGAATCTGACTCGCACTTGGTCGGTTTTTTAATTCAGGTCGTCGTGTCGTCGTTTTTGAAGTGGCTATAAAAGTGTGGAGACGACCTTTAGCCATTTTCATTTATATGAAATGTCCTCTCATTTAGAGTATACTTACGGTAATCGTCAGGACTTGTGTGAATAAATGTTTTATTCCTAATAAGTTAAATGGTGAATTAAAGTTTACGTGTTGGGTAATTAAATGACGCAAAAATATTATGAGTTTTATTTAATAACTGTATTTATTTTATTTTTATTTTATTTTTATTTATTGGACACACAAAACAGATTATGACAATAATTGATAAAGTAATACAAGCCATGAATAAAACTAGTCACTCTCCAAAAAAAAGTGTGTACAAATGCAGTTATTAGTAATGGACGTGTACGAAGTTAGTAACGGACTCACTATTAAACAATACCTATACTATGATAAAAGAACATAGAACTAAAAATTTGTTAAAAATCGAACACTAAATAAAGTACTTACGTGTTATTGTGTTAGTTATTATACAAAACAAAAACGTATTTATATAAATTATATGTAAATTATAAGAACCTAGAAAACAAGAATATAAGTGAATTACATTAATTGAATTAAAAAGTAGAATTACGGTATTATATGGTGCGCAGGGTGTCACACTTTCGAACTGATTTGATAAACACAGCAGATTTGCCGTTGAATATATCAATATCGCTGACCAACTCGTTATATAATCTGCACTTTCTAACTATCGGGTTATAAAATGAAGTATTATTTTTGTATACATTAAGAGAAAACGTTTTAAAATTCCCCGGATTGCGACTGGGATATCTAATATTAATGTCTATTAAAGACAGAAGCACAGGAGAGTCAATATGTGAGTGCAGGATTTTATGTAAGTATAAAGGATTTTATGTATTAATATACATACCTACTCGTAGATCCTCACTGCAATCAATTTGTATTTTTATGCGTATATTTCAACTTAGGAAGGTGGTGGGACTCATAACAGGGCATAGCCCACTAAACAAACACCTTTTCGTTATAGGTGTCACCGACAGTCCTCTGTGCAGGGCCTGCATGGAGGTCGATGAAACACCGACGCACGTGCTCCTGGAGTGCACGGGCGTAGCAGATCAACGCGAGCGCCATTTAGGTTCCCCGACCTCACTCCATGAAGCCCTCGGCAACCTGGGCGGTCTATTTGGCTTCTGGAGCGAGCTTGGATGGCTGGAGTGAAGACTTCGGCGGGGAGGGGCAATGCACGCACAACAGACGGAAACGTTTAAGTGCGGAAACCAGCCCAGAGCGAAGAAGAAGATACATACCTACTCGTAGATCCTCACTACAATCAATTTGTATTTTTATGCGTATATTTCATACTAGTTGATCCCCGCAACTTCGTTCGCGTGGATTTAGGTTTTTAAAAATCGCGTAGGAACTGTTTGATTTTTCGGGATAAAAAGCCTTTGTCACTCTCCAGATCTTTAACTATACCCCTGCAAAAAATCACGTCAATCCGTTGCGCCGTTGCGACGTGATTGAAGGACAAATCAACAAACCAACAAACAAACACACTTTCGAATTTATAATATGTGTGGTGATTATTATGACTGTTTAAATATATGAGTATGTGCACCATGAATATTGTATAAGCAAAGTTTTATTTTGTATAAGTAAGATTTATCATATTGTGGTAAGTAAAATAACTGGTTCAAATTATCGAGAATCATAATATTATCATCAATGTTAAATAATTTAATTAATTGATCGGTGAAATATATCTTTTATTTAATTTTAATTTTTATTAAGTTTGATATACATTCCAATATACATTTAAAATTAAAAGTTAATTAATTAATAATTTAAACTAAAACTAAAACCTTAAAAAATATAATATTATAACTAAAATATATTATTAAAAGGAGTCACTTTAGGGACTTTATTAGGCGATTATTTAAATAATTTACATCAACTCCTGAGTATATTTTATGGTTATTGGTAATTGATATTATGAATTATAATATGAGTATTGGTTAACATGTTTGTAAAAAAATTACAAATTTAAATGACCAAAAATCATAATACTTAATTCAAAAATGCTATTACTCAATACCTACTTATACACTTGTATAAGAAAGGATAAAAAGAAATTACAAATTATATTTTTAAAATAGAATTTGTATAAGAAAAATAAAATATTTAAGTTAAAATAATATTTTTATGCTTGAACGTAATTTAATATTTAAGCTTAGTGAATTGTGTAAAATAAATTATTCACATATAGGTACACAAGAGTTTCCAAAATTTAAGTCAATAGTGTAAAAAAATTATGAGATTATAAAAAGTCTACTTACCAGCTTAGAGAAAAATTCCTTAGCGATACCATAATATAATTCCAGCAGAAAAAGTATCACTCGCAAAACCGTTTCTCTTCATTTAAAACTGAAAAGTTTCATGTATCTTTTTTACGTAAAAACTTGAGGTTTAGACCAAGAAGATTTCCACGGAGTCGTCGGCTCTACGTGTGGACTAGCGCCTACGCGCGGGGACGTCGGCGGCCGCGGCTTAACTGCTACGGCGTAGAGCCTCCACGCAACAGGCTACGCCGCTTTCGATGCCGTTTTAATACGATTGGCTTTGTTTAATAGGAAGTTTTTTCCTGTGCTCTATCGAGGCAGTTGCATCTTTCGCTTCAATATTTGAATAGATTTGTTTTAAGGGTTTTTGTTAGATTATTTACTTTGTCTGTATGTTGTCATTCCATCTAAGCTGGTAACTGATTTTTCGGTTAATCTCAACTGTCCGATTGAATTGAAATTTCAGAAACGTGTAGTTTGCATGACAATATTGGAAGATAAAGTGATATGGGAAATGCAAACTATACCAAAGACTGCTAATATAGCACTCTTTGGTATAGTTTGCATCCCGGGGACGGAGAAAGGCGGAGTTTGTTTTGTCTCGGAAAATCAAGAGTTCCCTCGGGAACTATACCTAAGCCCACGTGGACGAAATCGCGGGCGTTCTTTATTTGAAATAAAGATAGCTTGCACCCCGAAGACGGACATAGGCTACATTTTATCCCGGAGAATCAAAGTGCACCCACGGGATTTTCAAACCTAAATCCACGCAAATGAAGTCCTGGGCATTATTTAGTGCTCTATAGGGTACTATTTTTTTCTAAGCTGAGCTTAGAAAAGCTCATACTGACGGGCAACACTGAGGGCAAAAGACCGAGAGGCTGCTCACCAACTAGGTGGTCCGACCAGCTAAAGGAGTCCAGCAGGTGTAGATTTTATCACATTGCGAAAACGGCCACCGACAGAAGCCGATGGAAACAGATAATCCATTCGAGGGCAGGTTGCCAGGACCACGATCTTCAGCAATGAAGGAACGACCGAAGAGAGAGAGGGTACTATTATGAATTTTACGAGAAATATATTGGGTGTAAAATGTCGCTTTATTATTGTGTTCAACTCCTTAAAATTAATAAAATGTAAAAGAAATATCGCACACTAGAATTAGATATTATTTAACAATAAGCTATGAATAAATGTATGAAAAATTTAACTAAAAAAAAGTAACTAACCACCGCACCCTGCCTAGTTGCGGTGGTTTAGATGATATTTTCGATTTGTAATTTTTATGTTCTAGAATAAGTTTGGTATTTTTGTTTTTTGTAATATTAAAAATAAATTTACTAAAAAAAAAAAATTAAAACTAAAACAATAAATTAAATTTAAAAAATCAACGATATCACCGCCTCTTTGGATGACCTAACTATTTTTTTTGTCCCAGGTAGCTGAAAAATTAGCCATGAATAATCAGTAGGTATCCTTATTATAAATGCGAAAGTGTCTTTCTTTGTTGGTTTGTCCTTCAATCACGTCGCAACGGTGTAATGGATTGACGTGATTTTTTGCAGGGGTACAGTTAAAGATCTGGAGAGTGACATCGGCTTTTGATCCCAGGAAATCAAACAGTTCCTACGGGATTTTTAAAAACTGAATTCCATGCGAACGAAGTCTCGGGCATCAGCTAGTATAAAATATTTGTAAATTTTTTATTTTTTGATTTTTTACCCGCACACGTCCTTTTTCCAGACCAGTAGTGAGCGCTTATTCAATTTTTCCAGGCTTTGGTCACTGGATACGCGTGCATGAAAATATCTACCGAAGGGGTTTGATCTTCAAAGTAAAGCATTTTGATACAATTTTATATAGTAGTTTGTAGAATATTTACTCTTACAGCTTCTTACATGATTATGCATAAAAATCTGTCTTAGAATTTACAGCTAAAGTCCGTTCATAAAATTATGATACCCCACTTGGTGTAGATGTTACTTTGAAGTTTGAAAATACTACATACATTTTTTTTGTAATCTAACCACAAATTCACGGTTTTTGGATGTCCCTTTTCTTGTGCTTAAGACCTACAGACACGACAGACAGATGGACAGACGGACAGACAGACAGACAGACATAAAGACAGACAGACAACAAAGTGATCCTATAAGGGTTCCTTTTTCCTTTTGAGGTACGGAACCCTAAAAACCCCGAATCTACTCGGATAAATTCTCGAGCATCATCTAAGTAATCAATAAGACGCCCAATCAAATAACTAAATATACAAAAATAGGATAAAACGTGAGTTATTTCCAATCCATCAAACTTGTCAGACTAATTGGGATTTCTTTCGTTTCTTTATTTGTATTGTTTTTGTTTAATATAAATGGATTTAGGAATATAATTAATAAGATAATCCATCGAGGGGCCTGTGTTCCAGAAAAAACCTACGTGAAAAATGACAGAATTAAACACAGTGTTTCAGTGTTCCATGCTTAAAATATAAGCATGGACAAAGGAAGTGTAGTACAGAACCCTCCGTGCGCGAGTCTGACTCGCACTTGGCCAGTTTTTTAAGCATGATTGTCATCAAACGCAAGCCTATCACACAATTTTTTATAATAAAGATTGTTTAAACACAATATTGGTTGTTTGCTTGTTTCACCCTTGTCAGTCGGCATGGTACAGCGAGTGGCCACTGGTCGGAGAGCAACTTCACATGTGATTGCCACTTACTGCCACAGGCCTGACCATTTATTTGAACTTTATTGCTTTATCACCAGATGAGATTGCAGCCAAGGGTACAGTCCGCGAAGGGTTGAGATGGCAGTCAGGGTATGAGGCGGGGGGACGCCCCGCACTCTCACACGTCACCCGCGCTCGCCCGCACCGGGTTAGCGCGGTGGCTGTGCGGGTGTGCGGGGCGTTCCCTCCCCGACCGTCGCGTACTAAGTATAGGTACCTATTTGATAAAGTGGAATCGCTTTTGTTACGTACCATATAACAACTATTGGTAGTACTTACTAGGTTTATTTGACTATTTTGTTTATTACTCACATAATATAAGCATGGACCACGCGCGCACACACACACACACACGCACACACACAAACAAATACACACATACATATATCTATCCAAACACTAACTCACGCACGTTTGCTTGATATCGCTGATGATAATATTGTTAAGGAAGAGCGGTGTCTTCTGACACAGGAGTAGTTCGCCTAATCCTAAAAGAAGGCTCCAAGCTCCTACAGCTACTGTAAACTTAAGTTATTTGAAATAAACTATTAAACTATTAAACTATTTGATTTTCTATTCAAACAGGTACCACACTACGCTTCATGACTAACAGTCCGTTGGTCATGAGGCGGTACAGTACGTTGCTAGAATTCGTGAAAGTAATGTACATCGGCCTTTAGAATAACTTTTCGGCTTTGTAGAGCGTTGTCCCTATCACTCATACCTATATGACGTTTTGTCGGTCTCAACAACAGAGACAGTGCTCTACAAATTTGCTATCTCCTTCTAAAGGTCGATGTACATTACTTTCGGCCGCGTACTGTACTTAGCCGTGGAATTATCATTCGATTAGATTCGACTCCACCAGTCTTAAAAAATGATTGTTTTGTACATAAAACAAAAATAATCCACGTGTACCTACTGATAATACCTACTTCTAAAATTGTCATAGATTATTTTTATCGATTAATCGATATCAAATAAAATATCTTGATTAAGAATTGGGTATGAACGAATCCTAAAAATTTCATTGGTTCCGTGTACCAGATTAGCTGTTTCTTGCGACTTCGTCCGCACGGAATCCGAAAATTTTCGGAGCCCAAATTACTGTACTAGCCTGAAAGGAGTACAGTAGAAATTGATAAAGAATTTTATTATGAAAGAAAAATAATAGTAACTAGATGATGCCCTCGACTTCGTTAGCGTGGATTAAGGATTTTGAAAATCCCGTGGGAACTCTTTGATTTTCCGGTATAAAAAGTAGTATATGTCCTTCCCCTTGCCATGTAGAAACCAAAAGGGCATGGGTTTTATAAAAAAAAACTGCCATACCCCTTTCAGGTTAGCCCGCTTCTGTCTTATATTGCATCATCACTTAACACCAGGTGAGATTGCAGTTAAGGGCTAACTTGTATCTGAATAAAAAAAGTATACACGTAATATAATTACACTACAGCAAATTAGGAGTTTAAAAAATGGTACAGTCAAGATGAACCCTAAAATAATTTTCATATCAGTTAATATATTTATATGAAATTTTCACTATCATTGAGTCTAGGTCACGCCGTGTACCGGACCACATGTGTTTATAGGTAAGTAAATGTCTTGTGATTATCTAATTTTACACTTATAATAAAAAGATAAACTGACTAACTAACATATCAACGTGTAGCTTAGGCCGTGTAACCATTTGGCGAACCAGTGAGCGGAATTGCCTGAATGTTCGCTGGCTGACTATGAGCGCTTAGTACGAGATTTTATGTCTCACCAACGTTGATAGTATTCGAGTGTAGAAACACTTCCGCGTTATAGTAAACTGGATCTTAACAGCCTTGTTTTAAAGCTCAAGTTTGTCTACACATCTACAACCAGCGCTCCAAGCGGAAACGATGCGAAATTATAATCAGGAGCATTAAGTTTTTGACTACCATTCAAGGCTCTTTTACTTTGACGTAAAATGTACCTAAAGAGTTTTTCGACTCGAAGAGTGTTTCGACTCTCGAATTCTAACAAAGTTGGTGAGACGTAAAATCTTATACTAAGCGTACTGAGCGGCATATCGGTCGATTAGAGTTAGGCTTAATAAGAGATTATACAGTATCTGGCAGTATATTGTAAGAAGTGTACTTAGAAAGAGATAGCAGTTTCATAGAGCGTTGTCTTTATCTCTGTCAGTCTGAAGGATTTTTGAAAATTCAACCCCTAAGGAGGTAAATAAGAGGTTTGAAATTTGTGTAGTCCACGCGGACGAAGTTGCGGGCATAAGGTAGTTTAATATACAAATAGGTGTGTGATTATTTATTTATTTAGAAATCTTTATTGCACACACATATAGATATAGTCAGAAAAACGATATAATTAAGGTACAGAAGAAACTTGTAATCTACGTATATCAATAATGATTAAATTGTAAATTATTTTGGCAGATATGCTATTATATATATGTATATAATGTTTTTCATATCAAAAGATACGTATAAATACCTAAGCGGCTTATGGTCTGCTATATATTTGATTCTAATCACTATGTACTTAGGTATTTTGACGATTAAGGCGCAACGGCCAAAGAGGGATTGGAGTAGAGTAGAGAGTGGAGTGTTTTTTCTGTCATACAGTTGAAGTCTTCTTAATAATTAAAAGGAAAAAGGTGACTGACTGACATATCAACGCACAGCTGAAACTACTTGTCGGATTCTTCAGAGCCAGCCCTTCTGTCACCAGATGAGGCTATTACTGTCGTGAACTGTTCTACTTCTATACTTAGTTTCTCTGTTTCAGATATGATTTCTTTAATATTGCTCTCTTTGCTGGGGTCCGGTCTGACACTCAGCGTGCCTTCCCGATCCGAGCAAAAAACGACAATACCAGACAGAGCCTACGTCCTGCCATGGGAAACGTACCCAACATTTTACGACGTTCGACTCTTCCTAGACCCTGGGAACAAGGAATATTTCACAGGGGACGTCTCTATTCGGTTGTTCTCACATGTGGATACGAGCACTATAGTCTTGCACGCCATGGCGATGAATATAACTGAGCTCAGTCTATTCGATGATGGGAATATAGATGTTAATATCGCCGATAGTTTTAATCATGCAACCGACGACACGCATTTCCTCACAGTGACGTCGAAGGTTCCATTGATAAGAATGCGACCATATATTTTGAAGATAGAGTATAAAGGGACGTATGCGACTAACATGTTTGGGATATACGTGTCGACTTATGAACGCCCGGGTGTTGGGCCAGTGTGAGTATTGAACTTTCAAACACTATTAATTATATTATAACCCACTTGCACTAAACTTCTTAGTCTGGTTTAGTTAAGTATAATGCCACTTTTTAAGGTTCTGTAATTCAAAAGGAAAAACGAAACCTATATAAGTAGGATCACTTGGTTGTCTGTCTGTCGTGGCTCTCAAGAAACCTAGAGTGTATGTTGTTGTGTGTTGATTTCCCCGTTGATTCTAGGTCAACGGGAAGTGACCTAGAATCAACGGGGAAATCAATCATAGGAAATCTGCAAAACCGCGAATTTATGGTTACATCACGAAAAAATTAAAATGTGTTCATGAAGAAATAATTAGTATTTTCAACATTCAAAGTAAGATAACTATATCAAATGGGATATCATATGAAAGTGCTTTACCTGTTTATTTTAAAAGAGATTTTTAATTATTTTAATGCATAATAGTTTTTGATTTATCGTGCAAAATGTCGAGAAAAAATACCCAAGTAGGGAACCCTCGGTAAGCGAGTCTGACTCGCACTTGGCAAGGTTTTTTTTTGGTCTGATGCTGTTTCGAGATCCGCAGCCAAACACGGACATAAAATAAAGGCTTATGATGATATAGTTCTTGCATTTCACGAGGGCGAGTGGCCCACACTTGTGTTTAAGTCGTATCGGTATAAGTAAGGTACAATAAATGTGTGCGTTTGCGAGCGCTTGCTCGCGACTGATTGGTCCGACATGCATGCACACTTACGCAATGCTCACGTAAACGACGTAGCCACAAGTAAAGTTCACTCGCCTTCGTGAATTGCAAGAACTGTAACTGTATATGTATTTTAGGGATCTAATAACATCTCAGCTACAGCCGACGTTCGCCCGGCGCGCGTTTCCGTGCTATGACGAGCCTCGGTACAAGGCAGTGTTCCGTACCACCATCTACGCGCCCCCGGGCTACGACACTGTGAGGACCAACATGCCTCAAAAAACAACTAATCTGATCAAGTAAGACATTTTTAAAATTCGAAGACAATCGGGGGCACACGATGCGTTGCGGTGGCGCGGCGGTGCGGCACCGGAGCGGGTGTCGCTGCGTCGCCTTACATACAAATATCTGTGGCATGTCACACGATGCGCTCCGGCGCCGCACTGGACTTGCAACCACCTAGACGAGGCGGGGAGGGGTGAATGCGTTGCAACGTCAGAGCGGCACCGCTCAGTTGTTTTTATTAACAGACTGTCCATCGTTGCTACGGCGCCACTGCGACATAACGACGTTGCGGCGCCGCACCGATCGTATGCCCGCTGATACGGTGAAATCTTTGCAGTGCGGCGCCGCAACGCATCGTGTGCCCCCAGTCTTAGCCTTTTGCTGGGGTCTAACGGTGGTAAGTAATGATGTAGTCTAAGATGGAAGCGGGCTAACTTGGAAAGGGTATAATAGCAGTTTAATACCCTATAATCTGATTCTACGCGGCATTGTATGGGGACACTAAATTGGTTAGTCTTTTTCAGTATTTAGCCTCCCACGAGAAAAAATTGATGCTAATTCGGTTGTCCACAGTGCCTTAGGTGTTTCTTTCTTTTTAAATTAGGTACGTACCTACTGTGTGTACATAATTTGCTAAAATTCGTTGATTAAGTATTATAATTTGTTAAAATGTTAAATTTGTAAAAATTAAGTTACTGTGTGTACCTAAATGAAATTTGGAGATATCAAACAAAAATTTTCCAATAATTTCCCCTTCATACTGAATGACAAAATTTACATTAAATGTTAGCTTGGAAAATTACTATAAATCCTTAGATCCCCACACCAAAGAACGGCATTCCGAACCAGTGGTAAATTATTTTGACAATTTAAAAGCACTTCAATATTTTCTATTCTATTATAAAGTAAAAGGTTATCCAAAATAATTATTCCCAGAGGGAAATGATGAAATTATCAATCTCTAGCTACATTGAGCTAAAAGATTGATAAAGGAGACTACAGGGATTAGGAATGATAAGAAATCACGGTTCATAAAAAATATTTCTCGAATTTTAGGTGTGTGCACCCATACATTTTTTTCTCACAAAAACAAAAGATTACAATGTTGATTTCTTCGTGCTCGTAAGCGCTTGGCGGCTTGTCTGAGCACTGCACATTCCTATGTCGTTAGCTTAACAAAGTATGCGGTTGTAGTAACTATGTAGGGTATTTGAGTCACCTATCTGTATTTTTCAGACCTGAAGTAGCGGGTTTCGTAAAATACGAGTTTGAAGATACCCTAAAACAGTCCACCTACCTCCTGGCCTACCTGGTATCAGACTTCGACTTCGTCACCAACGAGGTGGCGGGTGTGCCAACCGGCATCTTCCCCAAGCCATTCAGGGTGTACTCTAGACCAGGGACGCAGAGCACTGCAGCATTTGCGCTGGACTATGGACCGAAAAACGTGATCGCTTTGCAGAACTACACCAAATTTGAGTATGCTCTGCCCAAATTTGACAAAGCTGCCGTGCCCGATTTTGCTGCTGGCGCCATGGAGAATTGGGGACTTGTTATATACAGGTTTGTATGTCTATCTATTTTTAGGGGTTCCATATCTCCAGAGAAAAAACTTCGTTGTCTGTCTGTCTGTCGTGTCTGTTAAGGCCCGTCAAGGGCATCAAAATCTATCAAACGGGTACATCCCGATGACCTAGACTTAGAGTCATGAAGTAGTTTCGATAGCTGCAAAAGTGTCGCTACTAGATGGCATAAACAGTCGCTTCAGTACACAATACAAATACAAATACAAATACAAATTTCTTTATTGCGAATCTGCGAATACAATACAAACCCGTCAGTCATTGTCAGTGACAATATATTATATAACAAAGTCACTGGCAGCAAGCGAGCCGTAGCTTAGTGGTCAGAACGTTTGGGCGCAATCCCAGGAGACGCGGGTTCGATTCCTGCCGGTCCGCATTTTATGATATGTATTTAAAATTATTTAGAATCATGAAGTTTGGGAGATAGCAATGTCTTTTAGCACAAGTGAAAAATCCGAAAACCTCGAATTTGTAGTTACATCACAAAAAATTAAAAAGTGTATTTCTTGTACGATGGTGCGGAACCTTTACGGAACCCTTTGTGTGCGAGTCCGACTCAAACTTGACGGGTTTTTTCTTGGCGGATCTAGAAGGTACACGAGTTGCGATTTATAAAAACGCGTAATAATCATAGGACGTTTTTACAGTGAATAAAAACCATTCATCATCATCATCATTATCATCATGATCAACCCATTACCTAATGCCTATAACACGAGTGTACAACTTATTTTAGGCATCGGTGGCTTAACCTAATTTTGGTTGTAATTTTGGTGAAACAATAAATAAATTATTTATTTATTTAATTATTTATTATCGGCTCACTACAGAGCAAGGGTCTCCTCTCAGTATGAGAAGGGTTTTGGCCATAGTCTATCACGTTGGCCAAGTTCGGATTGGCAGACCATTGCAGGATTGGAAACACCATTGCTCTGTTTCGCCAACCCCATCGTAAAATTAATTGTTAAACTAGGTGATGCCCGCGACTTCGTCCGCTTGAGTTTTGGTTTTCAAAATTCTCGCGGGAACTCTTTGATTTTCCGGGATAAAAAGAAGCCTATGTCCTTCCTTGGGATGCACCGTACCAAATTTCCGTATTTTTTCTGTACCAAATTTCATCAAAATTGGTTAGACGGATGGGCCGTGAAAAGCTAGCAGACAGACAGATAGACATACTTTCGCATTCTATAATGTTAGTATAGATAAGTATGGATAACCTAATAGCCGTGGCGTGGCCATGCTAGTGTCTTAATAACTTTTACGCGATAAAATAATAGGTAGGTATACTTATCTATCTTTTGCTATTTGTCTAATCTGAAAATGGAATCGCAGTCCTGATTAATACCCGCCAAAGTTTACAATGGAACAATAGAATATTAAAACAGTACAAGTTTCATTGAATAAGTTCCCTAAAGATTAATTTGTGAGCATACTTTATCTCGCGAGTACTGCGCGGGGACTCATTTACGCGACTCACAAAGGGGCTGCCTTCTTCATTAAGACCGTTACCGTGACATCCCTTGAGTTTAATTGAGAGAATGCAATATGTCACGCTTGTCTACACTTAATTTTTTGTTTGATGACATGTTAAGTGTTTTACTGCGATCCAACCTGATCGTAAATGGCGATTTAGACTATCTATTATACTATAGAACTATGGCAGACCCACCCCGGCTTCGCTCGGGTGGAATTTAAAAAAATGTAGTCATGGTTGAAGCCTTCACCAATTTAGAAATTCTAAACTCTCAAGTATCAAAACATCTAGCTTAGGTAATGATGTCAAAAAAAGATCTTCAAAGAACTAGTCACTTTCAGACAAATAAATTTCTTAACAGATTAGGATCTTCAAAAGTTCAGTCACCAATGATAACCTTGGCTCGACGTTGTTTAATCACCGCAATTAATTAATGTAATCCCTCTTTCTATATCGTAATTAACTCATTTCTAAGGGTACTGACCATGTTATAGTATGGATTTTCTTTAGATAATTACTAGCTTTTACCCGCGACTTCGTACGCGTGGATTTTCAAAAATTCCGTGGGAACTCTTTGATTTTCCGGGATAAAAAAGCCTATGTCACTATCGGTCTTTAACTAGGGTATACCCATGCAAAAAATCATGTCGATCCGTTGCTCCGTTGCGACGTGATTGAAGGACAAACCACCAAACCAATAAACCAACAAACCAACAAGCAAACACACTTTCGCATTTTATAATATGGGTAGTGATTTGGCCGAAAAGCCTTCTGGTAAAAGAAGAATAATATTCAAGTGTAATCATCCAGAATGTACATAATAACATGTCGTTATTAAGATCACTCGTCGCCATATTTCGTCATCTCGTGAATGGGCAAAAGACCCCAGAGACTCATTTACTCGAGTCACAAAAAGCGCGACTTTTTCATTTCGGCCGCAACCTCACTCGAGATTAATTCAGAGGGCGCATTAGTTCCAATTGCCCTCATTTAATGATATATTTCCCCCCTGGCCCTATTTGCCCCTCCTTAGTTAACCTGCACCCAAACCTAAAAAAAACTTGTGATAATCCAGTGATTAGGACTTTTGCCTCCTAATCAGAGGTCGGGGGTTCTATCCCACGCACCTATAACTTTTCGGAGTTATGTGCGTTTTAAGTAACTAATTAAATATCACCTATAAAGAGTTTCTATTAATTATCAGATTGTAGTTTATTTACATTGTCCCTTAACATATGCGTTTTGCTCGGGTTTCCCCTACGTCTTCAAAAATGATGTTGAGGTTTCTAATATAATTTTTTTTGAACTGAATAGTTTGCGCGAGAGACACTTCCAAAGTGGTAAAATGTGTGTGTGCCCCCCCCCCCCTGTAACTTCTAAAATAAGAGAATGATAAAACTAAAAAAATATGTGATGTACCTACCCATGCAAACTTCCAGCGAAAATTGGTTTGAACGAGATCTAGTAAGTGGTTTTTGATTTATCGTGCAAAATGTCGTTAAAATACGATTGTACTACGGAGCCCTCAGTGCGCGAGTCTGATTCGCACATGGCCGGTTTTTATAAGTACCATGTTCTGTATTTTTCAGAGAGGTAGCGCTGCTAGTACAAGATGGCGTCACCACGACAGCAACCAAACAGAACGTGGCACGTATCATCTGCCACGAGAACCTCCACATGTGGTTCGGCAATGAAGTGAGTCCCATATCGTGGACTTACACCTGGCTGAACGAGGGATTCGCCAACTTCTTCGAAAACTACGGCACTGACATGGTGAGTACTTATAGTCCGTAAAAAATGACTCCTCACGCGCCATTTTAACTGTATGTGTCAACCTCAGCCTCAATAGCTCAACTGGTAAAGAAGTGGACTGAAAACCGAAAGATCGACGGTTCAAACCCCGCCCGTTGCACTATTGTCGTACCTACTCCTAGCACAAGCTTTACGCTTAGTTGGGGTGGAAAGGGGAATATTAGTCATTTAACATGGCTAATATTCTTTTAAAAAAAAAATGTCTTGTCAAAAGTACGGGTTCACCTTTGAAATAAAGACTAAAATCGTTACACAAAAAGTTAAAGTCGTATGGTTTTATTAGTGGGAGGTCTCGGGTTCGATTCCTGACGGGGATTTTTTATTTTACAATTTCTAAATTTCTGGTCTGGTCAGGTCTGGTGGGAGGCTTCGGTCGTGGCCAGTTACCACCCCAAGCAATTTAGCGTTCCGGTGCGATGCCGCATAGATATACTAGGTTTAATTTAAACTGCCATACCTCTTAGCCAACCCTAAACCATCTTCTATTTTAGACTGCATCATCACTTACCACCAGGTGAGATTGCAGTAAAGGGCTAATCTGTATCGGTCATCGGAATAAAAAATCTTTCGTTCATTTTAGGTGCTCCCATGGCGTATGATGGATCAGTATGTCCTGCTCATGCAGAACGTGATGCAAAGCGATGCCATCAGGACCATCAACCCCATGACCCATCCAGTCTTCACCCCCTCCCAAATCATCAGCACCTTTAATGCTGTTGCTTACCAGAAATGTAAGTGTGATTATTTAGCCTTCTTTAGAAAGTATGGGTGGGTTATTATTATTTACATAGGCAAATTTTAGGGTTCCGTACCTTAAAAAGAAAAAAAAAACCCTTATAGGATCACTTAGCTGTCTGTCTGTCCGTCTGTCCGTCGTGTCTGTCAAGAAACCTATAGGATATTTCCCGTTGACCTAGAATCATGAAATTTGGTATGTAGGTAGGTCTTATAGCACAAGTAAAAGGAATAAATCCGAAAACCGTATAATTGTGATTACATCACAAAAAAAATTTAAAATGTAAGTTCAATCTTAAACCTAGATACAAAAATGGGGTATCATATGAAAGGGCTTTACTTGAACATTCTAAAACAGATTTTTATTTTATGCATTAGTTTTTGATTTATCGTGCAAATTGTTGAAAAAATACCCGCACTTACGGAACCCTTGTTGCGCGAGCCTGACTCGCACTTGGCCGGTTTTTTTAAAGAAAAGCCCGAAATAAAATATAGAATTAAAAAAAGAACTGTCCGTGTAGCCGTACCTTTAGAAGTAATGTTTATGAAACAATAGAATAAGTATTTATAATTCGAGTCAGTGATTTGCTAGTTTTCGCTCAGATCATTGATCAAGAAAAAAATTGTGTATACCAATTTAAGATTTATAGCATCAAGATAAGATTCAAATTCGATTTGTCCTGGTTATCCAAGTGTTTTAGATAAGATAGGTACAGTATCAGAAATTGCGTTATGAATAATGCGATAGAATTCCTAGTCTTCAATAACGTGATAAGGCACCGATGTGATAAAAAATATACCTAGGTACCTAGTTTTAAAGATATTTGGTGGATTTAATCTGTTAAACAAATCCTACTAAACAAGCTGATATTAAAGAATTGACGAATATCATAATTAATTTAGTATTAACTTCTTATTATTGCTTATGTATTGTATGAATACAATTATACATAACTAGCTGATGCCTGCGACTTCGTCCGCGTGGATTTACGTTTTTCAAAATCCCGCGGGAACTCTTTGATTTTTCGGGATGAAAAGATTCTATCTCCATTCCAAATTTCAGCCAAATCCGTCCAGTAGTTTTTGCGTGATTGAGTAACAAACATCCAAACATCCACACTTTCATATTTATAATATTGATTAGGATGACGTAATGTTTTGCTTTTTAGGGTTCCGTACCTCAAAAGGAAAAAGGAACCCTTATAGGATCACTTTGTTGTCTGTCTCTCTGTCCGTCTGTCCGTCGTGTCTGTCAAGAAAAGGATTTTTGAAAATTCAACCCCTAAGGGGTAATAGGGGTTTTAAATATGAGTAGTCCACGCGGACGAAGTCGCGAGCATAAGCTATTAAAATTAAATTATGGGTAGTGATAGAACCTCTATTTCAAATGAAAATGGTATTAGAAGCTCGCAAAATTAGTATGCACTGGACGTCAATCCGCAATTTTTAGGGTTCCGTTCCTTAAAAGGAAAAACGGAACCCTTACAGGATCATTTTGTTGTCTGTCTGTCGGTCTGTCAAGAAACCTACAGGGTTCTTCCCGTTGACCTAGAATCATGCAATTTGGCAGAAAGGTAGGTCTTATAGCAGAAATTGAAAACCGTGAATTTGTGGTTACATCCCACAAAAAAAATTAAATTGTTGTCATGAAATAATAATCAGTGTTTTCAATTTTCGAAGTAAGATAACTTTATCAAGTGGTGCATCATATGAAAGGTCTTTACCTGTACATTCTAAAACGGATTTTTATTTATTTTTATACATCATAGTTTTTCAGTTATCGTGCAAAATGTCGAAAAACATACGACTCTAGTACAGAACCCTCGTTGAGCGAGCCTGACTCGCACTTGGCCGGTTTTTTTTAAAATTCTATTATTCTTTTTTTAGCCGGCTCTGTGATCCGCATGATGCAGCACTTTCTCACGCCTGACGTGTTCCAGCAAGGCCTTGTCTACTACTTGGCGAACAAGTAAGCGAGATTTTATGTAACTTGGAAAAATCTGCTCAAAGAACGCAAGCTTTCATTATCATCATCATCAACCAATAGACGTCCACAGCTGGACATAGGTCTCTTGTAGGGACTTGCGCCGCCTGAATCCAGCGGCTCCCTGCGACTCGTCTGATGTCGTCCGTCCACCTAGTGGGGCGTCTTCCAACGCTGCGTCTTCCGGTGCGAGGTCGCCATTCCAGCACCTTGGGACCAAAACGTCTATCGGTTGTACGAACTATGTGCCCTGCCCAGTGCCCATTGCCACTTCAACTCCGCAACCCGTTGAGCTATGTCGGTACGCAAACTTTAATAAAATTAAAATTAAACACTGTTTAAATTCACGCACGAATTCAAGCTGTGGTAGCCTAGTGGCACGCACCTCTAACTTTTCGGAGTTATGTGCGTTTTTAAGTAATTAAAATATCACTTGCTTTAACGGTGAAGGAAAACATCGTGAGGAACCCTGCATGCCTGAGAGTTCTCCATAATGTTCTCAAAGGTGTGTGAAGTCTGCCAATCCCCAATAGCCAGCGTAGTAGAATAATATGGCCAAAACCCTTCTCACTCGAGACAATAATAGTACGCGATAGATCGAGATTGCAATCGGGGTGCGGACCCCCCCCCCCCCCCCCCCCCCCCAACCCCCACGCTAATCCGGCGCGGGATAGCGCTGGTGACGTGCAGGTGTGAGGGGCCACCTCATAAATCATACCCCGATTGCCATCTTGCCCTGTCGCGTACTATACCTATTATTGAATTCGTCACAAACTTAGCAAAAACTAAGTACACCTTGAAACAATAACATTTTGTAAAAATTAAACTTGATAGGTAGATAAGCACTTACTTTATGTTGTAGCCATAGCATAAAATTTAAATCTATTTCTTTAAACTTTTACTCTTGCTATATTATGTTTATCGTTTTCTGCATCCTCGTATAATCATCGTAGCGTCTCTGAGATGAGTGTTGTCTAGAATCTTTTAAAAAGAACAAGAATTTTCGCGACCGCAAAAAATAAAAGACGTGAAAAAGTTTATAGCTCACAGTCGTCTTGGATATACATCTTGTACCTACATACACTTAGCATCGTGGCAACCCCCTGCCAGACACCCTTTTTTTTCTCTTTATTAAAGGGTTTGTTCAATCAGAACATGTCACCCTTGTAACAAATCACAATCGTATGTACAATAATTATCTTCGTTTTATAGTTACATTAAATAGTTAATATAGCATTCTGGCCTCTCGCGATAATGGAGAGGCCAGAATGCTATTACAAGCCAGACACCCTTAATCTTTAATATTTCGGCATTCCCGACCAGTGGTAAATTAAAACTACCCGACTATTCGAAAGCGCTTGTAAAAAGTTTACTTGAATAAAAACATTATTCTATCTATATATATAAAATTCAAAGTCCTGACTGACTGACTGACATATATATCAACGCACAGCCTAAACCGCTGGTCCTACAGACATGAAATTTGGAGTGTCTATTCTTTGTAAAGAGTAAGTATTCACTAAGAAAGGATTTTTCGAAATTCCACCCCTAAGTGGGTTAAATGGGGGATGGAAGTTTGTATGAAAGTCATTTTTCAAGTTATTTGCATGAAAATTGGTAATTGGGTTTTCTGTCATAAATGAAGAAATACGTGTTTCAGGATTTTTGGAAAATTGGCCCATAAGGGTGGTAAACTAGGGGACGAAAGTTTGTATGGGACAGTTTTAATTATTGATATTAATTACTTGAAATCTGGAAAGTAGGTTTTTTTCTTGAGGTTAGGTGTCAGCTAAGAAACGACTATGAGAAAATCCCCCCCTAAAGGGATGAAATGGGGATTGGAAGGTTATATGTGTTATTCGGTGCTGGTGCAGGGTGCGCGTCCTGATGTTATAATGTTTGTTTCTGAATAATAAAATGCCATTTGTTTCCTGCAGGCCACGCGGGCGAAGCCGCGGTCAGAAGCTAGTTCTATTCTATAATGTCTTGGGTGTCTGGCAGGGGGTTGCCACGATACAGTGTCTCGCCATGCATGACGTGATTTATACTATTCCGAAGAAAATATTAAAAATTAGACTCAGCTTCTTCAGAAAACTCACTTCATCTTTCCTTCATTCGGCTTCACTTATTTGAAGAATTGTATCAATGAATTGGGGCGACCAATTCGAAAAAAAACTAACTCTTTCACAATTTCAGAATTATTAGTAAATGGCAAAATTCTATGATATGCCTGCCATAATCTAAATATATAAAAGGACAAGGTGACTAACTGACTGACTGACTGATCTATTAACGCACAGCTCAAACTACTGGACGGATCGGGCTGAAATTTGGCATGCAGATAGCTATTATAACGTAGATATCCGCTAAGAAAGGATTTTTGAAAATTCAACCCTTAAGACGGTGAAATAGGGGTTTGAAATTTGTGTAGTCCACGCGGACGAAGTCGCGAGCATAAGCTAGTCTAAATATATAAAAGGAATAGGTAACTGACTGACTGACTGACTGACTGATCTATAAACGCACAGCTCAAACTACCGGACGGATCGGGCTGAAATTTGGCATGCAGATAGCTATTATGACGCAGGCATCCGCTAAGAAAGGATTTTTGAAAATTCAACCCCTAAGAGAGTGATATAAGGGTTTGAAATTTCTTTAGTACACGCGGACGAAGTCGCGAGCATAAGCTAGTTATATATACAATTTATGAAATGGTTTTTCCAGCACTCGAAGAGCCGTGACTCCAGATGAGCTGTACGTCCACCTCCAGGCGGCCCTGAACGAGTCCAACCACACCATACCATGGTCTGTTGAGGACATCATGGAGAATTGGACAAGGCAGGGCGGCTTCCCTGTCATCACCGTCAGGAGGTTGGCTCCAACTGCCCAATCTATCTCTATTTCTCAGGTAATAGGGTCATCATCATCATCATCATCATCATCATCATCATCATGATTAACCCATCGCCGGCTGCTACAGACCACGGGTCACCTCTGTGTGAAGTGCGTGGGTATAGTTGAAGACCTGGAGAGTGACATAATCTACTTTTATCCCGGGAAACCAAAGACGCGGGCATCAGCTAGTCATCATCATCATGATCACCCCATCACCGGCTCACTATAGAGCGCGGGTCTCCTCTCAGAGTGAGAAGGGTTTTTGGCCATAGTCTACCACGTCGGCCATGTGCAGATTGGTAGGCTTCATGCACCTTTTGAGAACATTATGAGAACTCTCAGGCATGCAGGTTTCCTCACGATGTTTTCCTTCACCGTTAAAGCAAGTAATATTTAACTAGCTTATGCTCGCGACTTCGTCCGCGTGGACTACACAAATTTCAAACCCCTATTTCACCCCCTTAGGGGTTGAATTTTCAAAAATTCTTTCTTAGCGGATACCTACGTCATAATAGCTATCTGCATGCCAAATTTCAGCCCGATCCGTCCAGTAGCTTGAGCTGTGCGTTGATAGATCAGTCAGTCAGTCACCTTTTCCTTTTATATATTTAGATTACTTAAAACGCAGGTAACTCCGAAAAGATGAGGCGCGTGCCCGGGATAAAGAAAACTAGAAAAATGTTCATGAACAAATAAATAATAATTAGTATTTTCAAAAGTAAGATTAATAATTACAAGTGAGGTATCATATGAAAGGGCTTTACCTGTTAATTCTAAAACAGTTTTTTATTTATTTTTATGCATAATGGTTTTGGATTTATCGTGCAAAATGTCGAAAAAATACGACTGTATTACGGAACCCTCGGTGCGTATGTCTGACTCGCACTTGGCCGGATTTTTTCTTTATTTTCATTGTATCAATTTTTTTCGGTAAGAATAAAAATAATTTTTCCCAACAGCAACGTTACCTGACCAACCCTCGTGACGTGTCTCGTACCACGTGGCATGTGCCGATCAACTGGGTATTGTCAACTAACCCTGACTTCTCAGACACGAAGCCCCTAGTGTGGCTGCCGCCCACTGGTCCAGCTCTCGCCGTCGACATTCCTGCCCTCTCAGACGTCGAGTGGTTCATCGTTAATAAACAACAAGCTAGTAAGTACATCATCATCATCATCATGATCACCCCATCGCTGGCTCACTATAGAGCACGGGTCTCCTCTCAGAGTGAGAAGGGATTTGGCCATAGTCTACCACGCTGACCAAGTGCGGATTGGCAGACTTCACACACCTTTGAGAACATTATGGAGAACTCTCAGGCATGCCGGTTTCCTCACGATGTTTTCCTTCACCGTTAAAGCAAGTGATATTTAATTAATTAAAACGCACATAGCTCCGAAAAGTTAGAGGTGCGTGCCCGGGATCGAACCTCCGACCTCCGATTAGAAGGCGGTCCTAACCACTAGGCTATCAAAGCTTGTGTACTATATATCATCATCATCATCATCATCAGCCTGTGAACGTCCACTGTTGGACATAGGCCTTCCCTAAAGAGCGCCACCACACCCGGTCCTCAGCCTTCCTTATCCTGCCACTTCCCGCCAGCCTTTTTATATCGTCGGTCCATCGTGCTAGAGGGCGTCCCACACTACGCTTGCTTAAACGCGGTCTCCACTCAAGGACTTTCCGGCTCCAACGGCCATCGCCTCTACGACAGGCATGACCTGCCCACTGCCACTTCAGCTTGCTAATAGTTTGGGCTATGTCAGTGACCTTGGTTCTCCTGCGGATCTCCTCATTTCGGATCTTGTCCCTCAAGGAAACTCCTAACATAGCCCTCTCCATAGCTCGCTGAGCGACTTTGAATTTGTGGACAAGGCCGTTTGTCAGTGTCCACGTTTCAGCACCATAGGTGAGGACGGGAAGAACACACTGGTTAAAGACTTTCGTCTTAAACTATATATGCCTGGCATTTATTTACTCCAAGGAGCCCATATTTCACATGTTTTTTTCCTTCCTAGGCTATTACAGAGTGAACTACGACGACGGTAACTGGCGTGCGCTGGCCCGCGTCTTGTTCACATCTCACGAGACCATCCACTTGTTGAACCGCGCTCAGATTGTCGACGACGTCTTCAACATGGCCAGGAATGGTAGGACTGTAAGTACTGTATTTCACCTAACATAACAAGTAGGTACATCGACTGAACTACTAAACAAAATATTTAAGTCTTTGTTTTTCTGTTATTTTTGTTCTTGTGGTGGTACAACTAAATGGAATAATATTATATTTCATTTTGGCGTGCATGTAAGTATGCTTGATCATAGAAAATGGTTCAATAGTTGTTATACCCTCTTGGGGTAATCTCTGTAGGTATATTATAGAATAGAATAGAATAGAATGTTTTTTTATTCATGTAAACTTTTTACAAGTGCTTATGAATAGTCAGGTAGTTTTAATTTACCATTTATATTTATGTATCACAAAATATTATCATGCTGAATCAACTATCTAGCTTTGAGCTATATCTTTATCGAGCTATAGATAAGTAAGATTTCTTACGACTGAGTCATACGTCTGATATTTTATTAAGTATTCTTATGAAAAGCTAAAAAACACAATATCTATTCCACAATTAGTATATCTTCTTGATTTTTTATTTCTTATTCTGTCACTAATCCATATCCATACTAATATTATAAATGCGAAAGTGTGTCTGTCTGTCTGTCTGCTAGCCTTTCACAGCCCATCCCACAGATAGCTTGCATCCCGGGGAAGGACCTAGGCTACTTTTTATCCCGGAAAATCAAAGAGTTCCCACGGGATTTTTAAAAACCTAAATCCACGCGGATGAAGTCGCGGGCATCCTCTAGTACATAATAATGTAAACATAGTATATTTCTAAAATACGCATTTAAATGAGAATCTTATTCTTTCCAAATCCGATTAATCCTTGTTCAGTCTAATAGCCTCCCAGCCTACAAAAGCCACCTGGGAATCGAATTTAAGACCTTCCTTTTATCCACAGCGCATATCTTTATGGTTGGTGACTCAAAATGGTTAACGCCCATTGAGATTTTTGTCTCTATCATTTGTATGGGATTATGTAACAAAGAAAGCGCTATACTAACTTTAGAGAATAGAGTATGGATATTGGGCTGAAATTTGGCATGCAAATAGCTATAATGACGTAAGCAACCGCTAAGGATTTTTGGAAATTCAACCCCTAAGGGGGTGAAATAGGGGTTTGAAATTTGTGTAGTTCACGCGGACGAAATCGCAAGCATATAAGCTAGTAATATAAAATAACTAAAGAAAATTTGCTGAAAATGCTGTGATAGCCTAGTGGTTAGGACGTCCGCCCTCTAATCGGAGGTCGGGGGTTCGATCCCAGGCACGCACCTCTAACTTTTCGAAGTTATATGTGCGTGTTTAAGTAATTAAAATATCACTTGCTTTAACGGTGAAGGAAAACATCGTGAGGAAACCTGCATGCCTGAGAGTTCTCCATAATGTTCTTAAAGGTGTGTGAAGTCTGCCAATCCGCACTTGGCCAGCGTGGTAGACTATGGCCAAACCCCTTCTCACTCTGAGAGGAAACCCGTGCTCTATAGTGAGCCGGTGATGGGTTGATCATGATGATGATGATGATAGTAAATCTAGCTCTATTTCATAGATTGAGTAAATTGTATTATCAGTTTATGCGAGCTTTGGACAAGCCATGCTGCTAAGATCGTCTTACCTTTATACATAGAGAGCTACATCTATTTTATAGATTACTAGCTTATTCTCGCGACTTTGTCCGCGTACGGACTATACAAATTTCAAACCCCTAGTTTACCCTCTTAGGGGTTGAATTTTTAAAAATCCTTTCTTAGCGGATGTCTACGTCATAATAACTAAAGAAAATTTATGTTACAGAGCTACTCCAACGCCTTCGAAGTTTCCCGCTATTTGGTGAACGAAACGGACTACATCGCGTGGGGTTCCGCCAACAGCGCCTTCAGCTACCTCGACGTAGTGCTGAGTGGTTCTCCAGCATATGAAGCATTCCAGGTAGGATAATATTATACTTACCTACTGTATTGATTTTACTTCGACCGAGATGTACCCACCTTCCAGTCAGATTTTTAGGGGTCCGTACCTCAAAAGTAAAAACGGGAAAACGAAAAACTGTCTGTCTGTCTGTCTGTCGGTCTGTCAAGAAACCTTTCATGATTCCAGGTCAACGGGAAGTAGGTACCCTGTAGGTCTCTTGACAGACCGACAGACAGACAGACAAACAGACAACAAAGTGATCCGATAAGGGTACCGATTTCCTTTTGAGGTACGGAACCCTAAAAAATTAAAAGCTATAGTTGCAACTACAAAACAAGACTACTAACCATCCAAATCGCCTGGCAGTGCAGTTGACAATGCCGCAGGCGATCCGTCGACTAAACAGAAAGCTTATACTGGATAATTAGCTGAGACTCATGGAGTTTTCCCGCTGGGGAAGTTGTCTCTAATCACGCCAACCTGTCCTCCAACCAATCTGCTCATAAGTCCACCGACTGATCGCATGATAAGGCAAGAAAATAAAACTTACACCAACGTTTAAACGTTAAAATATCATCTGATATCCACAGGCATACGTCCTTCACCTAACCGGTCCATCGTACAATAGACTAGGCTTCGTAGCTAACCCAGCCGCCGAGGAGCACGTCACAGCTGCCTATAGGAACGTCATCCTGAACCTCAACTGTCGTCTCGGCAACCAGCATTGTGTGAACGAATCTCAGACACTTTTGGAGCAGTTTAGGAATAATCCAAGTAAGTTTGCTGAATTACTTCTCAATCCAAATCTTTTTCTCTTTTAGGGCAAACAAGGAACCCTTATAGTTTCGCCATGTCCGTCCGTCCGTCCTCGGTAAATCTCAGAGACTATTAGTGCTAGAAATCTGTAATTTGGCATGGGTATAAATATTAATCACGCCGACAAAGTGGTGAAATAAAATTGTGATAAATATTTTTGTAGAGTAGCTCCCCTACGTGTAAAATGAGGATGAATTTTGTTTTCGTCTTATTCCCCATCATTGAATAGGTTTTTTACTAACTTTTCAGAGTTATCTGTGGTTATCTAAGTAAGCTATTATCACAGTGTACCTATATAAAACACTATAAAAATTATAGAAATGTGGCAAATATCACTTGCTTCAATGGTTAAGGAAAACAGTCCATTGTGCTCTTAAAAGATGTGTCTGTTTTTTGTGTTTTCTCAAGTCTGCATATCCGCACCACGATGGTGGACCATGGCCTAAAACTCATTCTGAGAAGATGCCCCTTAGTCGTCCTTAATAGTGGGCCGGCGAAGGGCGTTGGGTCGGGGTGATAAAATGCATTGTCCGCCTCTAGGCTAAGTAAAGTTAGCAATTCATTTGCTCGTAATTCTATAGGTAGGTACGTTTTTATAATAAGCTTCCAGAAAACATATTGGAGATGTCTCTCAACAAGTTCAAAGTTTTCATAAAACGGTCTAAACTAATTGAAAAATCCTATAACAATGTAAAGGATTATTTAAATTATAAGCAAACTTGGAAATGAGTTGCTTAACGGCTTTGTGATAGTTCCAATAATGTTTAATTTATGATTTTGGTGTATAAAGTGGTGATAATAAAAAGAATACCCGGCTGAGTTCGTTGTGGGCTTTTCTCAGACCTGGGCGCGTTTGGAACCCTCGTAGCTTTAGTTTTAAGTTTGCGTCATAATTATCACCACTATATCTTACAAATCCAACAACTGACAATCGAAAAGAGTAATTTATTACCTATTTTGAATAAATCATTTGCCTTTGACTTGACTTTATTGTTTTCCAGGTCAACATCTGAATCCGGATATACAGATGACGGTGTTCTGCTCGGGCCTGCGCGGAGGCAGTGCACAGAACTTTGATTTCCTGTGGAACAGATATCTCGCCAGCCAGGACTCCAGCGAACAGGCCATATTGTTGAATTCACTCGGATGTACTTCTAATGAAACTTTGCGTAGCCAGTGAGTACCTACACTAAAAACCGGCCAAGTGCGAGTCCGGCTCGCGCAACGAGGGTGCCGTACTACAGTCGTATTTTTTTGAAATTTTGCACGATAATTAAAAAAACTATGATGGATAAAAATAAATAAAAATCTGTTTTAGAATGCACAGGTGAAGACCTTTCATAATATGATACCCCACTTGATATAGTAATAGATATATTACTTCGAAAATTGAAATACTAATTATTAATTTATGACCACAATTTTTGTGTGACATGACCACAAATTCACGGTGTTCAGATTTTTCCCCGAATGTCTGTTATAAGACCTACCTACCTGCCAAATTTCATGATTCTAGGTCAACGGGAAGTACCCTGTAGGTTTCTTGACAGACCGACAGACAGACAACAAAGTGATCCTATAAGGGTTCCGTTTTTCCTTTTGAGGTACGGAACCCTAAAAAGAATATTAGCCAAGTCTATCATGCTGTCTAATATTCCCCTTTCCCCTCCAATTAAGCGTAAAGCTTGTGCTAGGAGTAGGTACGACAATAGTGCAACGGGTGGGGTTTGAACCGGCGACCTTTCGGTTTTCAGTCCGCTCCTTTAACCGTTGAGCTATCGAGGCTCGAAATAATATTAGGTATACTAAAAATAATATTAGGTATAGTCCGTACAAAATGACTCCTCACGCGCCATTTTAACTCTATGGGTCAACTGTCATGTCAAAAGTACGGCTGACCTTTAAAATAAGGACTAAAATCGTACCTTTGACATGAAGTTTGACACAGAACTAGTGAGTCGCAGGTAGCCGCTGGATGCAGGCGGCGCAAGACCGTGGCATGTGGAAGTCCCTACAAGAGATTTATGTCCAGCAGTGGACGTCCATCGGTTGATGATGACGATGATGAATTTAAACATAATATGATTTCCTTCCAGGTACCTCAATCAAGTGATAGATGACAACTCGGCAGTGCGAGAACAGGACAGACATACTATCCTCGTCTCCACCATCAACGCTAGTCCGGCCAACATGGAGGCGGCCTTAGATTTCGTTGTGGAAAATTTCGCTGCTATACAAACAAGGTACAACTATAGGCATACTTCGCAAAATGTACCTTTAGTTCACGGAGAAATCTAGACAGAGAAATCCGGCGAAGTCACGGGAAGGAAAGGATTATACTGACAGAAGTCAGCAAAACAAAATTTGTAGTAGGCAGTTTAGACTATTGGGAATGTAGATTCAGAAACGTTTAACACAAGACCGTTTGTTTAAATTTGTTTTGATTACCGTCTTTTTATAGGCTTTAGAATATTCTCTATAATATAGAATAGAATCAGGTATCCTGGTACCCACGACACAGGACTACATAGGTACCATCAGACAATGTTAAAATCATCGATATAATAATAAAGTCAATGGTTAATAAAATTGACAAAATTGCTTTTGATAAATAAATAGGATTACCTATTTCACTTTTTTTTCATTATAATTATTACTTTATTGATTTTGTAAGGTTTCATAGACGTAATCTATGTTATTTTTACAGAGTACAAGGTCTTACGGGTACCACCAACATACTGAATGCTTTTGCTAGAAGATTGTCAACAAATTCCCATCGGACTATAGTAAGTATGAACTAGGCTATAAAGTGCAATTTCAGCTCGCACAACGCGTTGCGGCCTAAAGTCGAATAAACGCCTTTTGGCCTAAGATTTAGCGCGTGCCAGACCTTCCTTATTTTATAAAAGCTGAAAGTTTCTCTGCGTATTGCCCCTAATACTAGGAGGAACGTTTGTTTGGATCATGGTGCCTTTGAGAGATAACAGGTAATAAAGGCGTAAAAAATCTTACGTCAAAGTAAATTATATACGTTTAAGTGTCTGGCAATGCGTGTCGTTATTTGTAATAACGGAAGAAAATATAACTAAAAATTAGACTTTATTTACACTTTGATGTAATTTTTTTTACACTTTAGCTTTATTATTTGTTATCTCCCACCATGATCCAAACAAACGTCCCTCCCAGTGTTGGGGACAATATGCAGAGAAACTTTGAGCTTTTATAAAATAAGGAAGGTCTGGCACGCGCTGACTCTCTCTCTATTTCTTGCTATCGCATAATCGCTCTCTATCTCTCTCTCACACTCTCCCCTCCTCAGAAGATACAGAGTTACGACGAGAGAGCCGTCGAAGGGGCGCACCACAGTATTGGTATACTTTTTTGGTCACATGATCAAACATCCAAGCAAACATTATACCTGGCCCTTAAGTAAGATTTATTATAATATAATAATTATGTCCTTATAATATTAAGTAATTTATTTCCTTTTATTTAACAGATAGCTGAATTCTCTCGCAGATACGATAGCATTTTCACCGCCGGCGAGAGAGCGTCTGTCAACGACATAAGGGACAACATCGATGCGTCCATCAGATGGTCTGCGGATAACTTCGACATAGTTCACAGCTGGTTGAGGCTCAACTACGGCAGTAACGCCAGCATCATGACGTCGGGATTCCTTATCGTCATTTCCATCTTTGTCACGTGGTACAACCACTGACAAAAGTGCTTTTCTTCATAGTGAATTGGGTATTTGACTCCAATTTTTTTATTACTTTATTATAAACTAGGATAAAAATAATGACGTAAACTGAAAAAAAATTAATTAAATCGATAAAATAACAAAAAGTTATAAGCATTTAAATATTTCTGATTAGACAGAGATAGCGATATAGCATTTGAAGTCACACCTAACTAATGCCATAGTAGTTTCGTGCGGTTTCATACAAATTTTCGATTTGCGAGAAAGGGATAGAAGACCCTCCCACTCCAAAATTAAAATGCCTGTAACTTTGTAAATCTTTGTTGGATTTTAATATTTTTTTCAGGGTATGTCATTATTTTTATTCTAGTTTATAATAAAGTAATAATATTTATCAAATTCAAAAGTAGTCAAATACCCAATTGTTATACCTACTAAATAAAGTGAATAGGCATCTTCTAGGCAAGCGTGCTCCATCATCACTTGCCACCAGATCTGTTCAGGTTATATCTGGCATCAGTACGCTTAGTATGAGATTTTACGTCTCACCAACGTTGATATAATTCGAGAGGCGAAACACAATAACGTCAAAGTAAAATGTACCTAAACAGCTTTGAATTCAAGTCAAAAATTCAATGCCGCTGATTTTAATTTCGCAACGTTTCCGCTTGGAGCGCTAGTTGTAGATATGTAGACAAACTTGAGCTTTAAAACAAGGCAGTTAAGATCCAGTATACTATAAAATATAAAAGTGTTTCGACACTCGAATACTATCAACGCAGTGAGACATAAAATCTCGTACAACCTACCAAGAGTACAATTAGTACAAACAGTAACTGTCAATATAATATTCTACGATTAATAGTATTGTTAGACGTAGATAATATTGTATGTATGGCAAATAAATAAATGTAGTGTTCATATATCAGAACTCTATTATGTAAATAAATAAATTATAAGTGCAATTTTATATTTTTGTACCAACTTTAACGCAAATTAAATTATATTTTATACAAAATGTAAATGTTTTTTATTAATTTCTTATAAGTACACGAATAATATGTTTGGACATTTGGTTTTTAGAAATGAAAAATAATTTCAATTTTATCTCATATTTAATGATAGATTTCTTATTTATTGTAGGTACTAGTAGATAATCGTATATTTTTATTGATAATGAATAATGATAAAGTTAAATAATGCACCAAGTGTATGGGTTTTTCCTTCTGTAATCTGTGGGTTTTACGTTCATACATTTTGCCGATTTTGCCTACTTACGCCTTTCCAATGACCGATCTGACGTTATCTTATTGATCTGTAGGATTCTTTGAAGATTCTTCTTATCGATTATTTCATTTGTTTCAGATTCATAACTATAGTACGCGACAGGTCGAAATGGCAATCGAGGCATGAAGCAGGGGGACGCCCCCCACACCCGCACGTCACCCGCGCAATCCCGCACCGGGTTAGCGCGGGAGCTGTTTAGGTGTGCGGGGCGTCCCCACCCCGATTGTCATCTCGACCTGTCTCGTACTATAGTGATCAGACTTGGTCATTTGAGATGATTCCAAAATAATAAATTAAATTAGTAAAAAGGTACTAATAAAAAAAATTTATGCTACGTGTGTATTCGTGTTTTTTCTAAGAAAGAAATGAAATTTCTTTCATTTTAAAGAAATGAAACTGTGATGGTTTCTGATGAAATACTTTTGGGAAGAGACTTGTTTTAAAAAAAATCGAGCATACTAAAACAGACATTCCAAAGAATATTCAGAATAAAAAAAAAGCCAAGTGCGAGTCAGACTTGTGCAATGAGGGTTCCGGATTCACTCGGAGGTACTTCTAATGAAACTTTGCGTAGCCAGTGAGTACCTACACTAAAAACCGGCCAAGTGCGAGTCCGGCTCGCGCAACGAGGGTGCCGTACTACAGTCGTATTTTTTTGAAATTTTGCACGATATAATTCAAAAACGATGATGCATAAAAATAAATAAAAATCTGCTTTAGAATGCACAGGTGAAGACCTTTCATATGATACCCCACTTGATATAGTTATCTTACTTCGAAAATTGAAAATACTTATTATTAGTTCATGACCACAATTTAATTTTTTTTGTGTGATGTAACCACAAATTCACAGTTTTCAGATTTTTCTCCGAATGCCAGCTATAAGACCTGCCTACCTGCCAAATTTCATGATTCTAGGTCAACGGGAAGTACCCTGTAGGTTTCTTGACAGACAGACAGACAGACAGATAGACAGACAGACAACAAAGTGATCCTATAAGGGTTCCATTTTTCCTTTTGAGGTACGGAACCCTAAAAATGGAACCCTTATAGGAATAAGGGTTCCATTTTTAGAATAGAATAGAATGTTTTTTAGTCATGTAAACTTTTTACAAGTACTTATGAATAGTCAGGTAGTTTTCCTTTTGAGTGTAGGTACGGAACCCTAAAAATCAAAGAGTTTCCGCGGGAATAAAAAAACCTACATCCACGCGAACGCAGTCGTCATGTAGTAGAAAATATAAAATTAGTGATAGAGAGCAGACAATAATAGCATTATTTCCTTTTAAAATGCTTGCGAAATATGGCAAGAGATAAAACTTGAGATTGTGTCAATCAATTGAGTATTTCACATCTATAAGAATGTTGTTTTCAAAGGCAGATAAGATAAAACTGACTTATGGACTATGGTTAAAACGCTAAACTACTGCAAGCATATTGCTTACAATAAGGTTAAGTTGTGGTCCTTACCAAACGTTCCCAACAATAAACTAAGACCATGTCATAAAATAAAGTCTGACAACTGCATTTTTAGGGTTCCGTATCCAAAAGGTAAATCGGAACCCTTTTATTGTCACTCTGCTGTCTGTCTGTCTGTCTGCCGATCCGCGTGTCACGGGTCTCTAGCTTGTAGACGAAATGAGTTACAAACCTGAAATTTTGATATTTGGTGTAGAACATTAACCCAAAACTGAATAATATACGAAACCCTAAAAAAGCGAGGCTTAACTCGCACTTGGCCGGTTTTTGTAATGATACTTATTATGATTATGAGTAGTTGTTTTTCAAAAGATGTATCCGTTTTGCTAAGAAAACGGGTTATTCATATGATTCATCGAATTTCATCATGATAGTAACATCACTACTAATCTTGTTGGTTTGTTCATTTGTTGGTTCGTCCTTCAATCAAGTCGCAACAGAGCAACGGGTCGACGTGATTTTATAGATTTCGTATAGATAGTGACATAGGCTACTTTTTATCCCGGAAAATCAAAGAGTTCCCACGGGATTATTAAAAACCTAAATCCACGCGTACGAAGTCGTTATTAGCTGGTATTATACTAAATGACACCCATGACTTCGTCTGCGTGGATTTAGGTTTTTTAAAATCACGTAAGAATTCTTTGAAATTTCGGAATTAAAATAAGCCTATATCCGTCTCCGGGATGAAAGCTATCTCTGTACTAAATTGCGTTAAATTTGATGAATGGATAGGCAGTGAAACAGGAACAGATAGACAGACATACACATACCCTTTCACGTCATTTATAATATCCAGTAGGGAAGTATGGATTACAAAGTTGTAAGTGTCTGTTTATTTGTCAGTGCGGAAATCATCCAAAACCACTGGACCGGTTAAGACAAAACTATTCCCATTTAAAAACGGTAATAAAGTTGTAATTTACAGTAAATAGCAATAATAACTGGTAAAAGCACCTAATCTCTTTATATTTCTCATTGATACTTCAAATTCTATCTGGCATAGTATTGGGATCATGATATGTTTTATCTCATCTAAACTTGAAATAAATTTATCAGAGTTCCCTCATCTCTTGGTATCTGATTCAACTCATTTGAGTGAAGGCATCACAGTGTAGTGATCGTATGTATCGTTTTGTTAAGTGACTTGGCCGGCCTAAAGGAAAATGGCCCGGACTAGAATTAAGTGCCTCCTCATACTTCTCTCTCTAGTAGTTTCTGTTTCTGCAAGATCACTCCCTTTGATTCGTGAATCTACGCCTCAAATCTCAATCTCGAACGAAGTGTATACAACACCCAGTAAGGTCGCACTTGAAGATGAAACTATTTGGAATACAAGTAAAGAGATCATACAAGAAATAAAAAACGATCAAAATACAACTAATCGAAATGTTAACAGAAACGAAATAATATTGAATAATCTAAGACCCGGTCAAGGTGTGAGTAGTTACAAAATCGAACTTACAAGAGAAGGTGATAATGTGAAAGGAAAAGCAATCATAGATGTGTCGTTGAGTGATCAAACTCTAAGAGAACCAATAAAGTTCCATATTATGGGGCTCGATATAGAAAATGTTCAAGTTGCTCTAATGACAGCCGAAAATCCTCAGGATGCGGAAAAGCGCGATGATGGTTCCATTTTAGAAATAAGACTGATGCAAGGATTCGCTACTACAAACATAGTTATCATTGATTATAATGTACCATTGAGAAACGATGGAACTGGCATATTTTTAGGGACATGGGATGATGATAAGTAAGATTTTTTTAAATTTGGAACAACCATTGGTAATTTTAAATCTAGCAATCCATAGTTTTTTCAGTGTTTCTTTTCCTTGAGTGCTTTTTGTTCAGGCGTCATATATCCTGGCTGTTCTTATGTCGTGTGAGGCCAGAAAGTCGGTCGCTTTACGGGATCAAAGGCCTTATCCCCATTCATATCGTACAGCACCTCCAGTGTAATATCATCGAACTTCGGCAATGCGTTTATTTTGTCAAGTTCCTTTTGCGCAGCGTCAATGTCTTTTTGTCTATCTGCACAGTAAGATTTATCTGTGGTTGTAGCAACTTCCATTGCTTATCCACTTCGACCGAAAGTGTATCTTCAGAATAGGGAATCTTGACCTGTGCGTATTCCGATTTGAACTTCTCTACTAGACCTTGTACTGGTACTTTCTTTGCATATTCCTCCCTATTAATTTTTGGAAGCTCTGGAGGGTTTGCTTGCACCCGCCGCAAATACATATCTGCCTTGGCTTTAAACGCCAAGAATTTTCCTTTCTGTTCAGGTGGGATTCTCTTCATAAACTCTATCCAATTTATGGTGGGTTTTGTAAATCGCTTCGACATTTTTAACATGTTATTAGTTAAGTTCTCCTAACATTCAATATCAACTGACAGACTTCCACTGCGATACATAGGTCTCTTGTGAGGGGCTTCCACACGTGGTCTTTTGTACGGAAGACAGTGTAGACTGTAGAGTTTGAAAATTACAAGCAACAAACAGAGATCATACAACAGTTTTGAGATTAGGTACTATGCCTTTCACAAGACAAATATAATGATATATTTTCACAAGATAAATTATAAATGAAAAAGTGTGTTTGTTTGTTGGTTTATTGGTTTGTCCTTCAATCACGTCACAACGCGACGTAGCAACGGCTCGAAGTGATATTTTACATGGATTTAGTTAAAGACCTGGAGAGTGACATAGGCTACTTTTATCCTGCAAAATCAAAGAGTTCCCACGGGATTTTAAAAAATTTCCACGCGGATGAAGTCGCAGGCATTAGCTAGTAATATAACTAATGACTACACTAAAATGGTGTACCTATGCTTTTATGGTAAAACAACATGTACGTACCTACCTAATGGCGCCCATAAATTTATCATTTTTTTCAGTGAGTACATCGCAATGAACCTGCATCCAACCAATGCAAAGCGTGTGTTTCCTTGCATGGATGAGCCCAATTTATCCGCTAGGTATTTCAGTTTCACCTTTGAAGACATGGATAATTTTGCAAGATTACTGACAAATAGCCGATTAGTTGACGGGAGTACGTAAGTACCTACCTTTTTAAATTACCTTTTCTGTTTAATTTTAGTTAATAAGACGAATAATAATGTTCGAATTTTGTTTTAGTTTAGGATGTTTGCAATTTTTTATTCAGAAAACTCGCCAGGGTAACAAAATAACTAAGCAAGCTGGCCAAATAAAATTATTATTTCATGATATCGCTTAAGAGGGCTCGGGCCGGTGCCACAGATTAATATATTCTTCATACATACGTAGGAGAGTAATTACTACATTATTTGATACAAGCTTATGCTCACAACTTCGTCCGCGTGGACTACAAAATTTCAAAACCCTATTTCACCCCCTTAGGAGTTGAATTTTCAAAAATCCTTTCTTAGCGGATGCCTACGTATAGCTATCTGCATGCCAAATTTCAGCCCGATCCGTCCAGTAGTTTGAGCTGTGCGTTGATAGATCAGTCAGTCAGTCAGTCATTCAGTCAGTCAGTCAGTCAGTCACCTTTTCCTTTTATATATATATAGATTGTACGCTCAAAACTAAGTATTATAATTATCGATTTATCTCCTCATTATCTAGGTTTATTGATATATAAAACATTGATTTTTTTTTGATTTTAAAGTTACGAAATATTTTAATATAAATAACGGGTACATACCACGATTAATTTGACGTTTTTTATATGTCGATATATTTTCAACCCAATTGCACGGGTCGTAGGTTACGACGGGACTGCAGGGAAGAGGGTAGTTCGGTAGTTCGCTATTGCCCTTGACAGCTCGAACTTCATCTCTCGCATCACCGCAGTCCCGTCGTGATGTAGGGGATGACGGGTATGTACCCGTTATTTACATTAAAATATGTCGTTAAACCACGAAATAAGGTTTTAAAAACCGAACAATCTCCTTCGTGCCTTCTCCATAAACGTGACACTGGCGAAACACTCTGTGCCCAGCTGGCACACCTAAAAGCCAATAATTGGGAATTGAATTGAATTGAAGGTTTTAAAACCATTAACTGAGTACCTATTATATTTTTTATTTCTTAATTTTAGAACAACATTTGAAACTTTGGAAGGACCAGTTCATCGGTGGGCCATGGTGGCACACAGCTTGAACCACGTCAATACACCAGTAACAGACCTGGTCAACCTGTATGCCCGAGAAGGTACCAACCGGCAGGAGGCCATAGCTTCGGGGGCCATCAGTCATTTCTACAATGCACTGAACGAGTGGACTGGTAAAGAACATCGAAATATTATTAACGGTCAAAATGGCGGCTTGCATGTGATGGCGATGCCGGATGTGGCCCGCGACTGGTACGGTCTTTCCACTTTATGTATTTGGTGAGTTACCTATAAATCTTTAACTTGTTTATATTATTATGTTAGTTTTTTTTAGAATTTAATATTTTATTATCAATGGTTAACAAATAAATTATTAATAAACTTAAATCTAAAAAAAACAACATTAAATTAAAACTAAAATAAATTAAATTAAATCTAAAATCTCGTCGAGACCACCGCAGCGAGGCATTGTACCCAAGATGCTGGCAGCATTACCCCTTTGGATGGCCAAACTAATTCTTTGACCAAGGTAGCTGCCAGCTCTCGGGTCCCCGGTTGACTCGATAACTCTTGTCGCAATTTCTTCAAAAAGAGCTCGAGCCCCCGGGCCCCACGGCCCCAAGGTCTCCACACCAAAAGGCACGAATACGAAGCTCCCATCGAGGTTTTCATATTTGCGCCTCTTGGCCTGTTCGGCGCTGATGGCCGCTGCACCCGCCATAGAGGAGGTCGCCTGAATGTGGGATGCAGCTAAAGTGTCTACACAAGTTGCATCCCAAACAAGCGACCTGCCCATCTTCCACGGTACGAGCGTCATACCATCAGGTCTCTTGCCATCGCTACGTGCCAAACCAATAGGTTCTAGTACAGCTGGCACATGGGCGGTGCCAAGGGACCTCCGGATGATGTTATTAAGGGTACTATGGCGGGAGAAGCGTCCAGCGCTTCTCGAACAGGAGAGCCCATGGTGGCCGAAGGCGTCAACGCAGTCACCGCAGTGGCAACGGTGAGGCTGGTTTATTGTGGCGCCAAGCCTAAGACCAATCAAAACAGAAAGTGTCGTATGGTCTAACAAAGTGCCCAGGTTGGCAGAGGGAAGAGCATGTAGCCAGTAGCCGGACTCTTTTGCAGAGACAGCGAGAAGACGAGCAAGGTCTTTTTTAGAATTTGCGTTTGCTAGTAAAGTGTCAAATGTCGTTATATAATAATAACGTTAACGTTAACCTATATAATTTTTTTTTTTTTTTTTTTAAACTTAAAGCTAGCCTTATCTAATTACTATATAAATCATGACCGCGTGGAATGGTGCCAAGAATACTGGCTGCATTTCCGCGCTGGACAGCCAGGCTGATCCGCTGCGCAAAAAATGAGCCAGCCCTTCTGTCACCAGTTGAGGCTATTAATCGCGGTGAAATGTCTCGTAAAAAATTTTTAGCACTAAGACTCCATGGCCCCAGGGTCTCCACGGCAAACGGCACAAAAATGTAACTCTCTATAAGAGAGGCATACTTACTACATATTTTTACATACATACAACCTATATAATATACTAAATGATGCCCGCGACTTCGTCCGCGTCGATTTACATTTTTGAAAATCCCGCGGGAACTCTTTGATTTTCCGGGATAAAAAGTAGTATGTCCAGGGTATAATCTATCTCCATTCCAAATTTCATCCAAATCCGTTCAGCCGTTTTTGCGTGATTGAGTAACAAACATCCAAACATCCACACTTTCACATTTATAATATTAGTAGGACTAGCTGACCCGGCGAACTTCGTACCGCCTAACAATCGATTCTTTTTCAGGCAATTTTTTTTTAAATTTTCTCTCCGTAAGAACCACCCTCGTACTTCAAGGAATACTTATTATAATAAAAGAATTAGCGAAATCGGTTCAGCTGTTCTCGAGATTTGCGGTTAGCAACACATTCAGTGATTCATTTTTATATATAGAGATTAGGATTAGGTCTTGGACTGTAGTATTAAAAGGAAGTCGGTTAATTAAGTGATTTTTTGTATAGCGGTAGTTTATTCCAAATTTCATGATTCAATGGGAAGTACCCTATAGGTTTTCGTGACAGACACGACAAACAGACGGACAGATGGACAGACAGACAGATAGACAACGAAGTGATCTTATAAGGGTTCCTTTATTCCTTTTGAAGTACAGAACCCTAAAAATGTTATTAATTTAGGGAACCTTACATCCTCATGGAGAACAACAATGCCGTGAAGCAGAGGAAGACTGCGCTCGTGACGATCGCCGAAGGAATGGCGAGGCAGTGGTTCGGCTGGGCCTTGTTCCCTCAGAACTGGAGAGATCAGTGGGTGACGGCAGGCCTGGCCAGCTATGCTGCATATGAAGTAGCGAAGGATGTAAGTATGGCGCTATTTGTGTCCCGATATAGGTCTAGGTACACCCTGTATATCGATACAGGCTGTAACCAGAATGCTAGCAAAAACTTAGTGTTATTGTTATACTACCTAAACACAATCCAATACCAATAACAATTTGCCTCGTTTTGTAGTTTTAGTGATTTATTATTTTTCAAACCCGCAATGTATAACGTGCAAAACTCGGGTCAATGCCCCGTCTACGACTCAGCATTGACTCCGAGTGGCCTTCATATGGAACGTTCGTTGACCTCTATCGTCAGTCAGATGTTTTACTTGTAATATATCGTGAAATTTTACAAAATATAGGTTATTTTGTTCGCGTTTTTTTGTGGTATCATAATATATCACTGATCATCAGTGCTATCACCTGTCTTCGTTTTTGCCAGCGTTCTGGTTACACCCTGTATGTAGTCGTACGGCGAAAATCGGTTCGTGAAAATTCACCAACATTTCATTCAACTGTGACTGTGTTCACCCGTCCGATATAAGTTATCAGTTAACTTATCACCATTTACATGTCAGTCAAAAGATAATGTCATTTTACTTGTACTTACATACATTCCCAGATAAAAACTAAGTAGAGCTTGTGGAAAAATTTAGATGCATTACGATTCCTAATTCCAATGAACATTAATTTGCTCGCATAAAATAATATTAAGTAGGTACGTTTTAAGGGTCCCAAGGTGCTAGAATGGCGACCTCGCACCGGAAGACGCAGTGTTGGAAGACCCCCCCACTAGGTGGACGGACGACATCAGACGAGTCGCAGGGAGCCGCTGGATCCAGGCGGCGCAAGACCGTGGCGTGTTGAAGTCCCTGCAAGAGACCTATGTCCAGCAGTGAACGTCTATTGGTTGATGATGATGATGATGACGTTTTAAAAAACTAATGTTGAGCCAACACTATGAAATACATAATACATATATGACATTAACTCATCGATATATAAATTATTCATCGAAGTATTATGTTTTAGTAGCTTAAAATCTTGTCTAACATAGTAATAATATTATTTAGACGACCTCCCTGGCGCAGTGTTGAGCGCTGTGGTCTTATTAGTGGGAGGTCCTGGGTTCGATTCCTGGCAGGGGTTTTATAATTTCTAAATTTCTGGTCTGGTCTGGTGGGAGGCTTCGGCCGTGGCTAGTTACCACCCTACCGGCAAAGCCGTGCCACCAAGCGATTTAGCGTTCCGGTACGATGCCGTGTAGAAACCAAAGGGGTATGGGTTTAATAAAAACTGCCATACCCCTTCCAGGTTAGCCCGCTATCATCTTAGACTGCATCATCACTTACCATCAGGTGAGATTGCAGTCAAGGGCTAACTTGTATCTGAAATAAAAAATAAATTAAAAAATACGTCTTGCTGACGAGAGGGTCAAACTCAGCTAATGTTGTGGCCCAAACGACGGAACTGGTCTTTGTGGTTATAAGAATATACTGTTACTAGCTGATGCCCGCAACTTCATCCACGCCGAATTAGGTTTTTAAAAATCCCGTGGGAACTCTTATGTGTCAATCCAGAGTATAATCTATCTCCATTCCAAATTTCATCCAAATCCATTCAGCCGTTTTCGCGTGATTGAGTAACAAATATCCAAACATCCACACTTTCACATTTATAATATTAGTAGGATTTATTATTTTGCAAGAAAACTTTTGATAAACTACCCCCGACCCGTCGGTCAGGGGTAGTTTATCAAAAATTCAGCCAGCTTCATTTCTGAAAATGCTTTCTTAGTGGAGCCTAGTAGACTAACGTAGCTTAGGTACTAAGAAAAGCTACACATAAATTTTCATGTTTTAACGAAACTAAGAAAATTAAAACTCCTCTCCGTCACAACACAGCATGGAAAGGTGAGTTTGATATCGTGTTCTGTACAGTGGAATTTTCAATGTTTAATTGAAAGAAGTGCACATTGCTTGAACATGTGAAACACTCGTCTGCTATGCTTGATACACTTCCTTCAAAATTCCTAAAATTTCACTGTTGGGAATACGACATAAAGTTCACATTTCCATGCCTTACTGGGAGTCGATTCGGATTGCAGTCGGTGTCGGCTCTGTGTAATGTGCGAAGACCTTAGGCAGTGGTCCGTCCGCCCGCGCCGCGCCGACGAGAAAACGACTCTCTCAAGAAACCACAGACCACCCCCAGAAACGCATAATAAATGTACATTCCGTGTAAACGAAAGAGATGCATAATATATCAAAAATTGCTCTCTGACTGTTCACACTGCAGGCGACGACTCACTTTACAAGTTTTGTCGCTGAGCGACAAGCTTTCAAAAATAATCTCGCTCAGCGATATTCGTTCAGTGATGCTCGCTCGCTGTTGTGCTGTAAACATGTGTAACGCGCGCGCAGGTTTGCGCAGGACTGAGCGACCGCCACCGCGGGCGAATGGCGCGAGTAATCGCTCGTCGCACTTGCACACTCGCTCATAGCCCGGCTACAAAACTATCGATACTACACACTCGCTTCCCGCTGATCGCCAATTCGTTATAGTTTCTAGTTCTACTCGTTTCTCGTTCATCGTCGGCGGTCGGACCACTGCCTTAACTGGTTTTTTTTTAAACTTTCGTGACGTGTACTTTATAATTATCTATTTTGTTTGTAGTTTCAAACTCCTCCCGAAGATCACGAGGACAACTCCCTCATAGACATGAACGCAATATTTACCACAGATGTCATTCAAGAAAGTCTCTACTATGATGCGTATGCTAGCGCTACAGCCTTAAGGTATTTATAAATAATTCATTCACGTCTGAATACTAAAATTATCTTACCATAAAGCAAATTAAGAAGAAGAAGAAAATTATCTTAAAAATTATCTTAAGGCCCATTTGCGTGGAGCCTTAGTATTCCCATGTTTCTTGCTGTCGATAAAAAAAATATTTGCATTTATTCAAGGTTAAACGATCCTATTTTTGAAGAAAACCAAATAAGACAACACACTCTAGGGCTGTTGAGAACCAAAGCGCCCGCGTTGCTGCGTATGACCAGATTGGTTCTGAGTGAAGAGACAGATTTGGTTCAAACGACTGCACAAGGACTTTTAGAAAGGAGGTTAGTAATCAAGACAATTTATATAGTCTTTAACCAGTGTGTCTTTCTCGTCCTCACCTATGGTGCTGAAACGTGGACACTGACAAACGGCCTTGTTCATAAATTAAAAGTCGCTCAGCGAGCTATGGAAAGGGCTATATTAGGAGTTTCCCTGAGGGATAAGATTTGAAATGAGGAGATCCGCAGCAGAACCAAGGTCTCTGACATAGCCCAAACTATTAGTAAGCTGAAGTGGCAGTGTGCAGATCATACCTACCTGTCGTAGAGGCGATGGCCGTTGGAGCCCGAAAGTCCCTGTGTAGAGACCGCGTTTAAGCAAGCGTAGTGTGGGACGGCCTACAGCACGATGGACCGATGATATAAACAGGCTGACGGGAAGTGGCTGGATGAGGAAGGCTGAGGTCCGGGTGTGGTGGTGTGGCGCTAGTTAGGGAAGGCCTATGTCCAACAGTGGTGGTCCACAGGCTGATGATGATGGTGATGAATCAAGACAATGAAAGGAAGAAAGAGAAGAAGGGGAAGCGAGAAAAAGTAAAGCGGTGATAGACAGATGGTTAAGGGCTAAGGCTTCCATCTCCTATTCGGAAGGTTTGGGGTTCGATCTCTGACTTTTCCGAGTTTCGTATTATGTGTGCTTTATGCAATTAAATATCACGGTAAAGGAAAATGTCTTGAAGAAGCTTACATGCCCGAGAGTTCTCGATAATGTTCTTAGAGGTATGAGAGAGAAAGAAGAATCTGCATTTGGCCAGCACTATGGCCTAAGCATTTCTCTGTTATGGGCCTCTACTTTGCAACTTACTTGAAACTATGAAAATTGGTATTTGGACTTACAGTTCAAAATAAAGAAAGGCTTTTTGGAAATTCCATCAAAAACACGTCACTCGAGCGACGACGCCGAGGTGGGCCAATCAATTCAAAACTAGGCAGTCAGCTCTTACCATAGAAGTCATTGATGTTGGAATCGCCCTATAGAAGTAAAGCAATACAAGTCTTGGCCGAAATAGCAATTACCGACCTCGTTTAGTTTAGAATCAATGTCAATTAAATCACTTCGAAGGTCCTCGGCTTCGCCTCGGTCGTCCAGTGTTGCACGGCCGGTAATTGCGTTATTACAGGCCTCAGGAGATGTAGTAGACCTTACAATGCAATTGCACAACTGTAAGGTCTACATCTCCTGAGGATGCTCCGGTGTCGGGGCGAAACGTGCGTCGAATGTGTTTGGGATTTGTGTGGTGCTGCGTGGTGGTGGTGCGTGTTGCTTGCCTAGTGGCTGCATTTTCCTGCATGATTAGCAGTGGGAGGGCGGGCCGTGCATTTCGCATGCTGCATGTTGCACCATACACATTCGACCTGTTTCAGCGGTTCGAGCTGTATAGCAAACTAGCTGATGCCCGCGACTTCGTCCGCGTGGAATTAGGTTTTTAAAAATCCCGTGGGAACTCTTTGATTTTCCAGGATAAAAAGTAGCCTATGTCACTCTCCAGGTCTTTTCTATACCAATGCAAAAAATCACGTCAATCCGTTGCACCGTTGCTACGTGATTGAAGGACAAACCAACAAACCAACAAACTAACAAACCAATAAACCAACAAACAAACACACTTTCGCATTTATGATAAGGGTACTGATTAAGCATTTGGTTCATTGCGAAGGGGTTTACTTTTCGAAAACCGCACTAATTTCAAATTGTTTGCATTCCGCAGAATCATTTCCGCGGTGACTACTGGAAACTTGTACGAAAGCCTGGCCAACGGATACAGCAGTGACGCAGGAAGTGGTCTGATTTTCTCGGTGGAAGGATTCCTACGTCCATGGGTAGAGAACGAAGGT
Organism: Maniola hyperantus; assembly: GCF_902806685.2. Taxonomy (NCBI): domain Eukaryota; kingdom Metazoa; phylum Arthropoda; class Insecta; order Lepidoptera; family Nymphalidae; genus Maniola; species Maniola hyperantus. Next base: position 2,369,159 of record NC_048547.1, read on the forward strand.
TACCCTGTCATCACCGTCCTTCTGCAACGTGGAGGTGTTTACCTCACGCAGGTAATAGATGGCGTACCTAACTTATTTTTTCTATTATAAAACTAGATTATGCTCGCGACTTCGTTCGCGTGGACTACACAAATTTCAAACCCCAATTTCACCCCATTAGGGGTTGAGTTTTCAAAAACCTTTCTTAGCGGATGCCTACGTCATAATACCTATCTGCATGCCCGATCCATCCAGTAGTTTGAGCTGTGCGTTGATAGATCAGTCAGTCATTCAGTCAGTCAGTCAGTCAGTCAGTCACCTTTTCCTTTTATATATTCAGACTAGCGTATGCTCGCGACTTTGTCCGCGTGGACTACACAAATTTCAAACCCCTATTTCACCCCCTTAGGGGTTGAATTTTCAAAAATCCTTTCTTAGCGGATGCCTACGTCATAATAGCTATCTGCATACCAAATTTCAGCCCGATCCGTCCAGTAGTTTGAGCTGTGCGTTGATAGATCAGTCAGTCAGTCAGTCAGTCAGTCAGTCAGTCAGTCAGTCAGTCAGTCAGTCAGTCAGTCAGTCAGTCAGTCACCTTTTCCTTTTATATATTCAGACTAGCGTATGCTCGCGACTTTGTCCGCGTGGACTACACAAATTTCAAACCCCTATTTCACCCCCTTAGGGGTTGAATTTTCAAAAATCCTTTCTTAGCGGATGCCTACGTCATAATAGCTATCTGCATACCAAATTTCAGCCCGATCCGTCCAGTAGTTTGAGCTGTGCGTTGATAGATCAGTCAGTCAGTCAGTCAGTCAGTCAGTCAGTCAGTCAGTCAGTCAGTCAGTCACCTTTTCCTTTTATATATTCAGACTAGCGTATGCTCGCGACTTTGTCCGCGTGGACTACACAAATTTCAAACCCCTATTTCACCCCCTTAGGGGTTGAATTTTCAAAAATCCTTTCTTAGCGGATGCCTACGTCATAATAGCTATCTGCATACCAAATTTCAGCCCGATCCGTCCAGTAGTTTGAGCTGTGCGTTGATAGATCAGTCAGTCAGTCAGTCAGTCAGTCAGTCACCTTTTCCTTTTATATATTTAGAAGAAAGAAGATAAGGCCAAATATTATGATTACAATTTTACTTTTGGCGATATATAAAATTTTCGCCTGCATGTTTCAGCAACGGTTTGGTTTCTCAGAACGACGAAACTTGGAGTATGCGATACCGCTAACATTCACGACGAGCTCGGATCCCAACTTCGACGACATTTTCCCAACACAAATGATGACATCCAATTTGCTACTAGATTTGGAATTGGGTGACGATTGGATCATATTTAATCTCCAAGGACAAGGTAAATCGAAGAAAATACTAAAAAAAATTGTAAAATAAAATCAGCGAAAATATTTGTTCCAGAAAACCGTAATTTTGACATGACAGTTGACCCATAAAGACTCTAGAGACTTTTGATCCATAGAGTTAAAATCGCGCGTCAAGTCATTTTGTACGGACTATAATATCTACCTATATTTTGTGCTAGGTTAATTTTATTTTTACGATCCCATTTACGATCATTTTAAAAGACAACTGTAACTTGTACCTATGTTTTAGGTTATTATCGCGTAAATTATGAAGATACTTGGGATAGGCTCATTGAAGCTCTGTCAGACCCAGAAACAAGAGAAGAGATCCATCCACTTAATCGTGCTACTGTAAGTGCAAGTTTTTTTAAAAAATAGAGATAGCGAGTAAACGAGCAGGTGTGTCACCTGATGTTAAGTGTATGACATATATCACTTGATATAGTTGTCTTACTTCGAAAATTGAAAACACGAATTACTAGTTCATGACCACAATTTAATTTTTTTTATGTGATGTAACCACAAATTCACGTTTTTCAGATGTTTATAGACATTACCTACCTGCCAAATTTCATGATTCTAGGTCAACGGGAAATACCCTGTAGGTTTCTTGACAGACCGATATACAGAGAGACAACAAAGTGATACTATAAGGGTTCCGTTTTTCCTTTTGAGGTACGAAACCCTAAAAAAAGAGATTGAAAATATTCCGGTTTTAAATGTTCTGAATAACTTTTAGCTTCTCGATGACGCACTGAACTTGGCCCGAGCTGGCAAAATTGGATACGATACAGCATTACAAATAGCATTAACGATGGAGCTTGAAACAGAATATGCAGTTTGGAAAGCCTTCGTGAGGAACATGGACTTCATCAGGAAACGTCTAGTTCCTTTTGTGGAGGGAGACGAACGCGATGATGACATTTACTTGGTAAATAATCCATTGATACATAATAATTCATATTGGTTGCCTATTAAATCCATACTTTCATCATCATCATCATCATGATCAACCCATCACCGGCTCACTACAGAGCGCGGGTCTCCTCTCAGAGTGAGAAGGGTTTTGGTCATAGTATACCACGCTGGCCAAGTGCGGATTGGTAGACTTCACACACCTTTGAGAACATTATGGAGAACTCTCAGGCATGCAGGTTTCCTCACGATGTTTTCCTTCACCGTTAAAGCAAGTGATATTTAATTAATTAAAACGCTCATAATTCCGAAAAGTTAGAGGTGCGTGCCCGGGATCGAACCCCCGTCCTCCGATTAGAAGGCGGACGTCCTAACCACTAGGCTATCACTGCTTCATCACAAATCCATACTTTACCTAATTATATTTATAATCCATACTAATATTATAAATGCGAAAGTGTGTCTGTCTGTCTGTCTGTCTGCTATCTTTTCACGGCCCATCCGTTTAACCGATTTTGATGAAATTTGGTATAGAGATAGCTTGCATCCCGGCGAAGGACATAGGCTTTTTAGGACTTTTGATCCCGGAAAATTAAAGAGTTCCCACGGGATTTTTAAAAACCTAAATCTACTCGGACGAAGTCGCGGGCATCATCTAGTAAATTATAAATGTGAAAATGTGTCTGTCTATCTGCTAGCTTTTTACGGTCCAACAGTTTAATCTTATTTTTTTTTATTCCGATACAAGTTAGCCCTTGACTACGATTTCATCAGGCGGCAAGTGACGATGCAGTCTCAAATGGAAGTGGGCTTAACTTGGAAAGGGTGTGGCAGTTTTACTAAACCCACACCCCTGATCGGTTTCTACGCGGTATCGTACCGGAACGCTAAATCGCTTGGCAGCATGGCTTTGCGGGTAGGATGGTGACAAAGAGTAAATTTATATGTAGGAAAGACTGAAAGCCTTTAGAAGATAATGATGATAATGATTAACACGGATAAGTCAGGATTACAACCTATTAGATTAACCGAGCCTTCGTGGGCGCACTAACATTATTCTCGCACACTACGTGGGATATCACAGACTACCCTCAACTACACCTACCCTAAATAATCTCAATAGTCAAGATAACAACGTCTCCTATGAGACTAGACAATGCTAACAAACACTAGCTAAGTCCCTACCTAGCTACCGGCGCGGCGGCTCCACTATGTTGCGCATTCATTTTATTCTCTCAAGATGACGGTAGGATGACGTAATGATCAATCTATTTAAAACAATAGGCTACTTGACTCATAGCTAATTTCGTCCAATAAATGATTATTTCATATAGTATTTTGCTTAAGACAACGAAATATATCAATAACAATTATTAAAAACGCAGGATGGATATATATAAATCCAATTTAAAAAAATACAATTTTTATTTTTATTTGTAACGCAGAAAACGCTGTCAGCCATGATGTGACGTCATTAAATATGTAAACAAAGAAATGTCATCCCTATGTCACGCGTGGACTAACGTAGTATCCATATATTATATAACATTTAAAGTCCGTAAAAGTTTGTCAGGACTTTAAATTAAATACAATAACGATAATTACTATATTTTTCATGTAAACTAGTATAGAAGTCATGTTTATTAAACTTTGGGAGGTTATGCTGTTGTTTACAAATGCATGACGTCAGAGCACAGATAATCTATCGGCCAAACATGGCCGACAGTGTTTTCACCTGTCTACGAAAAATATATTTTTAAATTAAAGTTTTACGGTTTTTAGGGCGCAAAAAAATATAGTGTTAATTTTTTTGATCTAATAGGACAAATATTAATCATTTAAGACCTACTTTAAAAAAGTGTCAACTAGCCTATTATTATCGACGGCCCTGCCGTCATATACATAAGGTAACAGTGACTAGCCACGACCGAAGCCTCCCGTCAGACAAAATTTATTTATTTCCAGAGAATGATCAGAAGAACGATAGTGGCAGTAGAACAAGAAATAGGTTTCGAACCGGAAGCTGCAGAACCTGCTATGGTATCTCTTACTCGGGGCCTGGTGATGGAGCACGCGTGCAAAGTCGGCTACGAGCCTTGTACTGCTGCTGCCGTTGATATATTTTATGACCCAACAAGCAATGAAGGAGATATGTGAGTCTTTCTTTTTCTACAATTTTATTAATTTTTAACTATTCTGATTAATTTAGTGCCAAGGTCCTACAATTAAATTCAGTTCCAATGTTTGAATTGCCTCGTATAAGTCCTGCAAATTGCTATTGCGCTGGAACCATGTCTCATTAACATCGAAATGACGTCATTTGACGTATATTTAAGTTATATACCATCAGCTCGAAAATTCAGTCTAGTGCTGACGTCACTAAAATGGCGGCCACGCGCATTAGCAATTTGTGGGACTTATACCTGAAAGCTCAGCATAGGAATAGACCCCACTATGTGGACGAATGATTTCAAGCGAGTACAGTTACTCGCTTGAAATCATTCGTACATGGTCTTGTGCTGCTTTTATCTAGCCGTTCCCAGTGGAAAGGCTAGATAAAAGCAGCACAAGACCGTGTCCCTGTCCTCAGACATGAACACCGCTCCCGAGTTCCGACACCATCTGCCTCGGCGAGAGGAAAACCGTCGGCAAACGTCCCATAAGGGACACAGCCGCAACACGGCAGCGTATACAGTGTGCAACGGAAACCATCCGCAGGGGACCAAACCACCCCGAACGGATTTCCCCCATTTCCTATACAGGAAATGTGCGAAGACCATGGACATCTCTTTCCACAGAATCCTGAGATCTCCATCCAGTTGTGAAGTCTACCGATTGAGGCGATGACGACGATTTTTTTTTAAAGGATATTAGCCAAGTTAATTGCTGACTAATATTCCCCTTTACCCTCCAATTAAGCGTAAAGCTTGTGCTAGGAGTTGGTACGACAAGTGCAACGGGTGGGATTTGAACCGGCGACCTTTCAGTTTTCAGTCCGCTCCTTTAACCGTTGAGTTATCGAAGCTCTAAAGTTTTTGGCCAGATACTTTTCAAAAGTGGTACTACTTCTAATTCTGTTGTACATTTTTATCAAATCTATTATTTTTGCAGAAATCCCAACATCCCCCCAGAGATAAGGCCGGCAGTATATTGCACCATGATGAGGGAAGATGAGGATAATGAAGTCAGAGAAGCCCTTGAGAGTCATCTGGAACAACTAGAGTCTAGATATGAGCGCCTCGTTATTTTGGAGTCTTTGGCCTGTTCGGACGATGGAGGATTCATTCTGACGTAAGCTAAAATACATCTTCTGCTTTAAATGATCTATTCTATACATACTATGCTGATGCAAAAGGTGATCCTGCCACCAGACCAGATCAGAAATTTAGAAATTATAAAATTCCAAACCCCTGCTAGGAATCGAACCCGGGACCTCCCACTAATATGACCACAGTGCTTATCACAGCACCAGGGAGGTATAGTTTGTAACGGTTATTAAAAGTTTTATAATAACTTGTAATAATTTACATTAGGGCATCGACGCGGTAAAAGACAAAGGTGCACGCTTATTACAAAGGTAATTTTGCTTGGGCCGTCCGGAGCAAAACCTATTACCATGGTAATAATAATCTCATCAACAAGCCCATTCAACTGCCTCCACGTAAAAATGTTTTGTACTTTATAGCTTAGAAAATTTCCAAGTTTTTCCATGGTTATAAAATGAACTATTATGAAATATTTTATAACAACAAAAAGACCTAGCTCCTTAATAAGTTAGATATATATTTAGGATCTGCTAGACTAAGACCACCTCAAGAGTACGCATATACCTACAAGGTTTTGCATGAAAACGGTGTTGGCGGGGGACAGGAGAGAATGCTTTGTTGTGATTGGTGGACTCAAAAGTCACGTAATCAAGACAATGTGTGGAATGAGGGTACCGAACGGGCGTGTGTCGACTTTTATGCTAAGCAACTGCCTTAACGTGGTGTCCCTACAAGAGACCTATGTCCATCCAGCAATGGACGTCTGTCGGTTGATGGTGATGATGACATATATGTGACATTATGTTCTCAGATTACTTGCGCAAACGATTTCTGATAGCAGCTCGTATAACTTCGTGTTGGAAGAGAGATTAAAAGTCTTCGCAGCCGTGGCCTCCTCCAGTTTCCAGAATTCAGTACTTGCACTGAACTTCCTTATTGTAAATACCCAGGAAATAAGAGAAATGTGAGTTATCTATATTATGTCTATAAGTTCCGCAAATTGCTAATGCGCGTTGTCGCCGTTTTAGTGACGTCAGCACTAGACTGAAGTTTCGAGTTGATGGTATATTTTTCAATATTTTAACAAGATTTTAACTTAAATATACGTCAAATGACGTCAAAATGACGTTATTTCAATGTTAATGAGACATGGTTCCAGCGCAATAGCAATTTGCGGGACTTGTAAATAAATAAAAATAAATAAATAAACTTTTATTGCAGGCGTATCAACCCATAATTGTGTGTTAGTACAAGTACTTATTACTAGCTTAACTTAACAACTAATCCTATTTACCTAAAAACTAATTATAAAAAACTATTCACAATGCTCGTGGGAGCCTTCTGGCGCCTATGTGCGCACCACCCCAGCATCTCCAGAGAGGTCTTATACCGCTTGGATAAGGGTTTGTATGGACTACCTAGAATCTGGAAAATGTGCAGATTACCGATTTCAATCCTCACAACAAAACTTTACCCAAAAATGCAGATTTCTGCACCTAACTATAGTTGTTCTGCACTTAAAGTTAAAGTAAAAGGCGGTTTAAGTTAGCAGTTACCGTTAAACTTTGAACGTCAAAGGACAATAGTTTTCACAAGTCAGGGTTTGTTAACTTTGGACTAAAATTTTACCATTAATCTTAATCCTGAATCCTAACTTGTGGAACCCATTTTGCCTTTTATTAGTGGTCAATGTTTAACTGTAACCATGGATTAACTTATGGCTTAAGTACCATATAGGTTTTCTTGACAGACACGACAGACGGAAAGATAGACAGGCAACAAAGTGATCCTATAAGGGTCTTTTAGGCACGCAACCCTAAACATAAGTAAAATGGGTTTCAGGTACGGTGGTCCCGATAAGCTAGAGGAGGCGATTTTCATAATGGCGGAAAATATTGTTGATGCTGGTGAGAAAAACCAAGTAAGTAATCTTTTATATGTAAATGTAAATATAGTTATATTAAATCCATACTAATCACTACCCATATTTTTATATCACTACCTACCCATTCACTACCCATATTATAAATGCGAACGTGTTTGTTTGTTGGTTTGTTGGTTTGTCCTTCAATCACGTCGCAACAGAGCAACGGATTGACGTGATTTTTTGCATGGGTATAGTTTAAGAACTGGAGAGTGACAAACGCTACTTTTTATACCGGAAAATCAAAGAATTCCCAGGGGATTTTTAGCGATTGGTATTATACCAGTCGCTTCACTGCTGAGTGAACATACATACATATAATTTTAATTTAATTTAATTTTAAATAATATATAATTTAATTTTATATATATATTATTTAAAATTAAATTAAATTAAAATTATATGTATGTATGTTCACTCAGCAGTGAAGCGACTGGTATAATACCAATCGCTAAAAATCCCCTGGGAATTCTTTGATTTTCCGGTATAAAAAGTAGCCTTTGTCATATATACATTATTATATATACATACATATCTCGAATTTCGCCACTGGTAGCAAAGCGAACCTTGGCCTAACAGTCAAGGCGTCGGGCGCGGTTCACAGAAGACGTATATGGCAATAATTGCCATCTAGTAGCGACACCTTGTAGTTTTTTGCACTTTGTACTTTGCAATTTTTGATATGTATTTAAAAATATTTAAATTGTGAGTTATGATGTAAAAATATAGAAATCCATATTATCTTTGTAGTTCAACAATTGGGTCAACAGTCAGAATGAATTAAGCAGACTCGACGACTCGATAGAGGTCGCTAGAAGAGCACGGCATCGTCTGAATGAGAACCTCGCTTGGATCGATGACAATTTGGAAGATGTTTACGACTGGATCCATGAAAATGATGCAACCACTGTGTTTGCATCCACTCTATTGTTATGTATATCTATGTGTATTGCATTGTTTAACCAATAATAGCATACAGGCTGTAACCTGAACGCTGGCAAAAACGAAGACAGGGTTAGTACCTCTGATTACTGATATTATGATACCACAAAAAACGCGAAAAAATAATATATAAAAAATCCTATAATTTTGTAAAAGTTTACGGTGTATTGCAAATAAAACATTTGACTGACGCTAGAGGTCAACGATCGTTGCGTAAGTACGACACTCGGAGTCAATGGCGCGTCGTAGGCGGGTGATTGACCCGTGTTTTGCACGCTATACATTGCGGGTTTGAAAAATACTAAATCACTAAAACTACAAAATGAGGCAAATGGTTATTGGTATTGGATTGTATTAGGTAGTATAACAATAATGCTAAGTTATTGCTAGCGTTTTGATTACACCCTGTATATAAAATTGCTTCATCATTGCAACAGTAACTTAACAATAAAAATAGAATTATTTTACTTAATATTTTAGAGTTAATAGGGGATTCACAGGATACTATAAATACTATAAATACTATAATATAGGAAATAGTTTTAATAGGATTAACGTTATAATAATATTAAGCATATTCTAAAAAAATATAAAATTTTATGAGATAAATAATTTGAATTTATGGTTATTGGGTAGGTAGTTGTTAATAATTTTAACTTATTAGGTAAGTACTTGAAATTATTTCATCATAGTTTAGATTTTTTTTTATTGGCAGATGGTTAATTATGTAGTGTATTTGTAAGGTATTGGATACTCTTTGCTATCTCTTCGATAGTATTTGTAGTTCCTAATATTATTGTATATTATGCTCTAGTATGCGAAAACATTATTTAAATATATTTTAATTTACGAGTATTATATTATTTTATAATTGGGTTTCATCGGGCTTTACTTATGGTTTGTATCAGATACTATATTCTATATTTAAGATAAATAGTTTTCATGTATTAGAGCGAAGATAAGAACTATAAATAATTGAATCACAGCTTGTTACGACTTATGTAACTTGATTGTTTGATACATTGTGTATTTTTAACTTTTAGGTTTAAGATATATAATCACATAAATAAGGTGGTATTTAGACAGCGTCAGTTTTGCACAAAGTGAATAATATTTTAAATTGTTTTTAATAGAAAGTAATAATAATTATTAAATTTATTAGGTGTGTAAGTTAGGTAGATCGCATTATATTTATGACATTAAAAGATTATGTCAGTGTTATTTAAAATTATAAAGTTTATATTATTGCTTCATTAATAATAATTTTAATTTTATTCGATGATTAGGACATACCTAAGACTATTTAACCGTATACTTCTTACTAATAGTTTTAGAGCGCGTCTGATTTGCACAAAGTGAATTTTATGTAATGGATTATTGTTAGCTTATTATTATTATTATTATATCATAGGTACCTAAGTATTTTTTATAAATTAATTTTTACTGCATTATCACTCATAGTTTAAGAATTTAAGGAATTATTTTTTAATTAATATTATGTTTTGCCAGATCTGAAGCAAACGCGTCCTCTTGTTTCAAATTTGGATAAAATAAATAGACGGTATCAATTTGTTATATTTACTTTATTTTTAAAATAAAAACAGTATAAACCTGTAAGTAATTTTTTTAAATAATTTTATTATATAGGTAGCTTAGTTATAATGTTAAGTAGGATTTATTAAAGATTAATATTATGTACATTTTATTGAAATAATTTAAAATAACAATAAATATGATTTTAGTAATAAGCATATTACTCGTGTTTTTTGAAGTGAACCTAAAATAAGACTTGTGAACATTAATTATTACTATGACTAGAAATTATATTTACCTGCACTGAATTGATTAAAATCAATGATTATACCATAGATATGGAACGTTCATATTACATGGCATGTATAAAATTCGTTCGCGAATGAGTAAGACAGTAGATAGAAAACGAACGAGAATACAAGAGATCCATATCCACTACAATATTAATACGAGCAAAATGCGTCTTCATTTTAGCCGCGTATAACGTATACGTACGTAACGCTCTTTATACATATGTACAGTGGCGTGCATAGGGTTTGAAGCCAGGGTAGGCATTAGTTAGGTAGGAACATGTGGCCCTACCGCGGTTGTTTGACAGCTACAATGTCACGATCGCAATCATCTCTGATTGGTTAATGCTCGCTCTCAATTGGCTACAATGCATTGTTGCAACAAGAATCGCACAAATTCAGCCAATCAGAATAATTGAGATTGTACTAATGACTGATGCAGGTTTTAGACAATCGCCGTACTGTTTACTGGCAGGTCATAATGAAAAATATGCATTGAGCTATTACAACTGGGGTAAGCAGTGCATTAATGCCTCTATGACTTGCACGCCACTGCATATGTATATTATAATATAATGATATTTTTGCATAATATCACTGATTCAAATGCAATTTAGTACACTCTTAAGGCACTGTTTAAGGCTCAATGTAAGTTTTATTAAAAACACCACTTCAAAAGAGGAATGTTAACAAAGTTAATATTAAATATATCGAAATATAAATATTCTTAGCTTCAAGTTCTAGTATTTTTAGAGTTCTGTACCTCCAAAGGCAAAAGGAACACTTATAGGATCACTTCGTTATCTGTCTGTCTGTCGTGTCGGTCAAAAAACCTATAGGGTTGACCTAGAATTATGAAATTTTGCAAGTAGGTAGGTCTTATAGCACAAGTAAAGGAATAAATGTGAAAACCGTGGATTTGTGGTTACATCACACAAAAAAATTAAAATGTGGTAATGAACAAATAATAAGTATTTTCAATTTTCAAAGTAAGATAACTACCTATACCAAGTGGGGTATCATATTATGAAAGGTCTTTATTTGTATATTCTAAAACAGATTTTTATTTATGCATAAAAGTTTTTGGTTTTATCGCGCAAAATGTTGAAAAAAATACCCGAGTACGGAACCCTGGGTACGTGTGTCTGACTCGACTTTTTTAATTCACAAAATCTAACCTAGTCGAAAACTACTAGGTAGGTACTTAGATACCTACTTGATACTTTTAAAATAGTAAAATATAGGTATAAAGTTTCAAAAGAATAAAAATTGCTGATGCTTAAAACACTAATTTGAAAATGAGGGCAGTGCTACATTTTTATTGATATTTACTTAAAAAATTGTCTTAAAAAATTAGTAATAAAATCCTTGACATCAAGTTAAGTAAATATCATAAGTTTAAACAATGCAATTAATATTGTTAACAATGAAACGAAAGCAGTTGTTCCTTTGCCTGCGACATGAGGCGTGGATGTGACTGCAATCTGGAAAATAAAGAGCAGTTAAATATACTTCTCAGACAAAGAATCAAGGTAGACTTGACATCGAAATAATAATGCCTTGTTAGAGCAAGCCAAGTATATGGAAAAGCTTTGAAGGGTAATAAAGACAAAAACACATTTTTTGTCTGGCACTGTTGTCACCTGTGCCCAACAAGCCTCTGTGATAGTAATTTATTGCAAATATTACTAGTTTTTATTCAGTTTTCTGTTTTAAAAGTGTTGAAGGTGTGTAGAAAGCCATTTATTGATTTTAATATCACTAAAAGACTGAAATAACTACCTCGGTTGTAGTAGTGGTTGTGGACTTCATGTATGGTAGAGGCTTAGGTTCTCCTTTAGGAATTCTGTACAAGAATTTGTTTTCTAATCGCCTGGAATAACAAAAATATGAAAATTTTATTAAGTAGGTAGATACATCTTTTTTCCATAATATTAATATCTCCAAAACTTCTTTTATTAATATTTTCTTCATGGGAACATTTCATACAGTAGGTACGCGACAGAAAATAATTATGTAAATCGACTTTTAGAAAGAGGTGGTTTTGTAGAGCATTTTTCTGTCGTTGAGACCCATAAAACGTCTACAAACGTCAAAACGATTGACAACGCTCTGCACAGCCGAAATCTCACTCTAAAAGTCAATATAAATTATTTTCTGCCGCATATGAAATTCGATCCTTTTAACCAATCCAACTCAGTAGGTATCTACTGATATTGATTTAGGTATATTGATTAAAATTACTAGAGGCATCGATACTCATGTTTTTCTCTAAACTAAGTAAAAAGTATCTGCATCTTTTTTTTTAAATATTGCTTAAAAAGGACGGAACAAGAATTATAAATTTATAGATAGAATTTTGGTGCACGCTACAAACAATAGGCTCGCGACTGGCAGCTAAATTCACGAGGTTTGACAGTTCTAAATTAAATTAGGTTTATAGGTCCTTTTCTTAATACATTGGTAAGAACAAGACGCGAACACTTTTAAGCTGAGTTCAGAATCAGTACCATTGACTATAAAAATTGACTATTAAATTATAGCTTCATACTCGTCAAGACATTAATAAAAAGCTTACAATCTATGCTCAGCGTTCATTTTGTCTTCAAGCTCAAATCTGTTCAAATTTCCGCTAATATCAGTTTTGCCGCTACTGAGTGCAAGGAAGTAGCAGGTTTCACGATAGTCTGGATTCAGCCTGAAATTAGAGATAAGTAAATAAGTTCTAGAATATTAATGAGATCGATGTTAATGAGACATGACCCCTTCTACGTGACATTGGCGAAGTGCATTGTGCTCGGTGTGGCACTACTGAAAGCCATAAAGCAAATTAAGAAGAAGAAGAGACATGATTCCAGCGCAATAGCAATTTTGCGGGATTTATATCTCTACACTGTATAAAACAAAGTCGCTTTCCGTCATCCATCCCTCTATACGCTTAGATCATTAACTGCGCTATGGATTTGTATGCGGTTTTCATCAATAGATAGTGATTCAAGAGAAAACTTTATGCGTACTTAGGCATAGTTTAATATTGTTTTGGTTAGTTTATTGAAATCAGTAGGTACCCTTATTATAAATGCGAAAGTGTGTTTGTTTGTTAGTTTGTTGGTTTGTTGGGTTGTCCTTCAATTATGTCGGAACGGTGCAACGGATTGACGTGATTTTCTGCCTGGGTATAGTTTGAGACCTGGAATAGAATAGAATAGAATAGAATGTTTTTTTATTCATGTAAACTTTTTAAAAGTGTTTATGAATAGTCAGGTAGTTTTAATTTACCACTGGTTCCGAATGCCGTTCCTACCGAGAAGAACCAGCAAGAAACTCGGCGGTTGCTCTTTTTAATTTTTCAATTTACAATGTTATTATACCGTACTATACAAGCCATAGGGAAAGGGACATAGGCTACTTTTTATTCCGAAAAATCAAAGAGTTCCCACGGGATTTTTAAGAACCTTATTCCACGCGGACGAAGTTGCGGGCATCAGCTAGTGAATAATAAAATACGAACCTCTTATTAGAATTTCTGTGTTCTCGATAATGCTGGGTCATCTGCTGCAAGCAAGGCTGGTAGGCGACGTCGCAGGCGAACTGTACCACGGCGCTGCGGTACAGTCGGATGTTGCTGCTCTGTTCCGGACTCACTGTCAACCTCTTGTATATTGTTGAGATCTTAGTTCGCATGAATTGCTGAAAACAGTGTTTTCAATATTAAAAACCAGCCAAGTGCGAGTCGGACTCGCACACGAAGGGTTCCGTAGGTATCATCGTACAAGATATTTTAACATTTTAATGTGCAACACTACAAGGTAATGACAAACGGCGCCATCTATGTGTGATTTAGTAATATTTTTTTGTGAACACAAACATTATTGTGTTCACAATGAGGAGGTTTCCAGGCAACGTTCGAGAAAATTTTCATAGCAGGCGCTGAATTTTACAACCACTAAAAATGAAAAATAACTGCCTATATCTATAATATGATTTATGCTTTAATGTTTAGGTCGTGTCAATCAATGACATAGATGAAGATTAAGAGCTAGCGTGCACTGCAATTTTCCTTACGTTTCTTCCCCACAAAATCTGTGAACCATAATAGAAGTAACTAATTAATTTCGCATCAGATTTAAATTTAAAAATTTCAAGCATAGATATAGATATAGATATATATACCTAGGTATTATTTTTCATCTTTAGAGGTGGAAGTTTCCAGCGCCATCTATGAAAATTTTCTCGAACGTTGCCTGGAAACCTCCTTATAAAAAACATTTTTTTTTGTCATGTAACCACAAATTCACGGTTTCCGTGCACTTGTGTTATACGACCTACCTACCTACCAAATTTCATGATTCTAAGTCAACGGGAACGGGTGCCCTATAGGTTTGCTTGACAGACACGACAGACAGACAGACAGACATACAGACAACAAAGTGATTATATAAGGGTTCCCTTTTTTGTCGAAATAGGTTCCATTTTACCGTCTTTGATTGTCATTTGTTGAATTTGTAAGTTAATGATTGATGTATCCAATGGTTATATAAATAGTTAGGTATGTAAACTTAAAACTACGAGGGTTCCAAACGCGCCCAGCACGCCTAACATGCGCCCACGAGAAAATTTGTCTACGCATTTACTCGTCTATCTCTATGAATGAACACGAGAAAATGCGTAGACAAAATTTTCGCGTGGGGCGCATGTTAGGCCCTCAGGTCTGAAAAGAAACCAACAACAAACTGGCGATTTACCTTCCATTCTTCATACGACGCCCTTGTCATCTTAACGCCCTCTGTCTTCAGGGAGTGAAAGCCCGATATGACGGCGTCCCACACCACATGACTGATCTCTTTGTTCAAGTACTCCAGAACTCCCAGCGCAATATCTTCACGTAAGCTGCCAGCCGCGTATAATGCTAGCACGTCGTTCGCGATCTTGAAATAAATGGAAATCCATGTTAATCCATACTTAATATTAATAATGCGAAAGTTTGTGTCTAAAGAATCAGTACCCTGATTATAAACTAGCTGATGCCCGCGACTTCGTCCGCGTGGAATTAGGTTTTTTAAAAAATCTTTTATTTGAAGAAGTCTTTTATTTTCCGGGATAAAAAGTAGCCTATGTAACTCTCCACGTCTTGATCTATGCCCATGCAAAAAATCAAGTCAATCCGTTGCACCGTTGCGACATGATTGAAGGACAAACCAACAAACCAATAAACCAACAAACAAACACACTGTCGCATTTATAATAAGGGTACCACCTACTCATATTTTCATTAAAAAAAAGTTTTTAAGTAGGTACTATATTATTTGATACCCTTCCAACCAACACAGAAGATTTATAAGTATTAGCTCTTCCAACGAGGAAGCATTAGCCCAGCAGTGGAACCAGCAATAGGACCAAGGGCGGATCCAGCTTTGGTGCCAGGGGGGGGTCACATAGTCGTCGTCAAGTCACAACATCTCGACCTCTTGCGACAGGTCGAGTTGGTAATCGGGGTATGACGAGCGGGGGTTGGGGGGGGGGGGGGGGACGCACCCCCCGCCAACCCCCCCGCACACCCGCACCCAGGGCCGTCTTTAACCTATTGGAGGCCCTGGGCACATTAGAATAACGGGGCCCCTATGATCTTGACAGAGTAGGTACTATTTTCTTGGAATAGGCAAAGAAAGCAGATAAGTCACGTTCAAGACGTATTATAAATGCGAATGTTTCTATCTATCTGTTACCTTTTCAAAGTCCATATTCTAAATCAAAATTTGGTACTATTCAGAGATAGTTTACACTCGGAAACGGCTTTTTATCCCGGAAAATTAAAGGGTTCTCACGAAAATTTTAAAAAACTAAATCTATGTGGACGAAGTTGCGGGCATCAACCAATATAAAGTAAAAGCGCGAGCGAAGCGAGCGCGAAATTTTTCATATATTTACGATAAAATCATAAGGTAGCTACTAATATTATAAATGCGAAAGCGTGTCTATCTACTTATCTGTTACCATTTGACGGTCTATCTTTTTGACCAGGTACTACACAGAGAAAGCTTTCATCCCGGAAACCTACATACACTTTTTATGCGGAAAATCAAAGAGTTCCTACGGTTTTTTGAAAGCCTAAATCAATGCGGACAAGGTTGCGGGCGGGCAACAACTAATACAGAGCAAAAGCGCGAGCGAAGCGAGCGCGAAATTTTCTGTCTGTCTATCATCTTGTTAGGTACTTTTTCATGGCCAAATGTAGGTAGGTAGGTACTACTCAGTGATAGCTTGCATCTCGGAAGGGATTTTTAATCGTAGGGGACCGTACGTGCGAGCGAAGCGAGCGCAAAATTTATGACATTATTTACAAAAAAAGAAAAGATAAATGTCAGAAATAATATTGTATTACGATATCGATAAATGCCAAAAATTTTGTACTAAAAACTATAAAGTCATCTGTTGTATAAATAATTTTATCTTCTATCTATCTATTATCTTTAGGGGTCCCCAGATGCAACGAGCGCTTGGATAATAAAAACTTTACTATAAATAATAAACGTAAAGGACCAATCCGACCAATACATTATAGGTATATAATACATATTATTTTTTACTTTTAGAGGTTTTTACTGTCGGGAATTTTTTAAAAAGTGTGAAAAAGAATGAAATATTCTATCATTTGCGTAAAGGCAATAAAGATCGGATATAAGACTATTTAACAATCTCTACGGTCCTTTGTTTGAGATGGCTTTTTTGACCGTTGATTTTATCGAAATAAATATGTTTTTGGGTATTAAAATATCGGTTGGTCTGTTATAGTTTGGTGATCTGGCAGGGACTACTGGGCCCTAATCGATCGTGGGCCCTGGGCAAGTGCCGTGTGATGTTCTTCAATAATTGAAGAACGACACACGAAATGTGACATCTCGATGAAACGTAGCGGTGGCGCGGTAAAATTCAAATTTGGATGCGTTTGTTCGCAAGAACATAATGTTTTTGCCATCATACAAAATATTATATTAAATTGATTAAGTATTGAAGGAACTTACATAAAATTTAGGTATATAAAAATATAAAAAACATTATGTTTAACAATTTTAATTAGTGGTCCACCTAGGTCCTGGACGCAGCCCAGGGGGGGTCATGACCCCCGTGACCCCCCCCTTGGATCCGCCCTTGAATAGGACTAGCAGTGGGACATAGTTAGGCAACAAACTTACTTGCGCTCTATTTAATTCATTTATAGACGTATGGTCCTCCTGTAACGCCTTCGCAATTAATCGCCATGTGTCTTCGTCGTAATTGACTCGATAATATCCTGAAATTTTTAAAATAAAAAATCTTAATACTCGTGCAATATCAAATTTTTATTTGATAAGTACATAGGTTACTGTAATCTCTTTGTTTTTTATGCCTTAAAATTGAATCGGTCTCTACGAAATTTGCCACAGAGATAGCTTGCACTCTGGACACAGATTAGGATAGGAACCTACTTTGTATAAAAAAAACTATGAGAATTTGTAAATAAATCCATCAAGCGCCAGTCGGCCTCGCACACGAAGGATTCCGTACCCTCGTAACTACATGGTATAAATAAAATAAATAATCATTTATTTCAGACCAGTCTTAGCATAGTACCTAGCGGCGATAGAAATACCACGGAACAGAAAATTTTCTGTTCCGTGAGAAATACACACTCTCGTACCTACAGTTCATGAGATACAGCTCGATTATAGACGGACGGACAGCGGAGGTTTAGTAATAGGGTCCCTTTCGTTTCCGCACCCGAAGGGAGCCTAGCACGAAATCCACGCGAACGAAGGTATCAATGAAGGTCAGAGACACAAAAAAAAAAAAAAACCGGCCAAGTGCGAGTCAGACTCGCGCACCGGAGGTTCCGTACTAAGGTATTTTTTAACATTTTGGATGATAAATCAAAAACTATTATGCATAAAATTCTGTCTTAGAATGTACCCACTTGGTATAGTTATCTTACTTTGAAAATTGAAGATACTAATTATTTGTTCATGAACACATTTTAATTTTTTTTAATGATGCAACTACTAATTCACGGTTTTCGAAATTATTCCTTTTTTAGTGCTTGAAGATCTGCCTGCCAAATTTCGTGATTCCAGGTCAACGGGAAGTACCCTATAGGTTATCTTGACAGACACCAGAAACAGACAGACAACGAAGTGATCCTATAAGGGTTCCTTTCTTCCTTTTGAGGTACGGAACCCTAAAAAAATCAATAGACTAAACTATAATGCTTAGCTACTATTTACAAAACAATAATTATTAGTGTGGGAAGCCGCTAGCAATGGACGCGTGGGCCGAGCATAGCAGACGGACGGAAATAGTCTGTTTATTGCTAACTCGAACCGCGGCCAAGGCTGCTGCGGATAGGACCAACTGTGCCAATGCTATGGTTTCAAGTTCACGTCTCCTAGTACCTATTGTACTACTTGTAGAAGTTAAAATCAAAACAAATCAAATAATTTATTCAAAATCAGTAGCCCTTATTATACTCGGCAAGCTTGTGGTTTCAGTACACGCAAAGGGCTTACAATGCGCTGCGAGTCCAATATAATAATGCGTTCAGGATTTTGTTGCGGCAACCTCGGTTCTGTAGTGCATCAGCTATGTTTGCTGAGGCGCGGACAGATGGCTTCGATGCCATCTGGCGCAAGAAAACAGCATCACTGTTGTCCAGAGTCCGAGGAAGCAGCAACGGGATCCTGCGCATGATAGCGGGCAAAATGGATAGTCCTCTGTTGGGGAAACTCGTGCAGAGGACTAAATCCCTTTTAGTTATTAAGTACTAACATAGTGATTAAGTATTTTGTTACTAACTCCTTAGTGTTTAAGTATTAACATAGTTATTAAGTATTTATTGTTACTAACACATAATGGATCAATTGTTGTCCGACTTAATAAATAAATTAAATTAAAGATTAAATTAAATTATATCAGTAGCCTTATTAAAAATGCGAAAGTGTTTGTTTGTTTGTTGGTTTGCCCTTCAATCACGTCGCAACGGTGCAACGGATTGACGTGATTTTTTGCATAAAGACCAGGGCGATTGTCTAAAACCTGCATCAATCATTATTACAATCTCAATTGTTCTGATTGGCTGAATTTGTGCGATTCTTGTTGCAACAATGCATTGTGGCCAATAGTGAGCGAGCATTAACCAATCAGAGATGATTGCGATCGTGACATTAGCTGTCAAACAACCGCGGTAGGGCCACAGGAGAGTGACATAGGCTACTTTTTATTCCGGAAAATCAAAGAGTTTCCACGGCATTTTAAAAACCTAATTCCACGCGGACGAAGACGCGGGCATCAGCTAGTAGTTAATACATTACACTTTTTGCCTGTCGGTTCATGGATTTGTAAGACATAGTGGTGATAATTTTTACGCGAACTTAAAACTAAAGCTACGAGAGTTCAAAACGCGCCCAGGTCTGAGAAGAGCCCACAAAAATTCTTTAGTACCGTCTCGGTCGAGATTTGAAACTTGATGAAACGAAAAAGAGACAAACATGGATAAAACTGAGATTAAAATATAGATTACTAGATGATGCCCGCTACTTCGTCCGCGTGGATTTAGGTTTCTGAAACTCCCGTGGGAACTCTTTGACTTTCCGGAATAAAAGTAGCCTATGTCCTTTTCCGGGATGCAAGCTATCTCTGAACCAAATTTCGTCAAAATCGGCTGAACGGGTGGGCCGTGAAAGGCTAGCAGACAGACAGACAGACAGACTTTCGCATTTGTAATATTAGTT
Source organism: Maniola hyperantus (assembly GCF_902806685.2). Classification (NCBI taxonomy): domain Eukaryota; kingdom Metazoa; phylum Arthropoda; class Insecta; order Lepidoptera; family Nymphalidae; genus Maniola; species Maniola hyperantus. The sequence goes on from NC_048547.1 coordinate 2,389,134, forward strand.
CGCATTCGTCTTATTCTTTCGATGTTTAGTTTTCTGAAGGTTTTACTTCTACCGCATGTGAGCTGCACACATGTTTTTTTTCTAGGAAACAGTCATATACTTGTGTGGGTTAAGGTTATAGTGGTTTTCGAGGTTGACAAGAATTACGTATCCCACATACAAACACACAATTTTTAAAGAATTTTATTACTTTGGCTTGTAGATATTCATGTTGTTAGGTATATTCCGGCCACATTGGTACCTACTTAACTGATTTTTCGCCACTTATTTTCGGGCTGGTTGAACTTTAGCAGATAGGTGTGCTGCAATGACAATATCCCTGGTTATGGAGGTGGTAGGTGGATATTTCATACTCTCTGATGATGGCAGGTCAGTAGAATTTGTATTAATTTGCTTTGTTTTAATGAGTAGACGGCACGGCTTCGCCGGTAGGGTGGTAACTAGCAAATATTAAATTTATTAATTAGTGGTAAATTTATTAAAATGCCCCTTAAACTTAAGGGGAAAATCTATAAAACAGTCGTTAGACCTGTCACATTGTATGGTTCAGAATGTTGGGCGGTAAAAGGGACGGATGAAAGGCGAGTACATGCGACTGAAATGCGAATGTTGAGATGGATGTGTGGTGTGACCAAGGATGGATAAGATAAGAAATGAATATATAAGGGGTAGTTTGAGAGTAGCACCAGTGGTAGAAAAGATGAGGGGTAATAGGCTGGCATGGTATGGGCATATAATGCGGAGGGAAGAAAGCCATGTCACTAGAAGAATGTTAAGTATGCATGTGGAAGGAAAAAAGAGGAGAGGACGACCAAAGAAAAGGTGGATGGTGGTGGATTGCGTGAAAGAGGATATGCGTGAAAAAGAAGTGGATAATACGTCGACGAATGACAGGAATGAGTGGAAGAAGAAGACATGTTATGCCGACCCCACGTAGCGTGGGATAAGGTAAGGAAGAAGAAGAAGAAGGTAAATTTATTAAAAGCTAAATATTAGACACATTTGCGAGCATCTAGTAAATAATATTCTGCACCTGAATCATCAAATACCTAAGCATTGACATAAGTATTACCTGAAGCATTTCTGTTCAATATAATCCAACCACCATTAAGGTTTTCTCCAAAGGTATAGGTCTGGCTCCCAATGGTGAACCTTGGCTGGAAGCAGTTATAGCAGTTCTGATTGTGCTGAACGATGTATGAAATGGGGATGAGGTAATTGGAGTCGTGCCCATCTTTTTCGATGAAGCTAAACTTTACCTGAAAATAAATATAAAGAACACTAAACAAACAACTCTTTGATTTTATTATTAATTAGATGATGCCCGCGACTTCGTCCGCGTGGATTTAGGTGTTTAGAAATCCCGTGGGAACTCTTTGGTTTTCCGGGTTAAAAATACTAGCCAATGTTCTTCCCCGGGATGCAAGCTACCTTTGTATCAAATTTCATCAAAATCGGTTGAACGGATGGACCGTGAAAGGATTAGCAGACAGACACACAGACACACTTTCGCATCTATTATATTAGTTGGAAGTATGGATTTGTATGTACTGTACCTAGATTAGTTGACAGTAAATATACTTAGTAGCAGTTAATATACTTAACATTATAATTGTAACTAATTTTTATAAAAACTTTCAAGAAAATCTAAATATTAATATTGGCTCTATATTTGGGAAGAACCCTGTCGATACAATACGGAAGTTGGAAAATAAAAGAAAACCCGAAAAAAATGACGATTATGGAAAACAAGTAGGCAAACAGGTAAGCTGGAAGAAAAATTGATTTATTTGAAACTCAAAACACTTAAATGAATAAAATCGATAAAATTGTTTCAAATTGTGTTATTTCCTCCTTCTCCTCGTTTAGGACGTCATGTAATTGGATTCGATCAGGTCTACTGCTGTAATTGTGATTAACGCCATTTTAATCATTCCATGAAGTCATTCCAATTATGTTCAATTTTTCAATATAAAGTGTAGCAAGGTCTAAATACCAACTAGGTCCTACTATTTTAAATGTTAAGTAAATAAAATAAATAAATCATTTATTGTTCCAAATCGTTGGTACAAGTATAAGAATATTTTCCGACATAATATTATCGCGACAAAAGACTTCCTTAAGTAATAAGTTTATAATATTTAAATTTTAAATACGTAAACGGAAATAACGCCTGTGAAGCTTATCTCATCGATTTAGTTGATAAATTCGATACAATCTGGCTTTCTAAAATGAAGAACTTGAGCAGGGTTCTACTTTAATGATAGAATTTAAATTACTACAATAAAACTTAAGGCTAGCCTTATCTTAATTACTATACAAATAATTCCCGCGTGGAATGGTGTCAAGAATACTGGCTGCATTTTTTCCATTTCTCTAGCTTATTCTCGTTTTCTTAATAATGGTTATAGCATTAAAATGCGTCCCAAAAAAAGGTGTTGAGACACATTTCGGATGTTCAAAGAATATTATAAAAATTAAAGACATTCTTTAGTTGAACTACGAGAGCCAAAACACGATTGGCACAATTTGCCCGATACAAAAAAAAAATACGAATTTTCCCCAAAATACGCATTTTTTACACGACCATTATGAGAAAAATCTGTTTTATTCGATTGATATAAAACCAATTTCAATAAAATTTCGTATTTACGTTCAACGTTTAATACACCAAAGGATTACGGTATTATTTTATGGTAAGAGAGCACATAGAATTTTAAATATTTATAAAAAGCGTGTAACAAATTTGCGCTCGAGCGGCCCAGACTACCGATCCCGTACCGCGTCAGTCTCCCGCAACGCGTCTTGAGAGCATCCGTGTACAACTTCAATCCCATTTCACCATAAGTGAAAATAAATCTTCATAAATTAGTGTCCCTGATAGTGCAATATCATGCTACGATATTAATGGGAAATAACGAAAAAAAATAGTAGATGAAAATGGTGATTCTGTCTAAAGTCTGATTAAAATTTTCAAACATGAATACCTGCTTCAATTGTACTGCATTAGGTGTTCTATCTCTCAAGACTAGCACATTAACCACAGGGTATCCTGACTGATGAAACCAAGAGTTCAAGACCCTCGATGACGTGGACCCGTTAAAGAACTGATGGAAGCATTCAACTGTGTCCTGGTCCAGGCTTGCCATGAAGTCTATCAGGGATATGTATTGTCCTCTCCTGAAAACCAAAATTTAAATTACCTACGTGTTTGTAAGGAAAGAAACAAATCAATAGCTCTGTTTCGCTCAGATCGAATTCTGATGGAATTCCACAGCTCTAGAAAACTTACATGTAAATAAATAATAACACAAAAGTTTTGACCATCGAGCATCATAGTGTTAGTAGCGGTTACCTAGTTGTTAGTATGATCAAAACCTACTTAACCTAAGACTGGAGTCAGGACCCTTTGTCAGCACATGACGCAATATAGCACAGGTTGCCTGGTGGAGATTGCTCTGAGCAATAAGGCTCTCTTTGCATACAATTATTGTTTTTAGCTTGTAGTTTCTTTGTTTTTTTTTGTCTTGTTTATCTCATGTTTTGTGTGCAATAAAGTATTTCTATCTATCTATCTATCTATCTATCTGTAACAGTGCTTTAAGTATCAATAATGGAACCTGTAACTAAAGGTCCTCAGAACGCTATTAGAGGCTGAACTCTACGCAACAAGGATATGCACCGTTTTAGTGTAAAATCATTCTACAGTACCCGGCAGGAACTAATATGATACATCGACCTAAAGAGATGGCGGATTCGTAGAGCGTTGTCTCTGTCGTTGAAACCGACAAAACGTCACTTAGGTATGAGTGACAACGCTCTACGAAGCTGAAATCTCTTTCTAAAGGTCGATGCCTGCCGGCTACTGTACACGCTTCTTGGCAATATTTTTGATGCACAACAGAATCAAGGCAGCTTCATCTTGAATACATTTTTAGGGTTCCGTACCTACCTCAAAAGGAAATTCGCACTTGGCCGGTTTTACCTATACCATAGATAAATACCTGCTATTGATATAGTTCACCAGAGCTTGATGGAACTTCTCTGGTCCGAGCCAATTCTCAACCATCCATAGTAACGAAGCTGTCTTCATAGTCACCAGCTCCTTATATCTCGTCGGTATCTCTATAGCCAATGTCCTGTTGAAGGAAGCTAGTGCTGGTGCGCTGTGAGCCCAGTCCACTGCCATCGCTTTGTGTTTCATCTCTAATCCATACATGTCGATTGGTAGTCTTTGATTGTATGATACCGTACCATCATTGTACTAAAACATAATTTTGAAGTTTTAAACAGTACCCTTTTTATTATCCCTTAAGATTATCCTAATCCTAACCCTCCGTTCCCACTTGTTGTTTGTCGGGTTTGGATTTAAATCGAATATTCCAGTGGTATTTTTTATGAAGCTAAGTATTCTCACTTGTTGGAAACCGATTTTGACACAAAATCAAGCGACTAACGTGGGAACGGGAAGTGAGTCCTAATCTTTACTTAATATTATAAATGTGAAAGTTTGGATGTTTGTTACACTTTTACTATCACTACTGCTGCATAGGCATCGGATATTTTTTTTTATATTTTCTGTTCTTATGATTGTTTTTAAACACAGTTTTTACAACTAGACTATTTCCAAAACTTCGAAAGTTGAGTTCATAAAGCTTTTTTTTAATTTGGTGCGTCATCATAATTTAGTAAATTTAAAAGCTTTTTGAGTAATTTTCTTATGTACCTGAGTTAACAAATAATAAGCTAAGTAGCCAGCAACGCCCTCTTTAAACCATTCCTCTTTCCAACGGGTGCGCTGAACCTCCCCTGGGTTGCCCAGCCAAATCCGGCTCAACTGCTGAGCTAGCTCAAACTTCATTTGTTCCATCTGTTTTATGCTCGTGAATTCATTGATGTAAGATAATTTTGTGTCACTAAAAGAGAAACAAACTCCAGTATAAAAACTTTATGCTTCTTTTGAGCACAATATTATGTGAAGTAAACGCCCTCTGTGTCGCGCTACCTAGGCGCTACTTTACCACATCTTATGAAAAGCACCGCCGCGATTAAATTATTTATATTCGTATTTTATGACGGTAATCATAAATTAAAACATTATGTTTATGGGCTCTACGGGCAGCGGCACGCGCGGCTCGCAGTCACAAGCGCGGCGCGTGCGCGAACTGACTCCCTCGAAAAAGGACCCCGGATGGGTTCGAAACTAGTCGGGTTAACGTCGACTAAACACGTGAGTAAAGCCGGGACAGATAATATATATTATAATAATCATAAAATAAATAGAATAATAAAATATTATTTTGTTCTAATATTTAATTCTATTTTGTTCTTAGAATAGAAAAAAACATTTTTTTAACAAACAAAGTAAAAAATAATAAAATAAAAGCACAATAAGCTCTTATTATTTTGCTCCTCTCAAAATATGATTCAGTAATTAGCATCTCATCTTAGATTAATAACCAGAGTTTGTGGGCTTAGTATGAGATTTTACATCTCCCAACGTTGATAGAATTTGAGCGTCGCGTCGAGACTTTTCATCGAATGTCGATACAATAAAATCAGAGTAAAATCGATCGAGAGGTGACCTTTGATTTAAAGTCTAGCATTCAGTACTACCGAATTTTATTTCACAAGATTTGACTTACGTATACTTCAGTTTTTTCGACGACGCTCCAATTTACATATCGCCATCAACGTTGATAGATTTCAATCTCATGCTTTCAACGTTGATAGATTTTAATCTCTTGCTTCTTACTGAACCTACATGAAATATTCTCGGTTTATAGGATTTTAATACTTAAATACTTGAAGTTACAACGTTATCTCTTTATTTTGTCGGTTTGTTAATACAATTTTGCATTGTAGGCCGATTATATTTAATTTATGTTCACCTTCAATACCGATAAACATAATGACTGTTCTGAAATATAACAGCTGTGTTCATTTGACCTTGTTCATTTTTAGAAATACATTTTATTCAAGAGTATTGCAAAAATAAACACGTCTTTTCCGAACTATGAGAGCATTCATTCAAATACTTAATGTACCTATAGTACCAACGTGATAGATCGAGATAGCAATCAGCCCGTCCCGTCCCGTCACGCTATCCCGCACTGGGTTAGCACGGGGGCTGTGCGGGTGTGCAGGGCGTCCCCATCCCGATTGCCATCTTGAACTGTCGCGTCCTATATACATTTATTTTTGTTACCACCAGTTATAAAAAAGTTTTTTTAATTTAAATTTTAAACTGTCTTCTTTTTTGATTTTTAAAGAATCACGAAAAAGTTAAGTAGGTAGTTAAAACAATAAATACCTAATTCTCGATTTTTTATAAATATTTGTACCAAAAACATTTACAGTAAAGAGAAAAAGAGAGCAAAAGTAGACTGGGAAGCACTTATCTCTATGCGAGATCTCTACCAGTGACCCTTGGCAGTTCGAGAGGTTGTAAAGGGAGTAGAATTGGTACAAAAAGAGGATATAAATACTCATGAAAAGAACAAAATAGATGCTATGTAATATAATATATACATAAATTAAAACAACTTACATAAACATTACATTTATATTATTATGTAAGTAGGTACATCACAGAAGTATTAATGGAGTTCTTAGTTTCAACGCAAAAAATCATCTGAACTCTCTTATATTGCTTACCTGTTAGTCAACAAATTCCAGCTCCCAGTTTCATATCCGTGTATTAGTTTGGGTACGGCGACTATATTGATCGGGCCGTTCACAAGAGGCCGATTGACCCCCGCATATTCGTGAAGCAAATTGATAATGGTTTCACCGTAAAGCAATATGAAGTCATAATGCTTTAAAGAAGAACCTGGTGCCCAGATTACTAGCGTGTCGTTAGTTTTCCTCGCAGTGTTCTGCCGGCTGCCGAAATTGGAGTGGTGGAACCCGACTTGGTAGAGTGCCACTTGAGGAGACGGCATGTATTCGATGATCGTGTAGCTGCTTGATGAACTGGAAAGAAAAATATCAGGCTTCTAGCTTTATCTATAACGAAGTTACAGGGGGGTCGAAAACGCCCTGAATGGCTTCGAGATGAAATAAATTTTTTTTACAAAAAAATAAAAACCGACTTCGATACACAAACACTAAAAATTGAAAAATAATTTAATTTATTACGCCGCACCGACCCCAAAAAATATTATTATGGAACTATATTAACTCTTGTATACATAATATGTTCGGTAATAAATTAAATTATTTTTAAATTTTTAGTGTTTGTGTATCGAAGTCGGTTTTTATTTTTTTTGTAAAAAATTTTTATTTCACAATTTTTAGTGGCCCTACCTAAAAATCTACTGTTTACTAAGCTATTTCACTGATCGCGAGCAATTTACCTACTCTTATCCGTTGAGGAGTTCCAGTATCTATCTTCGAAGATGTTCATCAGATCTTCACCAAATTTAAATGGGACCAACTTTGAAGTATACCCTTTCAAACAAAAAAAGAATTTTCAAAATCGGTCCAGGCGTCTTCGAGTAATCGGGGAACATACATAAAACAAAAAAAAAAGATTCCGACGAATTGAGAACCTTAATTGCGCGAGGTAGTTAGTTACCTACCTAGGTAAGTTTAAGTGGTGTGTGGTATTTATTTCTTTCATATCGAACTAGGTAACCCACTAGTTTCCCTTCAAATCCATACAACTTTTTCAAGCGAACTTATTAATTTAATAAGCTTGGGAAAGGAAATATTAGCGAGACATATCCAGTATCCACTCTTCCATAAAAGGCGACGCGCGGTCTCTTAGACCACACCGCTTCAGACGGTCTTAAAATGGGTATGAATAGTATATAATTGCTCTTGTACGAGAACTAATGATGCATTCACACTAAAGAAAGGCATGCAGTTCGTTTCATCACCAGGCCGCTCGAAGCTTGACTCGGTGAAAATATAAATCCTCGTTACTTCCTATCCCGTGGGAATTTTTAAAATTCCCGCCGTTTTCTTTGTCAAAGTAAGACGTGTAATGCGTGCAAATCTTTGTGCAATTCTGAGTCCAGCTCCAATTCTGAGCTGAACTTCAGATCAGAATTGGGTTAGGCGTTGATAAATCAGTCACTCAGTATAGTTCCTTTATTTCCTTTACTACAGTATATTTATATAGATTTTATTACTTACAGGTTTGAAAAATTATCATGATGCATGAATTAGTAAAGAATGGAACGATTTGACCAAGAAGAAACATATTATTAAAACGGACTTAATTTTTCCGTTTATAGCCATTTTATACCATAGTTATTATAAAGGCAAAAATCAAAATATTCCAGGGACGATCTTTAATGATCATTTTGTCTAAATATGTAAAAGTAAAAGCTGACTGACTGATTGACTGATCTATTAACGCACAGCTCAAACCACTGGTCGGATCAGGCTAAAGTTTGACATGCAGATAATTAAGTATTATAATGTAGGCATCCGCTTAGAAAGGATTTTTGAAAATTCGACATCTAAGGAGGTAAAATAGGGATTCGAAATGTATGTAGTCCACGCGGACGACGTCGCGGGAATAAGCTAGTCAATTATAAAATTAGTTGTCAGTGTAGACACACCTTAAAAACCTCTCAAAGTTTTTGCAGAAATAAATCAGATTCTTTACATTGGAACTTAAAGACTATTAAGTCTTTAACAAGTTTTTATTGAGTAAGTTACTAAGTTAAGGGTAACTTTCTTTTCATTATTTTAAATGGGTATACAACTCGGAAATAGAAAATTCTACGGCTTCCTGATATAATTGGTCTCGTGTACTTTATACCTAAAGTACACGACAGGTCGAGATGGCAATCAGAGCACACACAGCACAGCCCCGCTCTTACCCGGTGCGGGGCGTCCCGCCGCTTCATACCCCGATTGCCATCTCGACCTGTCGCGGACTATAGGATATGGTTGAAGTGTAAGCGAATTTGTTACCTACATTTACTATTTATAAGCACTGAAAAAAATGTTATAAACAAATTTTAATCACAGTTACTTAAGTGCTTTAAATAAATTTTTGGTCGCGTTGCAAGATTAATAACTAAATTACTTTTATATCAGATTAATTATTTAGTATTTCATCGATAAATAGCTTATGCCTGCGCCGCGAGGACTGCACAAAATTCAAACCTCGTTTTACACCCTTAGAGATTGAATTTTCAAAAAATATTTTCATAGCGGATGTCTACGTCATAATAATTATCTACATGCCAATTTTCAGCCCGATCCGTCCAGTAGTTTCAGCTCTGCGTGTATAGATCAAACAGTCAGTCAGTCAGTCAGTCAGTCAGTCAGTCACTTATCTTATCCTTTTTAGGGTTCCGTACCTCAAAAGGAAAAACGGAACCCTTATAGGATCACTTTGTTGTCTGTCTGTCTGTCTGTCTGTCTGTCGGTCTGTCTGTCTGTCTGTCTGTCTGTCTGTCTGTCTGTCCGTCTGTCTGTCAAGAAACCTACAGGGTAGGGTCTTTTTATATTATTTAGACGCATTGTCGTAATAGCGAACCGATTTTGAAATGATTTAAAGATTATTAAGAAGATAGGTAGTAGAGGTAGTTAAAAATGTTGTTATAATATAATAGTAAGTCTATAAAAAACCAACAGTATAAAAGCAATACGCTGTCACTCAGCCAAGCCCTTAATCTCTTGTCCATATAAAGCAACCGATGGTACGCGAGTGGTTGTGGAAACGGTGTCAATTATTGTGGATACTCATTACTTGATCAATCGATGATTGAATATGGAATATGTGCAACAACTATTGCCTTTATTGGACAACTCGAGCGTCCATGTCTTGGTAATAAGAAAAGACATCTATCACAAATATTATTATCGCAAGGCGTCAAACGTGTTACTTAGTAGGTAGGTACTTTTTTAGGGTTCCGTACCTCAAAAGGAAAATCGGAACCCTTATAGGATCACTTTGTTGTCTGTCTGTCTGTTTGTCAAGAAACCTAAAGGGTACTTCCCGTTGACCTAGAATCATGAAATTTGGCAGGTAGGTAGATCTTATAGCTAACATTTGGGGAAAAATCTGAAAACCGTGAATTTAGGGTTAGATCACACAAAAAAAATTAAATTGTGTTCATGAACTAATAATTAGTATTTTCAACTTTTGAAGTGAGTGACTATATCAAGTGGAGTATCATATGAAAGGTCTTCACCTGTACATTCTAAAATAGATTTTTATTTATTTTTATGCATCATAGTTTTTGAATTATCGTGCAAAATGTCGAAAAAATACGACTGTAGTACGGAACCATCATTGCGCGAGCCTGACTCGCACTTGGCCGGTTTTTTTTTTTTAATTTATAGACTAGCGCTTGGCTGCAATCAGACCTGGTGGCAAGTGATGATGCAGCCTAAGATGGAGCGCGCTTGCCTAGAAGATGCCTATTCACTCTTGACTTAAAGGTACCCATATTGGCATTGGAGAGGAAAACTGATGCTGAAAGGGTGTTCCAAATCTTAGCGGTTCGAATTAGAAATGACGAGGCAAATCAAAAAGTTCCCACGGGATTTAGAAAAACCTAAATATACGCGTATGAAGTCGTGGGCATTAGTTAGTCAGATAGTCTAAATATATAAAAGGAAAAGGTGACTGACTGACTGACTGATCTATCAACGCACAGCTCAAACTACTGGACGGATCGGGCTGAAATTTGGCATGCAGATAGCTATTATGACGTAGGCATCCGCTAAGAAAGGATTTTTGAAAAATAAACCCCTATGGGGTTAGAAATTTGTGTAGTCCATGCGCACGAAGTCGCGAGCATAAGCTAGTATAATATATTTACCTTTGTCGTTTCTGTTCCTCGGCGATAACAAGGCTCGTATTGCAATACTGGAGGTTGGGTTGCGGTGTCGCCACGTACACTTTGAACTTGAAGACAGCTTCAAATTGAGGATTTTCAAAGCACGGGAAGAAATATTTGGCCTTGTTCGGTGAAAGCCGGGTTGTGAAGAGGTACCTGATAAAAGAAAATATATTTACATTTATTTTCGTCGTGGCATTATCGCCTACTGATATGATACCACAAAAAAAAACGCGAATAAAATGTAAAAAAACCTATAATTTTGTAAAAGTTTACGATATATTGCAGATAAAACATGACTGTCGCTAGAGGTCAACGAACGTTGCGTAGGTAGGCCACTCGGAATCAATGCCGTGTCGTAGGAGGGGCATTGACCCACGTTTTGCACGTTATACGCATTGCGGGTTTGAAAAATACTAAATGACTAAAACTAGAAAATGAGGCAAATGGTTATTAGTATTAAGGTAATATAATAATAACGCTAAGTTTTGCTAGCGTTCAGCCCCTCAATTGTGTAAGAATAACGATTTCATGGCTATAGCAATCGTCTAGCAAATTCTGCCCTTTGATTGGCTGTGAAAAAATGTAAACAGCGAATCAACCAATCAAAGGGCAGAATTTCTTGACGATTGCGATAGCCATGAAATGGTTATTCAAACACAATCGGGGGGCTGGTTACACCCTGTATTAACAGTGGCGTGCACAGGGTTTGAAGCCAGGGTAGGCACTAGTTAAGTAAAGTAAGCCTGTTCACTGGCAGGTCATAATGAAAAATATGCATCGAGTTTAAACAACTGGGGTAAGCAGTGCATTTATGCCTTTATGACCTGCACGCCACTGCCTATATAACTAAGTCCCTAATTAAAGCTCTGCCGACTCTGCTAGTCGATTGCTCTAGGCATCTAGACGTCTCCGTCGTCCGATTGTACCTATGAATACCATTGTACCTAGACTGGGGTATTATTAGTATTAACCACAATACAGTACCCGTAGTACAAGATTTTACATCTCACCAAACGAAACTAAATTCGAGAGTCGAAATACTTCCGCGTTACAGTAAAATGGACCTAAACAGCCTTGAATTGAAGTCAAATATTCAATGCCACTGATTTTAATTTCGCAATGTTTCCGCTTGGAGCGCTGGCTGTAGAAGTGTAGACAAACTTGAGCTTTAAAACAAGGCATTTAAGATCCAGTTTACTGTAACGTGGAAGTATTTCGACTCTCGAATTTGGTTTCGTTTGGTGAGACGTAAAATCTTGTACTACGGGTACAGACCACGAACGGAACTTCGCAAGTTAGTTATGGCGACTGATAAACTAGTTCAACATCCTCCAAGGCCGGGCGCTCGACCGTGACACACAGACGCATGGCTATTCATAGCAGATCCAGTCATAGGTAACCTACATTTGAACCCGATCCAATTTAAAAACAAAACAATAAAAAATAATTGAATAATACATTCGCGATTTTGCATCTGTATTTTGTATAGAAGACCCCCTCCCCCTTCCCCCTTCCCCCCCACTAGGTGGACGGACGACATCAGACGAGTCGCAGGGTGCCGCTGGATCCAGGCGGCGCAAGACCGTGGCGTGTGGAAGTCCCTACAAGAGACCTATGTCCAGCAGTGGACGTCTATCGGTTGATGATGATGATGATTCTGTATGATGGTACGCACTCTTCGTCTGCAAGTCCGACTCGCACTTGACTGGTTTTTTAGGGTTCCGTGCCTCAAAAGGAAAAACGCAACCCTTATAGGATCACTTTGTTGTCTGTCTGTCTGTTGGTCTGTCAAGAAACCTACAGGGTACGTCCCGTTGACTTCGAATCATTAAATTTGGCAGGTATGTAGGTCTTATAGCAGACATAAGGGGAAAAATCTGATAACCATGAATTTAGGGTTACATTTAAAAAAAATTATGGTCACGAATTAATAATAGTATTTTCAATTTTCGAAGTAAGAACTATATCAATTGGGATATCATAATGAAAGTGCTTTACCTGTGCATTCTAAAACAGATTTTTATTTATTTTTATGCTTCATAGTTTTTGATTTATCGTGCAAGATGTCGATAGAATACGACTGTAATACGGAACCCTCGGTGCGAGTCAGGCTCGCACTTGGACGGCTTTTTTACTGATAGTCAATAATCGAAACTACGCAAATTATAATTAGTAGACAAAAGACTACCGTGTTCGTCGGCTCTCATTATCATATGCCTGATTTAGTGCACCTAGACTCATTACCATAGGCACTGAATAAATAATAGTACTAATCAGTATAGGTAGTGTTGTTAGGCAGCAGGTACCTACTTTTATTAAAACTTAGGTAATTTCAAACGGGGGGGGGGGGGGGCAGTGACATTGGACGGAACATAATATGACAAGGGAAATCAACGAAAAGTGGACACAGAACTGAATGGTTACCTAAAGATGGACAAAGGGTTAAGAGGCTAGAATTCAATATTAAAGAAAATAATTAAAAAAAAAATCACGCTGTACTAAAGGAATTAGTGACGTCACAATCCATAAACAACAAATATTTATCAGTTTCACCAAAAAAATGGAGTAATTTCGGCGGAAAAATATTTTTTATGTTAAATTTTTAAAAAAATATTTGGCGTTACACCTTGTGGCGTGATTAATCGCCTTCCGTACGGCGCGGTGGCGTTAATAATAAATTATGTTTAAAATAACGAAAAAACAAGATTTTTAAAAAATATTTTCTTTAATAATGAATTCTGTGATAGTCTAGTAGTTAGGACGTCCGCCTTCTAATCGAAGGTCGGGGGTTCAATTCCCGGCACGCACTGCTAACTTTTGGGGGTTATGTGCGTTTCAATTAATTAAATATCACTTGCTTTAACGGTGAAGGAAAACATCGTGAGGAAACCTGCATGCCTGAGAGTTCTCCATAATGTGCTCAAAGGTGTGTGAAGTCTACCAATCCGCACATGGCCAGCGTGGTAGACTATGGCCAAACCCTTCTCACTCTGAGCAGAGACCCGTGCTCTGTAGTGAGTCGGCGACGGGTTGATCATGATGATGATGAATAACGAATTCTAGCCCCATAAACTACCGTTATGCAAAACTTCACATCATTTTATTAGGTACTACAGTCCATTTCCCTAATGGCAAAACTGACTGGCTTAAAAGAAACAAAAATATGACAGATGTAATCGAAGCTATAATAGTGTATGTTTAATGCTCTATTACCATTCTAAGAGGTCTCAGGGTCCGTGCGTAGGAGAAGGTACCTATACTTAGTTCGCTCCGAATACATCTGTAGCAAGGCTTAACTAACTATTTAACATTTTTTTTAAAGAATATTACCCATGTTATTCTTTTCATCTATCTATATATATAAAATTCAAAGTCCTGACTGACTGACTGATCTATCAACGCACAGCTCAAACTACTGGACGGATCGGGCTGAAATTTGGCATGCAGATAGCTATTATGACGTAGGCATCCGCTAAGAAAGGGTTTTTGAAAATTCAACCCCTAAGGGGGTGAAATAGGGGTTTGAAATTTGTGTAGTCCACGCGGACGAAGTCGCGAACATAAGCTAGTCATGACTAATATTCCCCTTTCCCCTCCAACTAAGCGTACAGCTTGTACTAGGAGTAGGTTTCAGTACCTACCTACTTTCCAAGTCTTCAACTAGGTATCCATGCAAAAAATTACGGCGATCTGATACTCCGTTGCGGCGTGATTGAAGGACAAACCAAGAAACAAACACACTTCCGCATTTATAATAAGGGTTGTAGTAATAAAACATGCAAAACCATGAGAAGAGCCTCGATAGCTCAACGGTTAAAAGAGCGGACTGAATACCGAAAGGTCGCCGGTTCAAACCCCATCCGTTGCACTATTGTCGTACCTACTCCTAGCACAAGCTTTACGCTTAATTGGAGGGGAAAGGAGAATATTAGTCAGCAATTAACTTGGCTAATATTTTAAAAAAAAGTTACGCTACTTAAATAAATTACTTACTGAGGTCGACCGTACTCGTCGTATTCCGTAAGAAAAATCCCATCACTGTCTAAACCCACTCTCTTGATAAAAGAAATCTTTATAAAGTACTGTTTCCTTGACACACTGTACTGTTGCAGAGGCTCTCTCAAGTAAATAAACAGTTTTCCTCTCGTATTATCAAACTCATACGGCCTATATTCATTCACTAAGTTCACACTTCCATCCCAAACTTGTACGGAATCCCGCTTAATTTCCAAATCCTTTGCATCCAGCTCAATAATATTAACATTTGGTCCATTTGCGATCACAGTAATCACTATATCACAGTCATAATATGAATTTCCGTCCTTATATATATGAGGGGTAAGAGTCAATTCGTATTGCACTGGGTACACTGTGTAGTTGAGGCATTCTTCTTCCAAGACGTACGCGGACGCTGACGAAAATAATATCATGAATAAAGCAAAGAGCAACATTTTTAAGTCCACATTAATAAATTGCTTCAATTTACACTATTTATCTCACTTTCTTAAATTTCCAATAAAAATTTCAGATTCACATTTCATTGAAAACATATTTCGAATCGCTTATGTATTCACTATTTTTTAAAATACGAACTTATAATGTCATAAATCCCCAATTAAATAAATTCAATCTACTAATTAAATCTACAGAAGGTATCAAAAATTTCTGGTGAGTTCGCTAAAAATATACCTAATAAAAAAAACTGTAAAAACAAATTGGTCCCAGACTCTCACACAATTATTTAAAAGTTTGAAATTCGAATTCAATAATTATTAAAAAACAGATGACACTAAAATGTGTTGTTAATGTAAACCGCGTTCGAAATTTGATTTCTTCCCGCTTAACTGAAAGTAAACCAACGCGAACGCTTTACGTCCGAAGCCGACGCGACGCGCCTTCGAAATTCGAACTTCGAATGCGTTTTCATTTGAACGCGACGGAAAATTGGCGCCGGCCACTACCATTTTCATTTGAGCCGTAACCTCTCTGCCTTTATTTTATAACAAAGGGAAATTATCTTCGCTTCAATGTAATGTCACGGGTCCTTGTAAACTGGCGCGGGTGGTGTTTTGGAAGACATTTGGATATGCTTTCACGTTTATTGCTTATACGAAAAAAAGCTTTTCATATTTACAAAAGTAAATTAGGAAAAGGAAACAGACTGACTGCCATATCAACACAATAGCTCAAGCCTCTGGGTATAAGACCCAGAGGCAAGAAGGTTATCTTTGTATTAAGTAGACTGTCACTAAGGAGGAATTTTCAGGAATTTCACCCGAACAAAACCGGGATGGGTCAGCTAGTTTATCATTAACCTTAGAGTACGCGACAGAAAATAATGTATTAGAATGACAGTTCAGCTTTGTAGAGCGTTGTCTCTGTCACTCATGCCTATATTATGACGTTATGTCGGTCTCAACGACAGAGACGATGCTCTACAAATCCGCTATCTCCTTCTAAAGGTCGATATGTACTTTATTTTTTGCCGCGACCTGTATTTTAAAAGGTAGGTTCGATGAAAACAAATAAATTCTTAACAATTCTTTATTATTTTAACAATAACAATTTTTATCATAATAATATTTAATTATTATTTACAAGCTACATTATTGAAGTGGAGTGGGATCTCTTTACACTTTTTCTTAAAAGTAAAATATAAGTACTTAATTATTGTTTACAAATATTATTCGAAATGTTATTTATTATATTTTGTATAAAATACTAACTTCAATAATAAAGATGGCAAGTTCAATTTAATGCAAAAAAAATGCATATTTTTATAATGGACAAAATCACAAAATCTCTATAATATAAAAATGAATCACTAAATATTGTGTTGCTCATCGCAAATCTCAAGAACAGCTGAACCGATTTCGCTAATTCTTTTTTTATACCTAATACTCCTTCAAGTACGAGGATGGTTCTTACGGAGCGAAAAATTTAATTCAATCACCGCCTCAATTTTCTAAACTGCACCCGAGCGAAGCCGGGGCGTGTCAGCTAGTTAATAATAATATCTATCTTTAATCCTGCGATAGCAACGTTGTTCTTTGTGAAAAAAAGCTCTACAGAACCGCTATCTATTTCTAAAGGTCGATGTACAATATTTCCTGCATGGTACATTACTTCATCTTTTCCTATTTCCTTGTGCTCTAGTATATTTCGGAATAGATTTTTAGGGTTCCGTACCTCGGAAAAACGGAACCCTTATAGGATCACTTTGTTGTCTGTCTGTCTGTCGGTCTGTCAAGAAACCTACAGGGTACTTCCCGTTGACCTAGAATCATGAAATTTGGCAGTTAGGTAGGCCTTATAGCAGACATTCGGGGAAAAATCTGAAAACCGTGAATTTGTGGTTATATGACGCAAAAAAAAAAATTGTGGTCCTGAACTACTAATCAGTATTTTCAATTTTCGAATTAAGATAAATATTTCAAACGGGGTATCATATGAAAGTTTTTCACCTGTGCATTCTAAAACAGATTTTTATTTATTTTTATGCATCATAGTTTTTGAATTATCGTGCAAAAAGTCGAAAAATACGACTGTAGTACGGAACCGTCTTAGCGCGAGCCTGACCCGCACTTTGCTGGCTTTTTAATTCTATTAAAATCCGATAGTCAAAGCATATCCCGCGACTAGTAACAGGAACGATACAGATGTCATTCCCGCGCCACCTCGGAGACTGCTCCAGATGTCGCTACGGTGGTCCTTGGCCCACTGGGTCGTTTGCTTGGCCTTGGCCAAGGCTGTCTTGGCATTGGTCACTGCTTTTTCCCCGCATTCGGTACACGAATTGAGCCAAGACTCGAACTGCGAAAAGAAGTACATTGTAGAAAGATAGGAAAGCATCGACTTTCTATACCCTATCCGCGGAAAGAAGTATAGTTTATCGCTGTCTCTGTTACGTAATCCTATACAAATTATAAGCCAAAAATCCCAGTGGGCGCTAACCATCCAATCACAAACGAAACTGTTTTCCAATTGAATTTCGAATGTTTTTTGAAAACGTTTTCTAATTGAATTTCGAATGTTTTTTAAAAACATGTTTGTGATTGATTGGTTTGAGAGTAACATAATACGATTTAGTATAGTGCATTCATAATACACTGGCGTGTTTCCACTTGAAACCGTTATTAACAATAACAATAGGATTAAGTTGTGGCGGGTGAATTCAAAAGTATCAAGACTATGATGTTGAACCGGCTCCTTTAAAAATGAATGGGCTCTATGAGTGTTTGGTTTATTACCCCTATTGTTTACGTGGCATGTTGAATATAATCCTATTGTTATTGCTAATGACGATCTCAAGTGGAAACACGCCAGTTTATTTTGAATGCACTATACACCGAGTGGCATGCGAGAGAGGTGACATTGGGTGCGCAAGGTCGATTTAATTTTGCAGCGAAAGCCGTAAAAATATTAATTGTTATGTGTGCCAGAAGAAACAGATATTTCTGTTTATTTTCGTCAACACACGTCTGTGACTCCTAGTAGGCACTTTTTTTTTTTTACTAGCACTAGGCACAATCAATCATTGCCAATGGTATAACCTTTGTTGATTTCTCAGATGACACTTGTAAAATGTAACGGTGTATAGTCCGCGACAGGTTTAGATGGGAATCGGGGTATGTGGCGGGGGGAAGCCCCGCCACATACCGATTAGCGCGGGAGCATGCGTTTAAATGTTTTTACGAAAAGTTTTAGACTTTGTATACCGCGGACGGGCTACTACGGATACCCTACTTTTTCTCCTGAAAAATCAAAAATTCCCACGGGATTAAAAAAAACCTAAATCCATGCGGGCGAAGCCGCGGGCATCATCTAGTCAACAATAAGTATTAAATAAAAATAAAATAAAAATCTTTTTTATTCGAATAAACTTTTACAAGTAGGTACTTTCGAATAGTCGGATGCATCTACAACTGGTTCGGAATGCCTGAATATTGGCTAGCGTGGTAGGCTATGGCCTAAATCCTTCTCATTCTGCGAGGAGTATGATCTGGCGCGGCGGCGATGGGTTGATGATAGTTTGTTTATCTTCCGCATATTTTATGGAAAGTTCAAGAATCTTTTCAATTCAAATAGTGAGTCGACGATAGGTTGAGAGGATGATGATTTAAAAAAAAACTATTTATAATACTAATATTCTGCAAGAAGGTAAGCAAAAAATTTGAATACATGCCAAATGATTCATGATTGTTTTTTCCGCTTTGATAATAATCTAATAATAATATGGGTCATGAAAATTTTTTTACAAAACAGGTTTTCCAGTCGGTATTTTTACTTTCCAGACAGTCTAGAATTTTTTTAAAAGCATGTTCTAAAGGAGATCGCCCGTGAACGGGCCCTCTTTTGTGGCGTCGTCGTCGTGTCAAAACATAAATTAAGTTAAAAAAATGTGTTATTTTTTTACGATTTAAATATGTTTTATTACGACTTTTCCTTCACCCTGTCATTGAAAATATCCACAAATACAGTTAGAATCGTAAACATCCATTTATTTTGAAGAAGTATTATTATTTAAATATAACCTCACATCAGCAACATAAAAAATAAGATTTCTTTATCACCAGGGTGAATAAATGGAAATCGTTTGCAGAATATAAAAAGGTTGATATAACAATTATATTGGGGGGGCCCAAAGCTCCTAAGAAAATGGGCAATCTCCTTTTGAATTCTAAATTAACTAAATTCTGATTTGATTTGATTCACAAATTATGATTTTTCTCACGTATTTATTAGATCCCCGCGACTTCATTCGCGTGTATTTACTTTTCTTTCAATCCCGTGGGAACTTTATTTGTTTGGGATAAAAAGTAGCCCATGTCCGCGTCCGGGATGCAAGCTATATCTGTCCCTAATTTCGTCAGAATCGGGTAAACGGTTAGGCCGTCAGAGACATACACACTTTTGTATTTAATACTATTGTACTACGGTGTATGGGTTGGGACGTTATTGGCTCATATCTCAGACTAAGGATCAATAAGACTGCATCAAAATAATAAGAGCAAGCTGGGTGTATAGAAAAGCTCTGAAGAGTGATAAAGACAAAAACAATTTTTTTTGTGTTTGTCATAGTTTAACTTTTATTGTTGGGCAAATTTGTCATTTGTGCCCAACAAACCTCTGTGATAATAATTTATTGCGAATAGGGAATAAGAGTTATTTAGTTTTCTGTTTTATTTAAATTTAGTATTGAAGGGGTGTAGAAGCCATTAATGGTGCATTGCTGTGCTGTAACAGTTGTAGCGAACGCAAATTATGAAAATATGACCTTTCATACGTAAGTATGATTTCTTTTGTTGTTTTGTCCCTTTTGGGAATACGCGTCTGACATCCACCTTGATCCTTTGTCTGAGGTCCATATCAAAAAGAGGCATCACTTAAACTCATTTCGAAAGCGTACCCTACTCAATTGGTTTGCCAAACGACGATAATGAATGTGTGCTCAGCGTGGAGTGTTTGACAGGGGGTCATTTGGGTCACAGGCAATTAGCGAGAAGGTTAATAATGGGACATCGTATTTTAAAGTGCGCTCTTAATGACACGCAACGATAAAAATTGACAAGATTAATCCATACTTTCCATACTAATATTATGAATGCGAAAGTGTGTCTGTCTGTCTGTCTGTCTGTCTGTCGATCTGTCTGTCTGTATGTCTGCTAGTTTTTCACGGCCCAACAGTTTATCCGATTTTGATAAAATTTGGTACAGAGTTAGCCTACATCCCGGGGCTATTTTTATCCCGGAAAATCAAAGAGTTCCCACGGGTTTTTTTTAAAAACGTCTCAAAAAAAGCAAATGTAAACAATAATATAACTCACTTTGTTAAATTCTTCATCTGTACGCAGAGACGAAGCAACCGTAGACAGTACAGAGTCTAATGATGTGTATCTGAAGAAAAAAATAAAACTAATTAAGGCAACATAAAATTATCGTAATATAACTTGCCAACGTATGCGAATTGAAAAAATATAATATAATTAAAACCCAGTCAAGTGCGAACCAGACTCGCACACAAAGGGTTCCGTACCCATCGTACAAGGTATACACCTAACACTTTTATCTATAACACTGCAAATTAATGACGGACTGCGCCTTCTATATATGTATGTATTGTGATTTAGTTTTTTTTTTTTTCGTGAACATAATATTTTAATTTTTTGGTGATATATAACCATAAATTTACGGTTTTCGTATTTTTTTTACTTGCGCTATAAGAACTACCTAACTGCCAAATTTGATGATTCTAGGTCAACAGGAAGTATTCTATAGGTACTTAGGTTTTCTTGACAGACACGATAGACAGACAGACTATTACAGAGGTACAGAACCCTAAAAAGCATCAAATGGCATACAACTTAGCTTAAACTGATAAAGATTACAAAATAGAAGAGAAATCAACTTACATGGACTTCCAAAGACTAATGTTAGTCTGCAATCCCTCAAGAACAACGTGGACATTGCTGTAGTTGGAGAGGACACTCGAGAGGGGCACAGTGAGATCTTGAGTTTTGATTGGACTGTCTTCAACAAGCATGGATACCAGGAAACTGAAAAAAAAACCAGAAAATTGTATGAAAAAGTCGTGAAGTTTCATAGGACCCGTGACAAAAGGGAAGATGTACTCTGTCTCGCTCGCTCATTTTTTAAAAACAATATTAGCCATGCTTATCATGAATTATATTCCCGTTTCCCTTCCAACTAAGCGCTACTAAACTAAAGCTTGTGCTAGGAGTAGGTACGACAATAGTACAACGGGTGGGGTTTGAACTGCCAACCTTTTGGATTTCATTCCGCGCTTTAACGTTGAGCTATTGAGGCTCTGAATAATACGTGGACAAAAATACGTGCTGCCCAGCCAAAGAGATACTGTATTCGTTCTAAAATTTAACTTTTTACATTTTAGGTTCTCATGCAAAACTTCTGTCAAGTCCCACCATAAATTAATGTAGGTAGGTACATGAAAGCAAATAAATAAATCTAATCTAATCTAAGGAAAACATTATTTGACAAAATAATATAGGTTTTTTTATATAGGCATGGTCACACCATATAGTAAGTGATGATGCAGCCTAAGATGGAATGCTCCGGCCGCCTAGAAGATGCTAATTACTTTTCTTTTGAACGTCCCTATTGTAGCTGGCGCGGTCGGGCCAAACAGAAGTACTTAAACGTAACGGCTAAATAAGTATTTTCAAATAGCGAAGTGCCAAATCAAAAAATTGCTCAACCATGCATCTTTTTATGTATAAAGTAACGGCTGTTTTTTCTTTACTATTTATAATAGCTACTATTGAGTTTGCAAGATTTTACCAGTAGGTATACCTTTTTTCTAAAAAAACTTCGGCTGTTTTTTCTTTATTATATTTTATACTTGCTACTATTGAGTTTGCAAAATTTTACTAGTTGGATACCTTTTTTGCTAAATAACTATATTTATTATATTATTTAGTTGACATACCTGTTCAATTTAGTTTCGTCTGAGGTACATCCCAAGATATCGCCAATCAGTCTTGCCTCGTTAGCTACATTTGTAGTGGACATTCGGTTCCAGAGGAAATCATAATCGTCACCATTACCATATCGGAGACCAGTGCAGTAGACCACTTCTCTTATACTTGGGTCAAGCCTGGGAAATTATACAAAAACATGTCGTCTATAAATAACTGTTTTTTTTTTAAATTTCAACTTTGTATTAGGTATTTTTTATCTAGTATAAAAAATAGGTTTTACAATAACTAATTATCAATATATAATACACTCTTGTCTTTAATTTTGAAACTTCAGTCTTCAACAAACAAATGATTTTCGTCATTACAGTTTCGTATATACACTTTGGTTTTTAATTTTGGAACCTCAGTCGTCAACAAACAAATAATTTTCGTCATTAAAGTTTCGTATATAAACTTTCGTTTTTAATTTTGGAACCTAAGTCTTCAACAAACAAATAATTTTCGTCATTACAGTTTCGTATATATAATTTCGTTTTTAATTTTGGAACCTCAGTCTTCAACAAACAAATAATTACTTTCGTCAATATAGTTTCGTATATCTAATTGTGTTTTCTTAATACTACTTTAGGCGGCAGTTACTCCTGTAAGTTTTGCTCACGTAGCTTATATGATTAACTTACGACAAAACTAACGTAAAAGGTACTATAGGTACATTTACCTTAGTAAAATTGTCAATAGTTGTCAATTAATTACATAAGCTACAGTTTTACACCTGTAAGATTCGCGGCCTTAAATAATGCTTCTTACCATTTACCATCATTCTTAAATTCTTTGTACAAAGCCAATGCCTCATTGATACATCCCTGATGTCCAAGTTTACAAGCGAGATCTAAAATTTGCATACGATTTCTACTTGTTTTGTAGTCATCAGTAGACTTTACTTCAAGTCCCAATCGGGCCACAGTGCTATCCATTAGATGTAAAATGAATTCCTGGAACATAGAATACGGTATTTGACAACTAGTCAAATCAGTAACTTTTTATCAAACGTCAAAAAGCGCACTTACAGCCGCACTCAGAGTTGTTAATCGTTACTTAAGTTTGAGTTAAAACGAGACAGATTTATGCGAGAGATATAGCTCTGTCTCGTTTTAACTAAACTTAAGTAACGATTAAGCGACTCTGAGTATCTACGGCTGTAAGTATGCGATATTCCATGAAATACTGGAATGTGACGCCACATCATAACATACTTTTTTAGTTTAATCGATTATTTAAAATGGTTATTACACTAAAAATTAACAAAGAACATGGATTTTACGTATTTTGGAAGACCCTCTATTTAATAATCAATGAGAAATTTATTTTTGATGTAGTCAAATACCCAATTTCTTTAAATATAATGAATAGAATTAAATTTTCCCTCATTGTGATAGAAATTCTTAAATTAATATTAATAGTGAGTTTTCTATTTTGTGCCCATGCCAAAAAAAAATCATCACGGCCAGTGTAGATATTTATTACTTACTAAGATTTTAACTAAAAATAATACCTTTGGCCTGTAAGTGTTTTCTATTCTTTTTTAAATGAAAATATTACAATAAAACTTAAGGCTAGCCTTATCTAATTACTACACAAATCATGCCCGCGTGGAATGGTGCCAAGAATACTGGCTGCATTTCCGCGCTGGACAGCCAGGCTGATCCGTTGCGCAAAAAATGAGCCATCCCTTCTGTCACCAGATGAGCCTAATAATCGCGGTAAAATGTCTCGTAATTTTTTTTTGCACTAAGACTCCATGCCGTTTTAATTCTTACTTTTATCTTATACTTTAACTAGCTTACGCTCGCGACTTCGTCCGCGTGGACTACACAAATTTCAAACCTCTATTTTACCCCCTTAGGGGTTGAATTTTCAAAAATCCTCTCTTAGCGGATGCCTACGTCATAATAGCTATCTGCATGCCAAATTTCAGCCCGATCCGTCCAGTAGTTTGAGCTGTGCGTTGATAGATCAGTCAGTCACCTTTTCCTTTTATATATTTAGACTTACACTCTACTTACATCGATAACAGTCAAACTATCAGAACCAAGATAATGACTTCTAAGTTTTTTGAATCCGCGGACAGCTGGGTACCAAACCGCATAATCCGTTTCCTCCTCCAAAAAGTGCAGTACGTCATGCAGAAGGTCAAACTTAACCTCGTCCGCGAATAGGAATGCAAACAAATCATTCACGATCTGCAAATAGTTTAGATTTAGTCATGTACTTAACAAGAAACTTCCGAATAAACATTAAAATGATTATTCTCAACTAGCTCACCCGAATTTTCAAAAATTCTGAAATAGCACGTATTTTTTTTGTAACCGAAAACGCAAATATCAATTTTCATGGAAATAACTTGAAAAATTACAGACTTTCATTATAAACTTTCATCCCTTTTTGAACCCTCTTGGCAGTAGAATTTTCAAATATTGTAAAGTACCTAAGTATTTTTTTATTCTTAACTGAAAGCCTGTATACCAATTTTCATCGATGAAACTTTAAAAATGATAGACTTTCATAGAAACTTCCATCCCCAATTTACTCCCCTTAGGGGTGGAGAGATATATTTATAGCTATATTCATAAAAAAGCTGATTACCTTAGCTCTATTTATATAATGAATTTCTTCACGACGACTGCCTTTCAGATGATCAGATATGTGGTGCCAGGTGTGACTGTCGTAATTAACCCTGTAAAGACCTAAACGTAAAGCAAAAAATATCATTAAGTAAATTTAATTGGCCCTTATCTTAAACTTATGTACCTACCATCTCTATCCGCCCACAGACCACTAGTTCACTAGCCTGTGATATCCATACACACCTATGTATGTATTATATAGTGTAATTCAACATATTATAATACAGCTTATAACCATAATGTTAGCAAAAACTGAGCGTTATTGTTATACTACCAAAACACAATCCAATATACCAATAACCATTTGCCTCATTTTGTAGTTTTAGTGATTTAGTATTTTTCAAACCCTCAAAGAATAGCGTGTAAAATTTGGGTCAATGCCCCACCTACGACGCGGTATTGAGTCTGAGTGGAATACTTATGCAACTATCAATTGTCTTCGTTTTTGCTAGCGTTCTGGTTACACCCTGTACACTATAAGATATACCATCATTATGACATAACTAGCTTATGCTCACGACTTCGTCCGCGTGGACTACACAAATTTAAAACCCCTATTTCACTCCCTTAGGGGTTGAATTTTCAATAATCCTTTCTTAGCGGATGCCTCCGTCATAATAGCTATCTGCATGCTAAATTTCAGCCAGATCCGCCCAGTAGTTTGAGCTGTGCGTTGATAGATCAGTCAGTCAGTCAGTCAGTCAGTCACCTTTTGCTTTTATATATTTAGATATAGCAGACAATGATATTAGAACCATTCAGCCAGCTGTAATTAGTCGACGCCACGTGGACGCTATTTTAATAGGAAGAGATATGAGAAGCGAAATGAGAGCATGGTATTGGCAAGGGAAAAAAGGAAAGTTTCAGATACCTGTTTCTTGAATGTTTAGTATCGGCCAGCTGTGATTTTCCTTGATTTCCCTGACAGGCAGTACGTAAGTTTTGTTATCCATGATGAATGCTGGCTTGGTATTCGTAAAGTCGAATGCAGTCTCCAGTGTGAACGTAATCGGGATTTTGTAAATTTCATCAGATTTATCAGTGGAATGTTTGTAGAAGCGTTTCTGTAAAATTAAAGACAAACAGGTAAAGAAATTGCATGAAAATAAAAATAGCACATATTTTATAAAAAACTTGACCAACCCAGTGTTGTAGTACTAGTTCATTACCTGAGTTAAAACAATAGACGAGTCATCATGATTGACTTCCACATGCACTAAAGGATAGCCGGCGCGACTTATCCACGAACTCATGACGTCAGTGATATCGGAGCCAGGATAACTGGCTAAAGAGTTGTACACATTTACACCTTGGCTGAGAGCCGTGTAGAGTTGTTCAGGGTAGCCAGGTTTGAAGGAGCTAGAGAAAAAAAACAGTAACATAACTGCAAACAGGTTGTTCCAACTAATTCAATACAGTAGAGAGTACAGTACAGTAGAGCGTTGTTTCTGTCACATAGGTCACATAGGTACAAGTGACAGAGACAACGCTCTACAAAGCCGAAATTTCATTCTAAAGGTCGATGTAAGTAAAATACTTCTTGTCAGCTACTGTACAAGATTTTTTTAATTAAACAAAAATAGCGAGCAAACGATCTGGCGGTCACCTGATTACCGCCGCCCATGAACATTTGTATACCAGAGGAACCACCAATGCGTTGCCAGCCTTTCAGGAATTGTTTGGCCTGCCTCTTGAATAACCATTTGAATGATACAGTATTAATTTCTTGTAGGTCCTCTTATGACATGTCTATACTATCACGTGTACGAATCGATGTTTATGCTATATCGATGCGTGTACGGAAAGCTTCAAGGTATTCAAAACTTAAGCAACCTGTTCAGGATTTACTCCAGGCAGGGAAATGAAAAAATTAAAAATATCTTACTTTGCCATCAAATACGCGTTGAGGCCAGATTTGAAAGCATTATCACCAATCAAATGGTGTACCATTCTTATAACAGATCCTGCTTTCTGATATGTGACTGTTCCAAAATGGCCGCTGATTTCGTCAGGCGAGTTCACGTTAACGTTGGTGATTGGAGGTGAGTCAGGAACGTCGTCGGCATCTAAAGCTGAGTATACTGAACCAATGACAAGCTGATCGTTTGCTGCTACGTCAGGCTGGATCTGTCAATAAAATTACTAACATTAAAATTTCTATATTTTAACCTTAAAAATTTCCCAGTATCGAGCAAAATAATTTCTATTTAGTAGATACTATGGTGCTATGATCTGGTGCTACTCTGTACTTACCATTGCCGTAATATAATCCTGGAAGTAATTAGCGAAACCCTCGTTCAACCATGTGTTGCTCCACCAGTGGCACGTCACCAGGTTGCCGAACCACATGTGAGTAGTTTCGTGTGCTATGATCTGTGCTACTCTGTACTTGTAGTATGGGGTTGACTCCTCCGGAACGGTTAACAATAACGATTCCCTGTTGGATTAAGAAAATAAAATTTTACAAAATGGCTCAATGGCCTGTTATATCCCAATAGTATATTAAACACAAAAAAGGTAAGTAAGGCAAAGTTTTGGGGCTGCCTATGTTTGAGGTGACCGTCGACTCGAGAAGAAGAAAATTTGAAGAATCAACCCACCTGTATGTCACAAGTCCCCAATTCTCCATAGCGCCTACCTTGAAATGCATCAACGCAATATGATCGAGTTTTAGATTGCTATTCGTGGAGGCACGAATAGCAATCTAAAACTCGAATATATATTTAGCAGTTCTACTATACAGTATATATTATAGTATAGTATATATTATAGCAGTTCTACTATACAGTATAGTATATATTTTATATATTTAGCAGTTCTACTGCTAAATATATAAAAGGATTGACTGACTGACTGATCTATCAACGCACAGCTCAAACTACTGGACGGATCGGGCTGAAATTTGGCATGCAGATAGCTATTATGCCGTAGGCATCCGCTAAAATTTTTTTTTTGAAAATTCAACCCCTAAGGGGATGAAATGTGGGTTTGAAATTTGTGTTGTCCACGCGGACGAAGTTGCGAGCATAAGCTAGTAGGTACATAAAACTCCTAATCAACTACGATAACCTACAAAAAGATTACTTGAAGAATCAACCCCACCTGTATGTCACAAGTCCCCAATTTTCCATAGCGCCTGCCTTGAAATCTATCAACGCAATATGATCGAGTTTTAGATTGCTATTCGTGGAGTAATAGTCAATTCCGAAGTAGTCTCCCAACGCTTCAACAACACGTAGAGCAAAATCAAATGCATAATCCGTTTGGTTTTTGGCTTCTGGTCTTGTGAAGACTCCTAATTCCTTTGTTCCATTTCTACTGTAATGTTCAGCTTCGAATTCTGATACTAGGAACGCCACCAAGTAAGTTGACATTCTTGGTGTCGGGTAAAATGTTTCTCTGACGTAGCCATTTGATCTGAAATAAGAGAAAGGAGAATAGAAAGAAAATATAATATTATATAAGTCCCGCAAATTGCTATTGCGCTGGAACCATGTCTCATTTACATCGAAATAACGTCATAAGAGAAAAAACTAAAAAGATAGTAAAGAAGCAATAATTACTCGTATAGTTTTTGTATTTCACGAAGGCGAGTGGCTCATGCTTGTGTTTGAGTCGTATCGGCATAAGTAAGGTACACTAAATGTGTGCGTTTGTGAGCGCTTGCTCATGACTGATTGGTCCGTAATGCACGCACACTTACGCAATGCCCCTGTAAACGACGTAGCCACAAATAGAGTTCACTGGCCTTCGTAAATTGCAAGAACTGTACTTACAATGATACGTTACTCTGAAGCTTCGTGTTAGCTAATGTAGGCTTGTAATTTGCAGGTCTGTCGATTGTTAGTGTGAACACAGCCTTATATTCCGGTTCATCGAAACATGGGAAAACTTTTCTAGCGTTTGTTGACTCAAATTGCGTAGCACCCAGCCATCTAGAAATAGAAAAATATTTTTTATAGTCTTGAATCTTGTCATTTTTGGGTCTGAAATATTTGCTATTATAATGTTGACAGGAGTTTTTTTAATGTTAGTTACACGATAAGGGCGC
This sequence comes from Maniola hyperantus, assembly GCF_902806685.2. Lineage (NCBI taxonomy): Eukaryota > Metazoa > Arthropoda > Insecta > Lepidoptera > Nymphalidae > Maniola > Maniola hyperantus. Next base: position 2,418,142 of record NC_048547.1, read on the forward strand.
CTATAGTCAACTATATCCTAGTCAACATAACTATTCTTACAAAATATTTTACGCGACAGGTCGAGATGGCAATCGGGGTATGAGGTGGGGGGCACACAGTCCCACACGTCACCTGCGCTATCCGGTACCGGGTTAGCGCGGGGGATGTGCGGGTGTGCGGGGCGTCCCCACCCCGATTGCTATCCTGAACTGTCGCGTACTATAGTTATGTAACGCTTTTATCTTGAACTATTTCATGTAAAATCCTCTCTAGATTTTAACATGACAATAACACATTATCAGTCTTAGAGATAAGATGATCCCAGTGACACACAGTGTCGATAGATGTGGTAATCAACTTGATCTATTGACGGAGTACTCCAATTTTATTGCAAGATCAAGATACTAGCTAAGATGATAGCATAACGTGATGCTGAGTGAAATGAACGGCATGTGATATCAAATACCACTGATGACTGCGTAGTGATAAATGAAAGAAAATGTCTAGAGGATTTACCTTCCCCTATATTTTTATACAAGCTGTGATAGCGCAGTGGTTAGCACGTCCGCCTTCTAATCGAAGGTTGGGGGTTCGATCCTGTGCACGCACCTTTAAATTTTCGGAGTTATACGTGCGTTTTAAGAAATTAAATAATATCATTTGCTTTAACGGTCAAGGAAAACATCGTGAGGAAACCTGCATGCCTGAGAGTTCTCCAGATTATGTTCTCAAAGGTGTGTGAAGTCTACAAATCCGCACATGGCTAGCGTGGTAGACTATGGGCAAACCCTTCTCAGTCTGAGAGGAGACCCGTGCTCTGTAGTGAGCCGGCGATGGGTTGATCATGATGATGATGATATTTTTATAATTCTTTTTGAACAAGATACCTACGAATTTAACTCCTTCAATTCACGTACAGTACGCGACAGAAAATAATGTATATCGACCTTTAGAATGAGATTTCGGCTTTGTAGAGCGTTGTCTCCGTCATCATATAATCATACCTATGTGACGTTGTGTCGGTCTCAACGACAGAGACAATGCTCTACAAAACCGCTATCTCTTTCTTAGGGTCGATGTACATTATTTCCTGCCGCGTAATGTAATCAGATTTGTTTAGACATAAGTAGCAAAATGAATGAGAAAAGAAGTAGAGAAAATGATATGATAGACCAAAAAAACATGCCTAGATCGATAGGAAATTACATAAAGCATAGAGATCTTATACTTATAAGTACATATACCAGATGACTTATGGGCAAAATCTGCTTCTTTCTGGACTCCCTAGAATCATCAACAGCATGGTAGACCGAGGCGACGTTGGCGTGACGAATTAGACGTGGGATAGTACAGGCTAATTTAGAATTAGAATTTGAATACAGATCGAAAAGTAAATGCACTTACTTTTTAACACCTTTCTCTATGTAGCAGTTTTTATAAAATCCGGCTAAATCGTCTCGTATAGATCCAGTGAATACTATTTGCAATACGTACTCCACACTAGACGAAAGTTCACTCGCCAAATGTATATGAGCGAACGAATATTCCTCTTCGAATTCAAGGGGATTCGTTTCCAACAAACTGATAGTATTCACTCCATTCGTTAAAGTTATATTCGAAGCTGTATAGGTTAAGTTCTCTGAATGGATTTTTATTGTATTTATATTTGCGGAAGTTGTGAACGTTATTTGAACTTCTCCGTCGAATGTGAATGCTCTATCGTCGCCCGTATCAAAATAAGGTGTTATGAGTACAGAATAAGTCGAAGGTATGATCGTTGTATTCAGTCTGTGCTTTGTATCAGTTTCAGTGTGAACCGATTGTATGGCAAAGCCAAGCAGCGCCAGCTGCAATAATTGCCGCTGCATCTCTGTAAACATTGTTTTAATGTCAATTTTTAGAGCCTCATTGGCCCCAATTATCTAGTCTCTCTCTAAACTAAATTTAGAGTATCTGCATCCTTTTCTTCTTACTTATGGTAAAAAAGGAACGGAACATGACTTTCATATTTAAAGACTCTAAACTGCGCGCTAAAATCACGGGTTTACCATCTAAAAATTAAATTTAGAAATATCAAACTGCTTCTGTCCTTTTCATATTACAATAGTAAGAAGAGGGTGCGAATACTTTAAAATTAGGTTGTGCTTAGAATCGGTGCCATTGGGGCTGATTCTCTTGTACACAATCTCTAAACTAAACTAAAATGACACGTCTAAATCTATTGCTATCCCTGTCCTAATGTTACTTGCGGAAAAGTAGATTTAGACCTGTTAATGTAATGTTTCACATTCAAATAAATTAAGTATTCACCAATTCACTTTCGTTCAAAACTTTATTCGCAGTATATTTTCAAATGTAAAATACCTATAGATAAATTTTCTACTGTCTTGTAAGGTCAAACTAGGAAAATCCTCATTTTGCTAAAGGCTCTTACTTTAGTTGATTTATTTTTCTTTCCTGTTGCCGTATTGGCAGTGTATTTTAAATCTTTTTCCTTTAGATCTTTAGAATTTTTTTAATAATCAATATTTTGTTGTGCTATTCTGATATTATTGAGATCTGCAGCAGCTATTTGTTTTATTCAGATTTATTACTAGCTACAATTATTACAAGTACAGCAACATTAAAGGAACTTATTTTCATTCAAAAGAATTGAGTTGGTATTAAATCTACCACTGATTTATTATTGCTTATCTATACATGTTCACTCCATTTTCCATCCATTCTCTATCCGTTAATGGTTTCTCCTCAAGATTTACCTATAATTTGTAGAAATGGTTTTACACTTTTTGAGATTATTCTTTTCGGTATCTTGTGTTGTTTAATTGAAAATATTACAATATTAATTGAGGTAGTCACATTAGTTAAATATTTATTTTATTTAAAAAAAATTTAGCTTGCTTCATAAGTAGGTAGGATGTTTTGTTTTATCTGAACAAGTAACTAAAGCAACCTTCCTATCTACCACAATATTTGCATACTCGCTATCGTTATACCTAACTAAGCGTAAATATTCAACAGTTTGACTTTACTACCTAACACGTAAATTAATTTAATCTTATACTAAGATTAGCTTATGCTCGCGACTTCGTCCGCGTTGACTACACAAATTTCAAACCCATATTTCACCCCTTTAGGGGTTGAATTTTAAAAAATCCTTTCTTAGCGGATGCCTACGTCGTATTAGCTATCTGCGTGCCAAATGTCAGCCCGATCCGTTCAGTAGTTTGAGCTGTGCGTTGATAAATCAGTCAGTCAGTCAGTCAGTCAGTCAGTCAGTCAGTCAGTCAGTCACCTTTTACTTTTATATATTTAGATAAAACTGTTTAACGAATAGTTTAATTTAATTTAAAACATGATGAAGAACAAAAAAAAAACCGCCCGATTTGAGAACCACCTCCTTTTTGAAAGTCGGTTAAAATACAGGATAATATGCTTAAAAACAGATTAGTATAGTCAACAATAGTTATATTTTCTTTGTAGTTTAAAACAAATTAAAATACTGGTTCGTTGTATTTTTATTTATAGAACTTTGTATATTTTTGAAATTATTAAAAAAATTGATTTTTTTTAGTTAACAAAAACATTGCGTCTGTTTCTAACTAAACTACTTTGTCACTATGCTTATCCATATTGCTTTACTACAGTTTTAAATAGAGATTTAATTATATAAAATTTAAGTTAAATAACACTTAAACATTGTGTATGGAAGTAAAATTATTTTTAATTATTATATTACGTACCTGATGTCTTATCGACGGCAATTTATTGTGCGAACTGTATTTGTTTCAGCACTTCATGTCTTTAAAGTGATAACAATCATCTTGAGATTTACCTTATCGTCACTATTCCTTGATACTCAAAGATATTTGCCTAAGATAGATCGGCTCTTTCTCTCGCTACGTCATCACTGAGAGTCTTAACTCCTTCCATTATTCACATAATGGGAGACTTTTTCTAAGGATAATAATGCAATGGGCTTCTATGTCCTTTTGTATGTGACTCAACTAAGAGTACGCCAACGATGTAAAATTTATTCCTGTATCCTTTAATTTTTTTTTTATTTAAATATGCTGTGATAGCCTAGTGGTTGGGGCGTCCGCTTTCTAATCGGAGGTCGGGGTTCGATCCCGCGCACGCAGCTCAAATTTTTCGGAGTTTTGTGCATTTTAAGTAATTAAATATCACTTGCTTTAACGGTGAAGGAAAACATCGTGAGGAAACCTGCATGCCTTAAAGTTCTCTATAATGTTCTCACAGATGTTTAAAGTCCGCACTTGGACAGCGTGGTAGACTATGGCCAAAACCCTTCTCAGTCTGAGAGGGGGCACGTGCTCTGTAGTGAGTCGGCGACGGGTTGATCATGATGACGATGATTCTTTAATTGGGTTTAAGGTATTTATTATTTCATAATGCATTATTCTATATGCAATAAAGATTTCTAAATAAAAAATTATACCAATAAAAATATTATTTTATTTGAAAACAATAATTAGGTAGGTACAAAACTTTAATACATAGAGTTTTAATTAATATTATGCTGCGAATTACGATATCTCAGGCAATAAAATATTATCTCAATAACGAAACGAGAAGTTACAAAGAGTAGGTACTTAATTAATAAAACAAATGTTGAGTTTATTGAAAAAGCAGAATCACATTAAAGCCTATATTATTATTATCTAAATATTAAAGCAAAAGAAGTAATAATTAATAACAACATAGATGCTTGAGTATTGACAATAGCGGAGCCTCTCGCCGCCTTCAGAATAGGCTTAGCTCGATCAGTTCCCCATTGCATGCTGGTCCTAGCACTGCCTATAGCATTCAAACCGACTTGTCTGCCTGGTATGGACTCGTCCGATTGCAGCCATTGCTCCATCTGAAAACAGAAATATTCTGATCCTTTCATCATCATCATCATGATCAACCCATAACCGGCTCACTACATACAGAGCACGGGTCTCCTCTCAGAGTGAGAAGGGTTTTGGCCATAGTCAGTAGATTGGTAGACTTCACACACCTTTGAGAACATTATGAAGCAGGCATGCAGGTTTCCTCACGATGTATTCCTTCACCGTTAAAGCAAGTGATATTTAATTAACTAAAACTGATCCTTCAAGGGTTCTGTTTTTCCTTTTGAGGTACGGAACTTAAAAATAGCACTCACTGTTGTAAAATTAATGTTAATATATTTATTCTGAGTCTAGTCTGTTAAAATAGTTGACCTTCTGGAAAAACTAGATTAAGATTTAAATAATAATTATGTAAGTGCGCTGTTGATTACTTTCTAATAAACAAAAAAAATTAAAAATTAAAAAATAGTTCGAATAATACGTAGTACTTACGTCTCTAAGAACCTCTTCAGGAGCATAGCTTGCCAGATTATTTAAAACACTTTCGAACCACGCTGGGAGGACAACTCTGAAAAAGTATTATTATAATTTAATATAAAAAAACTGGCCAAGTGCGAGTCGGGCCTTGCTTTTTTAGGGTTCCGTACATAATTATGAACAACGTATTTTAGGTGTTTAACATGTTTAGAGTCAGACATTGCTACAAAACGTGAAAGAAAAGCCCAAAAAATGCTTGTTTGTTTTGTCACAGCTTGAGTATATGGGTCGGGATGGGTAGTGATTATGACAAACTGATCTCGTAGTCATCATCATCAGCCTGTGGACTTCCACTGTTGGACCTAGGCGTCCCTAAAGAGCGCCACCACACCGGGCGGCGGGCGGGGTTATTACGTCAAACGTTGCAGTAGCGACAGCAACAGCAGTAGCAATGCGTCAGTTCATTTGCTGTCTCTCTTCTTCTTCTTCTTATTTTGCTTTGTGGCTATTGCTGTCTCTCTGTAGCCGCTGTCACGTGTGTTTGACAGCAATGATCGCGCATTACGCATGTTGCAAGCCTGTCGCGAGATACGTAATCACCCCGCCGATCCTCAGCTTTCCTCATCCAGCCACTTGATCTCGTAGTGATTAAGTAAAATATGCTAGGGCCTAGAAGGTTACCAACGATTGCTCCAATATTTCGGCCAAATCATACGGCGGGGGGACGTCAGCTTAGAAAAGCAAGAGGCCAAAAGAGCGAGAGGCCGCTCACCAACTAGGTGGTCCGACCAGCTAAAGGAGTCCAGCAGGTGTGGATTTTATCACATTGTGAAAATGGCCACCGACAGAAGCCGATGGTAACAGATAATCCATTCGAGGGCAGTTTGCCACACCACGATCTACAGCAATGAAGGAACGACCGGAGAGAGAGAGAGAAGGTTTAAAAGTTACAACGTTCATTGTTCACTATACAAGTATACTAAGTATACTACTAAGTATACTTTTTGTAAGACAAAATATTCTTAGTTACAAGAAAATTGGTGATCTACACAATAGGCTAACTAGAAACAAAGACAAGCTTGCAGCTCCTACCTTCCGCCTCAGGAAAGTCCAAAAGTCATTTGTGGGTATGGGTATTACCTATTATAATAAAATCCCGCAAACTATTTTGGACTTACCTTTGCACAAGTTTAAAAAATCTATTAAAAATATTATGCTCCTGAAAAAAGCATATTACACAATTGAAGATTATCTAAATGATAAAAGAGCGTGGATTTGACCTGCAGCTCGTTCCAGCAACGCACAAGACTACAAATACGATTTTATACATGGCGTAATCTTGTACCTATATCAAATATTTGAAAAGAGCAACCGCCGAGTTTCTTGCTGGTTCTTCTCGGTAGGAAAGGCATTCTGAACCAGTGGTAGATGCATCCGACTATTCGTAAGTACTTGTAAAAGTTTATACGAATAAAAAAGATTTTCATTTTATTTATTTTATTTTACTATGTGAATGACTTACTTTCGCCTCACTTCTTCGAGTCTACTTTTGATGAATTGTAAGGCAGCATTCGTGTTACTCCTGCTGCCAATGTAGAGGAAGGTAAAGGCGTTGACGCTATCTTGGGCCTTGAGATCGTCACTTAGAATCATTTGGAGGTACCTGAAAATATCAATGGTGTCAATTGTTATTGAATCATAAGTGCTACACCTGTTGTACAAATGTATGTGAAGGTAAAAGATATTATGATAGTGGAACCACTGATGTCGGTAGTTTTGTTCTGTGAGTGGAACAGTTGAACAGCTTATGGTACCAAGTTGTTTTTTGTTAGGGCGTTTGTGCCCTCATTCGTAATCGGTTCGTAACCGTGATTCTTCGCAAAGTTTCCGCGTGTAGACATACTTGAGCTTTAAAACAGGGTAGTTAAGATCCAGATTACTATAATATAAAAAACACTTTTTTTTTCAAAATTTCAATTTCTTATGACTTTGACTTTCAATATGAATAGTTAAATTTGACAAACTGGGTGAAAACTACCCTTGTCTATATATGCGTCTACGCGATTAGTTTGTGCAACACTGTAGGTCTCGTACGCGTAGCATCGTAACGATACGCTTACGGTACGACTACGATTACGACCGTGTGCGAAGGGGCTTACAATACTTACGCCTCTACAGCTTGGTCGTTGGTCGTGCAACCAAGGGAGCGGAGCATGGCGACCTGGTCAGCCTGATTGTTGGAGTTAAGTCTCCGCTGGTTAAGGAACTGCCACTCGTTGAAACCACCGTTGAGGACACCCTGGCAGAACACGTGCCTTCTGAGGTTAGGGTTGACGCTGAAAAATATTGAGACAAACTTAAAACACGAAACTATTTTTCTATTTTTTATTTATTTCGATGCATGTTAGCCTTTGACTGCGATCTTATAAGTGACTAGCTTATTCCCGCGACTTCGTCTGCGGTGACCACACAAATTTCACACCCCTGTTTTACTCCTTTAGGGATTGAATTTTCAAAAATCCTTTCTTAGCGGATGTCTACGTCATAATAGCTATCTGCATGCCAAATTTCAGCCCGATCCGTCCAGTAGTTTGAGCTGTGCGTTGATAGATCAGTCAGTTAGTCAGGCAGTCACCTTTTCCTTTTATATATAATATGTAGACTAGTTTATGCTCGCGACTTCATCCGCGTGGACTACACAAATTACAAACCCCTATTTCACCCCCTGACTGATCTATCAACGCACAACTCAAACTACTGGACGGATCGGGCTAAAATTTGGCATGTAGATAGCTGTTATGACGTAAGCATCCGCTAAGAAAGGATTTTTGAAAATTCAATCCCTAAAGGGGTGAAATAGGGGTTTGAAATTTGTGTAGTCGCGGACGAAGTTCATGCGAGCATAAGTTAGTTAATTTTTTAAAATTAATTTCTCACATTTTTAAAGATACATTAACCTATCCTTCGTTTATAACATTGTAAACAAGATCTCAGCGCTATCGGACAGTTAATTAATTTAATCAATCATGTTGTTAGGTAAATACCGTAAGAAAATAGTCATACAGAACGAAGAGGCCCTTGAGATATCTATACTCATAGATAACCTGAGCTCGAGATAGGGAAAATCTGTTTGCACAGAAAAGAAAAAAACCGGCCAAGTGCGAGTCAGACTCGCGTAGTGAGGGTTCCGTACTCGGGGTTTTTTCGACATTTTGCACGATAAATCAAAAACTATTATGCATATAAAAATAAATTAAGATTCTTCATAATGTTTGACAAAATGGAACGGAATACCTAAAAACGTATAGGTACGGGATTTTTAAAATCACTGTTCAATCGAACTGTAGTTTTAAAAACCATGTTAAAATGGCTGGGGTGAAATGATATTATTATTTTGATATCCAAAAAGTTCTAAATGTATGCATATCAAAATTTTCAGAGAAGGCTAGTCTTGATAATATAATTAAGTTATTATGATTACACAACAGTTTCTGTAGGTTAGGTCAATTTCCTATCATATCGAAATTGCACCATTACTTTATTGGATTTGGCTTCGACGTGTTATCCTTGCAAATGGTATGTAGTCACGCAACAACGACGGTAAAGAAAAATAAAGGGAACAACTACTTTTTTCAACGAAATGTATTCGAGCAAAAACCTTGAACCTTTTAGATTTCCATACGTTCCAGACGCATTTAAGAAAAATTGACCAAAAGAGCGCGGTTTGAAAGCATAAGCAAAGAAAAGAAAGAAGAAAAGACGTTTATTTTCCAAACTGTGCCACACATCACATCTTATAACTAAGAGCTGGTTATTCCGGCGCTTCTTCCACCTGAGCATAAGTCCAACGCGCTTCAAGCAAAAGAAGCGCCGGAACAAACTGTCATGTGTGGCACTACCCGAAAAAAATATTTCAAACTTATTTTACCTCGTTCCGCTCGTCATCAAAGCTCTGTATTTGTTGATAGAATCGCTGATGCATCCTTCGTGGCCGATACTGCATGCAAAGTTGAGGAGGAAGAACCTGTTGAGCGTTGTCGTCAAAGGTTCACCCTCTTTGACATTGTAGCCCAGGTCGGCGATGACAGTTTTGAGGAAACCGAAGAGGATTTCCTGTTATACATATTTTATTTTCAATAAAGAGGAGGTTTGTCGAGCTGTTAGGTCCAATGGGGGTGTCTAGTGCTCATAGAAACAACCACCAAGTTTGATAGAAACCCCTTTTATTGTCCACACTTCACACTTACAGACTTGATAATTATAGATACTGTTCAGGATAGCCGCGGTTATCCGGCCGCGATGAGAAGGTCGCGCGTCGGAAACGGCTCGCGTGTTACGCGACCGCGTACAACTAGCGGGCCACACACTTTCACCTTGGACGATCTAACCTAGATCGTCCAAGACTTTCACACACGACAACGAAAAGTGATCACGTCAGACGAATCTGTGTCTTAGTTAATTAATAATTGTTCTCTAAAATAATAAAAGATAAAGTGTAATACAGTGCATTATTATTTTGGACGCCTCAACAATACGTGCCGGGCACTTGGCTCCACTAGATACAGTTCTTGCAATTCACGAAGGCGAGTGAACTTTACTTGTGGTTACGCCGTATACATGGGCATTGCGTAATTGTGCGTGCATGTCGGACCAATCAGTTGCGAGCAAGTGCTCGCAAACGCACACATTTACATTACCTTACTTATACCGATACGACTAAACACAAGCATGAGCCACTCGCCATCGTGAAATGCAAGAACTATACTTGGATTAGGTACATCACTCGCGGGACCCCAGTGAAGGGTTCTTCCGAACTGGAGCTTCTCTCTCTCAGTCTTTCTCTTAAAGCCTAGCCATTGGGCAGAAGCCAGGTCCGTAGCTAGGGAAGATGAGACCGAAGAATTGAAATGTGATAGATTTGGTCGAGATGTAGCGTTTTTATAGGCCCAAAGACTGCTGATTGACAATTTATTATTGACTAGCAGATGTCCGCGAATACTTAATGAATTCTGATTAATGGATAGCTTAACTATTCATAATTAATTATTTAAACTATTCATTGTTCATTTATCTACTTACATCGAAGTCTTTCAAAGTCTCTGGCAAATGCAGGAATCGGTTTCTAATCCAGCTGAAACCAGTAATAGCAGGATACCAGGAGTAGTAGTCGATCTCATCTTTTAAGAAGTCTAGAATCTTGAAACCAAGTTCAAAACTGATGCGTTCAGATCTCATCAAGGCAAACACGTCGTCGACTATCTGAAACATAAAACATCAAATATCTAAAAATAGCTTAGTGATGTCATCATCATCATCATCATCATCAACCAATAGACGTCCACTGCTGGACATAGGTCTCTTGTAGGGACTTCCACACGCCACGGTCTTGCGCCGCCTGTATCCAGCGGCTTCCTGGGACTCGTCCGTCCACCTAGTGGGGGGTCTTCCAACGCTGCGTCTTCCGGTGCGAGGTCGCCATTCCAGCACCTCGGGACCCCAACGTCTATCGGTTGTATGAACTATGTGCCCTGCCCATTGCCACTTCAGCTTAGTAATGTAACTGGGATGAAATTAAGAAATAACCTTGGTATGTTTTTGTACATAATACGTAAATTAATATTATGGGCTAGAAAATAATCCAATGGGAGGCACATGAACGTACAATCTTTTGGATTTTAGTTCGCCCCGAACGTGGTGAGCTTTTGAGGATTTAGTACTTAATAATAAATATTTAAACCTGCATACCTACCTGTGCTCTATTCAATCGGTGAATAGTCGTCGTATTCGTCGAACTAGAGGAACTGCTTTTGAGAGCATCGGCGATCATTTCCCAAGTGCGAGGGTCGTAGTTTACACGGTAAAAACCTAAAAAATATGTTTTAATTTTGACGAGTTCACGAAAAACAGGCAAAATTCAAAAGGCTACAGTACATAATATTGGCATACGCATAGATTAATATTATTGGTCTCGCTCCGCTCTGGCATACGCTATATTATCGTACTTAATAAAAAACCGGCAAAGTGCGTGGCGGGCTTTTTAATTGCTCTATCATCAACCGATAGACGTCCACTGCTGGACATATGCCTCTTGTAGGGACTTCCACACGCCACGGTCTTGCACCGCCTGTATCCAGCGGCTCCCTGCGACTCGTCTGATGTCGTCCGTCCACCCAGTGGGGAGTCTTCCAATTCTGCGTCTTCCGGCGCCATTCCAGCACCTTAAGACCCCAATGTCTATCGGTTTTATGAACTATGTGCCCTGCCCATTGCCACTTCAGCTTCGCAATCCGTTGAGCTATGTCGGTTACTCTAGTTCTCCTACGGATCTCTTCATTTCTGATTTGATCACGTAAAAAAACTCCAAGCATAGCTCTCTCCATCGCCCGCTGAGCGACTCGAGCTTTCTTATAAAATTAATCGATATAAAATATGAATTTAGCTTTACCTTTCTGCTGTACGTTAAATATAACCCATTCGTCTCCCGGTTCCTTTAGTATTTCAATAGACCTATTGATCATCACGACGGTTGGGGTCAGGTTGTCCCAATTGGGATTTCTGCCAGTAGTGTATGTAAGAGGTAAGGGCCATACTTGTTCAGTCTTATTCGATGAAGCGCTGATAAAGAAACGCTCCTAAAAATAATAATTACAATTTTTTTTAGAAAGTCTGCTTATCTAAATATATAAAAGGAAAAGGTAAAGTTGACTGTTCTAGCAACGCACGGCTAAAACTACTGGATGGATTAAGCTGAAATTTGGCATGCAGGATTTTTGAAAATTCCACCCTTAAGGGGGTAAAACAGGGGCTTGAAATTTGCGTTGTCCATGCGGACGAAGTCGCAAGCATAAGGTAGTCTGTATATATAAAAGGAAAAGTTTACTGACTGACTGACTGACTGACTGATCTATCAATCCACAGCTCAAATTACTGGATACAGAATTTTTGACAAGTCAACCCCTAAGAGAGTAAAATAGAGGTATGAAATTTGTATAGGGCGTTTTCCAGATTTCAATCGGCCCTGTAGTTACCATTGAGCAAAACTCAAAGACTAAAAAGCTTGTTACCTGAGTTACAATCATGACCCCTGTGTTCGTATTAACATTGACGTCAATTAGGGGGTATCCCGGTTGCTCGACCCAGTACCTCATAATTTCGGCTATGTTCAGAAAACTGTTTATTGCATTATCTTCTTGTACCGCTTTGGCGAAGGAACTGAATAAATGCGATGGATAGGCGTGCTCGTACGCTCTGGCAAGGAAAACCAACGGATAAATACAGGCTATAACCAGAACCAGTATAGCGTAAAAAACTCAGGCCAATGCCCCGTCTACGACGTGGCATTGACTGACTGATCTTAAAATGAAACAATGAAACACACTTCTTTGACGCAAAGAAAAAACTTCAATACAGTTCTTGCAATTCACGAAGGCTACTGAACTTTACCTGTGGTAACGTCGTTTACATGGTCATTGCGTAAGTGTGCGTGCATGTCGGACCAATCAGTCGCGAGCAGGCGCTGTCAAATGCACACATTTAGTGTCCCTTACGTATACCGATACGACTTAAACACAAGCATGAGTCGGTGGCCTTCGTGAAATGCAAGAACTATACCTGTCCAATAGGAAATAATTCAAGGCCTTTTTAAACGTTTCTTCCCCAACAAAATGTTTCAGCATAAGGAGGAATGATGCTCCCTTGGTGTAGCTGATGCCGCTAAAGTGCCCGGTCACCTGAGCCGGGGAGTTGACCGTGTGCTCGAGGGCCCTCGTGGATGATGAGGAATCAGTTGACAGAGCCCCTTGGAGTGCTAAGATGTTGAACTGGCTACTCAATTCCGTAGATGAATCAATCTGGTTAAGAAATAGAATAAAAAAACAATAAAACTGTTTTGTATACAAAGGAGAAAGATAAAATTACTGTATCTTGATGTAGAGCTGTGATAGCTTAGTGGTTAGGACGTCCGCCTTCTAATCGGAGGTCGTGGGTTCGATCCAGGGCACATACCTCTAACTTTTCGGAGTTATGTGCGTTTTAAGTGATTAAATATCACTTGCTTTAACGGTGAAGGAAAACATCGTGAGGAAACCTGCATGCCTGAGAGTTCTCCATAATGTTCTCAAAGGTGTGTGAAGTCTACCTACCGCACATGGCCAGCGATGGTAGACTATGGCCAAAACCATTCTCAGTCTGAGAGGAGACCCTTGCTGTGTAGTGAGCCGGCGATGGGTTGATCATGATGATGATGATGAAGCAAGGGGAACAAGCTATAGAAAATTTGCTTACACCATCCATAGCAAAGTACTCGAAGTAACTAGCAAATCCCTCATTGATCCACACGTTGTCCCACCACCGGCACGTGATGAGGTTGCCGAACCATTTGTGAGCGAGCTCGTGCGCTGTGATAGTGCCAATGTTCATTTTATCCAGAGCATTGGTTTCCCCTTCTTCGTACAGGAGACGAAGCTCCCTAAAATGGAATTGTTAATGATTATGTTTTTTTTTATAATTTTTTAGTGTTTACCTACACTTCAAGGAAATTACTACATAATTTTTAATACATATCAAAAATTGCGTGACCGGCAGGAATCGAACCTGCATCTTCTGGGTTCGCGCCCGATGCCTTGACCATTCGGCCACGGTCTCGCTTACGGCCAGTGACGAAATTGGTGATATGTATGTTGACTCAGTACTGAAGCGACTGTTTAATGCCATCTAGTAGCGACACTTTGCAGTTATCGAAACTACTTTCAAAGGCCCATATTACAATGTAGCTCTTTGAACGAGAAATGACATTATTTGCTTTTTACTATATATTTTTTTAAATATTTTTTTTGTGTTTACCTACACTTCAAGGAAATTACTAAATAATTTTAAATACATATCAAAATTTTCGTGACCGGCAGGAATCGAACCTGCATCTTCTGGGTTCGTGCCCGATGCCTTGAACATTAAATTTTCTTTACGTATTTAAAATTATGTAGTGATTTTGTATTTAATTACATTAAGTCTTACAATTTTTTTTTTCGTCATGTTTAGTTATAATTTCTGTGAAACTGAAACTAAAAACGTTATTCAAGTTATCCATACTTTAATATTATAAATGCGAAAGTGTGTCTGTCTGTCCGTCTGTCTGTCTGCTAGCTTTTCACGGCCCATCCGTTTAACCGATTCTGATGAAATTTGGTATAAGTAGAGATAGCTTGCATCCCGGGAAAGGACATAGGCTACTTTTGATCCCGGAAAATTAAAGAGTTCCACAAATAACAAACCTGTATGAAACAAGTCCCCAATTTTCTGTAGCACCAGACGCCCAATCTGGTGATGCAATCTGGTCATTTTTCATGACTTCAGCCATCGTGTCACCCATTGTATAGTAATCGATTCCAAAATAGTTTCCCAGCCATTTTGTTAAGGGTGGCCCAACTTCCAAGGCGTAAGCACCTTGACCTTTTGCAGTTGGTCGTGCAAGAATACGGTATGGTGCGATGGGGTTATTGTTTTCAGCAATAACTTCAAATTGTTCACTGATGTGGAAGGTTACCAGATACGCGGACATTCTTGGTGTTGTATAAAAGACTTCTCGTATACGATCTCCCACTCTAAAAAAGTAAAACTATCAATATCCCACTATCAATGCTGGATGAATGACTTTTTTCTTAGAAGCATTCGTTTCGTCCAGCATTGATACGAGAGGAAGGTCATCATCATCATCAAACTGATAGACGTCCACCGCTGGACATAGGTCTCTTGTAGGGACTTCATCCAATCCAGCCCTGCGACTCATCTGATGTCGTCCGTCCACCTAGTGGGGGGGTCTTCCAACGCTGTGTCTTCCGGTGCGACGTCGCCATGCCAGCACCTTGAGACCCCAACGTCTATCAGTTTTACAAACTATGTCCCCTACCCATTGCCACTTCAGCTTCGCAACCCGTTGAGCTATGTCGGTTACTCTAGTTCTCCTACGGATCTCCTCATTTCTGATTAAGAGAAACTCCAAGCATAGCTCTCTGCATCGCCCGCTAAGTGACTCTGAGCTTTCTTATGAGGCCCATAGCTAGGTCATGGGTATCATAGAATTACTTATCCCGTAATTTGTAGGTTTTCTTTCACCGTAAAATGAATGAGAGTATGCCAATGTATATTTGAAAAATTTGTGTCTAATTAATGAACAAGATAAAATTAAACATCGCTAAAATACAACAACTACTCTTAAAACACGATTTGACCTACTTGCATTAGAATTAGATTATATACAACTTACTTCGTGTTATTATTTTTTATCTTCATGTTGGAGAATGTTTCAGTGAAATGCGCTGGGCGGTTAATGATAATGTTAAATGTTGATTTGAATCCTGGCTCATCAAAGCAAGGGAATGCTTGTCTTGAATTTGTGGGTTGCAAATGTGAGCCTGCGTACCAACTATAAAAATAGAAGCATGTATGGTATTTTTTATATAGTATCTATACAGCAATTTCGCTAGCTGGTACAAATCCGTATTTAAAACAATGAGTGAGGTCATATTGCTAAAATAAATTAACTGCTATTTCCATATTATCGCGTATCAATCTTACAGCGACGTTATAAAATCCTTATCATCAGTCGAGATAGCAGCTTAGCAAAGCACTATATTAACCGGTGCGTGCCGGGGATCGAACCCCCGGCCTCCGATTAGAAGGCGGACGTCCTAACCACTAGGCTATCACAGCTTATCGAAAGAATAGAAGCACTGAATAGAACATTTTGTTCTGATTCATTTTCATTATTTCCAATGTCATAATAATATTCTGAAATTTAAATCACTACCAACATTGTAAATGCAAAAGTGTGTTTGTTTACTGGTTTGTTGGTTTGTCCTTTAATCACGTCGCAACGGAACAACGGATCCACGTAATTTTTTGCATAAGTAAAGTTAAAGATCTGAATAGTGACATAGGCTACTTTTTATTCCGGAAAATCAAAGAGTTCCCACAAGATTTTTAAAAACCTAAATCCATGCAAATTTGGGGACATCAGCTACAAAGTAACCAGAAATAAAGTTTTCATACACTCACTGAAGTTTTCCATTTTCATCTTTATAGCTTCCCCTAAACACACCCCTGGACAGCGGCGTTTCATTGATATTTCCCACATATTTGATTGTCACAATATAGTTTTTTGATTTCACCAACGAAGTTCCTTCTTTCAAGTAAATTTCTAGGAAATGATAGTCACGAATCCTCGCGAATCCTTTCGATCCATTATCTTCATTCAAGGGTAGTTTCTCACCAGCATCATCAGTAACAACAACTGAAATTATCTCTTTTACGTTTTCTTGAAGTACCAATGTGCTGATGTTATCCTTAACTGCCTGATGATAAAAAATAACTTTATAAATACTTTTGAATAGGAAAATTCTCTTGTGTGTGAAATCGATTTCTTTCAAACAACTCACTTGATGATTTTAAGATATTTTAATCGTCGTTGGTCGTGATTTTAATTGGGTTGAAATATCGACAAATAAAACCAAAAATTAATCAAGGTATGTACCCGTTATATACATTAAAATTCACTTGATGCTGCAGATTGCATCATTGATTATGTTGCTGTGTATGTTTGTTATTAACATCTTCTCTAAGGCTGAGTGAGATCTATAAATCGCACTTTGACTTTGCCCAGACTTAAGATTAAGCTACAACGAGACAAATTTATGTGAGAGATATGTACATCTGTCTCGTTTTAACTCTGTCTTAAGTCTAAGCAAAGTCAGAGTGCGCTCTATAGATTTCACCCTCAGTCTTATTTACAGTTAACTCATTAAATTGTAATAAATATCTTGTTTACTTACCCTAAGAGTTAACGTAACAATTCCATCAAATGTGAACGCCTCTCGGCCATCTTCAGCTTCAAAATAAGGGGTTATTTCTATATCAAATTGTATAGGGTCAAGATCTTCAGGAATACGATATTTTTCATCTGCAGCACTACTCAAAAAAAGAGGTTCCTCAACATCTAATGGAAATTCAGTTTTGACTAAAACGAATACTGCTGATAGTACTACAAGTTTCAAGTTAAAATTCATCGTTCTGCAAAATTAATTTTTTTATTATAATAATATGTAACATTAATTAACAAAAATTAAACATAAAAAAATTTAAGTGATAATTTTTGGAATTACCTAATTAATTTTTTATACTTTAAAAATATATATTTTACTTAACGTTTTAATAATTACCTGCTCGTGGGACTCAGTGGTCCTAAATGAGGTTTTTTTGATTAAAATATTAATATCAGTATTATCATATTATTCTATAAATTACATTATATCAAGATTATTACATATACGATACTAGATGATGCCCGCAACTTGATCCGCGTGGATTTAGGTTTCTAAAAATCCCGTGGGAACTCTTTGTTTTTCCAAGATAAAAATTAGCCTATGTCCTTCCCCGGGATGCAAGCTATCTCTGTACCGAATTTCGTCAAAATCGGTTGAACGGGTGGGCCGTGAAAGGCTAGCAGACAGACAGACAGACAGAGAGACAGACATACTTTCACATTTATAATATTAGTATGGAAGTATGGATTAAATGTCTTAAAAGATTGTAAGTGTGTCATTTATGATGAGGCTATTTATCAATGACGATAGTCGTAACATTATAAATATTGATAAAATTTTATAGTGCTGATATTTCCGACGCGTAACCATTATCTGTTTCAAAATCAAAGATTATTATCGGTACGCCGCCCTTTACCTACTTCTATTCGTTATATCTAGTCTGTTTCCTTCCATTTAGGCTAACATGCGCACCACGAGAAAATTTTGTCTACGCATTTACTCGTCTTATTTGTATGAAGAAACACGAGATAATGCGTAGACAAAATTTTCTCGCGGGGCGCATATGTATAAGTAACCTAGATATCTTCTAATCAAGAGTGAATAGCATCTTCTAGGCAAGCACGCTCCCACCTAGACCTCATTATTGCTTTTTTAAACATGATTGTCGTCAATCGGAAGCCTATCACGCAATAAAAAAAAGAATTCTCAAAATCGGTCCAGGCGTCTTCGAGTAATCGGGAAACATACATAAAACATAAAATAAAAAATAAAATATTCCGATGAATTGAGAACCTCCTCCTTTTTTGAAGTCGGTTAAAAACCGGCCAAGTGCGAGTCAGACTCGCGCATCTAAGGTTCCGTACTCGGGTATTTTTCTTTGATATTATGCACGATATGCACTCTTCCAGACGTGTCGGTCTCAGGATAAACTTGGACAAAACAAAGATAATGTTCAATCAACACGTTGTCCCGTCACCGATGAGCGTCGAAAATGTTGGCATCGAAATTGTTTCACAATACAATTACCTTGGCCAAACAATTCAATTAGGCAGAAGCAATTTCGACGAGGAAGCCAACAGAAGAATTCGGCTAGGTTGGGCAGCTTTTGGGAAATTGAGTCAAGTCTTCTCATCGTCAATTCCTCAGTGCCTCAAGACGAAAGTCTTTAACCAGTGTGTTCTTCCCGTCCTCACCTATGGTGCTGAAACGTGGACACTAACAAACGGCCTTGTCCACAAACTCAAAGTCGCTCAGCGAGCTATGGAGAGGGCTATGTTAGGAGTTTCCTTGAGGGACAAGATCCGAAATGAGGAGATCCGCAGGAGAACCAAGGTCACTGACATAGCCCAAACTATTAGCAAGCTGAAGTGGCAGTGGGCAGGTCATGCCTGTCGTAGAGGCGATGGCCGTTGGAGCCGGAAAGTCCTTGAGTGGAGACCGCGTTTAAGCAAGCGTAGTGTGGGACGCCCTCCAGCACGATGGACCGACGATATAAAGAGGCTGGCGGGAAGTGGCTGGATGAGGAAGGCTGAGGACCGGGTGTGGTGGCGCTCTTTAGGGAAGGCCTATGTCCAACAGTGGACGTCCACAGGCTGATGATGATGATGATGATGCACGATAAACCAAAAATTATTATCCATAAAAATGAATAAAAATCTGTTTTAGAATGTATACCTAGTCAAAGCCCTTTCATAATATTTTCTTTCTTTCTTTGTTTTTCTTATTTTCTTATTTTCTTATATAATAATATGATACCCCACTTGGTTTTGTTCATGAACACACTTTGATTTTTTTGTGATGTAACCACAATATCACGATTTTCGGATTTTTTCCTTTACATGTGCTATAAGACCTACCTACCTGCCATATTTTATGATTCTAGGTCAACAGGAAGTACTATATAGGTTTTTTTGACAGACACCACAGACGGACTGACAGACAACGAAGTGATCCAATAAGGGTTCCTCTTTTCCTTTTGAAGTACGGAACCCTAAAAAAATTTAAAAAGTAAAAGTTCGCTAGCTTAGTGATCAACACTAATTTTAATGATAGCCACCAAACTCATTTGACATTGGTTGGTTCTACATTGCAACTTCCACTGAGAGATATTTAAATTATTTTTCGTAAAAAACTTTCAATAGATTAAAAACTTTCAATAGCTCAACCGGTATAGGAGTGGACTGAAATCCGAAAGGTCGACGGTTCAAACCCCGCCCGTTGCACTATTGTCGTACCTACTCCTAGCACAAGTCTGACGCTTAATTGGAGAGGAAAGGGGAATATTCGTCATTTAACATGGCTAATATTCTTAAATAAAAAAAAAAAATTATGTCAAATGAACTCGGTGGCTCTACTTCATAGTTGATCACTGAGTTAGCCGAGTTTTCGCATTTTCGTAAAGTTTTGATAAAAGTATTAAGGCACTATACTAAAATATTGTAGGTTTTGAAATAAAATATAGGCTATATTTAAAAACCATTTTATTATACATTTATTAAGTATCTACCACTTTAATATAGGTACATCGTGAGGAAATCTTCTTCATAATGTTCTCAAAGGTGTGTGAAGTCTGCCAATCCGCACTTGGCCAGCGTGGTAGACAATGGCCAAACCCCTTCTCATTCTGAGAGGAGACCTGTGCTCTGTAGTGAGCCGGTGATGAGTTGATCATGATGATGAAAAGCAATAACCAAATGATCAGATGAGATGCTGGGTTCATCTCATCTGATCATTGGGATTGGGATTGGGATCATGGGATGGGTGGGAGATAGGTAGGTGTACCTAATTTTAGTATTAACTGCCTCGTTGGTCTAGTCGTTAGAATGGAGGTCCTGAGCACAGAGTACATTGGTATACTATAAGGTACTTGGGGTCCTGGGTTTGGGAATCAAACCCAGGACCCCAAGTACCTTATAGTATACCAAGTAAGAAGGTATAACTTTATGTATAAATTACAAAATCAAAAAGTGTACCTACAATGTTACCTATTTTGAATAAATACTTTGAAATTACTTCAAATCAGGTCAAATTTGAAGCAAGAGCAAAGTCAATCACAATTGATAACATAACTTTAAAGGTATGATTCCGAACCACGCTGCACGCAGCAGCGCTGCCGCAACAGTGCTGTCACCAGCTGTCACAGTTCGCGGCAGCAATGTAGCGGAACATTGCTGCCAAGCTCGGAATGTAATGTCATATAAGCATCTTTCACTTTTTAATATTGCTAAAAAAGGACGAAAGGTGAGTTTTACATTTAAAGACTCTAAATTTTAGTGCACGCTACAAAAAACAGTAGGCTCGCGACTGTGCGCTAAAATCACGGATTTTACCATCCAAAAATTAAATTTAAAACTGTCAAACTGCGTCTGTTCTTTTCATATTACATTAGTAAGAAGAGGATGCGAATACTCTAAAATTAGGTTGTGCTCAGAATCAGTACCAATATGATGTTGAATCTAAGACTATAGTTAATAAAGACAGTGCTACTAATAAAACTGATGATACAATAATTGTAGATGCCCCGTCTCTTGCAGCCGCTAGGATCATGTCCGCATTGTTTCTGCCCCAGACTATATTGTCTCCAGTAGTTCGTATAGCAGATCTAGCAGTGTTGTATTCGGCTGAGTAGAACTGTGTACGTATAAGCCATTCGTCATACTGCAAGGGCAAAATTTTAATTTAGTAAAAACACAAGCATAACCAATAACCTGTGGTAATAAGCTGTGGTAGCCTAGTGGTTAGGACGTCCGCCTTCCAATCGGAGGTCGGGGGTTCGATCCCGGGCACGCACCTCTAACTTTTCGGAGTTATGTGCGTTTCTAAGTAATTAAAATATCACTTGCTTTAACGGGGAAGGATAACATCGTGAGGAAACCTGCATGAGAGTTCTCCATAATGTTCTCAAAGGTGTGTGAAGTCTGCCAATCCGCACTTGGCCAGCGTGGTAGACTATGGCCAAACCCCTTCTCACTCTGAGAGGAGACCTGTGCTCTGTAGTGAGCCGGTGATGGGTTGATCATGATGAAAAGCAATAACCAAATGATCAGATGAGATGCTGGGTTCATCTCATCTGATCATTTGGGATTGGGATCATGGGATGGGTGGGAGATAGGTTGGTACCTAATTTTAGTATTAACTGCCTCGTTGGTCTAGACGTTAGAATGTTCGACTGACGATGACGGAGGTCCTGGGCACAGAGTACATTGGCATACTATAAGGTCCTGGGTTTGATTCCCAAAGTAAGAAGGTATAACTTTATGTATAAATTACACAATAAAAAAGTGTAGGTACCTACAATGTTACCTATTTTGAATAAATACTTTGAAATTACTTCAAATCCGGTGACTGCAAATTTGAAGCAAGAGCAAAGTAAATCACAATTGATGACATAACTTTAAAGGTATGATTCCGAACCACGCTGCACGCAGCAGCGCTGTCGCAACAGTGCTGTCACAGCGCTGTCGCGGCACTACTGGTCCCCATACAATCTCTATAAGCTTATATGACATTACATTCCGAGCTAGGCAGCAATGTCGCGGCAGCAATGTAGCGGAAAATTGCTGCCTAGCTCGGAGTGTAATGTCATATAAGCTTATAGAGAATATTGTATGGGGACCAGTCGGACCAGTAGTGTCGCGACAGGACTGTGACAGCTGGTGACAGCACTGTTGCGGCAGTGCTGCTGCGTGCAGCGTGGTTCGGAATCATACCTTTACTTTGTGATAATTTACAATTTACTTACCCACTTTTTTATATCGGAGTTGATTTGTGAATAACGATACCTGTTGTTTATTACTTAAGTTCTCATGTAAGTGAATTCTATATTGTAAGTGAGAATAAAGATCTTTTTAACCGTAAGTCGCTGGAAAAAGCTGGGAATGTTATGAAATTTTACAAACCTCCATCAGCTCATCTACGGTTAAGTAAGATGCCAGATTAGATAGTATAGTATGCACTGGGTTAGGAGGACTATCTGCAGTGTAACTGTAAACAATAACAAACATAACTTAGTTTATGATATTGGGTATTACATAGAATTCATTATAATTATGGTACAAGTTCTTGCAATTTACGAAGGCGAGTGAACTTTACTTGGACCAATATACACAAGCATGAACCACTCGCCTTCGTAAATTACAAGAACTAATAATTGTAATAGGTACTAAGTTTTTTTTCATTATTCAGATACAAGTTAGCCCTTGACTGCAATCTCACCGGGAGGAGTGATGATGAAACCTAAGATAAAAGAGGGCTAACCTTGAAGGGGTATGGCAATTTTTATCACCCCCCCCCCCCCCCCCCCCTTTGGTTACCAGATGGCATCCTATCGAAACGCTAAAAGCGCTAATTAATCTTCCATGTTTTTTTTTTTGTTATCTTTACAAACTTACGCTATTCTGATGGCATCGATATTGTTTTTCACAAATTGGAGCACATTATAAGCATTTTCTTTATTGCCAAGGAGGGCGTAATTGAAAGCCGTAACTTTATCGTGGTGCCGAACTGTTTTATCTAGCGTCATCTCTAGATATCTGGAAAAGAAAAGAAAATGTCATAAAATTGATGCCAAAAGGGCTTATTCCACCTTCCTAAATGACGTCCTAAATGGTATAAGTTAACTAACTATACGTCTTATGGAATCTTGCTATGAGGTAAAGCGGCAAATATTGGAAAAAATTTCGTATTACAAAAAAGTGCAATACGTGCAATTTATAATTTAAAACCGCGCGATTCCCTACGAGAGAAATTTAAGGAAATAGATATTCTTACAATCTTCTCAGCTTCTCAATATATTTACAATAATATAATTAGCTTCTCAATATATTTACAATAATATAATTTTTGTTAGACATAACATTCTCCGTTACAAAAAAAACCGGTGATTTCCACGACAGACAAACGGTTATTAGAACCGTAATAAACTTGCAACTCCTACGCTACGCCTCGCGAAAGTGGAAAAGTCATTTGTGGGAATGGGTGTAATATTTTATAATAAAATCCCACAAACAATTTTAGATTTGCCTTTACACAAGTTTAAAATGTCTATTAAAAGTATGCTCTTAAAAAAAGCATATTATACAGTGGAAGACTATGTAAATGATAAGAAAACTTGGATTTGACTCGCTCCAGCAATGAACGGGGCTGCAATTGCTTGTACAGTATGGTATAATAATATTGTAAATTGATGACTTGAAAAGCGCAACCGCCGAGTTTCTTACTGGTTCTTCTCGGTAGGAACGGCATTCCGAACCAGTGGTAAAGTAAACTAAACTAGTTAACGATTCAAAAGCACTTGTAATAAGTCTACTTGAATAAAATAAATTCTATTCTATTCTATACCATTTAGGACATCTTATAGAGGAAGGTGGAATAAGCCCTTAAAAGAGCTGTGCTAGAACAATGCGATATAAAATGTAACTTCGTTTACTTTGTCAGTAAATCAGGGATTCCCGTAGAAGCCAGTCCTCTCAACATTTCTAATTGATCGTTAGCCATATTTGATGTTTTGAATCGGTTTAAAAGGAACGCAAATGCGCCCATCCCGCCTTTCTTTACACCCATTTCAAAAACATGGCGACGAATACGAGGATCAACCCTAAAAAAAATGAAGCATTAAAATAGAAAATATTAAATTAAAATAAATGTTTCATTTGAAAAGCCCAATCTATTATAATTTTAAAACAGAAAATAAATGACTGACTGACATATCAACGTAAAGCATCAAGTATCAACGTTAGGATTAATTGCAGAGTAAACTAACTATACACGCTGAAATTTTAATGGTTGTTTTCCCGAAGCGAAATGATTTTGTCGTGGTATTACAATCGATTTATAAACATAAAATATTACTAGAGAATATAAATATAAAAAATAAATTCATAGATTTACGTGAGTCAAAAATGGCAAATTTACAATCGAGAATAACAAAAATCGAATGAGACTTCGAACCAATAGTAATACTGCGTGCGTGCAGGCTAGTTTATACCATAATACCTATTACTACGCGCGAGAGCTTATTTTGCTCTAAACTTTTTCACCTTATTGGCGTTACTACTATACTATTCACGTTATGTCTAGTGAGTTACTATTGTTTCTCACACTTTCGAGTTGATGTTTTTTTAATTATTTCAAAACAAAAACATTTTTATTGTTTAAAAGTATAACTCAAAATTTCGTTAGTACTATTGAGGGCAAATCGTTCTGCCGCAAGAAGACAACCACTAAAATTTCAGCGTGTATAATAATGCATCTGTTTACTAAAAATACTGCTAGTAATAAAACTTATTGATTACCAATAGCGCGCATCAAGCGTCATATGTTCGAATCTTTCTTGAGAATCTTTCATACATCTTACATGTTCCAGGGTGCATGCAAAATGTAACACTTCTTGACGCAACAAGCTATCTGTGACAGTCTCCCTTGGAGTGGGTTCGAAACCCACTTTTCTTATAACCGTTTCCATGTAGCTTAAAATAAAAGACTGAAAATTCAAATGAACAAGTAAGTCATGTTAATAACTAGATGATGCCCGCGACTTAACCCGCGTCGATTTGGGTTTTTTAAAATCCCCTGAGAACCCTATGCTTTTCCGGGATAAAAAATTGCCTATGCCAATTTCCGGGACCCAAGCTCTGTAATAATTGTCATACAAATTGGTTAAGCGGGCCTTTAAGAATCCCGTGAAAAATCTTTGATTTTCCGGGATAAAATGTAGCCTATGTCACTCTCGTCCAAGTTGGTTTGTTGGTTTGTTGGTTTGCTCTTCAATCACGTCGCAACGGTGCAATGAATTGACATGATTTTTTGCATGGGTATAGATAAAAACCTGTAAAGTGACATAGGCTACTTTTTATCCTGGAAAATCAAAGCGTTCCCACGGGATTTTTAAAAACCGAAGTCATCGAACCGAAGTCGTGAGCATCAGCTAGTGATATATATATATTTTTAATAGATAATAGCGAGCAAACGAGTAGAATTACCGCCGCCCATGAACATTTGCAGCACCAGAGGAACCGCCGCCGATGCGTTGCCCTCCTTTTAGGAATTTGTTGATCCGCCCCTTGAATAACCCCATGTTATAATCTAGTGGGAACACCGCCGATGGGAGTTGGTTCCACAGTTTGCACGTGCGTGGAAAGAAGGATCTGGCGCAGCGGACGGTCGAAGTGCACCAGACACCCAGGTGGTGAGGGTGAAATTCCTTACGGTGGCGCGCGGTGCTTTTGTAGAAAAAAAAGATAATTTTAGAACAAAGATGAGCTCACATCAAAAGTGCGTTGGGCATCAGGCATCGCTGCTTCAGGTGGATACAGATTCCGCAACCTGTTCCTAAGGAAGGTGTAGCCGCTGATGGCTGATCTCCACACGTAATAATTGGTCTCATATCGAAGGAACTTAAGGATTTGGAAACCAAAATTGTACGTCATCTTTCCGGATCTCATCAAGGCGAACACGTCGTCGACAACCTGTAAATATACAAAAGTCATCTAAATATATAAAAGGAAAAGTTGACTGACTGACTGACTGACTGACAGATCTATCAACGTACAGCTCAAACAGCTGGACGGATCGGGCTGAAATTTGGCATGCAGATAGCTATTATGACGTAGACATCCGCTAAGAAAGGATCTTTGAAAATTCGACCCCTAAGGGAGTAAAATAGGAGTTCGAAATTTGTGTAGTCCGTGCGGATGAAGTCGCGGGCATAATCTAGTTGACTTATTACTTCGTATGGACAGGGCTATTGAACAAACAAAATGGCAGCGACTCAATGGTACTTTAGCACCAATGCAACCTCAGTGACGTCTGGATTTCAAACGGGTTGTTCATTAGTATCTAAGAGGTGGCGCTGATTTATTTGCTTCCAAAACCGTCAAAAATTTTGTCGTCTTGACATTTATATCGATGTCTGTGGGTATGGGTATAACCTTTTATAACAAAATCCCGCTAACTATTTTGGACTTGCCTTTACACAAGTTTAAAAAATCGATTAAAAGTATGCTCCTGAAAAAAGCATATTACACAATTGAAGATTATCTGAATGATAAAAGAGCGTGGATTTGGCCTGCAGACCGTTCCAGCAACGCGCAGGACTGCAAATACATTTCTTATACTTGGCATAATCAAATCTTTGAAAAGAGCAACCGCCGAGTTTCTTGCTGGTTCTTCTCGGTAGGAAAGGCATTCCGAACCAGTGGTAGATGCCTCTGACGATTCAAAAATACTTGTAAATTTTTTATTTAATAAAAAATATTTTTATTTTTACTTAAGTAAGTATTTTATTTTATTTATGATGAATGAATACTTTAATATTATTACAGAAAACACACACAACAAAACAAACAATGTGTTTTGAATAAAACACTCGTCATACTTATTTATTATCAATGTTCATAATAATATCATGTATCGATATTTGTAGTTCACAAATACGAGTATAGTAGCTGGCAAGAAATATAGTACATGAGATGTTTTTTCAACAACAACGCTCTACGAAACCACTATCTCTTTGTAAAGGTTGATGTACAGTCAAAGTCCAAAACTCGTTTAGCACCTTTATGATCGAATCCACTTGCACTGCACGGCACGGTTGCAGTGTTTATAGAAAAAGGTCAAAAGTGTGACTGGTTTTTGATGCAATTGTTTTGCGGAAATGCTACTCGAATTCTGAGGCCGAGAGTACAATATATTCTGCCGGGTACTGTAAATGCCTTATCTGGGGGCACGGAAGTGCCCCCGCCAAGACGAGCCAAACTAAAGGACGGGGAACTCCGTACCTTTTCTCGAAGCGTTTCGTCGTATTTTCGAGCTAATAATATCACAAACAGCTTAACTTGAATCTATTTTCGAGTTAAATGTAACGGTAGCCTTTAATTTTGAGTACTTACTTGAGCCCGGTTTAATTCATTGATAGTTTCTCGAGAATTGAGCAAAGCGTCGGATATTAAATTCCAAGTTTCGTCATCGTAGGTGACGCGGTAATGTCCTGAATCATATAGACAAATGGATACAACAAATGGTTACTACATAATAAAGATTTGTCAAAAGGAAAAATACCGGCCAATACGAGTCAGGCTCGCGCACCGAGGGTTCCGTATTACAGTCGTATTTTTTCGACATTTTACACGATAAT
Organism: Maniola hyperantus; assembly: GCF_902806685.2. NCBI lineage: Eukaryota > Metazoa > Arthropoda > Insecta > Lepidoptera > Nymphalidae > Maniola > Maniola hyperantus. The sequence goes on from NC_048547.1 coordinate 2,445,904, forward strand.
TCAAAAACTATGATGCATAAAAATAAATAAAAATCATAATATGATACCCCAATTGATATACCTAGTTATCTTACTTTGAAAATTTAAAATTGTTATTAGTTATTAGTTGATAACCACAATTTAATTTTTTTGTGTGAAGTAACCACAAATTCACGGTTTTCAGATTTTTCCCTTATGTCTGCTATAACAACTACCTAACTGCAAAATTTCATGATTCTAGGTCAATGGGAAGTAGCTACCCTGTAGGTTTCTTGGCAGACCGACAGACAACAAAGTGATCCCATAAGGATTCCGTTTTTCCTTTTGAGGTACGGAACCCTAAAAATTGGGTTAGTTGCTGAAACTGACTGAAAGTAAATCGTCTTATCTTACCATGTTGGTTGACGTTTACAATAACCCACTCTCGACCTGGTGTCTTACGAATCTGTGCTACTTTAGAGGTCATCATGTACGACGGTTTTAGTTCCGCAGTGGGGTTGGACCTCGTAAAATACGTTATCGGTATGGGATAAGGTTGAGTAGTTCCATTTTTTCCACTTATGAAAAATCTTTCCTGTAATATGAAAATAGTCATAATATTAGGTATATAAATTAAATTATAGTCTAGTCAATCTTGGTGTTCCCAACATTCGTACCAATCTTTAGAGTTAAATGTTCGAATGTTGGGAACACCAATATTGACCGGACTATAATATAATTGTATCCCGTAGTAGAGTGAACTATGAGTAAGGGGACTCTCGGTTTGATCCTGAATCGACGATATGTCTAATATTAGGCTACAGTGACGTGAAATCAAAGATTTTTTGATGCCTGCCAGTGACGTTGAAGCCTCGACGTTTTGTTATTATTATAAATGCGAAAGTGTGTCTGTCTGTCTGTCTGTCTGCTAGCTTTTCACGGCTCAACCGATCAACCGATTTTGACGAAATTTGGCACAGACGTAGCTTGCATCCCGAGGAAGGACATAGGCTACTTTTTATCCCGGAAAATTTAAGAGTTCCCACAGGAATTTTAAAAACCTAAATCCACGCGTACGAAGTCGCGGGCATCAGCTAGTAAGTTAATAAAATTTATTGCTAGCGGATACCCGGCGTGTGCGTGTGTGTGGATACGCTAAAAAACTCTAAAAGCACCATCACATTATTGCCTTTGTAATGAAACTGGTTTGGGTATATTGTTCCGATTTAATTTTTCTCCAGATGATTAAATATGACTACCTAACAAAGTATCATTAAAAATTGAAATAAAAACGATTTTGTGTTTTTTTTTATTTGTGTCGTTTTTGTATTGAAGCAGCGAAATGTATGCACTATAGTTTGGAAGGTGGTTTTTAGGGTTCCGTACCTCAAAAGGAAAAACGGAACTCTTATAGGATCACTTTGTTGTCTGTCTGTCTGTCTGTCAAGAAACCTACTTCCCGTTGACCTAGAATCATGAAATTTGGCAGGTAGGTAGATCTTTTAGCTGACATTTGGCGAAAAATCTGAAAACCGTGAATTTAGGGTTAGATCACACAAAAAAAAATTGTGGTCATGAAGTAATAATTAGTATTTTCAACTTTCGAAGTGAGTGACTATATCAAGTGGGGTATCATATGAAAGGTCTTCACCTGTGCATTCTAAACAGATTTTTATTTATTTTTATGTATCATAATTTTTGAATTATCGTGCAAAATGTCGAAAAAATACGGCTGTAGTACGGAAACCCTCATTGCGCGAGCCTGACTCGCACTTGGCCGGTTTTTGTATTGCAGCAGCGAAATGTATGCACTATAGTTTGGAAGGTGGTTTTTAGCTTGTGACTTACTTGACTCAATTCAATTAGGCCGCTGTTGTGGTTCACTTTCACGGTAAGCAGCGGGTAGCCGGGCTCGTTCACCCAAATGCGATAATATTCGGCAAAAGATAAATTTTCGTATTCATCCAACGTCCTATCTTCGTTTACAGCCCTCTCTAATGCTTTGAATAAGTCGTGTTGATCTACTGCTTTGTACATACTGAAAAAACATTGCCATTATATTATGTAAAATTTTAATGTAGACTAGCTTGTCTAGTGGGTGGCTTCGGCTGTGGCTAGTTACCACCCTACCGGCAAAGCCGTGCCGCCAAGCGATTTAGCGTTCCGGTACGATGCCGTGTACAAACCAAAGGGGCATGGGTTTATTAAAAACTGCCATACCCCTTCCAGGTTAGCCCGCTTCCATCTTCGACTGCATCGTCACTTACCACCAGGTGAGATTACAGTCAAGGGCTAACTTGTATCTGACTAAAAAAAAAATGTTTGCGACTTCGTCCACGTGGACTACATAACTTTCAAACCCCTATATTTTCATCCCCTTAGGGGTTGAAGTTTCAGAAATCCTTTCTTAGCGGATGCCTACATCATAATAGCTATCTGCATGCCAAATTTCAGCCCGATCTATCCAGTAGTTTGAGCTATGTGTTGATAGATCAGTCAGTCAGTTAGTCACCTTTTCTTTTTATATATTTAGACTAGGTTATGCTCTCGACTTCGTCCGCGTGGACTACACAAATTTCAAACCCCTATTTCACCCCCTTAGACGTTAAATCTTCAAAAATCCTTTCTTAGCGGATGCCTACGTCATAATAGCTATCTGAATGCCAAATATCAGTCCGATCCGTCCAGTAGTTTGAGCTGTGTGTTGATAGATCAGTCTGAGTCAGTCATTCACCTTTTCCTTTTATATATTTAGATGCTGGGGACGTGTAAAGAAAAATAATTCAGAATTACTCACTTATCAACCAAGAAGTAGTGACAAGCTTTACGGTAAGTTTCAGGAGTGATCATATCAGCCAGCATTCTGACAAAGGCGGCACCTTTAGAGTAGCTGATAGTGCCAAAATGTGCTGTCACTTGGGCCGGCGTAGTCACCTCATGGTTCAGAGGAACAGTTGATTCTCCTGAATCAAACGCTAGACTTGCTTGCAGGTATCGGGAGTTGAAATGCTTGTCAAGATCGTATTGAGGGAATACCTAAGAATGTGTTTATGTAATATACTTAGTTAATTTTTTTTTAATTTATTAACGGCGGTTACGCACTCATCCGATCCGAGTCCGTGAAAATACGTTCCGAAGTTGTCATAGAACTATTTGTACGGTAGCTTATGATAGATATTTCTTTATATCCGTATTTTCACGGATTCGGATCGGATGAGTGCGTGATCGCTCTAAATCTCTAGCATAGATCAATCGAACAATATCTACACTAATATTATAAAGAGGAAAACTTTGTTTGTTTGTTTGTTTGTTTGTTTGTTTGTTTGTTTGTTTGTTTGTTTGTTTGTACTGAATAGGCTCAAAAACTACTGGACCGATTTTAAAAATTCTTTCAGCATTCGAAAGCTACATTATCCACGAGTAACATAGGCTATATTTTATTTTGGAAAAAAATAGGGTTCCGTAAGATATTTGGGTTTTTCGGACACAAGGTGTAAAAAATCAACCAGAAAAGTTACTTATTTTGCGTACGCTGCCTAAACTATAAAAGATAGAACCATAAAATGTTCTAATTAATTGTAGATCTTATAAATATCTACAAAAAAGTCCGCGACACACTATACCCATCTATGTCGAGTGAGGCACAGCAACCATTTTTTTATTTAAAAATCTTGAATTTTTTTTGGACTACATTTAAACGCGTTTATTTTACTCATGCTATTAATCCTTATCAAAATAAATGATTTCATCACTAAGAACAGTTTATGGAGATAATATTTGGTCTTTGAATGATTAAAATTGGACGTTTGGTTTTGAAGTTATGGCGAAATTAAAATATTACGATTTCTGCTGCACGGCCCGTTGTTATTATATAAAGAGGTAATGTCGTTAAGTTTGTTTGTAGGGGGTAATCTTTAGAACTACTGAACCGATTAAAAACCGATAAAAATTCTTTCACCAGTAGAAAGCTACATTATTCCTGAGTGACATAGGCTATACGGGATCTTTAAAAACCTAAATCTACGCGGGCGAAGCCGCGGGGATCAGCTAGTAACTTATAAGAGATAAAGTCTAGGTTGCGCATGTATGAGGAAGTTTAGCAGTATTTTTAATGATTTAAATAAAACAGTTGCGATAAAAAAATACCAAATTAAGGGTTTTTGTAAAGCTTATTAATTTTGAAAAGTGACTCAAAAAAAAAGTCTAATTTATTACCTACTAGCTGATGCCCCCGACTTCGTTCGCGTGGAATTAGGTTTCTTAAAAATCCCGTGGGAACTCTTTGATTTTCCGGGATAAAAAGTCTAGCCTATGTCACTCTCCAGTTCTTTATCTATACCCATGCAAAAAATCACGTTGATCCGTTGCACCGTTGCGACGTGATTGAAGGACAAACCAACAAACCAACAAACAAACACACTTTCGAACAAAGGGTACGTAGGTACCCTTTACCTAGGTAGGTAGGTACGTAGGTAAGTAGGTAGGTAGGTAGTAGTCAAAGTCAAATATTTTATTCAAAATCAGTACCTAGTGATTTTGAATAAAATATTTGACTTTGACTTTGACTTTACCTGATGAGCAGCGATGTATCCAAAGTAGCTAGCAAAGCCTTCGTTTATCCAAGTATTACTCCACCAGTAACAAGTCACCAAGTTGCCGAACCATTTGTGCGCAAGTTCGTGTGAAACGAGTGTGGCAGTATAATGTTCGACAGACATGATGGTTTCTCGAGGGTCAATAATCATGTGCAATTCCCTAAAAATATCTAAATAAGAAGAACATTCCTCTTGCTATTGAACAAATATTTTAAATGATACAATATTAAATTATTACAGAGAGCTGTGAATAGACAAAAAGCCTGTAAAGGCCAGACCTTCGTTATTTTATAAAAGCTGAATTTTTTTTGAGAAACCTAAATCCACGCGGACGACGTCGTGGGTTGTTGCCAGTTTTGTATATTTTCTTCGGAATAGTATATAGTATTCCAAAGAAAATATAAAAAATATATACTTTATACTTGACGAAAGATTTTGTACACCTTCGTTACCTGTTATCTGCCAAAGCCAGGATGATCCAAACATCATAATGGCTGATCGTATACGATATACGATAGGTATACCTACGTGTGTTAAGGACAATGTGCACAGAAACTTTCAGCTTTTATAAAATAGCGATTGTCTGGCCCTCACGGGCTCTTAGTCCACTATGACAGGGTATTTGTTATGAGACACTAGTAACACCTACTATTTCTTATAAAGAACGTGCTACAAATAATAATCTAAATATATAAAAGGAAAAGTTGACTGACTGACTGACTGATCTATCAACGCACAGCTCAAACTACTGGACGGATCGGGCTGAAATTTGGCATGCAGATAGCTATTACGACGTAGGCATCCGCTAAGAAAGGATTTTTGAAAATTTAACCTCCAAGGGGGTGAAATAGGGATTTGAAATTTGTGTAGTCCACGCGGACGAAGTCGCGAGCATAAGCTAGTTAGAAAATAAATACTTAATAGGTTTATTAGAGATACCTGTAGCTAACCATTCCCCAATTTTCAGTACCAGCTGACGCCCAATCTGGAGATGCAATGTGATCATTCAACAAATTAGGATCTAAAGTGGAATAAGGTATCTTGAAATACTCCTCGAAGTATTTAGTCATCTCGACAGCCAGCCGCAAAGCATGGTTTCCCAAACCGGCAGTATTCGACCTGCCAATGACTCTTATCGGTGGATCAAATGACGTATCACTTGCTATGACGCGGAACGATTCGCTGACGAGGAAGGTGACCAAGTACGAAGACATCTTAGGAGTTGCTAAGAAGTTATCACGAATGCGGTCATTGCCAATACTGAAAAGGATAGTTATCACAACAACATTATAGTAAAGATGAAAGAAAGAAAGAAAGAAAAACATTTATTTTTTAAGGCTGTACCACACATTACCAGCTACAAGATAAGTAATAAATTCAGCAAGAATTAAAATAGTAAAAATTATATAAATGCCTACTAGGTATTTTTTTTATTTTTTATAAAGAATATGAGCCATGTTAAATGACTAATATTCCCCTTTCCTCTCCAACTAAGCGTCAGGCTTGTGCTAGGAGTAGGTACGACAATAGTGCAACGGGCGGGGTTTGAACCATCGACCTTTTGGTTTTCAGTCCACTCCTTTACCGGTTGAGCTATTGAGGCTCTAAACGTATTACGGTATTTATACGTAACAGTCGGAAAATATTTTTCTATCATATTAGATATCAGGTTTAGATTCATATCTGTACTTATTCTGAGAAAAATTAGTGGAGCTGCGCATCAAATAGGTAGGTACATAGTTTTAGTATATTTCCTTTAAAATACCGTGGTATGTAATTGTTTTTTTTATTCAGATAAGTACAAGCTAGCCTTTGACTGCAATCTCATCTGGTGGTAAGTGATGATGTAATATAAGATGGAAGAGGGCTAACCAGGGAGGAGTATGGCAGTTTTTATTAAACCCCATACCTCTTTGGTTTCTACACGGCATCGTACCGGAACGCTAAATTGCTTGACGGCACGGATTTGCCGGTGGGGTGGTAACTAGCCACGGCTGAAGCCTCCCACCAGATCAGACCAGAAATTTAGAAATTATAAAATTCCAAACCCCTGCCGGGAATCGAACCCTGGACCTCCCACTAATAAGACCACAGCGCTTACCACTGCGCCAGGGAGCTCGTCATAGATTGTGGTCGAGAAAAAGAAGTTCCTACATAGTTTGTTTTAGTTTCATCACTTACTTCTCGCTACTTTCTAATCTGGTATTAGAGAACGTTGCGTTGTATTCCGATGGTCTTGATATGTGTAGCTTGAAAACCGCTTTAAAAAGAGGCTCATCCCAACAAGGAAAGGCTTTTCTCGCGCTATATGGTTGAAAGTGTGTTGTTGCATAAATTCTGCGAATAGAACATAAATCGTGATGTAATGACCACTCAAACACTTTCAGTATTAGTTTTATGGTCTAATTGAATGCTTTGTAACATAAAGACTTTAAAAGTAGACTACGTTTTCGCGGTGTCATGATCTTTTAGCGATCCGGCCGGATGGCCACTTCCCATGATAATAATACTAGCTTCTGCTCGCAGCTTCGCCCGCGTGGCCTACAGGAAACAAATGGCATTTTTTTTTCAGAAACAAACATTATAACATCAGAACGCGCACCCTGCACTAGCACCGAATAACACATATAACCTTCCAACCCCCATTTCATCCCTTTCGGAGTGGGATTTTCTCATAGTCGTTTCTTAGCTGACACCTAACCTCAAGAAAAAACCTACTTTACAAATTTCAAGTTAGTAATATCAATAATTAAAACTTTCCCATACAAACTTTCATCCCCTATTTTACCACCCTTATGGGCCAATTTTCCAAAAATCCTGAAACACGTATTTCTTCATTTGTGACCGAAAACCCAAATACCAATTTTCATGCAAATAACTTGAATAATGACGGACTTTCATACAAACTTCCATCCCCCATTTAACCCACTTAGGGGTGGAATTTCGAAAAATCCTTTCTTAGTGGATACCTACTCTTTACAAAGAATAGACCATCCAAATTTCATGTCTTTAGGACCAGTGGTTTAGGCTGTGCGTTGATATATATGTCAGTCAGTCAGTCAGGACTTTGAATTTTATATATATAGATTTGCAATCTTGCCACAGCAACCCAATTACATATCTACTTATAACAGGTTCCAGAGATGAGATGATAATGTTGTCCTATAAAAACTTTTTATAAGTCCCCCAATTGTGTAAGAATAACGTATTCATCGTTATCCTAATCGTCAACAAATTCTGCCCTCTGATTGGCTGTGAAAAAATGTAAACAGCGAATCAACCAATCAAAGTGCAGAATTTGTTGACAGGATAACGATGAATACGTTTTTCTTACACAATCGGGGGGCAGAAAAGTCTGTTCAAAAACGGAAAACCTAATAAGAATTATTAGGAGCTAAGTGATAGCCTAGTGGTTAGGACGTCCGCCTTCTAATCGGAGGTCAGGGGTTCGATCCCGGGCACGCACCTCTTAACTTTTCGGAGTTATGTGCGTTTTAATTAATTAAATATCACTTGCTTTAACGGTGAAGGAAAACATCGTGAGGAAACCTACATGCCTGAGAGTTCTCCATAATGTTCTCAAAGGTGTGTGAAGTCTACCAATCTGCACATGGCCAGCGTGGTAGACTATGGCCAAAACCCTTCTCACTCTGAGAGGAGACCCGCGCTCTGTAGTGAGCCGGTGATGGGTTGATCATGATGATGATGATGAAATGAATTTTTAGTAATTTTACCTTTCGACACCATTGTCATCAGTGTACCATCCCCTCCAAATTCCCCTTTTTAATGGTCCTTCATTCATATTCCTAGTGTAACCAATGGTCAAAGTATAATTTCTACCAACATCTAGAGGTTGTTCTAGAGTAAGCTGGAAAAGGTCATGTGGCAGAAAAAAGTGCATTTCAAATCTTAAGAGGTCACCATTTTCTGAAGTCAGTGATATTTCGTTGAGGCCATCGAAATCGAAGTTGGTTGATACGATAGTAACATTTTCTTCTACAGCCTAAAACACAGAGTAATTTCAGAACCTTGAAACAGTAATAGGTAATCACTAATAGTAATCTGAAGTTTTCAGACATTGCATCCATATTAATTACAATAATAATTTTAGATTCGTGTGTAGCGAATTATCTTCTTTCTTTGAATCGCTGAATGTGTTGCTGCTCGTAAATCTCGAGAACAGCTGAACCGATTTCGCTAATTCTTTTTTTATAATATTCCTTGAAGTACGGGGATGGTTCTTACGGAGAGAAAAATTTAAAGTATTAAAAAAAATTAAAGAATCGACTGTTAGGCGGTACGAAGTTCGCCGGGTCAGCTAGTTCAATATAAAATCTTCCTTTTATGGTGCACCGGTAATGCATGTGTGTGTACGCCCACCTATAGTGCCTTATAAATGGATTATCAAATTTTTCCGAGAGGGTTTTCAGAAAGGAGGATGATAATTGGCTGATGTCCGCGACTTCGCACGCATGGATTTAGGTTTTTAAAAATCCCATAGGATTTGATTTTCCGGGATAAAAAGTAGCCTATGTCACTCTCCTGGTCTTAAACTATATATCCATGCAAAAAATCACGTTGATTCGTTGCTGCTGTGATTGAAGGACTAACCAACAAGCCAACAAACCAATAAATCAACAAACAAACACACTTTCGCATTTTAATATGGGTAGTGATTTTTGCTGAATATATTTTATTTCAGCCGTATATTATAAATTCTCAATTGAATGTTGCAAATAGCAATAAGTTATCTTTTAAATTCAAGGAAAACAATAGAAGAGCTATAAATTTTACATTGATATCTGACAAACTAGATATTAAGTATAATATGTAATATATTTTTTATTAATGATCAGCAATAAAAGTTGTTCAAACAAAATACCTACAACACTCGATAAGCAGCTTTAATGCTCAACTAATTATAAGTACGCGACAGGTCGAGATGGCAATCGGGGTATGAGGCACGTCACCCGCGCTCGCCCGCACCGGGTAAGCGATGGGGCTGTGCGGGTGTGCGGGGTGTCCCCACTCTGATTGCCATATCTATCTATCAACGCACATCTCAAACTACTGGACGGATCGGTTTGAAATTTGGCATGCAGATAGCTATTATTTTTTTATTTTTATTTTTTTTATTTATTATTTAATTAGAACGGCCATAAAGCCAATTACACTAATTAAACTACGAGTACAAACTAACATAAACATACTTACAAAAATTGTTAAAATTATAAATTTTAAAAAGCAAAATTATAAACTTTCACAAAATTTCATTATGAGGTAGGCATCCGCTAAGAAAGGATTATTGAAAATTCAACCAATAAGGGAGTGAAATAGGGGTTTGAAATTTGTGTAGGCCACGCGGACGAAGTCGCGAGCATAAGCTAGTTTAAATATCTCTCTCTCTCTCCGGTCGTTCCTTTGTGGCGGTTACCACAATAGAAACTAGATGGCGCTGTTCAATCGATGACGTAGTCCCGAACAAATGTACCGCCGATAGTAATCGCACTTACGGAGTTTTCTGCAATCTGGACTATATATAGAAGTTTCAAGACATAACCGTCGGCCCAGCTGGCGCTACCGGGCACAACCAACCGCTCGGTGGGAGATCTCCCCTTTGGTACGGTCGAGCCTGCACACCGCTCCCGTACACCTTCATTGCTGAAGATCGTGGTCCTGGCAACTTGCCCTCGAATGGATTATCTGTTTCCATCGGCTTCTGTCGGTGGCCATTTTCGCAATGTGATAAAATCCACACCTGCTGGACTCCTTTAGCTGGTCGGACCACCTAGTTGGTGAGCGGCCTCTCGGTCTTTTGCCCTCAGTGTTGCCCGTCAGTTTAAATATAAACAAATTGATATTGATTGTTATGAAATGTTACCTGAATAATAGCAGTCATCCTTCCATCGTAACTGAATGGTAGTGCAGTTCTTTCAGCGAAGTATAGATCAATATATATGTCGTACTCCAGCGGTACAACGTTTTGTGGTAACCGATATCTGTAATCAGTATCGGAACTAGCAATAGTCGTCCCAATGTCGGGCAGTTCCTCAATTTCATTTAGCCATAATGGATGATCAGCATTGACAGCTAACACCGCAATACATAACAAAGGTACGAGGTGCCAGGACATTCCTGAAAATTCAAAGGACTATAGTTAATTGTACCTAGAGCCTTCTAAATTTACTTGTTGTTTTCAGACATCAGATGTTGGCTGCTAAGAAGATTTTTATATAAATTTTACACATCTCAATCACTAAACTGCAATGATAAAAAATTGAGTTATTCCAGTTTGTTCACTTAGACTCAGAATAAAAATCTAGAATTTATTATTGGAAACATCATACCTGACGGAGTTCTCAGCATGGTTTACGATGGCTAAAATGACGTTTATAGCTGTTTTATTCGATAGCTAAAAAATGTGTAAAGTAATTAGGATAAGATAGATAAATGCTGATAAGCTAGTTGACCATATAAGTGATAGCGATAGCTCAGCGGGTGGCGAAGCTGAAGTGGTAATGGACAGGGGACATAGAAAAGCCGATAGCCGATATACTGGAATGGCATCGGAAAGCGCAGCGTTGGAAAAGGTCCCACTAGGTGGACGGACGACATCAGGCGAGTCGCAGGGAGCCGCTTGATTCAGGCGGCGCAAGACCGTGGCGTGTGGAAGTCCCTACAAGAGACTTATGTCCAGAAGTGGATGTCTATCGGTTGATGATGATGATAAGGTATCCGTTACCTCACCGCATAACCCCAGTAACTTTAACCACAATTAAGCGTCTTAGTATCATCGATATAAATGACAAGATATGCCCAAGCGAACAAACTATTCACGGTTTTGGAACCAAATAAATCAGCGCCACCTCTTAGATACTAATGAACGACCCGTTCGAAATCCAGACGCCACTGAGGTTGCATTGGTGCTAAAGAACCAATAACTCGGTGCCAGTTTGTTTGTTCAATCTTCCTGTCTATACGAAGTAATATATAAGTCAATGCTTAGTATCCATTGCTTGAAATACTCTTGCACGAACAGGGAATTGTTACTAAGTACTAGATGATGCCCGTGACTTTATCCGCGTGGATTTAGGTTTTTGAAAATCCCAATAGGAACCCTTTAATTTTCCGGGATAAAAAGTAGCCAATGTCACTCTCCTGGTCTTTGACTATACCTACCCATGCAAAAAAATCTTTTTTTTAAGTTTTATTTTTAATCCATTGAAGGTTTTCTACGAAAATTTATTTTTATATCTCTCATTGAAGCAGCAATGTAGAACCAACCAATGTCAAATGAGCTTGATGGCTGTTATTCAGTGTTAAACACAGAGCGAATCGCCCCGTAGAACTTTAAAAGGAATTTCTCTTATGTGTATAATTGTGTTGTATGTTTGTTTAGAAAGAGTTTCCAAAGAATGAAAAATAAAAAGTCCAATTTTAGTAAAATGTTTATTATTTTATAAAATGTTCAAACGGGAAAATTATTTTTGGCATGGAGTATCCAATAACTATGCTTAATTAGCTTTAACTAAAATAAATATAAGAGGATTGTGGACTCAAGAGAGTATCTGGATGTCAAGCGGAAAATTTACAATAATATTATTTGGTTGAAATAGATAAATAAATAAAATAAAAAAATACAGTTTATGGCTTCGTGTCATTTAATTTCTCTATAGTGCTAACGCTAGTAATAATTATTTACTAGCGTTAGCATTTTTTTAATCGTCTGTACTGAATTTATTTACTACTAACTCATTCCCGCGACGTTGTCAGAATGAATGAATGATTTATTTATTCAATAAAATGAAGCTACAATATGTTGAAATAATGTCCACACCATTGTAACTGTCGGGCGATTGTCTAAAACCTGCATCAATCATTATTACAATCTCAATTGTTCTGATTGGCTGAATTTGTGCGATTCTTCTTGCAACAATGCATTGTGGCCAATAGTGAGCGAGCATTAATCAATCAGAGATGATTGCGATCGTGACATTGTAGCTGTCAAACAACCTCGGCAGGGCCCACTGGTCTGCGCGGACTACACAAATTTTAAACCCCTGTAGGGGATGTATTTTCAAAAATCCTTTCTCAGCGGATGCCTGCATCATAAAAGGTACCTTTCTGATCTCTATGACTTTCGAATCTTTATGACTTTCAGCCCGATCCGCCCATTTATATTTTATATAAATTTAGATATTCTTTACTGCACGCTATAAACTAACCAATAAATAAATTAAATAAACGTTAAAAATTCAATTATTTGAAAATATGAGCGGCCAAAGCTAATAACAGCAAGGTCAAGGATGCTGCGAGTGCGGGCGACGAGCTTCTTATCGCAACGACGACATCGACGGCCGCGTTGTTGCCCCATCCTATGTTGCTCATTGCCGTGCTTATGACGCCCACTCCTGTGCTGAAGGAACCTGCCAGTGGCACTTGATTGGAGTAAAGCCAGGTTTGGAACTGAAACATGAAAAGTTAGCTGAGCATCAGTAGGTACTAATTAAAATACTAAATCACCATACATTGGCGTCAATAGGGTCTTGGACTGTAATAATAAAATTATGTGATTTTTAGGGTTCCGTAGCTGAAAAGCAAAAAACGGAATCCTTATAGATTCGTCATGTCTGTCTGTCTGTCCATCCGTATGTCACAGCCACTTTTTTCCGAAACTACAAGAGCTATACTGTTGAAACTTGGTAAGTAAAAAAAATAGAAAAAAACAATAAATTTTGGGGTTCCCCATACTGAACTGGAACAAAAAATTTTTTTTCATCAAACCCATACGTGTGGGGTATCTATGGATAGGTCTTCAAAAATGATATTAAGGTTTCTAATATAATTTTTTTCAAAACTGAATAGTCTGCACGAGAGACACTTTCAAAGTGGTAAAATGTGTGTGTCCCTCCTGTAACTTCTAAAATAAGAGAATGATAAAACTAAAAAAAATATATGATGTACATTACCATGCAAACTTCCACCGAAAATTGGTTTGAACGAGATCTAGTTAGTAGTTTTTGATTTATCGTGCGAAATGTCGATAAAACACGATTGTACTGCGGAACCCTCAGCGCGCGAGTAATTCATTATTAAAGTGAATTATTTAAAAAACCATGATTTTTATTTACTTTTAATACATTTAATTATTAGCGTCACACTGTACGGAAAGCGAATAATGATGTCATAATGGGTAAACGACAAATATTTTTTTGAACATAAAAATAGGATAATTTCCACTGGAACATATTTCTTATGTTATTTTTTTTTTTAATCAGGTTAACATACCCATAACTTTAAGTCTTAATTTATAAAATAAAATAACAATAATTAATAACTTACTGCAACAATATCTCTATAATCAGTCAAGTAAGATGCTAGCGCATTTATTGCGACCGACAGTCTAGCCTCACCACCATACCTAAACGAAAACCAAAAGTGAACATTAATATCATAATATTTTCTCATTGAAAAGTACTCGAAGATAGCCTGTAATCAAAAAATTCTATTGAAAAATTATACTTGACTAGAGGTTTTTAGGGGTGTTGATGACGAAACTGAATGAATATGAATATGAATATTTATTTATCACAAAAATCCTTACATTTAACTTAAATGGAGTCCTGGCCCCTAAACTAGGAGATCCCATATCTTAGGGACAAGACGATAACATTAAGAATAAAATTTGCCAATAATACTTACGCTTCTCTAATTCCTCGATAGTTATTATATAAAAAGTCGAGCACAATCTTTAGATTCTCTTTATTTCCTTGAAGAGCGTAGCTAAATGCATTTGTTCGGTCGTGGATTCTTATTTTGTCACTATGCATCGATTGGAAGAGGTAGCTGAAAAGATAATAAATTATTTAAGGTTTTTTTTAAATATAGGCATAGACTAGCCCTTGACTGTAATCCAAGATAGCTTAAGATGGAGCGCCTAGAAGATGCCTTTTTACTCTAACTTGAAGATTATCATATCATATTAAAGTTGGAGGGGAAAACCTGGTCGGTCTCCTTTCAGCTCGATCCATCCAGTAGTTTGAGCTGTACGTTGATAGATCAGACAGTCAGTCAGTCAGTCAGGCAGCTTTCATTTTATATATTTAGATAAACTCATGCTGGCGATCAATCTGAGCCTAACATAGGTTGGAGTTTTTTGTTTAGCCTGACAGATTTATAGCACTGTGAATTCAACATGCTGAGCAAAAACTTCAAAACCACTAACTGTGTCAATGAAGGACTATCCTTGGTGCATGCGAGGGTGCGAAGCATAACAACCATGTCGGCGGTGTTCTGAGAACTGTTGTATCTCTCGAACAGGAAGTTGTAGTCAGAGGCATTGCCTTGACGCAGACCGGTGCAGTAGACGTAGCGACGAGCGTTTTTGGGGACTCTGAAACGTTAAAAAAAGCATTAAGTAAAACAAAATAGTTCTAGTAATGTACCAGTACTCCGCTTCCGTTAAATGTCTCTTAAAGTGTATTATTCTAGTATATTATTCTGTGCTTAAATAATAAGAAAACCGGCAAAGTGCGAGTCGGGCTCGCGCACCGAGGGTTCCGTACTAGAGTCGTATTTTATCGTCATTTTGCATAATAAATCAAAAACTATTATGCATGAAAATAAATAAAAATCTGTTTTAGAATGTACGAGTTATATCCCACTTGGTATAATAATCTTACTTTATAAGTTGAAAATACTAATTATTTGTTAAAAACACTTTTTAATTTTTTTTCTGATGTGACCACAAATTTTTCCCTAATGTCTGCTATAAGATCTACCTAGCTGCAAAATTTCATGATTCTAGGTCAACGGGAAGTACCCTGTAGGTTTCTTGACAGAAAGACAGACAACAAAGTGATCCTATAAGGGTTCCGTTTTCCTGTTGAGGTACGGAACCCTAAAAAGGAGAATGTTCTCACTCATTAAAGTAATTATTAAAGGTGTACACTGTACTGGCAGTAAATTCAATTTAATGCAAGTTGGGTTGGGATTTATGCAGTATCAGATTAAACATGGGGTTATTCAAGTGGCGGACCAACAAATTCCTGAAGTGCGCGAGTCTGACTCGCACTTGGCCGGTTTTTTGGAAGTGGGGTACAAATATTATCATGATTACATCTCTACATAGTATAAAATAAAGTCGCTTCCCGCTGTCTGTATGTATGAACGCGTAGATCTTTTAAACTACGCCACGGATTTTAATGCGGTTTCCACAAATAGATAGAGTGATTCAAGAGGAAGGTTTATATGTATAATTTAATATTGGTTTGTATTAATTTGTTGAAATATGACGATATTTGAACAAAATGTCGGAAGAAATCAAGCTTCCATCGAAAATTAAAAAATATTACGCGCAACAAAACGAGACGGAGGCGGCGGTGGTCCCATTTACAATATTAGTATGGAAGTGACAAAAGAGATGGCGAGACATTTTCTCAGAGGTATGTGGACCTGACTGGATGCGGCAAGCTAGGGACAGAAAGCGCTGGAAAGATTTGGGGGAGGCCTACGCCGTAGCGGCGACTAATACGTAAATTGAAAATTATCCGAGGTTAAATTTTATAATTTTATTTTATTTTATTTATCGTTGACTGACATAAAAATTGTTACTTTCAAATATACACATAATTGACCTCTATTATTATTGACATGATTTAGAATTGTAGTAATTTGTTAATATTAATTTTAATAATAATAATCATTGTATTAACGTATAACGTATTAGAATAAAGGCTTTTTTATTATATTATTTTATTATGGAAGTGACACTACATAAGTACATTGCCACCCATGCGAAGCCAGGGCGGGTCGCTAGTATAATATACTCACAGATTGTTAGGGTTAGATCTGAAGGTTTGCCATTTATTGAGGCTGTCACTGACGCAACCCTCATGTCCAAGTTCACAGGCATAGTTCAAGATTTGCATTCTATTTTGAATCATGGAGACTGTTTCATTGGCTTTTTGATCGTAACCCAGCTGCTTGATAGCTCCACCGAGTAGCTCCAGAATGTACGCCTGTAAATTATTGAATACTTTGTTTTTTCAATGCAATATTTTAGCAAAGCAGTATTAAAATACTTGGACATCATTTACAAATAACAAAATAATCGCCTGCAAAATTGCTCTCAAACAAACGAAACTATCGTTTGTTTGAGAGCACATCAATTTGCTACGGACTTACACTAAATTCCTCATGAGCTGCAGGTAGATGTTCCAATCTGCTTCTGATCCAATCCAGCTGAGCCAAAGCTCCGTTCCACACGTAGTAGTCGCTCTCGTCCTTCAGGAACGACAGCACGTCGAACACGCGATTTACTTTCATTTTGCCCGCTCGAAGGAAAAACAAAACGTCGTTCACAATCTAAAATAGAAAATTAAACAGTTTAGTACCTTTCCAGTAATTTTTTATCATCATCGTTATCATCATAGGCCATAGGTATCTCGTTCCGATCTGCGTCAATGTTTCAACGCTATAAGTGAAGATGAAAAAGAAAAAAGTTTCAACGGCGAGACTAATAGCTATTCCAGAAGAGTGAAATTCTAAATGAAGATATCTGCAAGGGAAGCCAGGTAGATAACGAATAGAATAGATAATAATGTTCCACACGGCATCTGTAGATGGCGTCGGCGGTGTTCCCACTAGATTATAACATGGGGTTATTCAAGGGGCGTACCAACTAATTCCTAAAAGGCTGGCAACGCATCGGCGATTCCTCTGTGCTGCAAATGTTCATGGGCGGCGGTAATCACTTAACATCAGGTGAACCGCATGCTCGTTTGCTCACTATCTCTATAAAAAAAAATGGATGCTATGCTTGTCGTAAGAGCATTTACCTGAGATCTGCTAAGCTTATGAATAACATTTCTGTTTCTGCGCAGTTGTGATGCGATCATTTCCCAGTTGTGGTCATCATAGTTCACTCGGTATAAACCTGAAAAATTACAAAATTAGCAGGGAAGCACTCATCTCTCGTAGAGATAAGATAGATGACTGACTGATCTATCAACGCACAGCTCAAACTACTGGAAGGATCGGGCTGAAATTTGGCATGCAGCTATCAATTCATGACGTAGGCATCCGCTAAGAAAGGATTTTTGAAATTCCAATCCCGGGGGTGAAATTGGACGTCGAAATTTGTGTAGTCCACACGAAACGTCGCGAGCATAAGCTAGTAATTAATAAAATAATTATGAGATGCTCGTGACTTCGTTCGCGTGTAGGTATATAATTTTTAAAAACTCCGTGGGAACTCTTAGATTTTCTGGGATAAAAAGTTGCATATGTGTTAATCCAGGGTATAACCATCTCTATTCTAAATTTCAGCCAAATCCATCTAGTAGTTTTTGCGTGAAAGAGTAACAAACCTACACACATACACACACACGCACATACGCACTCGCATACGCACACGCACACGTACACGCACACACACACACACAAATAAATAATATATAAAATAAATAATATCAGTGTAAAGTGCGAGGTATTTACCAGACTGTTGAAGATTAAAAACGACCCAATGATGGCCAGGCACATTCTGAATAGTTGTATTTCTAGTAGTTAGGACCATAGTTGGCTTCAGATTGTTGAAGTTAGGGCTACCTCCATGTGTCCATGTGATTGGGATATGCCAAAGATGATTTGGTGGAGTTCCAGACAATTGGAAGCGTTCCTGGTTTCAGAAATAAATGATTAAAAAACACTCGGATCAAGAAGTGGCAATCTTTTTGTGATGAAAAAATATACTTAAAAAAAGTTATGATATTTTAAATTTTACTGCGATTTAGCGCGAGACCATTCTGTGAAACATCCTGAGTCAAGTTACATGATAGCTGTATAGACGTCTCACTCTCTAAAATAAAATCTTACCTGAGATATACTAATAAGACCAGTTGCCATATTGACATCAACATTGAGGACTGGTGACCCAGGATTCTGTATCCAGCTATCCAGGATATCGCCAATATCCAGGTCGGGATAGATGATTGGGAACGTGGCATCTTCTGCTACTGCTTTTCTCAGAGCATTGTACATATCTATTGGGTAACCAATACCGTAGGCACTGAAAGAAAATCATTTTTGTTTTTGTAAAACAATACCTACCTAGACAGACTGTCTAAGTGCTAGAACTACTAAGTAGTCCTAAAACTGACTGAAATAAAAAAATCGGCCAAGTGTGAGTCAGACTCGCACAAGAACATTACCGTATCATCGTACAAGAAATGACACTTTTTATTTTTTTATTTTCATGGCAGCCATTTTGAAATTTTTATTATTAGTTGTTGTAGCGGCAATATAAATACACATTTTATCAAAATTTCAACTTTCTACCTATCTCGGTTCATGAAATACAGCCCGCTGACAGACAGACTTAGTAGTTAATAGATGGAAATAGGGTCCCGTTTGCAACCTTCAAGTATGGAACCCTACAAACGCAAGAGGACCTTTTACAATGGCGCCTTCTCTTTGTTGTGATCACTATTCTATGTTATCCTATTACAATATATAATATATAGTACCTATATCAAATATTTGAAAAGAGCAACCGCCGAGTTTCTTGCTGGTTCTTCTCGGTAGGAAAGGCATTCCGAACCAGTGGTAGATGCATCCGACTATTCGTAAGTGCTTGTAAAAGTTTATACGAATAAAAAAGATTTTTATTTTCTTTTTTATTATCTACATTTCAAGGAAATTTCTAAATGCGGGTTCAAATCCTGCCGGTCCGCAATTTTTGATATTATGTATTTTTGCATTTCACGAAGGCGAGTGGCTCATGCTTGTGTTTAAGTCGTATCGGTACACGTAAAGTGAAGTAAATGTGTGCGTTTGCGAGCGCTTGCTCGCGACTGATTGGTCGGACATGCACGCACATTTACGCAATGTTCATAATATGTTTACGACCTAACCACAAGTAAAATTGACTCGGCTTCGTGAATTGCAAGAACTGTAGTATTTGTAGACTCACTTATCTTTCAAGTAATATCTTAAAGCGTTCCTGAAGGTCGTGTAGCCGATCAAATGTTCAATAGTCCTTAAGACGGAGGCGCCTTTGACGTAGCTCGTGGTACTGAAGTGCGATGAGATTGACGGATTGTCGGCGACTCCCGTCCAGTTCATTGGGTTGACACTTGGGCTAGCGTCAGCACCTAAAGCTCTTTGTACTTGGCTTAGAATGAAGCGATCATCCAGTTCTAGAGACGGATCAGCCTGAAAGAGTTGTTTGATAAGTATTATCAAAAATAGGAAACATTTTTTACTTTGAAAAGCCTGCACATCCATACCTACTACTATCCATACTTCTCTATCTCTTCTCTACATAGTCCAGATCCATACTAATATTATAAATGCGATGCGTCTGTCTGTCTGTCTGCTGGATTTCCACGGCCCAACCGTTCAACCGATTTTGATGAAATTTGGTACAGAGATAGCTTATATCTCGGGGAAGGACATGCTACTTTTTATCTCGGAAAATTAAAGATTTCCCACGGGATTTAAAAAACCTAAATCCACTCGGACGAAGTCGCGGGCGTCATCTAGTATATATAAAATAAAATCTATCAGTTTAACCGATTTTGATGAAATTTGGTACAGAGTTACTAGTTAGCTTACATCCCGGGAAGGGCTACTTTTTACCCCGGAAAACTAAAGATTTCCTACGGGATTTTTGAGAAACTTAAATCTAGTGTTTATATAATTTCGAAAAGATAGCGTAGAAATACAATAAGGATCCAGGTTAAGAGGTCTGTCTTATATGGGACCGCTGAAATACAACAGGCTAAAAGAATATTTATTTAATTAGTACAGCATTTTGTTCAATAAATAATTACCATGTGTGCGCCAAAATGCTCAAAGTAACTCGCAAAAGACTCATTTAGCCACAGGTTACTCCACCAGAAACATGTCACTAAATTGCCAAACCATTTATGGGCCAGTTCGTGGGCCACAATGGTGGCCATAAATATTTGGTCCAAAATATTTGTATGGTCTTCATCGTACAGCAAGTAAGCCTCTCTGAAAAAGATATGAAGAAAGTCGATATAGGTACCTACTTTTAGTACGACAAGGCTATCTGGTCGCGTGGCGAAAATCGGAACTATTGTTGCCGTCAAGTGTCCCCTTTGTTCTTGTTTGGATACTCTAATCCTTTGTTCTACAACAGCGCCCCCCTGTCAGTGTCATTCAAGTGCCAAGAGAGCCTAGTCGCGCTGTACTGCTTGTAAAGAAAAGTATTGGGATAATACTCATGTCAAAAATAAATTATTTCCTAGTCATTATTAAAATAGCCTTCCCAAATTCGTAAAATCCACGTCTGCTGTAAGTTTTAAGTTTTTTAACCATTTTAAATGTGCGTCAAATTACGTCAAATGTTTATGACGTCACGTCTATGTATTTGCACATAATAATATAAGGTATTCATACTAAGCGAGCGTTTCGACGTTTGACAAAAAAAATTACTAGTAGTTAAATTTGATAAGTTGCTTATAGATAATGATAACAATTTGTTATAATCAAAATTTTGTATTATAACAAATTAAAGAGTCTATGTAAAAACAAATCAGATTTTAACAATAAATAATAATTAATTATGCTATCTTATCGATACATTTTTTTAATTGCTCAATATAAAATTTTATAAATCCGACCATTCATCATACTGATTAACGATACTTACCTATAGTTCACCATTCCCCAATTTTCCATAGCACCGGATGGAAAATCTGGTAACGCAATATGATCATTTTTCATGGGTTCTCCTTGACCCATATCATAGTACTTCACGTCGAAATATTCATCCATCCCATTGGTAATCTTTTTGCCTATATCCGCAGCGTAGCCATGTTGATTGGTGACACCTGGGCGGGAAATTATTTGGAAGGGTTTGCCATCACTGGCGCTAGTGTTGGTGGCTACAAAATCACTGACGTGGAAAGCTATGAGGTATGAGGAAATAACTGGAGTTCGTCGGAAGGTCTCACGAATACGGCCTGGTGCAATCCTGAAAAGCATCATCGATCATCAGTATTTTAATACAAGCATCAGTAGTATATGTAGCAGAGACAACTCATAGACAAGTGACCAATTGTCAATGTCGTACGTAGGTGTCACCTGTCATGTGTCAACGTCAATTGATAGACTTTCACTTGTAAGAGTTGGCCAGATCCGTGCACACTAAGCTCATTGTATTAATATTAATTACTAAGATAATCCAAGTGTAAATATTAAAATAAAGCCAGATAATTTAAAGAAACATTATTTTATTTAACACAACGTTACATGGCGCAGCCGTTTTCGAACAAAACATCAGATTAAAACGGATTACAAGTTTGGACTGAACAAAGACAATGGCTGACGGGGCAACGACTACGATGCAAGGTGACATGTGTGGTGTCGAATTTAAGATGCCGCGAGGAATAGATCTGGAAGATTTGGATACGTGCTGGCAGCAGTGGCAAAAATTCAAGGATTCGTTTAAGATATTTATGCTGGCGGCGGGTTTTGAGAAGTTGTCTGAACCAAGAAAAGCAGCATTATTATTAAATTGCATTGGATCTTCAGCCCTGGAACTATACCTCAACGTATTAAAAAAAGAAGATAAACCGAAATTAGAGGAAGTTATCAAGTTATTCGACGAATATTTCAAGCCGAAAAGTAATGAAGTAATGGCAAGTTACAATTTTAATAGAAGAGTACAACAAGACGGAGAAAATTTTGACACATTTTACTCAGACTTAAGAAAACTGGCAGACAGCTGTAACTTTGGTCAACAAAAGGACAGGATGTTACGGGACAGACTCGTCATCGGCGTGAAACAGACACGAGTGCAACAAAAATTATTAGAAATTAAGGACCTCACACTGGACAAGGCACTGGACATATGTCGATCAGCGGAGCTGTCCAGTCAGCAACTTATGGTGCTACACAGCTCGGAGGTGAATGCGGTGGCAGCAGCAAGCACAACCCGGCAGCTGACTACCCCGGCGAGCAACAATAGCAAAGCTAAGTATAGTAGGCCCCATAATAATATTAATAATAAGAAAAATTGTCAAAATAATTATAAAAATAACTTGAATAAAAACAATTATCAGTGTAAAAAGTGTAATAAGGTACATGGTCCTAGGCAGTGTCCAGCCTTTGGAAAAACTTGTTTAAAATGTGGAAAATTAAATCATTTTAGTGTAGGATGTATGTCTAAGAATCAAAAGCTGGATAATATTAATAACATTCATGATTTATGACTAGTATACTCAATAGATTTTACTAAAAATGAATGGAATACATTGTTGCAAGTTGAAAATAAGAGGGTCTGTTTTAAGTGTGACACGGGGGCCCAAATAAATGTTTTGAGTTTGCGGGACCTTAAAAAAATTGTCGATGATGAGACAAAAATAAAAATGTCTGAGACAAAAACCATAATAGAAGTCTTTGGTGGAGGAAAATTATTTCCTATAGGAAAGGTCACATTAAAAGTATATTCTAATAATAATATTAATAACAATGAGTGGTTCAACACTGAGTTTTTAATTATTAATGAACCGGTTAGACCGATCCTAGGGCTAAGCTCTTTGGTAAAGCTTAGGCTCTTAAATACTAATAATAATATTAATACATTTACAAGTTGCACTAATACTAATATGAAAATGAGTAAAGACTCAATTGTTAATATGAATAACGAACTGTTTCAGGGAGTCGGGGAGTTTAAGAGCTCACTGCAGCTACGCATTCAACCCGGCGTGGAGCCTGTGGTGCGACCCCCACGGCGAGTGCCTAACGCACTGAAGGATCGCCTTGCGGACAAGTTGGAAGCTCTGGTGAAGCACAAAGTCATCGCGAAGGTCGATCACCCTAAAAGTTTTGTAAGCAACTTGGTTATTATAGAAAAGAAAGATGGTTCGCTTAGAATTTGTTTAGATCCTAAAGATCTTAATAAAGTATTAATAAGAGAACATCATTTGATTCCCACCATTGATGAAATTATAACTAAACTTTGTAATAAAAAGTATTTTTCAGTGCTAGATTTATCCGATGGTTTTTATAATATTAAACTTTCAGAAGATTCGAATGATTTATGTACATTTAATAGTCCATTTGGTTGTTATAAGTTCCTAAGAATGCCATTTGGTTTATCAGTAGCACCGGAAATTTTCCAAAAATATAGTGAAACAGCCTTTGGAGATATTCCAGGCGTGATAGTGTACTGTGATGATTTGTTAATATGTGGTGAAACTGAACAAGAGCATGATGCAATATTAAAAAAGGTTTTTGAACGGGCTAGAGAACATAATGTTCGCTTTAATAAGAATAAATTTCAATATAAATTAAAAGAGGTGAAGTATTTTGGCCATATTTTTTCTGAGAAAGGTATGCAAATAGACCCAGAGCGGGTAAGTGCAATTATTAATATGAAAAGTCCTAATAATAAAAAAGAGTTACAGATTTTCCTTGGCATGGTCAATTATTTAAGAAAATTTATACCTAACTTGGCTGATATTGCATCAACGCTTCAGATATTATTAAAGAAAGATGTTGAGTGGTTATGGACGGAAGTTCATGAAAATGTTTATAATAATATTAAAATTAAATTAAGCCAAGCACCCATTTTACAGAATTTTAACAGTAAATTGCCTATAACGATTCAGTGTGACGCATCAAAGAGTGGTCTCGGATGCTGTTTACTTCAAAATGGTAAACCAGTTTGCTTTGCTTCAAGAAGTTTAACACCTGCAGAATGTAATTTTTCCCAAATTGAAAAAGAGTTGTTAAGTATAGTATGGGCAACTAAGAAATTTCATTATTATATCTATGGTCATAAGATTACCGTAGTTAATGATCATAAACCTTTAGAAAGTTTATTAAAAAAGCATTTACATGAGGTACCGTCTCCTAGACTACAGAGATTAAAGTTAAAGTTATTAAAATATAATTTTGAATTTAAATATTTACAAGGTAAACAAATGTACATAGCAGATTTGTTATCAAGGTCGTATCAGGAGTGTAATGATACAGATGATTCTTATATGTATGAAGTCATACACTGTATAGGGTTAGCACAGAAATTAGAATGCACAGATGAACAAAAATTAGTATTAATCTCAGAAAGTTCTAAAGATGAAGAGTTATTAAAAATAATTGAATTTATACAGAATGGTTGGCCGGACAAAATTTCTCATATTCCAGATGTAATAAGAAGTTATCATAAATTAAGAGCTGAACTTAGTGTGGACGATAATTTAGTCTTCTATAATGATAGGTTAATAGTACCGAAGTGTTTAAGATTGAATGTCATTAAAACTTTACATGAAGGGCATGTAGGTATGTCAAAAATGAAGCAGACAGCTAGAAGGTTGTATTACTGGCCTTATATGGACTCTCACATTGAAGAGTATGTTAAGAAATGCTTTCCTTGCCAAACGCATCATAATAGTAATGTTAAAGAGCCATTATTATCACATCAAGTTCCCAACCTTCCATTTTTAAAATTAGGTATAGATATCATGGACTTTAGAAGGAAAAGTTATTTAGTAGTATATGACTATTATTCTAAATGGTTAGAGATAAAATACATATCCAGTAAAACTGCTACAAGTGTAATTAATACATTAAAAGATATTTTTAGTACTCATGGAATACCTGCAGAAATAATATCTGACCATGTTCCATTTGATTCGAGGGAATGTAAAGAGTTTGCACATAATTGGGGATTTAAATTTACTTATACTAGTCCAAGATATGCCCAAGCGAATGGTATGGCTGAACGAGGGGTACAAATTGCGAAGAAAATGCTAACAAAATGCCACGAAGATAGAACTGATGTAAGGCTAGCATTATTACAATATCGGGCTTCTCCCGTTTCTGGTACAAATTTTTCCCCCAGTCAGCTACTAATGAATAGAAATTTAAAAACTAAGTTGATTGTTAGCTCACAATACCTAACACCTAAGTTAAATCAGAATGTAACTCAACAGTTTAATAATGTACAAACTAGAAATATAAAAAATTATAATAAGACAAGTCGATTTAAAAGTAGGTTTACTGTAGGGCAAAAAGTTTGGTTCAAAAAAGAGCCAAGTAAGAATATTTGGTCAGAAGGCGAAATTGTTAGATATAATGGATATAGAGCATATGTAATAATAGACAAAAATAATGTACAATATACTAGAACCTCGTTTCATATTCGACCGGCGGCGTAGACTTTGTGTTTCAATCAGACAGGCTGTCCATCGCTGGTTGAATGGGTAGTTTAAGAGTCAATAATTGTAGTAAATTTAAGAAGTGTGGCACAATAATATTATAAAATTAATTAAGTAATAATTATGTAAATTGTAAATTTAAAAGGGGATGATTAGTTATGTAAAATTAAAAGGGGATGATATATGTAAGTAATTTTTCAAAATTGTAACTGGATGATTATGTAGATATTTTTTTTAAAAAATAAAAGGGGATGATGTAGCAGAGACAACTCATAGACAAGTGACCAATTATTGTCAATGTCGTACGTAGGTGTCACCTGTCATGTGTCAACGTCAATTGATAGACTTTCACTTGTAAGAGTTGGCCAGATCCGTGCACACTAAGCTCATTGTATTAATATTAATTACTAAGATAATCCAAGTGTAAATATTAAAATAAAGCCAGATAATTTAAAGAAACATTATTTTATTTAACTCAACGTTACAATCCCGCAAATTGCTATTGCGCTGGAACCATGTCTCATTAACATCGAAATGACGTCATTTGACGTCAGCCGAAATAAAAATATACCATCAGCTCGAAACTTCAGTCTAGTCCTGACGTTACGCGCATTAGCAATCTGCGGGATTTATATATATATAAATTGTAGCCAGAAATACGATTTTTAGGCTTCCGTATCTCAAAAGTAAAAACGGAACCTTTATAGAATCATTTTCTTGTCTGCCTGTCTGTCCGTCCGTCCGTCCGGCCGACCACCCGCCCGCCCAAACCCACTCGAAGAACCCACCATCCGCCCGCCCGAAATGTATATAAATATAAATTCCCAAACTGCCTCTATCGGGAATCGAACCCGGGACCTCCCACATATAAGACCACGGCACTCACCACTGCGCCAGGGAGGTAATCAAACACAATTGAAATTAATAAGCTTTGAAGATACTCATCATCACATGTTCAACCTTTCACCGGCTCACTACAGAGCACGGGTCTCCTTTCAGAGTGAGAAGGGTTTTGACCATAGTCTACCACCAAGTGCTGGCCAAGTGCGGATTGGCAGACTTCACACACCTTTGAGAACATTATGGAGAACACTAAGGTATGCAGGTTTCCTCACGATGTTTTCCTTCACCGTTAAAGCAAGTGAAATTTAATTTCCTAAACCGCACATACTCGTAACTCCGAGAAGTTAGAGGTGCGTGCCCGGCATCGACCTCCGTTTACGACGTGGATGTCCTAACCATTAGGCTATCACAGCTTGAAGAATATACTTTGAAGATACTAAATAAATAATTAATATACTTACATTTCTGTTTTTTCTATAGCCATGTTAGAAAAAGTGGGGTTAAGGGATGAATCGCGCGTAATAGAAATCGTAAACGGACATTTAAATTGAGGTTCATCGAAACATGGGAAAGCTTTTCTTGCATGGTAGGGTTGAAACTGTGTTGTAGCATACTCGCTGCAAAGAGATAAATAACTTATGAGCCTGACCTAGACAAAACAATATAAATGCTACTCCACGCTTTTTTAAATTGAGTTATACCTATAGTCTAATTCTAACGGCAGTTACGCACTCATCCGATCCGAGTCCGTGAAAATAAGGATATTAAAAAATATCTACGATATTGTGTCATAACTCATAAGCTACCATACAAAACAAAAAGGGACTTATTTTTATCGGATCGGATGAGTGCGTGACCGCCGTTAGGTTATAGTCATCCGAGCCCGATCCGAGTCCGTGAAAATACGAATATAAAATACTCGGGCCGAACTCGGATATTGCTTATGCACTTCTAGTCTCTAATCCAAATCCGACCTATTCAGTAGACATGATGCCCGCAACTTCGTTCCCGTGGAATTAGGTTTTTAAAAATCCCGTGGGAACTCTTTGATTTTGCGGGATAAAAAGTACCCTAACCCTCTAACAAATAAACCTGGAATAGCGGTGGAATAGTTATATATAATGTTTTGTCTTTTGCCTTCAAATGTCAAATTACTGATGACAGAGAAAGACAAAACTATTCCACCGCTATTCCAGGTTTATTTGTTAGAGGGTATGTGTTAATCCAGGGTACAATCTATCTCCATTCCAAATTTCATCCAAATCCGTTCAGCCGTTTTTGCGTGATTGAGTAACAAACATCCAAACATCTAAACAACCAAGTATCCAAACATCCACACTTTCACATTTATAATTAGTAGGATTAAAATATTCGTAAATTTATAATCCTATTACAATGTAAAGGATTATTTAAATGATAAGCAAGCTTGGGAATGAGTTGCTTAACGACTTTGTGATAGTTCTAATAAGTTTCAATAATTTTGTAAAGTGGTTATAATAAAAAGAATACCCTGCTGAGTTTGTTGCGGGCTCTTCTCAGACCTGGGCGCGTTTGGAACCCTCGTAGCTTTAGTTTTAAGTTTGCGTTATAATTATCACCACTATATCTTACAAATCTAACACTATACTAGCCAATCAATAAGAGTAATTTATTACCTATTTTGAATAAATCATTTGAATTTGACTTTGACTTTATAAATAGGTACATTAGAATATTCTTACCGGCGTGTATTACCAGCGTAATAATAGCCTTTGTAAAATCCGCGGTCATGTGGATTCTCGTTGATTTGTCCTGCATAGTCGATTGTTATAGTATAACGACCAATCAGTAAAGTGGACGCGAAATTTATCTTTAATATTTCATAGTAGTCATCTGTTTCGAATGAATTTGGAGTCTGCAGGATTACTGGCCGATCATTGGCATCTATTACAGTTACAGCATTCACGGAAACTACATTTTGATGAATAACAATTTGAGTAAGATTTTCTTTCGTCTGAAACAAACCCCATGTTGGGTTAAATGTTCTATAGAAGCAGGCGTTACTTTGCGGAAGTCCATGTTATACAATGAACCTAAGGTTTAATTTGCTATAATCCGCTGAAACAGGTTGAATCTGTATCATCATGCATTTTGCATGTTGCATGTTGCATTATACAGATTCGACCTGTTTCAGCAGATTACAGCAAATTAAACTTTTGATTCATTGTATAACATGGGGTTATTCAAGGCGCGAACCAAAAAAATTCTGAAAGGCCGGCAACGCATCGGCAGTTCCTCTGGTGCTGCAAATATTCATGGGCGGTGGTAATGACTTAACATCGTCCACGTGGATGGAGGCTTTAAAAAATCCCGTGGGAACCCTTTGATTTTCCGGCATGAAAATTAGCCTATGTCACTCTCCAGGTCCTTATATCCAATATTATCATTATTAATTTATCATTTTCTAATTATTATTATTTCAGTAAAGATTTAACCATTTCATGTTGATGATTTTTAAAAATACGATTTATCTGTTTTTTGCTGTTCTTCCTTATTATAAAACTAGCTTACGCTTGCGACTTCCTCCGCGTGGACTACATAAATCCACCCCCTATTTCACTCCCTTAGGGGTTGAATTTTCAAAAATCCCTTCTTAGCGGACGTCTAATTATCTTTATATTATGACGTAGACGTCCGCTAACAAGGGATTTTTGAAAATTGCTATTGCTATCTGCATGCCAAATTTCAGCCCAATCCGTTCAGTAGTTTCAGCTGTGCGTTGATAGATCCATTAGTCAGTCAGTCAGTCAGTCAGTCAGTCACCTTTTATTTTTACATATTTAGATTAGAAAATGATAAACAATGATATCGATCTATCTTATCCGAGCAAAGTCATGCCGTCAGGGTTAACCGGTTTTGTCAATTATCTTCATAGATATTATTACTATTTTGTATATCTTTATTATCTTTATATTATAAATATTATTGTCAATATAATTTCAGCACTCTTATTGATAATTTTATCTTAATCTTTACGATAACATCAATTTATTTAATGCAATATAATAATTGTGAAATCGCATGGTTTTATATTATAATCCATAGTATTCGGAATGTTTCTAAAAGTCCCTTCATACATTTCATCAATCAAATTAGATGTTGATCATAATATTAGTCGAACCAATCATGATCAACCCATTGCCGGCTCACTACAGAGCACGGGTCTCCTCTCAAAGTGAGAAGGGTTTGGCCATAGTCTACCACGCTGACCATGTGCGGCTTGGTTGACTTCACACACATTTGAGAACATTATGGGGAACTCTCAAGCATGCAGGTTTCCTCACGGTGTTTTCCTTCACCGTTAAAGCAAGTGATAAGCGTACATAACTCTGAAAATTTAGAGGTTGGGCCAAAAGATCGTTGATATTTAGAATAAATTTAGGTTGCGTTTTCCCACAAGAGATAATAATAACAGATAAAGATTAAGCGTTTACGCAAAGCGGTCGACAGTGATCTCTTGTTCCCTTCATTAAAGATTTACTTTTGAATGAATTGAGTTTTCGTTGTTTCATGGACAAATGAAATTCATCAATCTATCTGAACTCGCATTGAATGCAACTAAAGTAAACTATTGCTTACCTCAACCTCAACTTGAATTACACCGTTGAATCTGGACTCAGATAAATAAACATCAAGATCTACAATGAAATTCATCTATCTATCTGAACTCGCATTGAATGCAACTAAAGTAAACTATTGCTTACCTCAACCTCAACTTGAATTACACCGTTGAATCTGGACTCAGATAAATAAACATCAAGATCTACAATGAAATTCATCTATCTATCTGAACTCGCATTGAATGCAACTAAAGTAAACTATTGCTTACCTCAACCTCAACTTGAATTACACCGTTGAATCTGGACTCAGATAAATAAACATCAAGATCTACAATGAAATTCGTAGGTTGCACGTTATCCTTTAATCTGTATTTAGGTGTATCTACATTGGTGGTGTAACCAATGAATTCAAAGTCTGCTGGAAATTCTCCAGGTTCTGTATGAACTAAGCCAATAAGGAGGGCCAGTACAGTCGTGACTTTCATTTTGAGTCCTAAAAAGTAGGTAAGTATTAAAATGATTACTTTACATATAGAAGTCGAATCAATTTAGCAATTTTGTTTTCTAATTTAAACAGCAACGATTTTGATGATTCTTTTTGATTTTCTTGTTTCGATGTACCATTTGAAATTAAAGACAAAACTGGGCATTACTTTTTACTCAAATTAGGTGCTAAAAGTTGGAAGAAAGAAAGTCTATATTATTGACTTTCAATATTATTCGGTTTATTGAAATTTTATATGTTTTAAACTTACTCATAGTGGTCACGATGGCATCAGTTGTCCAACTAACACTCTTTTTCTTTTTGTAACACAATTTTTTTTATCACTAATCGGTATTTTTATCACCGCTGTACCTAAAAGATTAATTTTAATAAAATTATCTAAAACGCCAACGGGTAATATAGTTCTTTTACGATCTGATTATTGGTACGAGTAGGTACTATTCGTCGAACTTTTTTTTGCCTGTTTAGAGAAATCTATTTTTTTATTACATAGCTCATCAAGTGTATTAAGTAAAGTATTATTGAGTGCGTAGACAATGATTAAGAGTATCTATGGGTTAAAAAAAATGGAAAGGAATATCCCTTTCAGGTTAGCCCGCTTGATCCCTGCGTCATCACTTACCATCAGGTGCGATCGCAGTCAAAAATATAAACGTATAATATATTCTTAACTAGATATACTTACTATTCTTAACTAAGTATACCCGCGATTTCGTAAAAGTCGCGCGGGTACTCTTTGATTTTACCGAGTAAAGTAGTCTATGTCGGTTTTCGGGATTCAAGCATCAATCGCGATTTTTGGATTCAAGAAGAAGGATTTCAAGGAAAACCGGATACCGGATTGATGTCAATACCGTCAATATTTCCTTGATAAAGGATCGCGGTATCACGTATCGCATGATAATATTGATAGTGTTACAGGCCTCATAGACAACAGCTTCTTTATAATAATAATAGGTAGGTATAGATTCAAGGTTAAAGAATATAACTGTTGTATACTCTCTCTTGTTTATTCGATGCTAGAAAATAAAAATTTTCGAAATTTAACATTGATTGAACATTCAACATTGATGTAATTCTGAGATAACACTACAATGGAATAATTTTAAACAAAATAATATGTTAACTCGTATGGAATTAGGCGTCACGAATGTTGTTCTGCCATATTATTATTTATTTTATTTTAGATTCCATATTTCAACAATTGATTTATTTAACTGCATTCACCAGATATAATTAATATACCTAATGACTTAAATAACACAAAAACAAAGTTTTTGAAACGTTTAATAACATAAATACAAAACTAACTTAAGCACAAATTACGCCATGAAGCTTGCACTCATGGTTGCAATAAGAGTTATTATGCTCAGTGTAGCCATGCTTGCACCAGAACCATCATTGCCTCCGCCTTCCCCATCTCCGGCTTCTTCCCCATCACCTTCATCGTCATCACTATCATCAATGCCATCAGAAATCTCATCTTCTACATAGCCAGTCTCGAAATATCTTCTGAATTCAGCCACACGACGTGTCGTCCATGCAAAATTGTTCCTGGTAGCAGCTACTCCATTTATCCCGGTCGTATAAGCTGATCCAAGAAGTTCGCGATTTTGCTCGAGCCACGCGGAAAACTGTAACAGTAAAAGGAAATGAAAAACCGGTCAGGTACTAGTCTGACTCGCACATGATAGGTTCCACATCATTGTTCAAGATATAAAATAACTGGATAACTGGATTTAGGTTTTCAAAAATCCCGTGAGAACTCTTTAATTTTACGGGATAAAAAGCCTATGTAGCCTATGTGTATGTGTATGTAATCTATCTCCTTATTGAATAAAATAAAATAAAATAAAATAAAATAAAATAAAATAAAATAAAATAAAATAAAATAAAATAAAATAAAATAAAATAAAATAAAATAAAATAAAATAAAATAAAATAAAATAAAATAAAATAAAATAAAATAAAATAAAATAAAATAAAATAAAATAAAATAAAATAAAATAAAATAAAATAAAATAAAATAAAATAAAATAAAATAATTTGCTATTTTGAAGTTAACGTTTGGTAATTCATGGCAAATTAGAATAATCTATGTCTGTCACTGATGACCATGTCTATGAAAAAAAAATATCTTCAGTAGCATCATTGTCGAAAAAGATATTAAGAAGAAAAAAATAACTAGGTAACCTGATTCAACTCCTGTTCATGTCTTAACCGAGATACAATGTTACTAATGGGTGTCGCAGCACTCTCAACTCTGAAACAAGTAAATACATCTGAAACAGTACTTGATTGCAAATAAGATCTAGCATCCTCGCCCCATGATCCCAGGATTTCAAAAGCAAAAGGCACAATTATGTGAAATTATTTTCCACGTTTCATGTAGCGCATATGCGCTTGGCCCTTTTTTATTATTATAATTCGTAAACTTAACGAAGCCTCTAAAAGCAGTCATTATGTGACAAAATAAATTGCGAGCAAACTAGCATGCAGGTCACCTGATGTTAAGTGATTACCGCCCCCCATCAACATTTGCAGCACCAGAGGAACCGCCATACCTGATTTGAGGTATCTGATAATTTTTAAGAAGATTGAGTAAAATATTTTAAGAAAACTTTAAAGACTTTGATAAATAAAATATTGTTCGTTCTATCTTCGCTAGTAAAACTCAATCTTATTTCTATTCCTTGTTCAACTACATAAATAGTTAAGGTTGTCAGGAAGAGATCGCTATGTACTTATTTTTTAAGTTTTCTTTTTTGTAACCTGTCATTTATGTTTTGTGGTGCAATAAAGAATATACAGACATACATAAGAAAGGCTTCCTCCTTTCTGCACTAGTATTGTGCTATTTTATACCTACACGAAACGTTACTTAGAACTTACCCTATTATAACTTGATTAATATTCCGTGTCAACCACTCAAACATCCTCATCGGATTTTCTGCATTGCCGGATGCTGCTGAGCTCCAGGCAGCACTCCAATCTTGCGGTCTCACTACATCTTTTCCAGAAATAATCGCATCTAAGAACCTTTCTAAACTAGCTTGATCGCTTGTGCAACCAGCAGCATTTATCATGACCACTACCTCACTAGCTAGGTCTTCTTCATCATACTGACCCCAGAAGTAATTGAAATCGTCGGCTGTGCCTTGTCTAAGACCACTACAATATACCCATGGTCGCATATTGGGAGGAATACTGAAAATCATAGAAATATTGTAGTAGTTAATTTGGAAGCAGGAATAATAAAAGAAAATAAAACTGATCTATTTAGCATTAATTCATGAAGTAGACGATATAGGTACTATTAAATTATAATTATTTTTTCCTAAGTTTGGATGTTTTTGCTCCTTCAAAATTTGGAATAGATATTTAGGCTATTATCCCGAAAAATGAGGAAGATCTCACGGAATTTTTAAAACCCTAGGTAAGTATATATCAACATAGACCAAGTAGGTAGATATAAGTATATCACGGGCGTCATCTACTTATCCATCCATACTTTAATATTATAAATGCGAAAGTGTGTCTGTCTGTCTGTCTGCTTGCTTTTCACGGCCCATCCGTTCAACCGATTTTTATGAAATTTGGTACAAAGATAGCTTGCATCCCGGGGAAGGACATAGGCTACTCTTTATCCCGGAAAATCAAAGAGTTCCCACGGGATTTCCAAAAACCTAAATAAATATATAAACGGAAAAGGTGACTGACTGCGAAATTGACTGACTGACTGATCTATCAACGCACAGCTCAAAGATCGGGCTGGGCATGCAGATAGCTATTATGACGTAGGCATCCGCTAAGAAAGGATTTTTAAAAATTCAACCGCTAAGGGGGTGAAATACAGGTGTCAAGTCCACGCAGACGAAGTCGCAAGCATAAGCTAATATCATAAACATTTGATATTGGGCAGTGGTTGGGTGGAACATAATCTATATCTATATATATAAAAGGAAAAGGTGACTGACTGACTGACTGACTGACTGAATGACTGACTGACTGACTGACTGATCTATCAACGCACAGCTCAAACTACTGGACGGATCGGGCTGAAATTTGGCATGCAGATAGCTATTATGACGTAGGCATCCGCTAAGAAAGGATTTTTGAAAATTCAACTCCTAAGGGGGTGAAATAGGGTTTTGAAATTTTGTAGTTCACGCGGACGAAGTCGCGAGCATAAGCTAGTCTATATATATAAAAGGAAAAGGTGACTGACTGACTGACTGACTGAATGACTGACTGACTGACTGACTGACTGATCTATCAACGCACAGCTCAAACTACTGGACGGATCGGGCTGAAATTTGGCATGCAGATAGCTATTATGACGTAGGCATCCGCTAAGAAAGGATTTTTGAAAATTCAACTCATAAGGGGGTGAAATAGGGTTTTGAAATTTTGTGGTCCACGCGGACGAAGTCGCGAGCATAAGCTAGTATTATATAAAAGTAGAAGGTGACTGACTGACTGACTGACTGATCTATCAACGCACAGCTCAAACTACTGGACGGATCGGGCTGAAATTTGGCATACAGATAGCTATTATGACGTAGGCATCCGCTAAGAAAGGATTTTTGAAAATTCAACTCCTAAGGGGGTTAAATAGGGGTTTGAAATTTTGTAGTCCACGCGGACGAAGTCGCGAGCACAAGCTAGTGCTTTATATTATCATAATTTGTATTGCGTTTTATATGAGAGTTAAGGTCAGGTAAGTCAAAGAAATTAGGATTTTCTATCGATTTGCTCACAAAACTCAGCTGCTTTAATAACTTACTGTTCCCCCCTTCTCCACCTAGCGAAGTTTTGTTTAGCAGCATCCATACATTGAGGGTGACCGATATTGCAGAGGAAGGTAAGGACATGCATACGAAGCAATCCATCCATAAAACTCTCTCCATCTTTGTCCGCATAACCAAGGCGGTTGGTTACAGCTATACTAAGCTTGATAGCTTCATTCTGTAGGCACAAAGGGTTTATTAGCTCGTATATCACTACAGATCACATCGTGTCTCCTCTCAGTATAAGAAGGGTTTGGATGTAGTCAACCACGCTGGCCAAGTACGGATTGGCAGACTTCAAATACCTTTAAGAACATTATGGAGAACTCTCAGGCATACAGGTTTCCTCACGATGTTTTCCTTCAGGTGATATGTGATATTTAATTTCTTAAAAATTATATATATATACAGGGTTACAGGAAAAGAGGACACGATCCCGATAAGGGGTTATAGTACAGGACATTACCTATCAAACGACCCCTAAAGTGCTTATGCGAAAGTGTATCGTTTTCGAGTTATTCATTTTTTTATTTTTTTCTTGGTAAACGGGTGTTTGCCACTTTAAAAATTAATAAAAAAAAGTAGCAATGTATTTCAGCAGTTTTTTCTTATTTCTTGATAGTACATATCCTTGTTAATAATAAACAGTTATAAAAATTACAGCCCAAAAACTGTACAAGTTTTCGATTTTTAAATTTAATTCTTTGAATAACTTGCAAATTTTCTGTAAAAATTACTATGGCACTTATCCTGCGGATTATTTTAAAAACATCTACGTTTCGTTAGCTATCCATTGGTACAAAAAAATTACAAAAAAAATCATAAAATCAAGAAAAAATTACACAACAAAGAGACCAGGTAGAAATTTCTAACAAATGCTATTGCCCAAGAATTAAATCAGAATCAATGTAAAAACGAGTTTAATGCAAAATAGTTAAAGATTATTTTTAATGAGGTCAAAAGGTAATATAAAATCAGTCAAGTGCGAGTCGGGCTCGCACACGAAGGGTTCCGTACCTTCGTACAAGAAATAACAATTTTTAGTTTTTTTTTTAATTTTTATGGCGGCCATTTTGCAATTTTTAGTATTTGTTGTAATAGCGGCCATAAAAATACACATTTTGTGAAAATTTCATGTTCGTTCGTCCGTCCGTCCGTCCGTCCGGCCATCCGTTTGTCTGTCAGTGGACTGTATCTCGTGAACCCTAATACTTAGAGACTTGAAATTTTTACAGAATGTGTATTTTTATTGCCGCTATAACAATAAATACTAAAAATTACAAAATGGCTGCTATAAAAATTAAAAAAAATTAAAAAGTGTTATTTTTTGTACTATGGTACGGAACCCTTCGTGTGTGAGCCCGACTCGCACTTGACTGATTTTATGTTACCTTTTGACCTCATTAAAAATAATCTTTAACTATTTTGCATTAAACTCGTTTTTACATTGATTCTGATTTAATTCTTGGGCAATAGCATTTGTTAGAAATTTCTACCTGGTTGTGTAATTTTTTCTTGATTTTATGATTTTTTTTGTAATTTTTTTGTACCAATGGATAGCTAACGAAACGTAGATGTTTTTAAAATAATCCGCAGGATAAGTGCCATAGTAATTTTTACAGAAAATTTGCAAGTTATTCAAAGAATTTAATTTAAAAATCGAAAACTTGTATAGTTTTTGGGCTGTAATTTTAAAATGCTTCAAGATTTTTTTAGTTTTATAACTGTTTATTATTAACAAGGATATGTACTATCAAGAAATAAAAAAAATCTGCTGAAATACATTGTTCCTTTTTTTTATTAATTTTTAAAGTGGTAAACACCCTTTTACCAAGAAAAA
Organism: Maniola hyperantus; assembly: GCF_902806685.2. Classification (NCBI taxonomy): domain Eukaryota; kingdom Metazoa; phylum Arthropoda; class Insecta; order Lepidoptera; family Nymphalidae; genus Maniola; species Maniola hyperantus. The sequence continues at coordinate 2,483,228 of NC_048547.1, forward strand.
AATAAAAAAATGAATAACTCGAAACGATACACTTTCGCATAAGTACTTTAGGGGTCGTTTGATAGCTAATGTCCTGTACTATAACCCCTTAACGGGATCGTGTCCTATTTTCCTGTAACCCTGTATATATAAATATAATAAAAAATAAATATCCTTTTAATAATATATTTTAGTTATAATATTATATTGTTTAAGGTTTTAGTTTTAGTTTAAATTATTAATTAATTAACTTTTATTCAGAACTATGTAAGATATTTTTTCTAACATTAACTAACTTCAGACTACAATGGTTTAATGAATTTCTTAATAAATGAACATTACTCTGAAAAGTTAGAAGTGCGTGCCCTGGATGGAACCCCCGACCTTTCGAATAGGAGGCGGACGTCGTAAACACTAGGCTATCAAAGTATATTTAAGTTATTAGTTTTTAAGACAAAATAATCCAGACAGAAGCTATGATGACTGCTCGTAAATACGACGAAACGCTTCTAGAAAAGGTGTACCTACGTAATGCCCCGTCCTTTAGTTAGGCTCGTCTTGGCGATGATATTAGTCGAGTCGGCATTAATTTGTCACGATTCAGTTCTAAATTTAGTTTTAATACTTAAGGCTTTGGATTTTTTAATTTTGTCACTCCTGCTATACTGGTAGTTAGTAAAAGTTAATTATTCATACCTGTAGTTTTTGTAAATTCTCAGTGTCTGTTGCTAATCTACCTAATGCGAAATTGAAACCTGTTATAGCAGCGATCCATGGCGCGTACGCATCTTCAAACTCCAGGAATGAAAGAATATTGAATGCTCTATTGTAGGGCATAACTCCTGCGCGGGCGAAATTGAAAAGATCGTCCACGATCTGAAAAAAGTTACAATTGAGTGATTCATTCAAAAAGTCAGTGTTTATAAATAAATATTACCTTTATCTTTTACCACGATTTCGTCCACTTATAGTAATAACTAACTTATTCCCGCGACTTCATCCGCGTGGACTACTTACTCCAAATCCCTTTTTTACCCCCTCAGAGGTTGAATTTTCGAAAATCCTTTCTTAGCGGATGCTTACGTCATAATAGCTGTCTGCATGCCAAATTTCAGCCCGATTCTTCCAGTAGTTTGAGCTGTGCGTTGATAGATCAGTCAGTCAGTCAGTCAGTCAGTCACTCACCTTTTCCTTTTATATAGGTATTTAGATTTATAGTCAATAGTACTCGGGAATAATGTAGCTTTCTAAAAAATAATATGAAATGTGCACATTTTATATCCTGTAGATTGGTTTAAAAGTTAAACTTCCCGGACAGTAGGTATACAATTGTCCAGAAAAGTAAGTATGAAATTTCATTTCATATTTATACCTCTTTATTATATTATTAAGTAACATTAAATTTTGATCTTAAAATTATTTATATTTTTTTTCTAATTTATTTCATATTTTGATAATTATTTTCATAATAATTGTCTTCCATTAATATTTCCTAATATATTTTGATTTAGTATCATAATTTTATTGAAGTCTAGATCATACCTGAGCTCGATTTAATTCATGGATTACAGTCCTCTCAGTGCCTCTTAGAGCTCTCGTAATAAGGGCCCAGTTGGTATCGTCATAGTTAACTCTATAAAAACCTGTGAAATGGTATATTCCTATACAACTGATCGGGGTATGCACTTTTATAAACTAAATTATTAAAAAAAAAAAAATGACAAATATTGTATGAGTTCAAGAAAGAATTCTTTGTAGTCGTATCCAGTCCATTGCTGAGGGTTGCGACTCCTTTCCATTAATCACATAATGGCAGGATTTCTCTTAGGATAAATAAATGCGGTGGGTTTCCCAATCCTTCCCCATATACAACTCGCTAAGAGAACGAGATTTGGACTCTTGTGTTTTTAGAGTTATTATCTCCGAGGGACGAAGGAAACGAAAACGCCAGATTTGGACCTCCAAAGTCGTTCACCCATCCAGTTACCGACTTGGGTCGACGTTGCTTAACAATCGCGATCGATTCATATATCGATAATTTCACAAGTAGGCTACACGTTCCTTTACTAGGCCACACGACCCACAAGAAAGAGATAGTTAAATTAACCTGCATGAATGAAACACTTACCGGATTCCTGTTTGTTGAAGATTACCCATTCCAAACTCAGGGTACCCTTCTTTATTGAAGTTGTTCTTCTTGTTATAACTTGTGATGGTTTTAAGTATGTGAAATCTGGAGCACCTGCTCTTGTCCATGTGATGGGAATCTCCCACAAACTTGAGAACTTCGAAACACCTGTGTCTCGTTCCCATCGGTCCTAGAACAATTTTAAAATTAAGTATGTAACGTGTATCCGAACCATAGTCTAAGATCAGCAGGGCGATTGTCTAAAACCTGCATCAATCATTATTACAATCTCAATTGTTCTGATTGGCTGAATTTGTGCTATTCTTGTTGCAACAGTGCGTTGTGGCCAATAGTGAGAGAGCGTAAACCAATCAGAGGTGATTGCGATCGTGACATTGTAGCTGTCATTCTCCCGCAATCGCGCAGCTGAACGTGTATACAAGCTGCGCCATCCAGTCATCCAGTCTAGCTTTGGCGGCTAGAATCGTCTGTGGACGTTTCACTCAAGTCTGTAAGCCATCACCTATGGTGAAATTGCGTGTCGTGTTTCTCTTTAATTATTTGATAGTTTTAACGTTAATCGATAGACGAACCAATCTTTATTATTTGTTACTATTAAGTGAAGAAGTGTTGCAAATGAAGCATATCATAACTTTTACAAGTATATTTTTCTTTATGCACATCAGCGAATTTTATATCTAAGTACTCTCAATAATTATTCTATTGAATCTTTAAACTAGGAATATTTTGTAGAAGATGATACCAGTGAAATCAATATTTCTAATTCTTAGCAAAATCAGTGATTATGATCATCATAATCATCATCAACCCGTCACCTACTATAACCTACTACACCAGCACTACAGAGCACGCGTCTCCTCTCAAAATCATTATTAACATACCTGGCGGACAACCATTTCTCCAGTCCTCTGGTTAATTCTAACAGTTAGGACAGGGTGACCGGCTTTTTCTGACCAGGACCTGAAGTATGAGTCTATAGTAATATTACCATAGCCTTCCAAAGATCCGTCTTCGGCCGCAGCTGCGTCTAAGTTTTCAAAAAGATGGTGTGGTTCTGCTACATCATATTTCCTGTAAAATATTAATTATAGATTAATATTTTTATCTGATCTATAATTATTAGTATTTTATTAGATTAATAGTATTTTGCCCTTTTTTTGAAAAGTGTCTTAATTTGATCTTAAAATGATAATAAGCGACGAAAATTTTTCAAAATTTTTAAATCGATCGATAAGTAGATACAATAAAAATGAATTTAAATTTTGAATTTCAAATTTCGCCGCGAAAACGCTAACCGCCATCTTTTAAGGTTCGTGAACTGTCGTGACGTCACACGGATTGGTAAACAACGGTGTTTTCTTAGTGAAATACATTGTAGCTTCAATCCATGTGACGTCACCGTCGGAATTAACATGGCGGCTACGGTATCATGCGTTTTGGATATTTGTAGAACAGATAAAAAAGTGTAATCTTTAAAATGAATCATAAAATTCCTTATATAATTTTATATACTGAAATTAGCATTTTTAGATTGGTTATTGCTAATACTATCTTGTTTATACATTTTTAGATTTTTTCTCGCTTGGTGTGAAAACCCGTGATAGCAAAAAAAAAACCTTTATTAATTTACCAAGCTTCTGCAAAGATACTCTTTGGTATGAGAAGCCAATCTTGTGCCCGAATATGATAATGTTGATGATGTTGATAAGAATCGCAATCACTCAGATGCGCCGTTTTTCTTACCTGGCATTAAGATATTTGCGCAGTCCTTTAGTATAAGTGTCATTGCCTAGAAAATGTTGGGTCATTCTCAATATAGAGGCTCCTCTTGCGTAGGTGATGACAGAGAAGTGACTGGACACGCTCGAGGGGTCATTCACTGCAGGGTTGGTCAGTGCGTGTGCGGTGTCCACAGAATCTGACAACATGGCTTGATGTACTTGCTCTACGATAAACCGGGTGTCGAAGCCAAGCTCTGGTTCAACCTGTATACAATTCAGCTAAGTATATACACAGACTAATATTATATGGGCGAAAGTTGCTATGTGTGTGTATTTTTGTTACTTTTTCACGGAAAAACTACAGGACGTATTTGGCTAAAAATATAGCTTAATACTCTAACGTAACACATTCATTTTTAAAAATGGGTACACTATGTTTTTGTTTAGTTCACCATCATCATCAGCCTGTGGACGTCCAATGTTGGACATAGGCCCTCCCCAAAGAGCGCCACCACACCCGGTCCTCAGCCTTCCTCATCCAGCCACTTCCCGCCAGCCTCTTTATATTGTCGGTCCATCGTGCTGGAGGGCGTCCCACACTACGCTTGCTAAAACGCGGTTTCCACTAAAGGACTTTCCGGCTCCAACGGCCATCGCCTCTACGACAAGCATGACCTGCCCACCGCCACTTCAGCTTGTTAATAGTTTGGGCTATGTCAGTGACCTTGGTTCTCCTTAGTTCACCATGGCAGTAATAATTGTATTCCGAAGAAACTTGCAATCACAAAATGAATTATCTGCGATCTGTGTTAATAATATGCTATCAGTCTTGCATCACTTAAGCACCGGTTCGGAAATCAGATCCTCGCTACTGAAAAAAGCTGCTTAGAAGCTCAGCAGACAATCTTTCCAAAATATAAAAACTAAAATGTTAAGCAACATTATCAACGTAACAATTTACTGCACTATATTAGCCACTAGCGTACACAACTAACGTGATGCCATTTTATTTGTTAAGAAATTCATCAATTATATAATAGCTTCGATTAAATAGGCGTCCTTTTACATATTGTTTTAATTTATTTATTGGCAAATCTGTAAATTCTGTTGGAATTATTATAATGTCATAAAAGCGAACACAAACGAATTCTGTACTAAGAAAACATAGCGGCGTTACTAGTTTATGACGATTTCTGGGATTTGGTATTACCTAAATGTTAAAAAATATCATACCATGTGCGTCAAGTAGTACTGATAAAATCTGGCAAACCCCTCATTCAGCCAGAGGTTGTCCCACCAGGCACATGTGACGAGATTTCCGAACCACATGTGAGTGATTTCATGTGATATAATATTAGCAACCCTCTGTTTATAGAAATGGTTTGTGTTGTTTGGATCGTAGAGAATCAAGGCTTCTCTGAAAAATAAAAATACAATACAGAACAGAATATTTCGCAGCGAGGTAATGGCGCCAGTCAATGATATTAGAAGAAAAAGAGGTAGATAGGTTACTTATATCAAATTCGATGTTTATTAATGGCACGCTGCGTCAGCGCCGAAAGACTCAACACACATAAACGCATAGATAGTATTTTAACCTCACACAACAGAGAGTAAAGGACGGTGAACTAATAACATCAGCTTCAGTTGCGCACGAAAAAGAGACGGTTATATTTTGCACTACCTCGTCCTGCACAGAAGAGTGGAAGAAGGACGGATATATGCCTAATAATGCGAGCGTAAAAGAGACGGGACGAGACGGTAAACTAGAAACTCCAAAGAAAAAAAAACAGTAAAGTCTTTTCGGCTAATGCCGATTTATGCCTACACTGTAGTTGTATAGTAAAATAAAAACCTTATACTGTGGTATTTAATATATTACGAACTAGCTTTTTCCCGCGGTTCCGCTCGTTTTTAGGGTTCCGTGCCCAAGGGGTGCCAACGGGACCCTATTACTAAGCCTCCGCTGTCTGTACGTCCATCTGTCAGCGGGCTGTATCTCGTAAGCCGTAATAGGTAGACAGTTGAAATTTTCACAGAATGTATTTCTATTGCCGCTATAATAAAAATAATAAAAATTAAATTAAATTAAATAAAGGGGGCTCCCATACATGGAAAAGAAGTCGAAATAAAATTACTAAATTTTACGCGGACGAAGCCGCGGGAAGGTAGGTAAAGGAATAAAATGTGAAATGAAAATATTTTTTATTTTTGAAAATATTTACTATTACACAATCTACATACCCATAGCCAAAATTCCCTCATTGTATGAAGAGACCCAGCAGTGGACCGTAAAAAGATGTTAGACCATAGTTAATTTATCCTTCCCTAAAACAGGAAATATGCACACTATTTGAATTGTCAATACTCAGAAGAGACCTATCTGTTTATTTTATATTCTTTGATCGGAAACTTTAAAATACGTACAACGATAACTTGATACGTACTTATGGCATGTGACATAAGGTACAAATTGCAATGAGTTGCATTTTACACGAACGTGCACGAGTTTGTTATTGTTAAATAAGTGAAAAATACGAATTATATAAAAGAAATAGTTTTACTTACGAATGAAATGTGATTCCTTGACTTTTGGAAACCTTGCTTGTGTAGTTTGTGCAGAATCTCATCACACACGACGGCATTTTCGGTTGTTTTGGGAGACGAAAACAAAATACACATTACTATCAACGACGTCATCGATAGCGCGACGACAGCGGGCGACTGAGCTCAGGTTTGCTAATTAGCTTAGTTTTAACGTGCCACTTGCGGTCCGCGTATAACGTATCTACCTATTTTCTTCTAATATCATTGGCGCCAGTGTATTGGGTACAATGCCCATAAAAGGACCATTTGGACGGCGTATATTTTTTGTAAATATAAAATTTTTAGTGATAATATAATATTTTTCAAAAAACTACAGAACAGCATTATTTTGGAATTTAAATGTTACTTTTATGACGTAAGGTTTTTGAATTTTATTTATAGGTATCGTTTCCTAAAATTAAGGAATAAAATGAAATTATTGTTTCCCGATTTGAGCTAATTTAATAATTGAGGTTTAATAATTTTCAACCATTCTATTAGGGCTCTATGATATTATTTTATGATGTAAGAAGAAGGGGATGACCTCTGCAACACAGTAAAAAACGGTACAAAAATTGTCACCAATATAAAGTTATCAATCTCACCCATCTCCAGGCCCACTATTGATCATGGGTGTCCTATCAGAATGAGAATGGCTTAGGCTACAGTCTACCATCATAGCCAAATGCGGATTGGAAACAGTTGCCTCACGAATATTTCCTTCACCGTCAAAATGACCTATTTAATTTCTTTAAACACACATAACTCCGAAAAATTAATGTGGCCAAGATTAAAAACAGGGTTCGCGGAATAAAAAGCAGAAGTCTTAAGTATTAACCTACTGCTCGATTGCAGTAGAATGACAGCTATAAAGTCGCGATCGCAATCGCATCTGATTGGTGCATGCTCGCTCACTATTGGCTACAATGCATTGTTGCAACTAGAATGCCATAAATTCGGCCAATCACAACGATTGCGATAGTAATGATGATTGATGCAGGTTTTACGAAATCGACCTACTGAATATATTATACACTAGCTGATCCCCGCGGCTTCGCCCGCGTGTATTTAGGTTTTTAAAGATCCTGTATAACCTATGTCACTCAGGAATAATGTAGCTTTCCACTGGTGAATGAATTTTTAAAATCGGTTCAGTAGTTCCAAAGATTACCCCAACGACATTACCTCTTTATATAATAGTATTGATATTATAGATATAGATAAAAGTAAATAGTATAGATAAGTATTCAATGATGAGGATTTAGAAGGTGCTTAATACAAAGAGAAAATATTATTTACCTGTAAGTTAATAGACCCCAATTCTCCATAGCTCCTGCAGAAAAATCGGGAATAGCAACTTGTTTCATATCCATGTTATCAGCCATAGTGTAGTATGGAATTCCAGTAAATACTTCCATCTGATTTAGCAGTTTCTCGCCAACTTCGAGGGCATAGTGTCCTATTCTAAAAGCGGTGTTCCTAGCGTGAATTTCGAAGGGACGCTCAGTGTTGTTCGCCTGGGCTATGGTGTCGTAATGCGACACGATGAACGCTATCAAATACGTTGACATCAACGGGGTCGTGTGGAACGTGTCTGAAATTTTATCACCATCTTCCGTGCTGCAACAGAAAATTTTATAGGTACAAATGGTTTTGTTACTGAAAACTACTTAGCATAGAAGACAAGAAGAGTCGAATTACTTGGTGGCGGCTTCTGACTCTCTAATATCATTCTTCGAGTTAACGTTAACTGTATGGATTAAAGAACGATGTAATACATATCTATTCAATTTCTTTTTAAGATTTCTTTTTGTTGGGTACCTGTCATTTGTGTTTTGTGGTGCAATAAAAAATATACATACATACATACAATAAAATTTTAGCACGTTTTCCACATGACAGTTACCATAAAGCTAAGCCGGCTCAACTGTTACTTCTCTTAAAACCTACGTCAACCACCGCTGCTTTGCTAGAGTAAAATTCAGCCTTAATCTTCTAAATATATAAAAGGAAAAGGTGACTGACTGACTAACTGACTGACTGATCTATCAACGCACAGCTCAAACTACTGGACGGATTGGGCTGAAATTTGGCATGCAGATAGCTATTATGATGTAGGCATCCGCTAAGAAAGGATTTTTGAAAATTCAACTTCTAAGGGGGTGAAATAGGGATTTGAAATTTTGTAGTCCACGCGGACGAAGTCGCGAGCATAAGCTAGTCTAAATATATAAAAGGAAAAGGTGACTGACTGACTGACTGACTGACTGACTGACTGACTGATCTATCAACTCACAGCTCAAACTACTAGATGGATCGGGCTGAAATTTGGTATGCAGATAGCTATTGTGACGTAGGCATCCATTTATAAAGGAATTTTGAAAATTTAATCCTTAAGGGGGTAAAATAGGGGTTTAAAATTCGTTTAGTCCGACGAAGTCGCGAGCATAAGCTAGTACAGTATACGCAACACGTATAGTTTTTACATACGGTTCTGAACTCCTTATAGGCATGTTAGAAATCGTAGGACTGAAGTCTGGGTCTCTGATGATGGTGATGTCAAAGAACGCTTTGAACCCTGGCTCATCGTAGCAAGGAAAAGCTTGACGCGCATGTCCGGGCTGGAATTGTGTTGTTGCCATCCACCTGCCAATATTGAAACTCGTAAAAAACACATACAATACAGGGTGTAACCAGAACGCTGGCAAAAACAAAGACAGGCGATAGTAATGATGATTACTGATATGGTACCACAATAAAAACGTGAAGCAAACTATTAAAAAATCTTGTACGGTATGGTATAATAATATTGTAAATTGATCACTTGAAAAGATTAAACGTCGAGTTCCTCGCTGGTTCTTCTAGGTAGGAACGGCATTCCGAATCAGTGGTAAATTAAACTAGTGACGATTCAAAAGCACTTGTAAAAGTTTACTTGAATAAAAATATACTTATTTTATTCTATTCTATTCTAATACTCCTGCGCTCCGCCTCTGGAAGGTGCGAAAGTCATTTATGGGAATGAGTGTAATATTTTATAATAAAATTCCACAACCAATTTTAGACTTGCCTTTACACAAGTTTAAAAAATGTGTTAAAAGTATGCTCCTAAAAAAAGCATATTATACAGTCGCAGACTATGTAAACGATAAAAAAGCTTGGATTTGACTCGCTCCAGCAATGCACGGGGCTGCAATGGCTTGTATATTACGGTATAATAACATTGTAAATTGAAAAATTAAAAAGAGCAACCGCCGAGTTTCTTGCTGGTTCTTCTCGGTAGGAACGGCATTCCGAACCAGTGGTAAATTAAAACTACCTGACTATTCATAAGCACTTTTAAAAAGTTTACATGAATAAAAAAACATTCTATTCTATTCTATTCTAATACGTTTGTTGTATAGAAGCAGGCGTTATTTTGTGGAAATCCATGAAGGAACCAAAAACTTCATTTGTTAGATAATCCGCTGAAACAGATCAAATCTATATGATGCACAATTGCAATTGTGCATTGTAAGGTCTACATCTTCTGAGGATGCTCTGGTGTCGGGGCGAAACGTGCGTTGAGTGTGTTTTGGGATTTGTGTGGTGCGTATTGCTTTTTTTTTTATTATTCAGATACAAGTTAGCCCTTGACTGCAATCTCACCTGATGGTAAGTGACGATGCAATCTAAGGTGGGAGCGGGCTAACCTGGAAGGAGTATGGCAGTTTTTATTTAACCTATACACCTTTGGTTTCTACACGGCATCGTACCGGAACGCTAAATCGATTGGCGGCACGGCTTTGCTGGTAGGGTGGTAACTAGCCACGGCCGAGGCCTCCCACTAATAAGACCACAGCGCTTACCACTGCGCCAGGGAGGTCGTCAAATTCACGTCATGCTTGCTTGGTGGCTGGCTTTTCCTGCATTTTTAGCAGTGCATATCGCATGCTGCATGTTGCACCATACATATTTGACCTGTTTAGCTGATTACAGCAAATTAAGCTTTTGGTTCCTAGTGTAATACGTTTGTACAGAAAAACACGTAAGAAGTGTAGCTACAGTACGCTTAGTACGAGATTTTGTCTCACCAACGTTGATAGTATTCGAGCGTCGAAACACTTCCGCTTTATAGTAAACTGGATCTTAACTGCCTTTTTTTATAAGCTCAAATTTGTCTACACATCTACAGCCAGCGCTCCAAGCGGAAACGTTGCGAAATTAAAATCATTGGCATTGAATTTTTGACTTCAATTCAAGGCTCGTTAGGTCCATTTTAATTCGGTATTTGACTCGAATTTTTTTATTACTTTATTATAAACTAGAATAAAAATAAAGACGTAAACTGAAAAAACTAATTAAATCGATCAAATAACAAAAAAGTTATAGGCATTTAAATATTTCTGATTAGACAGAGATAGCGATATAGCATTTTGACGTCACACCGTACTAATGCCATAGTAGCTTCGTGCGGTTTCATACAAATTTTCGTTTTGCGAGAAAGGGATACCCTCCCACTCCAAAATTAAAATGCCTGTAACTTTGTAAATAATTGTTGGATTTTAATATTTTTTTCAGCGTACGTCATTATTTTTATCCTAGTTTATAATAAAGTAAGTAATAATATTTATCAAATTCAAAAGTAGGAAAATACCCAATTTGACGTTATTGTGTTTTGACTCTCGAATTCTAGCAACGTTATTGAAACGTAAAATTTTATACTAAGCGTATAGTTCTCACGCGTTTCTTACCTTACTCCACTTGAGTCTCTATACCAACTCCTGTAAAAGCCCCGCATATTAGTTTGCAAGTTCCCTTTATAAATAGTTGTGATCATGTACTCTCGGTCCTGTTCCAATGGTTCCGCCAATTCAATCCTCAAGAAACTGTACGGCATCACACATGTAAAGTTGTCGTTTTTCAATGGCAAAGTAGTATCTTCATCATAGAATACATTCAACTTATCTATAGTCAGGTCGTTACAATGCATAACGATCTCTGTAACATTAGGCTCGGTGGCAATTATGTAAATGATTGCAAAACCATCGAAGGTAAAGGGCTTGTCATATGATTCTGGTAACGTCTCGAAATGTGGTGTTAGGACTATACTGTATTTAGTTGGTCTGGTGGTAGTTGGCAGTCGGTATTCAGGGTTGCGCATCATCCTCGCAAATTCCTCCCATTCATTTTCCTCTGAAACTGGTATGGGGCTACGGGCTGATATACTCTGGAGAATCGTTGCCCCAAATATGAGCACAAACCAGCGGAGTGTCTAAAAGTAAGATAAGAATTTCAATTAAGTATCGTATTTTTATACGAAAAAAACCGGTCAAGTGCGAGGGTTCCGTACAACAGTCGTATTCTTTCGACATTTTGCACGATAAATCAAAAACTATAATGCATAAAATAATTAAAAACCTGTTTTAGAATGTACAAGTAAAGCCCTTTCATATACCTACCTACCCACTTAGTATCTCACTTTGAAAATTCTAAATACTAATTATTTGTTCATGAACACATTTTAATTCTTTTTTAGGGTTTCGTACCTCAAAAGGAAAAAATTGGAACCCTTATAAGATCACTTTGTTTTAGACTGTCTGTCTGTCTGTCTGTCTGTCTGTCTGTCTGTCTGTCGGTCTGTCTGTCGGTCTGTCAAGAAACCTAAAGGGTACTTCCCGTTGACCTAGAATCATGAAATTTGGCAGATAAGTAGGTAGGGCTGTTATCAGACATTAGGGGTAAAATCTGAAAACCGTGAATTTGTGGTCACATCACAAGGAAAAAATTAATAATATTAGAACAAATATTCAAATATTGCTATTTTCGACATTCAAAGTAAGATTGCTATATCAAGTGGGGTATCATAATATGAAAGGGAATTTTACCTGTTGAAAAGAGCAACCGCCGAGTTTCTTGGTGGTTCTTCTCGGTAGGAAAGGCATTCCGAACCAGTGGTAGATGCATCCGACTATTCGAAAGTAAGTACTTGTAAAAGTTTATTTGAATAAAAAAGATTTTTATTTTATTTATTATTATTATTTATTCTAAAACAGATTTTTATTTATTTTTATACATGATAGTTTTTGATTTAACGTACAAAATGTCGTGTAAAATACGATTGTAGTACGGAACTCTCATTGGGTGAGTCTGACTCGCACTTGACCGGTTTTTTCGTGATGTAATCACAAATTCATGGTTTTCGGATTTATTCCTTTACGTCTTGTGCTATAAGCCGGCCTATACCTACTTATTAAATTGACCTTGCCTCTAGATCTAGACTATTACAATATTATAAGCTAAGCTGATTTCTACTTCCAAGATTGCAATCATTTTCGTTCAAATCTAAAAATATGTAAAAGGAAAAGGTGACTGACTGACTGGCTGACTGATCTATCAACGCACAGCTCAAACTACTAGACGGATCGGGCTGAAATTTGGCATGCAGATAGCTATTATGACGTAGGCATCGGCTAAGAAAGGATTTTTGAAAATTCAACCGCTAAGAGGGTGAATAGTTGTTTTAAATCTGTGTGATCCACGGGGACGAAGTCGCGAGCATAAGCTAGGTCTATTTAAAATGGCTGTTTTGAGGCCGTCGTTTTTTATCGAGTTTTAAAGTACCAAGTAGTTAGTGCCATAGATTAAAATGTCTGTTTTTTATTTAGTACATGATAAGATAAAATCCTTTTGCCGACCATTTTCAAAAATAGAATCTTGCACATTTTATTTTTCTACAACCGCTTGTAAAGCCCTAATTATTTCAAATACCTATTCACTATACATTTTCTTTTATAAGATTTGTATAATTGTATTGTTGTTACTAATAGAAATTAAACAAAATTATGGACTTACCATTTTTTCGCTGGTTCGTGTTAAACTGAACAAATTGATTATATTTTTTTAATCGGTGACTTATCATTAATATTATTTCTGTAATCCTTGTTATCTTATCTAACATCATAATTTTGGGATGATTATAATATTATTAGGTACTTACATTAGATCACTTGAAATTTTAGAATTGGACATAAAATAGATAGGTAGGTAAGTAGGTAGGTAGGTACCTACATGGTTTTTTTTCACACTGTATCAGTACCCTCATTATAAATGCGAAAGTGTGTTTTTTTTTGTTGGTTTGTTGGTTTGTCCTTCAATCACGTCGCAACGGATTGATCGACGTGATTTTTACATGGGTATACCTAGTTTAAGACCTGGAGGGTGACATAGGCTAATTTTTATCCCGGAAAATCAAAGAGTTTCCATGGGATTTATAAAACCTAAATCCACGCATACGAAGTCGTGGGCATCAGCTAGTAATACCTGTAAACCCTGTCCAACTCACTCATATGGACAACAGTTCGAGCTGGCAATGAGGTAGGTGCATTAATTCATCGCTGCCGGTCAGTTCATCAAGCTTATTGCACACTACGGGATATAAATTATGTTAATGCTCCAGAACTTCATGACCAACTGTGTCGCATACGTGTCCCTGATCCCAATAGTAATCTTCGTCCACGAAAAAATAAACTTTTCGTGGTCCCACATCATCGCACTGTTACTAGATCTATGTCACCTATACCCCGTTCATTAGCATCGTTCAACGCGCTTTTGGACAATAATGCTCAATGGGACCCATTTAATGATGGGTCTATAATACTGGTTCGGGAGTTACTGAAGTACGCTGAGAGCATTGCATGAATATGTCATTCAATGTTCTCAGCGTACATATTCAAAATCCTTTGATCTTTTATCGTTTTGTATTTTATGTATTTTTTCTTGTACCTTTATTTGTATTTAAATTTATTATTAATCATCTAGTTAGTGTAAGTGGCACTGCCGTTCTAATTAGATATAAAATAAATAAAATAAAAAATAAAATATTATAGTCCGGTCAATATTGGCGTTTCCGACATTCGTATCGATTTTTACTCTAAAAACTTGTTTACTACGGAAACCTAAAACGGTGGACCAACTTGCTTCATCACTTCTGTTTTTACAAGGATTATGTCATAATGTCATCTTAAGAAAGACCTCTCCAGATCAGAACATAAGCTTATCATTCAAAACTTCTACTAAGTATGGGTACCTACTTAAGTTAGCTTATTAATCGCCGATGAAATCTATAGAATAATAAATGTTAACTAGATGATGCCCACGCGTTCATCCACGTGGATTTAGGTTTATTAAAAATCCCGTGACAACTCTTTGATTTTCCGGTATAAAAAGTAGCTTATGTCCTTTCCCGGGATGCAAGCTTTACTGTACCAAATTTCGTCAAAATCGGTTGAACGGATGGGCCGTACAAAAGCTAGCAGACAGACAGACATACAGACACACTTCCGCATTTATAATATTAAGTATGGAAGTATGGATTTGATTTCTGTACGTTTTGATAAGTCTTGTATTCATTGCCAATTTCACAAGGTTTACTGGACATAATTATGAGGAATTCTGATAATATTATGATAACAATAAGTTATCTAAATAGTCATAACATGCGTCAAAATTGTCTATATATAATATAGAAATTCAAGCAATAAAAACATAAATAATAATATTATCTTTTAATACTTTGTGGCTTTATAATCTTTAAATCCAATCCAATCCAAATACTAGATCCTATAGATAGATTTAATGAGTTTCAGGAACCGGGTTCCATGGTCATGCCAATATTAAAATTTAAATTACTTACTTCTCACCGTAAACTGGAATTATAATCCGTCGGAAATATCTGCGCATCTCGTTGGAATACGCTTCCCCTCGCGCTTCCCCGCAACTCGCCCATTTTCGCCTATCCAGTAAGTATCCAATAAGGATATGAACACTACGTTCTACCAGTACCGTTGCCATTACCAGTGCCAGTGCCGTTGCCAACGCCTGCAAGTTGCATGACGTCATTAAGCCAGGTTCTCAGATATTTCCGACGTCTTGTTATGTAAACATATTATGTTATATTTATTTTTGTGCCAAATAAATTTATCTTTATCTTATCTATCTTACTTATATAGGTGCTGCAGAGTAAGCACGGGCAGAGACATTTTCTCCCCGAGTAAGGGATAAAAAAATTATCCCCTATTACAGTTTTATCATCTAGGATTTTATGTTCCACCGTCCTGAAGAACTGCTTCTGGTCTGTCCATCGTCGGTTTCAGCTTAGAAAAGCTCTAGAGGACTGCAGTAGAACTTACCTACTGTACGGTAAACGAAAGATTAACTGAATGATTGATGAACCGATAGACGGTTGCAATAGACACCCCTACTGTAGAGCCTCTTTTCGTACCACCACAGTTTACGACAGTTAGGCAACTTGTAACAAAGCACCCAGGCTCTGACGTCACTGCCAGGCGTCAAAATATGTTACCTACAGGTAGCCCAAGACCCAATTTCACCAAGCATTTGTAATGCTATCCCTTTTTGGCAGATGACATACGCAATTTTCAAAAAGGAGAGATACAAAGTATGTTAACTAAACCATGATTAATTTGCTTGGTGAAATTAGGCATAAGAATCGCTTATTTTTCTTTGATTTCACGTCACCCATAGCCTAAAATTTAACTCATCGTCGATTTAGTGTCAAACTGAGAATTTTCTCATTCTAGTTCACTCTGGGACCACCAAATCCATACTAATATTATAAATGCGAAAGTGTGTCTGTCTGCTAGCCTTTTACGGGCCATCCGTTCAACCGATTTTGACAAAATTTGGTACAGAGATAGCTTGCATTCCAGGGAAGGACATACATAGGCTATTATTTACCCCGGAAAATCAAAGAGCCCCCACGGGATTTTTAAATACCTAAATCTACGCGAACGAAATGGCGGACGTCATGTATCAAATTGATAAATCACACACTGCGCAAGTCCAAGGTCAGAGCTCTTTTATGTGACACCAACTGCTCGAGTAACGCCCCTCTTTTTCAGCTTTTGTGATGCACTTTATATTTTCATACGTCAACGATGCATAGGTGAAAGGTTTCATTAGTAATATTTGACGACCTCCCTGGCGCAGTGGTGAGCGCTGTGGTCTTATTAGTGGGAGGTCCCGGGTTCGATTCCTGGCAGGGGTTTGGAATTTTATAATTTCTCAATTTCTGGTCTGGTCTGGTGGGAGGCTTCGGCCGTGGCTAGTTACCACTCTACCGGCAAAGCCGTGCCGCCAAGCAATTTAGCGTTCCGGTACGATGCCGTGTAGAAACCAAAGGGGTATGGGTTTAATAAAAACTGCCATACCCCTTCCAGGTTAGCCCGCTATCATCTTAGACTGCATTAAGTGGTGACTTACCACCAGGTGAGATTGCAGTCAAGGGCTAACTTGTATCTGAATTTAAAAAAAAATCTACTTACCGACGGTTAGAAAAATAATTTATTAAATTAAAACAAAACAAACTTTTATTTACATCATTATATTTTATACCTACAGTTAACAGTTTGCTCAAAAACACGTCGTACTTATACTCTTTAGAGCTGGTTGCTCCATGATCAAAGCTACTTTATTTATTACAGCCATAATTTTTATTGTTTAAAGAACTGATTTTTCAACCCCCAAAATTTACGAATTTTAAGCTTGGTGCAAGATTTTAATACAAAGTTGTTATTTTGTATACCTACATCAAATTTATTTTTCAGTTAAATTACAAAAACTTTAGGCGCGGTATTTAAACAGCAATCTATTGGTACAATACACGTGTTAAATGACAGTTTAAACCACCTCTAAAGTTTTTATAGTAAGATCGTACGGTAGGACTCTTACCACCAAAAGTTTCGTTGCAATATAAATCAACTTTTAAACCATGCCTAACTAGTTAGCGATTGAAAATTAGCCCTAAAACTAACAATTACATTTATTAACATGACCCAGATACTATGTCACATTTAAAAAAAAAAAAAATTTTTCAGCGACTTACCAGTTTAATATAACTACAGTACCCAGCAGGAAATATTGTAATTTGTACATCAACCTTTGGAAAGAGATAGCGGTTTCGTAGAGCGTTGTCTCTGTCGTTGAGACCGGCAAAATGTAGAGCTGTCACTCATACAATGTGAGTGTGTGAGTGAATAGGTATGAGTGACAGTGACAACGCTCTACACCGAAATCTCTTTCTAAAGGTCGATGTACAATATTTTCTGCCAGCTACTGTATTAAACTACTATTACTTGCGAAGCTGAAGTGGCAATGGGTAGGGCACATAGTTTGAAAAACCGATAGACGTTAAGGTCCCAAGGTGCTGAAATGGCGACCTCGCACCAGAATGCGCAGCGTTGGAAGACCACTAGGTGGACGGAAGATATCAGACGAGTCGCAAGGAGCCGCTGGATTCAGGCGGCGCAAGACCGTGGACGTCTATCGGTTGATGATGATGATGACTGTAGTAAAAGATAACGCTTATACAACAATATTTACAATGACTGCCACTGTCAATGCAACAACTGATAGTGTTGACGTAATCGCCGAATCAGGAATTTTAGGAGTTGACGGTTCTTGCAAAGCAGGCGCTGTCACCGTGCTGGCACTAGTCACGGGCGCTGTTGTGGAGCTAGTGGTGGTGATGTCCTCGTCCTTATTCTCGAAGTATTTATTGAGATCATCTTCAATCGTGGTGTACCACTGACGTCCCTCGCGAGCTGATTTGATACTATTTGTTATGCTAGCGTATACCTCAGCTTCTAGCGTTTCTTTTGCCCATTTATCGAACTGAAATGAATATTAAACATTAGTTTATCAGTACCCGTAGTATAAGATTTTACGTCACACCAAACGTTGCTAGAATTCGAGAGTCGAAACACTTCTGCGTTATAGTAAACTGGATCTTAAACGCCTTGTTTTAAAGCTCAAGTTTGTCTACACATCTACAGCCAGCGCTCCAAGCGGAAACCTTGCGAAATTAAAATGAGTGGCATTGAATTTTTGACTTAAATTCAAGGCTCTGTAGGTCCATTTTACTTTGATGTTATTGTGTTTCGATTCTCGAATTCTAGCAACGTTTGGTGAGACGTAAAATCTTATAGTAGGTACAGGTGGTTAAAGTAAATCTGCTCGAAATAAATGCCGCTTTGGGTTGCACAAGTTACGACTTGTTAATTTTGAAGTTACTTAATAAAGTTTGAAAATTTCAATTTAAAAAATCAAAATCAAATTATTTTTATTGATGATAATTTTAAATACATATCAAAAATTGCGGACCGGCAGGATTCGAACCTACGTCTTCTAGGTTTGCGCCCGACGCGACGCTCTGACTGCTAAGCCACGGTTCGCTTCACGTTTCACGAAGTGCAGGTACACGATATTTAAAAAAATTAAAGAATTAATTGAGGTAGCCCAATCGCGGTAGTTCGTTTACATATAATATTCTATTGAATTACTTACCGCATCGATATCTGTATCTGAACGCAATCTGGCAAGAGTATTGGTAAGTGCAGACGTCTTGAGGCTGTGAACAAATTTTGTTTTATTTTTAGCTTTTGCCCTCGCCTTCGTCTAAGAAACATGTAAAAGCACTACTAGAGAATGACGAAATCGCGGCATCATCTAGTCATCTCTCATAGTCTCTATAATATAAAAATGAATCACTTAATGTGTTGCTCGAGAACATCGCAAATCTCGAGAACAGCTGGACCGATTTCGCTAATTCTTCTTTTATAATATTTCTTAAAGTACGAGGATGGTTCTTACGGAGAGAAAAATTTAATTCAACCTCCCCCTCAATTTTCTAAACTCCACCCGAGTGAAGCCGGGGCAGGACAGCTAGTAATGAATAAAAAAAACCGGCCAAGTGCGAGACAGGCTCACACACTGAGGGTTCCGTACTGCGGTCGTATTTTTTTGTCATTTTGCACGATAATTCAAAAACTATGATGCATAAAAATATATAAAAATCTGTTTTAGAATGCACAATTAAAGCCCTTTCATATTAAACCCCACTTGATATAGTTATCTTACTTCGAATGTTGAAATACTAATTATTAGTTCATGACCACAATTTAATTTTTTTTGTGTGATCTAACCCTAAATTCACGGTTTTCAGATTTTTCCGTTAAAGGCAGCTATAAGACCCACCTACCTGCCAAATTTCATGATTCTAAGTCAACGGGAAGTACCCTGTAGGTTTCTTGACAGACAGACAGACAGACAGACAACAAAGTGATCCTATAAGGGTTCCGTTTTTCCTTTTGAGGTACGGAACTCTAAAAAGTAGTTATATCTAACAACTTACGCCTGTAAAACCTCCACTGTATTGTTCTGTATGAACTGCAGGACGATTTCAGTGTTTTCTTCGTTGCCAGTCAATGCGCTGTTGAAGGCAGAGTTGTAATCTTGAGGTCGGATTTCCGTTTCATTCTTAATTATATTTGTAAGGAACCTGTCAAATAACAAACATATAATTATATTACTAGAATATAATATACCGACAGGTTGATATGGCAATCGGGAAATTGAATGGAAAAATGTTTTAATTGCAATATATCGTAAACTTTTACAAAATTATAGGTTTTTAATACATTTTTCGAGTTTTTTTTTTGTGGTATCATATCAGTAATCATCAGCACTATCACCTGTCTTCGTCTTTGTTTTGGTTACACCCTGTACAATGCATAAAGGAGATGGACAGAAATTGTATGGACGCGTGCCCCAGATGATATATGTGCCATTTAATAGTAAAAATCTTCTATTTTAAGAAAAAGAAAGTCGCATGTTGTTTTGCAGTCGTGGCTTAAATTTATGAAATTTTTTGAAATTCACCTGCCATTATTTATGTGTCTGTCTGTAACTGTCATGTCAAAATTTCGATTCACCAAGGATATCTCTATGGGATTCACCCTTAAATTAAGGACCTTGAAATGACAGTTGTCACAGAGCCAATATGGCGAGTGAGTTCAGGTGCGTGTCTGGCCACAATCGGTGTAGAGTTCCGTCAGCTTTTTTACACAACTAACAACATCATCTACCATAATTTTTAATGAAATTTATATGACTCTAGATATACCTAACACCAAAGATCGAGTTTCCTAAAGCAATTATATTAACTTACGATTGTTTAAACGCTAAATTAGATTAACGCTGGAATATTGAGTGTTTTCTTACTTAAAAAAATCTAAAACAGGGACATTGGTTTTAGAAAAACATTGGATTTTTTAAATTCCAACAACGCTAAAAAACGTACGCGTTAAGTGACTCAGGGTCCGTAGTGCATCCGATATTTTGAAGGATCAAAATTTTCTCAGTGTATACGTTGTGATTGAGGTAACGGTTCCACAGGAAATTGAAGTCCTCGCCGGTTCCTTCACGAAGGCCGTTGCAGTATACCCAATGACGACTATTCACTGGGACCCTGGAAATAATAAACAAGATTGTTTTAAGGTGAAGCTTCTAATCGGACTGCTGAAATGAAAACTCACAATTTATTAATGGTGAAACTAGTAAACGGAGCAGACGAAAGGTGAAGGAGGGACCAGGTCGAAAAGTATCCTGTAAAACACCAATAGACAGGCAACTTTGGACAGGAAAGGATTAGAAACCTCAATATCATTTTTGAAGACCTATCCATAGATAAGCCACACGTATGGGTTTGATGAAAAAAAATTTTTGAGTTTCAGTTCTAAGTATGGGGAACCCCAAAATTTATTGGTTTTTTTTTCTATTTTTGTGTAAAAATCTTAATGCGGTTCACAGAATACATCTACTTACCAAGTTTCAACAGTATAGCTCTTATAGTTTCGGAGAAAAGTGGCTGTGACATACGGACGGACAGACAAACAGACAGGCAGACATGACGAATCTATAAGGGTTCCGTTTTTTGCCATTTGACTACGGAATCCTAAAAAAAGACAGGCAACTTTACGCTGCCAAATTTTGAAGTTTAGAATTGACCAGCGCTTCGTCACCAATGAGTCTTCTAGCGCGACGGTCTACCGAATCCAATGCATCAAGCTGATACTTTGACTTAAGAGATACTCGTACTTAAGTACTTAAGAGATATTCGTACTTACTCTGCAGCTGGGTTAGCGACAAGAGCGCGCAACTGTGTCCGCGCAGAATCCCGGCAATCTCTTTCATTCAGCCTGCACATCAGCGGAGCTATCTGGTACCTCAGGAAGGACCTCATGAAACTTTCGCCCGCAATTGGGCTGTACGTCAACTCTCCCATTACCTTTGCTGCCCAATCTACTATCAGTTTCTGTAA
The DNA here is from genome assembly GCF_902806685.2 of Maniola hyperantus. Classification (NCBI taxonomy): domain Eukaryota; kingdom Metazoa; phylum Arthropoda; class Insecta; order Lepidoptera; family Nymphalidae; genus Maniola; species Maniola hyperantus. The sequence goes on from NC_048547.1 coordinate 2,504,823, forward strand.
TTTTGTAAAGTACTTAAGTCATATTTTACGAAAAAGTATTTTTACGTTCTTGACATCCTTTCGAATACGAATTCGTTGTCCAGTTTAGAAAATGTTTGGAACAACAAATACTTAAACAAACAACTTGTTGTTTTTTTTAATGATTTTCAAAAACTGCTCACAATGTAACAAACGGTCTATGCTATCTGTTTTTGAGACGAAAATCTGTTAACGAACACAATAATATAAACAACTAGCTAATGTCCGCGACTTCATACGCTTGGATTTAGGTTTTTGAAAATCCCGTGGGAACTTTTGGTTTTCCAGAAGAAGCCTATCCGTAGAAGCACGTCCGCGGGATGCAAGGTACTTAGCGCAGTTCCAAATATCGTCTTTAAAATCCCGTGGCATCACCACGATTTAGGAATGCAATTTCTTACAGCATCAGCCTACTGATTCACTAACTCAGTGTCTAACAATGAATGATAGCCACCGGGCTCCTTTGACATTGATTAGTTCTACATTGCTGCTTCACTGAGTGATATTAAATTATTTTTTTGTAGAAAACCTTCAATGGATTAAATATTTACGTCAAATTAACTCGGTGGCTATTATTCAGTGTTAGATACTGAGTTAGCGAATCAGTAGTCAGGTCAGACCTGAGGAGTTGGATTCTCGAGTTCAAAAAGTCTTTACTTGGTACTTGGTAGGAACCTCCAATATAAATTTATAACTGACAGTTTCTAAATCCCATCAGTTTTGGTGGTCAGGTCCTGTTCAGCATCAGAATTGAGGAGTTTTAATCCAATTTTTTTATGGGATAGTGTCGCAAATTTTCTCTATCGATTAAAATAAAAATTACGCAAATCGGTTCAGAAATCTCGGAGATTTTAAGTAGAAATACACAACTGCTTTTTTAAAGCCGGTTAAAAAATAGCCTATATTACTCCTTGGTTAATCCTCTACTTATATGTGAAAGTCCCGTCGAAATACGTTCAGCCGTTTAGAAGATTAGCCCGTTCAGACAGTTAAAACCTCAATTTTATTTAGTAGTATAGTATAGACTATAGAGTATAGACTCGACTCTCCTCCATAATGTTACCAACGACTGCTCTCATATTTCAGCCACATCATATGGCGGCGGGGGGGACGACAGCTTAGAAAAGCTAATAGTGACGGGCAACACTGAGGGCAAAAGAGCGAGAGGCCGCTCACCAACTAGGTGGTTCGACCAGCTAAAGGAGTCCAGCAGGTGTGGATTTAATCACATCGTTAAAATGGCTACCAACAGAAGCCGGTGGAAACAGATAATCCATTCGAGGGCAGTTTGCCACACCACGATCTTCAGCAATGAAGAAGCGACCTGAGAGAGAGAGAGAGAGATAAAGTATAGATGAATATTATGACGGAATAAAGTTTACCTCAAGTAGAGGCTGGTATTTGGTACCGACGAGCCTGTTCTGAAGCCAGTTGAAACCGGTAACAGCCGTCACCCAGGGAGTGTAAGCAGTCTCCTCTTTAAGGAACGAGAGAATGTTCAAGGCTCTGTTGTACGACATGATGCCCGCGCGAGCGAATTGGAAGACGTCGTTCACAATCTGCAATCATATTTAAAATATTACATGTTTTGGGGGGTTTTTTTTTTTAAAATCTGACATTTTATAAGGGGCTTTTACAGATAATCTTTATGCCAGCCCCATCGTTATAAATCAAAATAAAATCAAACTACATAAATAAATCTAAAACTATATCAATTTGTGAGAATCGCTAACAAATTTATACACTTTCATTGGCGAAATGCTCGGGGTTGAAAGATACTAAATCACTAAAACTACAAAATGAGGCAAATATTTATTGGATTGTGTTTAGGTAGTATAAGTTATAACAATAACGCTTAAGTTTCTGCTAGCGTTCTGGTTTACACCCTAGGTTTATAATATTCTAATAATAATTTATCAGTACTCCAAATATCTGACCTGTGCTCTATTATATTCATGAATAGCTGTTCTGGTCTGGTTGTCGCGTAGTGCAATAATTATTAGATTCCAAGTGTAATCATCATAGGTGACTCTGTAGAAACCTGAAATCAATTAAAGATTTTACAAAAATTAAAAAAAAAAATATTTATAAGTTAAAAACAATATCAAAAATAGATTTTTATAATATAGTGTGAGTAATTTTTGATATTGATCTGGTTTTTTTCTGATTTTGAGATAAAAACAAAATACCTAATGATCTGAATAAACTCATAATGAATGAATTTATATTCTACGCGGATTAATTAATATAAATAAATTCCAAATTCAAAGTAGGTATTCATATTATTTTGAATCGATGAGTATGATGATAATAAAAATAGAATTAAGGATTTGTAAAGTTAAGTAAAAAGTAAAATATTCTTTATTGTACACCAAAACCAAAACAATAAAAATATAATAAAGATGTTTGTAAGTACAATAGGCGGCCTTATCGCTAAAATAGCGATCTCTTCCAGGCAACCTTAGGGTAGAGGATATTATAAAAATTAAAGAAACCGGAAGGGGTGTACTAATTAAATAAAGTAAATACACATAATATAGTACGTAGATATGTATATGTATAAATATAAAAATTAGACGACAGATAGGTAAGTAAGGAATAAAAAGTGAAAAAAAAACATCAAATTGAGGATAAATAAAATAGCTTCAATTTCGTTTTGTTCGTTTCGTTTTGTTAAACATGATAATTATTTAGGTACCTGTTTGTTGTTTGTTGAAGATGACCCACTCGTCACCAACAGAGCCACGGTTGATAACAGAAACGGATTCGGTGAGAATGTCCGACGGCTTGAGATCATTGAAGTCAGGGTTTGAAGCAGTGTAGAAGGTAATTGGCACGATATAGTTTAAGTTCTTTGTAGCGTAGCCAGTATTAATGCTGAAACGGCGCTGGAAATACACAAATTTCCGAGATTATTCAAATTCATAAAATTGTATTATTTGACAGTAGGTATCAACTGAGCCGTGATTGCCTAGTGGTTATTAGGACGTCCGCCTCCTATTCGGGAGGTCAGGGGTTTGATTCCGGGAACACACTTCTAACTTTTCGGAGCTATTTGCATATCACTCGCTTTAACAGTGAAGGAAAACATCGTGAGGAAACCTGCATGGGTCGATCATGATGATGATGATGATGATGATGATGATCAACACGCTAATATCGGAAATAATATTATTTTATTTACTTAATTTTTTTATTCACTTTTAATGAAGAAGTATTTTAATAATACCTACCTGGGTGATTCTCATTTCACCCGTTTGGTGATTAACTTCAACAAATAAGAGTGGGTGACCGTTTTGTTCAGTCCAACTTTTATAGTAATCGATAACTGAGAAATTTCCATATTGCGATATTGCCCCATCTGCCACGGCTGCATCTTGAAGTGCTTGGAACAGATGAATCGGCTTCGCAGTTTTATAGCTCCTGAAGTAAAGGTAAAGTTAAAGTTTGAAGCGGTTTCAGGCAATAAGTTCTGAAAATGAAACTAAAATTCTAAAACAAGAGTGTTGGTCACAAAGAAAAAATCTGATGAATTAATTTTAGTATTTTAGCCTTTTTGTCTTTCTTACTGCCTCTTTAGTACTTAATGCCTACCTACTTGGGATTTCAAGCAAAACGCCATGTTGGGTGCCTCTAGGATCGCTGAAGCAATGAACTGAGACTAGATTTTCCAGAAAGTCAAATAGAATAAAGCGTTACAATATGGGCATGAGTCACTCCCTAAGATTCTTGGAGACACTGTGTTCTTCTAACCGGCGAGTGCTAACTACACTAAAAAAAACCGGCCAAGTGCGAGTCAGGCTCGTCAGGCAGGCCTTTCATATGATACCCCACTTGATATAGTTATCTTACTTAGAAAATTGAAAATACTAATTATTAATTTTAATTTTTTTTGTGTGATGTAACCACAAATTCACGGTTTTCAGATTTTTCCCCTAATACCAGCTATAAGACCCACCTACCTACCAAATTTCATGATTCTAGGTCAACGGGAAGTACCCCGTAGGTTTCTTGACAGACAGACGGACAGACAAACAGACAGACAGACAGACAACAAAGTGGTCCTATAAGGGTTCCGTTTTTCCTTTTGAGGTATGGAACCCTAAAAAGAATTTGCCTGTCTAATTATTTGGAAGTTGCTCAACCGCCTCAGAGCAGGGGGGGGGGGGGGGGTCTAGGGAAAACTTAGCGAGGTGGGGCTTCATCTCTGGATATGATACGGAATGCATCTGCGGAATAACCAGCTCTTAGCTTTAAGTTGTAATGTGTGGCACAATTGCATAAATAAACGTCTCTTCTTTCTTTCTTTCTTTCTTTCTTTCTTTCTTATCCGAGACAGACCATTGCGCACATGACTGGGTGCCCTGCGTGTCCGACAACCTGTACGAGGCTACCGACCGAGCTATCGCGGTTGCGGCTTTTTGGGCTGCCCGTATTTGAGGTGACCGTCAACTCGAGAAGAAGAAGAAGATGCATTGTTTTAGTGTTGTAACACGATCTTCGCATTATTGCCTTTCTGATTTGGGGCACATCGGTTGGATGGTTTTCAAGTATCTAGGTAGTAACATTTTTTTGTGTTTTTACCGATCTTTTAAATAGCCCCTGAGTCCAGCTGTGTGGGTCTCCTTGCCGAGGAGGTGTTCCGTCATCCTGATGACAGCAGCTCCCTTGTTGTAAGTTATGGTTGAGAACATGTCGCTTACAGAGTCAGGGCTGCCAACTGGATTTGTAAGGGGATGGGCAGTTTCAGATGAGTCAACTAATAAAGCTGCATGAACTTGCTCGTTTATGAAGCGTGTGGGAAAACCCATTGTTTTTTCTGCCTGAAATGGATCCTAATACTTACACAGGAATTATCAAGATAGGGCCTTCTTTAGAGGCCATACATTCTACATTATGCCATATCCAACCTTTATGCAATGCATTAAGGTTGTATATCGTCATAATCGTCCTCTAAAGAACCCCCTAGCTTGACCATAAATTCCGATGTTAGTCATCTTATTGTACTTAACTTAAAAAATAGTTCAATTATTTCATTTTACTTACATTATGTTATCACTTGGCATTTAAAAAAGATGTACCTACCTAAATTCAAACATTACCAAAAATATATTAATAACTTGATGATGCCCGCGACTTCGTCCACGTGGATTTAGGTTTTTAAAAATCCCTGGAACTCTTTAATTTTCCGGGATAAAAAGTAGCCTATGTCCTTCCCCGGGATATAAGCTAACTCTGTTCCAAATTTCATCAAAATCGGTTGAACTGTTGGGCCGTGAAAAGCTAGCAGACAGACAGACAGACAGACACTTTCTCATTTATAATATTACTAGATGATGCCAGCGACTTCGTCCGCGTGGATTTAGGTTTCTAAAAATCCCGTGGGAGCTCTTTGATTTTCCGGGATAAAAAGCAGCATATTATGTCCTTCCCCGGGATGCAAGCTATCGCTGTACCAAATTTCGTCAAAATCGGTTGAACGGATGGGCCGTGAAAGGCGAGCAGACAGACAAACAGACAGACGGACAGACAGACAGACAGACACACTTTCGCATTTATAATATTATAATAAATAATATATAATATTATAGTATGGATTCAACTCGTAAGAAGGTAAAACAGCCCCCCAATTGTGTAAGAATAACCATTTCATGGCTATCGCAATCGTCAAGAATTCTGCCCTTTGATTGGCTGTGAAAAAATGTAAACAGCGAATCAACCAATCAAACGGCAGAATTTCTTGACAATTGCGATAGCCATGAAATGGTTATTCTTACACAATTGGGGGGCTGGTGTTTGAAAGTGTAGTCTAAGCGGACAAAGTCGCGAGCATAAGCTAGTAGGACTCAGACGAGGCATGGCTTTATATTACTGTGACGGACATCGTACTTTTTTTTGAAGATTTTTGAATCCGTTTATTGGATAACTTTAAACTTTATTGGATAACTTTAAAGTTATCCAATAAACGGATTCAAAAATCTTTGAACTATTTCTTTCAGATTAATATCTTAGCTTGATTAAGTAAGTAGTAATTTCAGGTAGACGAAATAATGGACTTTCCAGCTTAATAAGTGAGTAAGTTCAACGACGCAGCTTTCTAAATGCCTCTCACGAACCCAGTCGGCCATCTGGACTCTGCACGATATGTTATTGCCAACTCTCACTCACATACTTTGCGAGACAAACGAGAGAGTTAGGTATACAACGTTAGTTTTAGTTAATGCAAAAACCCAAAACACGTATATTTTTACGTAAAGAATAAATATACAAAATTTCAAACATATTTAATGAAAATTTACGAAATTATGAGCATGTTGTGTTGAGTCGTTGTCATCGCAAAAACATGGTCACCCTAAGCGCGCGACTGTGAGCGAACGGGACAGCTAGCGTCGAACGTGCGCGCTCCCGCTTGCGCGGCTCGAATCAGCTGGTACATGCGGTCATTCAACTAGGTGTCCAAACTTGCAGGATTTAAAGTATTTTTTGGTCAAAATATAACCCGCTGTAAAAAGGATTACAATCGATTCTGTTACTGATTCTAAACAAACTACTTTCAGGTTTTGCGTATACCTACTAAAACTAACGTTGTATAGTTTATAATTACCGATCTTTTAAATAGTTCCTGAGTCCAGCTGTGTGGGTCTTCATGCCGAGCAAATGTTCAGTCATCCTTATGACCGCAGCTCCCTTGTTATATGTTATGGCTGAGCTGGAGAACATGCCGCGCACAGACGCAGGACTGCCGACTGGATTCATGAGAGCGATCGCACTTTCGGACGAATCGAACAATAAAGCTGCATGAATCTGCTCGTTTATGAAGCGTGTTGGAAAACCCATTGTTTTCTCTGCCTGAAATAAATCGATCTTTATACATAGTCAACTTTTTTTTATTACCTATTTCTTTATTTATTTAGGGGCTTTTATATTAATATACATGTCAGCCCCATTATGATCTAATACATACAATCAAAACAAGAAATTCTTTACCTAACGAAAATAGTCAACTTATTGTGCATAATAGTATCCTTATACTTAACCTAGTGAACTTGCAGTACCTACCTAGTAGTTCGTTCGCAAGGATTTCGATTTTTAGAATCCCGGGGGAACTCTTTGATTTTCCGGGAAAAAAGTAGCCTGTGTCACTCTCCAGGTCTTTATCTATATCCATGCAAAAAATCATGTCAATCCAATGCACCGTTGCGACGTGATTGAAGGACAAACCAACAAACAAACACACTTTCGCATTTATAATAAGGATACTGATATAATAAGGATATTGATGCGAAAGTGTGTCTGTCTGTCTGTCTGCTAGCTTTTCACGGCTCAACAGTTTAACCGATTTTTATGAAATTTGGTAAAGAGCTGTTTGCTTACAGGGACGGGCATATGCTACTTTTTATCCCGGAAAATCGAAGAGTTCCCACGGGATAATCAAAGGCCCATCTGGTTAACCGGTTTGCATGAAATTTGGTAAGTACAGAGTTCCCGGAATTTGATTTAGGCAAATAAATATCCTGGAAATGCAGAGTTCCCACGGGATTTTTAAAAAACCTTAATCCACGCGGACAGAGTCGCGGGATCCCTAGTCCCGACTAATATTATAAAGGCGAAAGTTTGTATGTGTGTGTGTGTGTGTGTGTGTGTGTGTATGTTTGTTACTCCTCCTTCCTTACTCCTTCACGCAAAAACTACTGGACGGAGTTGGCTGAAATTTGGAATGAAGATCCAGATTAACACATAGGCAACTTTTTATCCCGGAAAATCAAAGAGTTCCCGCGGGATTTTGAAAAACGTAAATCCACGTGGACGAAGTCGCGGGCATCAGCTAGTAATTAATAAAATAAAAGATAATATCTAAAAATGTAAGATTAAGTTTAATCATTTCAATAAACTGTAGATAGTTTCAAAGTCATACCTCGTCAGTGAGAAAGTATTGATAGTATCTAGCGAAGCCCTCGTTCAGCCAAGTGTTGTCCCAGAAGTCGCAAGTGACAAGGTTGCCGAACCACATGTGAGCGATTTCATGCGACAAGATGTATGCGATGATCTGTTTATAGTGATCGTTGGAGTGCGCCTCGTCGTACATAAGATATGCTTCCCTAAACATAAATAAATAAATAAAAGTTTATTCAGCTCACAAAACAAGAGTAACAACATATTATTAGCGTTTAAACTACCGTGAGTGATTTCCATTCTAAATAATATCTGTCCCGGCTGTACTCACGTGTTTAGTCGACGTTAGCCCGACTAAACACGTGAGTACAGCCGGGACAGATATTATATTGAAAGCTCAGGGGGATATTTCCTTGTAATAATACTCGAGAATCACATCAAACTCATATTTTATTCATTGTATGCTTTTACTTCACATCTCATCTCATAATCATATAATCAAATAATAATCACAATATAACAACTTCATAACTTAAAAACTATCGCATCATAGTGAACGTACGAACACAACTATAGTTGACAAAAGACCGAACCCTAGTCATCCAAAACGTCTGTATTAAATACAAGTCGTTACCACCTCCAAACTGTAATAATTGCCTTTGTCAATATACGTCTTCTCAGGCAACGTATATTGACAAAAATATAATGACATATTTAATAAGGTATATTGACGTGCCTACACTGTAGTTTTCATGACATCCACTTCCGGACAATAATAATTACTTTTGTCAATATACGTCTTGTCATGAAACGTATATTGACAAAGGTATAACGACATGTTCAATAAGGTGTATTGACATGGCTACACTTTTGTTTCATGACGTTGTATACTGGCAAGCGATAAGAATAATAATTATCCCCAAAATTCTAACAATATAGAACAACATATTATATAACTCAAATGTTAAAATTTAAAAAATTTAAACTAGGTAAACTTAAAATTACGAGCTCGAAAGTACTAAGATCAAAATGATGTCTTGTTTGAGCTGAAAGGGCTACTGCCTCAGCATCATGCATCATCATGCTTTGCAGTATTTGACTACTGCAGCGCTGATTTTCAGGCAGAGCCCTGGTGTCACGACCCGATATTCACTTGTTATTATTTTACCAAGCTAAGAAAAAATTACCGGCGGGTGAAGCCGCGTGGTTAAAATCTTTTTTTTTTAATTTATTTATTAGACAACTTAAAACTATCATTACAGGCCTAATGCGTTAACATAAATTATTGATACTTAATATTACATACTTTTAACTATATACAACTGACTAACTTAAACTTAAATAAGTAAGTAGAAATATAAAAAATGTTTAAAACAGTGACTGATTGACAACACACCCTGAGCTGGTGAAACTAGTGATTTAATTTGCAGAAGTAATCCTTCTTGCTACCGGTTATGTATATGATTCAGTCATTCTATAGAATACCTAGTCTGATATGATCTATTTCGTGATTTTGCTATTGCCATTGCCTGAATTTTGTAGGTATTCTATAGAATGGATTAGATATTCTATACAAAACCAGATTATACAGATTGGCGGTGCCAGATACACTTATCCTTGTAAAGCGCTATTTCACTTACCTGTAAGTTATCAATCCCCAATTTTCCATAGCACCAGCAGAGAAGTCTGGGATAGCCGCGTGAGTCATCTTAATTATATTTTCCATTTCAAAGTAATTTATACCAGTAAGTTCATTCATTACTTCTGTTAGTTTCTTGCCAGTAACCAACGAATAATTTCCCTGGTTAACAGGAGTGAATGCTCCTGGTCTTGCAATAACCTCATAATCAAATTTATCAGTTTCATTGTTATCAGTAATAGATTCGTATTCAGCTACAATAAGAGCCAGAAGGTATGTAGACATAATCGGCGTAATGGCGTATACGTCGTCTTTATAATTCCTAAAATCATGAAATAAAGTAACACAATGAAATATCAATGAAATATTATTATAAAGATTAACACAATGAAACATCAATGAAATAATATTATACAGATTAACACAATGAAACATCAATGGAAACACAAAACAAACACAAAACAAAATGGATCAATGAAAATACAACCAATGCAATGACGTAAAAAATAAAATGCCAGATACACAAATTAAAATTCCTACCGGATACAGCTATCCGGTAGATACATGTAATAATAATACACTACGAAAAAAATACCAGTCAAGTGCGACATTTTGCACGATAAATCAAACACATTATGCATAAAAATAATATAATGCTCGTTTTTGCTCGATATTGATAACAGCAACAGGTAGACGCTTGAAATATTCATAGAATATTTTGATATATATTTACTTTAAAAATAAATAATTAAATTAAAATAATACATAGATATATAAGATAAGGGGGGCTTCCATACAACAAACGTGATTTTTTTTGCCGATTTTATAGATATTGGTACGGAATTCTTCGTGCACCAGTCCGACTTGCACTTGGCCGGTTTTTTGTTACAAAATATATACTTACGGTTCACCTACAACATCCAGGTTCTTATGTATACTAGTGGTGCAGAACCAGCTTTTGTGTGTAGTTGGCCGACGGATGGTAACCTGGAACTTGGCTTTGAAGCTAGGCTCATCGTAGCAGGGGAAGGCAAAACGCGCAGCAGTCGCTTGAAATTGAGTAGATGCTATCCATCTATAAGCATTTTTTTAAATCTATGTATATAAAATTCAAAGTCCTGACTGACTGACTGACTGATCTATAAACGCACAGCTCAAACTACTGGACCGATCGGGCTGAAATTTGGCATGAAGACAGCTATTATGACGTAGGCCTGTAGGCATCTGTAGGTTTTGAAAATTCAACACCTAGGGGGTGAAGGGGTTTGATGTTTGTGTAGTCAACGTGGACAAAATCGCGAGCATAAGCTTGTTAAAATAATTTTAATAACAATGTTATACTCTCTAAATTAAGATTTATGTGCTATGCTGACCGTTGTATGTGCCTATCATGAGCAACTTATCGTCGGCTCACTACAGAGAACGGGTCTCCTCTCAGAGTGAGAAGGGTTTTGGCCATAGTCTACCACCCTAGCTTCACACACCTTTGAGAACGTTATGGAGAACTCTCATAACTCTGAAAAGTTAGAGGTGCGTGCCCGGGATCGAACCCCTGACCTCCGATTAAAAGGCGGACGTCCTAACCACTAGGCTATCACAGCTTGTATGTACACATGACTTTATATTACGTCTATTGATCTACGTAAAGCTAAAAAAAATATTCACGAATATTAGTGGGTACGCGTCAGAAAATAATGTAGGTAAATCGACCTTTAGAATGAAATTTCGGCTTTATAGAGCGTTGTCACTGTCACTCGTACCTATGTGACGTTTTGTCGGTTTCAAATGACAATGCTCTACAAAACCGCTATCTCTTTCTAAAGGTCAATGTACATTATTTTCTGCCGCGTACTATTCTAATTTGTACCTGTGGTAGTTGTAGTTACGATCTTACCTTCTATCTTCATTGGGATTGTTACGAAACCAACTTTTGTATATACCGGACATGTCATCTCGAAGGTTACTATTAAAATCAATTTTCAAAATATACTTTATAGCATTTCCATTATCATATTGTAAAACATAATTATTACTCAGATTGACTTTTAAGAAGTGCAATGCAGGTTCTAATGTATAAGTCTGGGGAATAATAATGTCGCCTCGCTGCAAAACTACAGTGCTTATAGTCATGTCATGAGCGTGAATAATGATTTCAGTCACATTTGGTCGGGTAGCCTCTAATGCTATGGCAACACTTCCAGAAAATGTTTGGTTGATGATATCAATCTTCCAGAGAACCTTGTATTCTATGGGACGAGTTGTAGTAGGTAGCCGGTATTTCTGTATGTCGTCAGTTGAGAGTTCACTGAAAGCATCGATATCTTCAAATATTTGCCCCTCCAGTTTCTCGTCTAAGAAAATAGTGTTTCTGGTTACTGGTGGGTTTGGCAGACCCTGAACGTAGAGACACGCTACGCACAGAATGAGTAGTGCTGACGTCACCATCTGCAAAGAAAAAAACCTTAAATTATTATAATCTGCAATGACATTCGGTATTTAACAACTAGTCAAATCAGTATCTCTTTGGTATCTCTTTATCAAACGTCAAAACACGCGCTTAGTATGCGAAATTCTTCGAAATACTGGCAGGTGACGTCACAATGATTTGACGTACTTTTTTTTTAGTGTAGGTACTTAATCAATAATTTAAAATGGTTATTACACTTAAAACTAACAAATGGCGTGAATTATACGTATTTTGGCAAACCCTCTATATAATAATCGCTGAGAAATGAATTTCCAAAACTCCTTTCTTAACGGACGTCGTCGTGCCACAGCCCGATCCGTCCAGTAGTTTGAGCTGTGCATTAATAGATCAGTCAGTCAGACAGCTTTTTCTTTTATATATTTATAAACGCAAAAGTGTCTCTATGTATCTGTCTGTCTGTGTGGTTGCTAACTTTCATTGCCCATCAGTTTAACTGATTTTGACGAAATTTTAGCCCGGGAAATGACAGGCTACTTTTGGTTCCGAAAATCCAAAGGGTTCCACGGGATTTTTAAAAAACTCAATTCCACATCGATGAGTTCGCGGGTATCACCTATTTGGTGCTATAGTTTGCATCCCGAAGTCAGATATTCCTAGGCTACTTTTATCCGAAAGCTCAGAGAAGTAATCCTGCAGGATGAAGCCACGGGTTACCTTTAGTTAGTAATTGCTTCTTTCTATAATATTACTTTATTAAACAGGACCCTCAATAGCTCAATGGGTAAATTAGTGGACTGTAAACCGAAAGTTCGACGGTTCAAACCCCGCCCGTTGCACTATTGTCGTACCTACTCCTAGCACAAGCTTGACGCTTAGTTGGAGAGGAAAGGGGAATAATTAGTCATTTAACATGGCTAATATTCTTTAAAACCGGCCAAGTGCGAGTCAGGCTCGCGCAATGAGGGTTCCGTACTACAGTCGTATTTTTTCGACATTTTGCACGATAATTCAAAAACTATGATGCATAAAAATAAATAAAAAACTGTTTTAGAATATACAGGTGAAGACCTTTCATATGATACCCCACTTGACATAGTCATTCACTTCGAAAGTTGAAAACACTAATTATTAATTCATGACCACAATTTAATTTTTTTTTGTGTGATCTAACCCTAAATTCACGGTTTTCAGATTTTTCCCCAAATGCTATAAGATTTACCTTCCTGCCAAATTTCATGATTCTAGGTCAACGGGAAGTACCCTGTAGGTTTCTTGACAGACAGACAGACAACAAAGTGATCCTATAAGGGTTCCGTTTTTCCTTTTGAGGTACGGAACCCTAATAAAAACTATATGATGATGATGATAACTACGTATATTATGTATTGCTACGCTAAATATTTTGTTTGTTCAGATGTAGAGTTGTAAGGTACCTACTCGTGAATGTGTTGCTTTGCTTATTAGACCTCTACAGTAGGTACCCACAGTACTATGGACCCTATCGTTTAGATCGGCGAAGCCATAATTTATTTAAACTATCTACTAATTGATACCTAATAGATATTATTTCGCATCAACCAGTTTCAGTACCAATATTATAAATGCGAAAGTGTGTTTGTTTGTTGGTTAGTTGGTTTGTCCTTCAATCACGTCGCAATGGAGCAACGGATCAACATGATTTTTTGCATGGGTATAGTTGAAGACCTGGAGAGTGACATAGGCTACTTTTTATTCTGGGAAATCAAAGACTTCCCACGGGATTATTAAAAACCTAAATCCACGCGTACGAAGTCGCGGGCATCAACTAGTAATAATGTAATTATAATATTTTCTTCATTGAATTTGGAAACGTCTCGTGCAATAGTTGTTATGTTGGTACATGTACCTTTAGAAGGAGATAGCAGATTTGTAGAGCGTTGTCTCTGTCGTTGAGACCGACAAAACATCATATAGGTATGAGTGACAGAGACAATGCTCTACAAAGCCGAAATGTCATTCTAAAGGCTGATGTACGTACTGTACCTATATCGTAAAATAGTAAATTCTAACTGATAATAAGTTATTACCTAATAAATTGTACATCGTGAATACTAGATTCTAGAATGGATGTTTAAAATGGAGTTACCTACTGAAACTGAATCTAAAAATAATAATTCAATTTTTTTATTTTTTTATTCGTTATTCAGCCAAATAATAATTATACAATTTTATGCTTGACATCCTAAAACTCTGTTGAGTTTGTATGGATGTTGCACATTCCTCTTATAAAACTAAACTAAACTAGAAATAAGATGCGATCTTAATAATATTGGTAGGTTAAATGTAGGTCGGTAGGTAATTAATTGGACATTCTTCTCAAGACAGGTAGGTAAAAGGGAATATAGGTATTACTTACTGTTTTTCTTTAGTTAAACTCCGAATTTTACACTGACGATATGTATTATCAACTCTTGATATTATGCTACTAATATTATTATGATGCACTTACCATAACTTACACTGTGCAAATATAAATAAAAAATGATTTCCTGATTTTTTTTAATTTTTGTCACTGCGAAAATATTAGATAATTGCAAAATTATGAGAGAAAAGTCTGTCTTGCTCTATACGAAGTACATTGCATAGAGAAAATCTAGTTTATTATGATATATATTATGTACCTAAGATTAATTTGCAGTAAATAGACGCATTGAATCAATATTGCCTTGACCCTAAAACTATGTTGATAACTTAAAACACTGATTAATTAATTATTAATATTATATTTATTAATAATATTAAAAATCATATCTCCTATACTACTTACTAAAAATCTTTGAGCAGAGGGTGACCTTTATAAAAAGGCTTCTAAATTTTAATTTTGAATATCACTTTCAGAGTCATCCTCCACATATAAACATCAACAGGTTTTTTTTTTTAAATTGTGGTCAAAAAAATTAAATTGTGGTCATGAACAAATATTGCTATACAATGAACCAAAAGCTTAATTTGCTATAATCCGCTGAAACAGGTCGAATCTGTATGGTGCAACATGCAGCATGCGAAATGCACCGCCCGCCCTCCCACTGCTAACCATGCAGGAAAAAGCAGCCACCAGGCAAGCAATACGCACCACCACCACGCAGCACCACACAAATCCCAAATAGCAAATTAAGCTTTTGGTTCATTGTATATCATGGACTTCCGGCTTCTGTACAACAAATATTGCTATTTTCAACTTTCAGAGTAAGATTACCAAGTGGGGTATCATATGATAGGGCTTTACTTGTACATTCTAAAACAGATTTTTTATTTATTTTTAGGCATAATAGTTTTTGATTTATCGTGCAAAATGTCGATAAAATACGATTGTAGTACGGAACCCTCAGTGCGCGAGTCTGGTTTTATTTTAACAAGTTTGTAAATAATAATCGCGTCCAACAGGTTCTAAAATGCCAAATGATCATAATGTTATTATCAGAAACGGTCATCACCTAGCTACGATAGTATGTCTTTCGCAAAACAGCTGTATAAACATTATAATAATTAAATATTTTTATTAAAATTAACGGTGAAATAATGGAATTACCAAACTTGGCTAGTGAAGTTAAAAACGAAAATAGTCACTTTTCTTGGATTTTCTTCTTTAGACAGGTAAACTTTTCTTTACATGTCAAGTTGAAAGAGTATCAGTGTTATTAGACTTGTAGATTTATATTAACAGGCTTTATTATTGCTTATGGACTAAGAGCCTGCGAGGGCCAGACCTTCGTTGTTTTATAAAAGATGAAAGTTTCCCTGCGTATTGTCCCCAACACAGGGAACAACGATCAGCGACTACGAAGTTTGGATTATTGTGGCTTTGGGAGATAACAGGTAAAAAGGGTGTAAAAAATCTTTTGTCAAAGTATAAAGTTTAATTTTTTTACATTTTCTACGAAATAGGATTAGGAATCACGTCATGCATTGCCAGACACTTAGTATCGTGGCAATCCGCTGCCTAAAAACCCTTAATTTTTTAAACTGTAAGGGTGTCTGGCAGAGGTTGCCAAGAGGCTAAGTGTCTAGCTACGCATAACGTGATATTTTCTAATAATATTCCGAAGAAAATTAAAAAATTAAATTGACTTTACACATCGGTGGAAGATTTTTTTAACCGTTTTAGGGTTCCGTACCGCAAAAGGAAAAAGGAACCCTTGTAGAATCACTTCGTTGTCTGTCTGCATGCCTGACGTGTCTGTCAAGAAACCTACAAGGTACTTCCTGTTGACTTAGAATCATGAAATATGACAGGTAGGTAGGTCTTATAGCACACGTAAGTCGAAAACTCCCAAACCGTGAAAAATTAAAATGTGTTCAAGAACTAGTAAGTATTTACACTTTCTAAGTTAGATGAATATACCAAGTGGGATATCATAATGAAAGGGCTTTACCTGTACAGTGTACATTCTAAAACAGATTTTTTTTGTTTTTATGAATAATAGTTTTGATTTATCGTGCAAAATTTCGAAAAAATACGACTGTAGTAGGGGACTCTCGGTGCGCTAAGCTGACTCGCACTTGGCCGGTTTTATACCTGTTATCTCCCAAAGCCACCATAATCCAAACTTCATAGTCGCTGATCGTTCTTCCCTGTGTTGGGGACAATATGCGGGGAGACTTTCAGCTTTTATAAAATAGCGAAGATCTGGCCCTCGCGGGCTCTCTCTCTATTAGCTTGTGAAGTTGTGTCTAAGGATCAGGGCCTTTAATGAAGTTTTTACCATCGCATAACAACATTGTACCAGAAAGGTTTTATATAGTTACATAGTTTTTTTTTCAAAGAATATTAGCCATGCTAATCATGAATAATATTCCCGTTTCCTCTCCAACTAAGCGTAAAGCTTGTGCTGTGAGTAGGTACGACAATAGTGCAACGGGTGGGGTTTGAACTGCCGACCTTTCGGATTTCAGTCCACTCCTTAACCGTTGAGCTATTGAGGCTGTGAATATATATAGGGTATAGCTATATATAGTAAATATTATAGGTTAACACTTTCATAATATTTGCATTTTGCGTCTGCAGAATAGATAAGCTCGAGGCGAGTAAGCTAGTTTTGAAATATTTCTTTGCAGCTTTTTACATGCGGTGCGGTTGTGTTAAACCTTTTTACGTTTGGCATGTTCATGGGTGCACCGACAGTATTAATACCTCAATTAAGAAAAGAAGCTAATTCAACAGATGTCGTAACACCAGAAATGACATCTTGGTTATGTAAGTCTATATTTTAGTTTAGTTAGTTCTTTTTTAGTCAGGGGACAAATCTAGCGGAATTCCGAAAACGGGCGTGGTGTCCCAAACCCTCGAATGTGCCGAAAGGAAAATGCCAGTGGATAAAACGCCGAAGAGAATTTACGCGTGCAGAACTCCACTAGATTTGTCCCTGGTCTTAGAAATTTTAATTCGTACTCATAAAAAATATTATCCTCTATTAGTCTGAAAGAATTTTGGAAAAGTTTTATGTTGTGGCGTCAATACTAACTTTTAATAAGTTCATAGACTGCAATATTGTGGTTGCATCTTTCTAGTTGTACATAAATGGTAGCTTATTTTACATTTTCTTAAGAGTAAGCTTTTTTATTTTATCAGGCTCTTGATATTTCCTTATTTTATGCAGTTATAGATATATATATATAATATACTTTTTTCTTTTTTCAAAAAGAATATTAGCCATGTTAAATGACTAATATTCCCCTTTCCTCTCCAACTAAGCGTGAAGCTTGTGCTAGGAGTAGGTACGACAATAGTGCAACGGGCGAGGTTTGAACCGTCGACCTTTCGGTTTTCAGTCCACTCCTGTACCAGTTGAGCTATTGAGGCTCTGATATGTGACGTTTTGTCGGTCTCAACGACATGACTCAGACTCTTTCCAAAGGTCGATGTAGGTACATTATTTTCCGCTGCGTACTGCATATAATAAAAAAATCGTTTATTTATCTATTTCATCATCATCATCATGATCAACCCATCACCGGCTCACTACAGAGCGCGGGTCTCCTCTCAGAGTGAGAAGGGTTTTTGGCCATAGTCTACCACGCTGGCCATGTGCGGATTGGTAGACTTCACACACCTTTGAGAACATTATGCAGAACTCTCAGGCATGCAGGTTTCCTCACGATGTTTTCCTTCACCGTTAAAGCAAATGATATTTAATTAATTAAAACGCACATAACTCCGAAAAGTTAGAGGTGCGTGCCTGGGATCGAACCCCCGACCTCCGATTAGAAGGCGGACGTCCTAACCACTAGGCTGTCACAGCTTTATCTATTTATTGTTGACTAAATTTGATTGTTCTAAAAAATATGTAGTCACTAAGAAAAGTAGAATTATTGCTAATTATTGTTAATAATTTATTAAGTAAGTATAAGTATTTAACTGAAAGGATTAAGTAAGAACATACGTAGGTATTCAAATCACGACATTAATTTAATCATGTAAGAAAGTTAGTAGGAAGAAGAACATTTATTTTGCACAATAATTCAAATGTTTCCTATTGGTATAGGTAATATTAAAGATACTCATATTTTATAATTTAATAAGCTGCATAACTTTATTTCCAGCTTCTATGTCAGCCTACAGTAGTATACCATGGGGAATCATTTTACCACTATTGGCATATCGGTTTGGAAGAAAATATATTTTAGTTTTAATTAGTGTTAGCGCATTACTAGGAAATATAATTTTTTATTGTAGTACAAGTATGATAGAACTTATTGTCAGCCAAGCGATACAAGGCATCCTGGCAGCCTCAATAACCACAATCACCATAATGGTTATGTCTGAATACACATCGCCCAAGTATAGAGGTGTGTTATTAGCCGTGAAATCTGCAACATTGTATTGGGGAGTTTGGATCTCAAATGCTATCGGAACGTTCTACCACTGGAGAAATATTGGTATCGTTATTTTTGTTTGTAGTATTTTCAATTTATCGTCCATATTCTACAAGGAATCGCCTTATTGGCTGGCGACAAAGGGACGTTTTGAAGAATGCACAAAAGTTCACCGATGGCTTAAAGGTACAGGGGAAGATTCAGAGGAAGAGCTCAGAAAGCTTATATTATCGCAACAAGAGCATTTAAGTCTAAAAGCAGAAATCAAAGGGCGTGCAACTTTTAGAAAATATTTTAAAATTTTGTATATATTGCGATGTGAAACTTTTTACAAACCTTTTGTATATGCCATCTTTCCAACATGCCTGTACCACTTTTCGGGCAAGATGGCGTACACCGTGTACGCTATAGACATCATTAAGAAATTGACATCTAGCGAAAAAACGGCTTATGGCGGTATGCTTATATTAGATGCAGTTACTGTACTAGGCATGTATCTAGGCTGTGGTTTAGCTAAAATTCTAAGACGTCGAACACAATTACTTGTATTTTCATCAATAGGAATTAGTTTTTTATTTATTTTATCAGTTTATTTGTACATGGTTAATATAAATGTGTTGTCAGATAACAAGTACGTCTCTTTGTCCTTATTAACGGCGTTTTCGCTTAGCATTGGCAGTGGACCAATAATCCTCTCAGCCTGCTGTGCAGCAGAGTTGTGCCCATTGAGGTACAGGAGTTATTTTTTGTGTTGTATCTCAATTTTCAATAGCATAATACTAGCGACAGTTGTTAAATTTTCACCGCTACTTTTCAAATATTTTGGTACGCATGGTGCATTTTTATTTTATGCTATATCATCATCCGTTTTTTTAATTCTCATATACAAATACATGCCTGAAACAAAAGATCTGACTATTCAAGAAATACAGGAACGCATGACACGTCGCGATGGTAGAGGACACGCTAATAGAGAAACCCTGCCACTAAATGAAACAGAATTCACACAAAAATGAAAGTATATACTTAGGCGATTATAATATTCACATTGCACTGTTCAAGCTGAACATTACCTATAATATGTCATGCAGACTATTGCATTATTTTATTTGTAAAAAAGATGTAAGTAAGTATAATTTAATATTACGAGATTGTATGGTGCATTCGGCTAAACATGGCGTATGAATAATAAACAATGTAAATATTAATTAAACAAAAGTGAGAAGATTCAATTTATGATTTTCATGCTCTTAAAATTAAAGTGGTTGTATCATTTTACCTAGTATAGCCTAAACCTACTGCAATAGTTGACTACTGCAGCTTAGACTATTCAATAGTCATCTCTACAGTCTAAGCTGACTGAGGCTCACTGACTGGCTGACTGAATTGACTTTTTATACCGACTTTTCAGTTGGACTTGACTCAAAATTGAAAAAAAATACAAAACTCTACTTTGATCAAAGTTGCTTAGCCAATGCAATCAACCAATATGCAACTATGCCACGTCATATCCGTCCGTTGTGTGATAACTATCTATCTGATAGACAACACACAACTGAAAACGGTGGGCATATAACGTGGATGAGCACTTAGAATAAGCACTATGAAAGAATTTTGAAAACTTATCCTACCTAAACTTATGACGCTAGGAAGATTAATTTGGGATTAAAATCCCATCGGACAATACCCATTTTAAGTAAATAAACAATAACGGTTGCAACCACAGAATAGTTAATTACCTAATGATTATTATTAGGATTTCTGTGGTTGCAACTATTTTGCTGTGTACTACTACTACTGTTAAGTACTACAAAAGCGACTGCGGGTCTTCTCCGTTTGGTCGGAACAGCCACGCGGGGGTATGGGCACAGTACAGGCCTCGAGGCATGGCCTCCTTCTACTACTACAAAAAGAAAACTTTTCGTAGTAGTTCCTAGTTAAATATTAAGATGGCGCTAAAACAAAAATTGCTAGTATGAAGGTGAAATCTTCAAAGTAATTCGACAATATCTTTAATTGTTAATTTATTTTAATTTATTTCAACTTAAATTCCCAATTATAATAATTACGCTTATCTTAGATCAGATTGATGTAATCTCTTACAAGTATAAAATTATCTTCTAAGTTTTTGTAACTAATTTACTACCTACTGTTAGTCATTTTGGACGTTGTCATATTGTATGAGGAGGGCGATGATCACTGTAATACAGATCTTCTTGTGCAGGATCATCGTTCCGATATGTTAGTGTTAACTTAATATTAAGTAACTGTAATATTGAGTGTAAATGAAGTAAATAAGTTTATAATAACTTATTACTGTAAAATGAATGTGAGAAAATAAAGATTATTATTGTTAAAAAAAAATTGCCTTTTAAATAAGTTTGTAGATAATAATATAGCTTCAAACGTAAACGTAAACCTCACACAGCTACGGAAAGTGTGTCTATTCACAATTCACAATAGATCTATTCACATGAATGGTGAAGCAATGGAGTTATCGGACGTGACAGAGGAAAATAAAAATGAAAAAAGCCACACTTCTTGTGTTTTTTTCTTCAGACAGGTAAACTTTTTGGAAATAAAATCTTCCCATTTAGTTTTCTTAACACATGTTTGGTGTAATTTTCTAACATATTATACAAATTGGTGTTTTTTTCCGGTCGCACATTGTTCATTTGATTGACTTGTTTTATACATACTTGTTGTCTGTCACTTGCAACATTATCATAATCAACAACCCATTGCTGGTTCAATAGCACGGGTCTTAGGATGAGAAAGGTTTGATCATAGTCCACCATCCTCTGGCCACGTGCAGATTGGCAGACACACACACTTTTGAGAACTTTATGGAGAACTCTTAGGCAATAAGTATTACACGAAAGTCGAAAAGTTTCTAAACTTATTTTAGTGGAATTTAATAGGGGCTTTGCCATAATTAAACAACATGTCACAAGGAAGGTTTACTATCATATTATGTAGATTACTTGGACATTTAAATCTGCTGAATGCAGCGAAGCCGGTATAAGTTAGCTAGTAGTAAAATATAATTTTTACAGCTTTTTACATGCGGTGCGGTTGTGTTAAACTTTTTTACGTTTGGCATGGTCATGGGCGCACCGACAGTATTAATACCTCAATTAAGAAAAGAAGCTAATTCAACAGATGTCGTAACACCAGAAATGGCATCTTGGCTATGTAAGTCGATACTATATAGTTCTTATTCTTTTTAGTACCTACCTGACAGACAGGTACAAATCTAGCGGAGTTCCGAGAGCGGAAAAACATTAACGTGACATCTTGCTCGCAGTTATCTTATGAAAATGAAAATGTATCAAAATCTACGCGGACAAAACACACCCAAAAGAATTTTTGCGCCCCAAAGGCCTAGAATTTCATATACTCACTAGATTTGTCCTTGGTCTTAAGAAAGTTTTAATGTATGTCTTGTTAGGACTGCTAATAAATAATAAATAAATTTGAGCTTTGGCACAACCGCAAATAAATTGTATCTTTTAATACAAATAATTCGAAGAATTTTATAAAATACTCATACTCTACTTTCCTTTGAAAAGTCGTACCTAATGATAATGACAATCAAACTTTATGAGGTTTCGCTTTTATTTGGTTGGTAGACCATAATATTGTGACAATCATTATAGTGGTCGTTTGCTTTTTAATGCACTAATCAGTATAATATGTAACGCAACTAGTAGTTGATATAGGTACATAATCTTGAAATAACTCACGTAAATTTTACTTACTTGTAAACTTTTTTTCAGCTTCTATGTCATCCTACAATGGTATACCGTGGGGATTCATATTGCCTTTATTGGCATATCGCTTCGGAAGAAAATATATTTTAGTTCTGATAAGTGTTAGCGTATTAATAGGAAATATAACTTTTTATTGTAGTACAAGTGTTATAGAACTTATTTTCAGCCAAGCGATACAAGGCATCCTGTCAGCCTCAACAACCACAATCACATTAATGGTTATGTCTGAATACACATCACCTAAGTATAGAGGTGTGTTATTAGCCGTGAAGTCTGCAACATTCTATTGGGGAGTTTGGATCTCAAATGCTATTGGAACGTTCTACCACTGGAGAAATATTGGCATCGTTATTTTTGTTTGTAGTATTTACAATTTATCGTCTATATTCTACAAGGAATCGCCTTATTGGCTGGCCACAAAGGGACGTTTTGAAGAATGCACAAAAGTTCACCGATGGCTTAAAGGTACAGGGGAAGATTCAGAGGAAGAGCTCAGAAAGCTTATATTATCACAACAAGAGCATTTAAGTATTAAAGCAGCAATCAAAGGGCGTGGTAATTTTAGAAAACATATTAAAATTTTGAATATATTGCGATGCGAAACTTTTTATAAACCTTTTGGATATGCCATCTTGCCAATATGCCTATTTCATTTTTCGGGCAAGATGGCTTACGTTATGTACGCCATAGATATCATTAAGAAATTGACATCTAGCGAAGAAACAGCTTATAAAGGAATGCTTATATTGGATGCAGTTACTGTACTAGGCATGTATCTAGGCTGTGGTTTAGCTAAAATTGTAAGACGTCGAACACAATTACTTTTATTTTCATGCATAGGAATACTTTTTTTATTTGCTTTGTCAATTTATTTGTACTTGGTTAATAGAAATTGTTTGTCAGAGAACAAGTATTTCTCTTTGTTTTTATTGACGTCATTTTCGTTAAGCATTAGCAGTGGACCAGTACTTCTCTCAGTCAGCTGTGCAGGAGAGTTGTGTCCGTTGAGGTACAGAAGTTATTTTTTGTGTTGTCTCTCAATGTTCAATAGTACATTATTAGCGACTGTTGTAAAATTTTCACCACTTCTTTTCATATATTTTGGTACGCATGGTGCATTCTTCTTTTATAGTATATTATCATCCATTTTCTTTATTCTCGTATACAAATACATGCCCGAAACAAAAGATCTGACTATTCAAGAAATACAGGAACGCATGACACGTCGCGATGGTAGAGGACACGCTAATAAAGAAACCCTGCTACTGAAAGAAATAGAATTAACACAAAAAATATAGTATAGGTGATTACAATATTTAAGTTGCAAACTTTTAAGTTTCTAAATCTTACTGTTTATGCTGAACATTACAGATAATATGTCAGGCAGACTATGTCATTATTTTATGTGTAAAAAATATTAGCATAATTTATGTTACGAGATTGATTGGTGCATTTGGCTAAATATGGCGTATGAATAATAAACGATGTAAATATTTAATAAACATCAGCAAAAAGTGTCAAGTTATTATTTTAAAATGGTTGTATCATTGTACCTAGTATAGCCTTAACCTACTGCAATAGTTGACTACTGCTTGGACTATTTAATAGTCATCCTCAATAAATCTAATCTAAATCTTTATTTATTATAAAAAGAAAAGCTGACTGGCTGACTGACTGACTGATCTATCAACCCACAGCTCAAAGCACTGTGACGGATCGGGCTGAAATTTGGCAAGTAGATAGCTATTATGACGTAGACAACCGCTAAAAAAGGATTTTTGAAAATTCAATCCCTGAAACGATAATACAGGAGTTTTAAATTTTTGTAGTCCACGCGGACGATGTCACGGGCATAAGCTAGTAAGTATATAGAATGAAAAGCTGACTGACTGACTGATCTATGAACGCAAAGCTCAAACTACTGGGTGGATCGGGCTAAAATTTGGCAGGCAGATAGATATTATGACCTAGATTCAGATTATAGTTGGTTAATAAAACAAAATCCATTAATAGGGCTCCGTACCTCAATATAAAAAACGGAACCCTTATAGGATCACTTTGTTGTCTGTTTGTCTGTCTGTCTGTCTGTCTGCCTGTATGTCTGTCTGTCTTTCAAGAAACCTACAGGGTACCTTCCCGTTGACCCAAAATCACGAAATTTGGCAGGTAGGTTGGTATTATAGCAGATATAAGGGGAAAAATCTGAAAATCATGAATTTGTGGTTGCATCACACAAAAAAATTAAATTGTGGTCATACAATTAGTTTGTATGTTAGTATTTTCAATTTTCAAGTAAGATTTCTATATCAAGTGGGGTATCATATGAAAGGGCTTCGTCTGTGCATTCTGAAACAGATTTTTATTTATTTTATGCATCATACATACATATATTTTTGAATAATCGTGCAAAATTTCGAATGATTACGACTGTAGTACGGAAACCTCGGGGCGCGAGCCTGACTCGCACTTGGCCGGCTTTTTTAAAATGTAATAAAAAGTAACTTAGACCTCGTAATCACATTATCAGTCTTCTCTATATCAGTTGGTAATGGGACTGCCGCCAAAATCACCAAGCCATAGACAAATGGCGCCCAATTTAAAAAAAAACTAAATATTTGCTTTTACATTCGCGAATGTTGGCAGCAGATATTCTCATTCGCATTCGTATACGCGAATGTCCAAGATAATATTATGAGATTCGTTACATCACTAATATGCATATGTAAGCAAAACCCACAGACGTTTATCCACAAAACCAGTTTAGTCGATGTGCATCGCGTGGGTGCGTTCTCAATTTAGTTTAGTTTAATATTCTTTATTGTACACCAAAAAGAAAAGACACAAAAAAGTTACATATAAAAGAAGAACATACAATTAGCGGCTTTTGTGTTATTATTGTGTTTTTGTGCGCGTTACGCGACATTGGACGAGTGCAACAATGTTGCAGTTTGTACTGCCTACGACAAAAAGAGTACTTTTCGTAGTAGTTCCTACTTAATGTTAAGATGGTTCCAAAACAAAAATTGCTAGATTTAAGGTAAATCCTCAAAATCATTCGACAATATATTTAATTAATAATTTAATTTATTTCAACTTAAATTTCCAAATATAATTATTCTTATCTTAGATCTGATTGATGTACAAGGAAAAAATTAATAATAATCTTCGAGTTTTGTAACTAATTTACTACCTACTTGTTAGTCATTTAGGACATTGTCTTACTGAATGAGGAGGCCGATGATCACTATAACACGGATAATTCTTCTGCAGGATCATCGTTCCCATTTGTTACTGTAATTCATAAAATCAAATGAAATAAAGAAGTTCGTAATAAGTTAATCATGTAAAATGAATGTGAGAAAATAAAGATTTATAAAAGAAAAGTAATGTAGCGAGTTATTACAAAAAACCGGCCAAGTGCGAATCAGACTCGCGCACTGAGGGTTTCGTAGTAAGTACAATCGTATTTTATCGACATTTTGCACGATAATTAAGCAAAAACTACTTACTAGATCTCGTTCAAACCAATTTTCGGTGGAAGTTTGCATGGTAATGTACATCATATATTTTTTTTTAGTTTTATCATTCTCTTATTTTAGAAGTTGAAGTGAAGTGGAAGTGTCTCTCGCGCAAACTATTCAGTTTAGAAAAAAACGATATTAGAAACCTCAATATCATTTTAGAAGACCTATCCATAGATACCCCCCACGTGTGGGTTTGATGAAAAAATAATTTTTGAGTTTCAGTTCTAAGTATGGGGAACCCCAAAGTTTATTGTTTTTTAGGGTTCCGTACCTCAAAAGGAAAAACGGAACCCTTATAGGATCACTTTGTTGTCTGTCTGTCAAGAAACCTACAGGGTACTTTCCGTTGACCTAGAACCATGAAATTTGGCAGGTAGGTCTTATAGCTGGCTTTAGGGGGGAAATCTGAAAACCGTGAATTTGTGGTGACATCACACACAAAAATTAAATTGTGGTCATGAACTAATAATTAGTATTTTCAATTATCAAAGTAAGATAACTATATCAAGTGGGCTATCATATGAAATGGCTTCACTTGTGGATTCTAAAACAATTTTTTATTTATTTTTATGAATCCTAGCTTTTGATTTATCGTGCAAAATGTCGAAAAAATACGACTGTACTACGGAACCCTCGGTGCGCGAGCCTGACTCGCACTTGGCCGGTTTTTTTCTATTTTTGTGTAAAAAACTTAATGCGGTTCACAAAATACATCTATTTACCAAGTTTCAATAGTATAGCTCTTATAGTTTCTGAAAAAAGTGGCTGTGACATACGGACGGACAGACAGACATGACGAATCTGTAAGGGTTCCGTTTTTTGCCATTCGGCTAGGGAACCCTAA
Organism: Maniola hyperantus; assembly: GCF_902806685.2. NCBI lineage: Eukaryota > Metazoa > Arthropoda > Insecta > Lepidoptera > Nymphalidae > Maniola > Maniola hyperantus. The sequence continues at coordinate 2,531,794 of NC_048547.1, forward strand.
AAACGATTGCCTTAAAGATGTTTCTACTCAGACCTTCAAACAGGTTCTAAAATATCACATTATCGAGAAACGCTCCGTAAACTTCACATACCTACGGAAAGTGTGTCTGTTGCAAAATAGATCTATAAAAATTCTAATACAATATACTTAAGTAATTAATTATATTTTATTAAAATTAACGGTGAAATAATGGAGTTACCGGACGTGGCAGAAGAAAATAAAAATGAGAAAAGCCAGACTTCTTGGGTTTTCTTCTTCAGACAGGTAAACTTTTTTGGAAATAATATCTTCCCTATTAGTTTTCTTAAAACATGTATGTTTTATCTTGAAACATAATTATTATAAAAATCGGTGTTTCTTTGCTAGTGACTTTGAGTTCTCACATTGTTCACTTGTTTGAGTTTTTTATAGTAAACTTGTTGTCTATCACTTACAACCACAATATCATCATCATCATCAACAACAACAACAACAACAACAACAACAAACCATAGCTGGTTCACTAGCATGGGCCTCCTCTCAGGATGAGAAAGGTTTGGTCATGGTCTTCTACGCTGGCCACGCGCAGATTAGCAAACACGGAACACCCCTTTATGGAGAACTTTATGGAGAACTCTAACACAACAAGTATTACGTGCAAAGTCGAAGATTCACCTAAAGAGATTTCTTCCAGCTTCCCATTCAAATATTGAATGGGAAGCTGGAAGAAATCTCTGTTTAGAGATAAGCATTTCCAATGTAACTTAATTTATTATTACTTTGTAACTACAATTTTGGTACATCTAAATATATAAAAGGAAAAGGACTGACTGACTGACTGACTGACTGACTGACTGACTGACTGACTGATCTATCAACGCACAGCTCAAACTACTGGACGGATCGGCCTGAAATTTTGCATGCAGATAGCTATTATGACGTAGGCATCCGCCAAGAAAGGATTTCTGAAAATTCAACCCCTGAGGGGGTGAAATAGGGGTTCGAAATTTGTGTAGTCCACGCGGACGAAGTCGCGAGCATAAGCTAGTGAAAAATAAAAATAAATAAATAAATAAAGTAAACTTATTTTTAGTGGAATTTAATAGCAGTTTTGCCGTCATCGAACAACACATCATAACGAGAAAGGTTTACTATTATAAATGTTGATTACATGAACATTTTGTTTTATTATCAACGTGTACTAGGTACGTAGTAGTACATACAATTTCTTTGTTATCAAATAAACAAGTCAAGGTTTAGATGAAGTATGTCATTCTGTCTACATAAAAGTGTTTCTATAAACATTTAACATGGCTTATATAGACTTATTACGATATTAAATTACCTACATTTAATTCAAAAATGGGGATCGTTACATTTTGTTAATTAAATAGGATTTTTAGTTACTCAGCCAATACGTTTCACGTACAAAGTCGAAGATTCAGCTAGAAATTTGTAAACTTCTTTTTAGTGGAATTTAATAGCAGTTTCGCCATCATTGAACAACATTATTATGTAGATTATATTGACATTTAATTCTGCAGAATCGGTAAGCCTGCCTGAATAAAGCTGGTGCAAGTTAACTATTTATAAATTATTATTTTTTTGCAGCTTTTTACATGCGGTGCGGTTGTGATAAACTTTTTTACGTATGGCATGGTCATGGGTGCACCGACAGTATTAATTCCTCAATTAAGAAAAGAAGCTAATTCAACAGATGTTGTAACACCAGAAATGGCATCTTGGCTATGTAAGTCGATACTATATAGTTGTTATTATTTTTAGTACCTACCTGACAGACTTGACCCTGACAGAGGTAAAAATCTAGATCCCGAGAGTGGAAAAACATTGTCGTGACATCTCGCGCGAAGTTGTCGTAAGTATAATATTAAAACGTAGGAAAACGTCAGATCTACGCAGACAAAACACACCGAAAAGAATTTACGCGCGCAGAAGGCCTGGAACTCCATGTACTAGATTTGTCCTGTTATCTGTTTATAGCTGGACATATTTATCTCATCGGCGGCGGCGATGTTCCCACTAGATTACAACATGGGATTATTCAAGGGGCGGACCAAAAAATTCCTGAAATGCTGCAACAATTCATGGTTCGCGGTAATCTCTTAACATTAACAGTGTGCTCGTTTGCTCGCTATCTCTATTTAAAAAAAAACAGTTTTCAACTTTCCCCATATAACATCGTGCTCCTTACGTCTACACTCCATAACTTATCTGTTAAATTTATTTTCAGCTTCTATGTCAGCCTACAATGGTATACCATGGGGATTCATATTACCTTTATTGGCATATCGCTTCGGAAGAAAATATGTTTTAGTTCTGATAAGTGTTAGCGTATTAATAGGAAATATAATTTTTTATTGTAGTACAAGTATGATAGAACTAATTGTCAGCCAAGCGATACAAGGCATCCTGGCAGCCTCAATAACCACAATCACCATAATGGTTATGTCTGAATACACATCGCCTAAGTATAGAGGTGTGTTATTAGCCGTGAAATCTGCAACATTCTATTGGGGAGTTTGGATCTCAAATGCTATTGGAACATTCTACCACTGGAGAAATATTGGCATTGTTATTTTTGTTTGTAGTATTTACAATTTATCGTCCATATTCTACAAGGAATCGCCTTATTGGCTGGCGACAAAGGGACGTTTTGAAGAGTGCACAAAAGTTCACCGATGGCTTAAAGGTACAGATGAAGATTCGGAGGAAGAACTCAGAAAGCTTATATTATCGCAACAAAAGCATATAAGTACTAAAGCAGAAATCAAAGAGCGTGCAAATTTTAGAAAACATTTTAAAATTTTGAATATATTGCGATGTGAAAGGTTTTATAAACCTTTTGGATATGCCATCTTGCCAATATGCCTATTTCATTTTTCGGGCAAGATGGCGTACATCATGTACGCCATAGACATCATTAAGAAATTAACATCTAGCGAAGAAACGGCTTATGGCGGTATGCTTATATTGGATGCAGTTACTGTACTAGGCATGTATCTAGGCTGTGGTTTAGCTAAAATTGTAAGACGTCGAACACAATTACTTGTATTTTCATTAACAGGAATACTTTTTCTATTTGCTTTGTCAATTTATTTGTATATGATTACTATAAATGTTTTGTCAGAGGACAAGTATGTCTCTTTGTTTTTATTAACAGCATTTTCGTTAAGCATTAGCGGCGGACCAATAATTCTCTCAGCCTGCTGTGCAGCAGAGTTGTGCCCATTGAGGTACAGGACTTATTTTTTGTGTTGTCTCTCAATTTTCAATAGTATAATATTAGCGACCGTTGTTAAATTTTCACCGCTACTTTTCAAATATCTTGGTACGCATGGTGCATTCTTATTTTATACTGTTTTGTCATCCATTTTTTTTATTCTCGTTTACAAATACATGCCTGAAACAAAAGACCTGACTATTCAAGAAATACAGGAACTCATTTTACGAGATGATCACAATGATAGACCAATCAATGCAGAAACCCTTCCACTGCGAGAACCAGAATGTTCAATAAAATGAAAGGCTGGGTAAGACAATAGAAAATCTTGGCGTAAATCGTAAACACTGTTTTTGCCATTTTGTTATAGGTTTACATGATAATGAACTGCCAAGAAGGGAACGTACCTACTTGTAATTAATTTTAAAATGGTATAGATACTAGTTTATAATATTATCATGAGATTTTATGGTTTACTAAGTTAATTAGAATAATATTATGACAGTAAATTATGATTACATTAATGAACAGAATATTTATGATTTAAACAATGTAAAATATTAAATTTTTTACAAAATTACGAAGGCCTAGTTATTATTTTCATGCTTTCATTTTTTCATTACGAAGGCCTAGTTATTATTTTCATGCTTTCATTTGCATTCATTGCATCATTTTTTACGGTTCCGTACCTCAAAAGGAAAAAACGAACTCTTATATAGTATCACTTTGTTGTCTGTCTCTGTCTGTCTGTTCGTCTTGTCTTTCAAGAAAACCTTCAAGTTGACCTTGAATCATGAAATTTGGCAGGTAGGTAGGTCTTATTGCACAAGTAAAGGGGAAAATCCGAAACCGCGAATTTGTGGTTTCATCACCAACAAAATTTAAAATGTGTTAATAATTAGTACCTACTTATTTTCAAGGTAAGATAACTATATCAAGTGTTTTAGAATGTACAGATAAAACCCTTTCATATGATACCCATCATTTATTATAGTTTATTTTCATAATAGTTTATTTATGCATAGTTTTTAATTTATTGTGCAAAAAGTTGAAAAAAATACCGTTTCTACCCCCTTATCTCCGAAGTTTACCAATCGATTAATCTGAAATCATTATGGTCAATAGGAGTATATGTATGTTTTACAGAAAATATAAAACTAACGCTCTATCAGCTGATGGTATATTTTTACTTAAATATACGTCAAATGACGTCAAAATGACGTCATTTGGATGTTAATGAGACATGGTTCCAGCGCAATAGCAATTTGCGGGACTAATAATGTTGTACTGAAATCCATTACCCCTTAAGGGATGTAATGTTGAAGTGAAAAGTGAAATCCATAACGTCTTAAGGGATGTAATGTAGCCGAAGCAAATTCTGTTCCTTACAAGGAGTTTTAAGGAGTTCAATAATGTACTCCAAGGTGTACTCCACTAGCATGCCATTCCGCACTGAGTCAGTGTGGCAGATTATGGCCTAAGCTATTCTTAGATTCGTGCTCAGTAATAGGTCAGCAATGGGTTGATCATGATGATGATGATGATTCATAAAAAAACTTTGAAGTAGGTACCTACATTGGTTTTATATTAAAGATGCATGTATACCAATGTACAACAGTGATAGCCTAGTGGTTAGGACGTCCGCCTTCTTATCGGAGGTCGGGGGTTCGATCCCGGGCACGCACGTCTAACTTTTCGGAATTATGTGCGTTTTAATTAATTAAATATCAAAACATCGTGAGGAAACCTGCATGCCTGAGAGTTCTCCATAATGTTCTCAAAGTCTACCTATCCGCACATGGCCAGCGTGGTAGACCATGGCCAAAACCCATCTCACTCTGAGAGGAGACCCGCGCTCTGTAGTGAGCCGGTGATGGGTTGATCATGATGATGATGATGATGATTATGTATACCAATACATACTTAGGCATAAAATGTTAAGAATAAACAATGGAGTGATTTATAAAGATATTATATACAAAATATATACAAAATTCAAATGTATTCAGACCTTACATTTTTTCCGCTTGTATAATATGTTATCTTACTTATTTGCATTGCTAATTCTTCAAAATTTCAATTTATTTATATTTTACCACAGGTTTTAATTTGTTCCAAATTAGGTTATTTTTATTCTTTTTCTCTTTTTTATTCCATTTACCGACCATTAAATTGCTTTATCATCCTTACGGCGGGTTACGCACTCATCCGATCCGAATCCGTGAAAATACGTTCCTTTTTTTTTTTTGTATGGGAGCTTATGACATATTATTATGTCGTAGACCCTTTGGCAACCTGGGCGGTCTATTTGGTTTCTGGAGCGAGCTTGGATGGCTGGAGTGAAGACTTCGGCGGGGAGGGGCGATGCACGCACAACAAACGGAAACGTTTAAGTGCGGAAACCAGCCCAGAGTGAAGAAGAAGAAGAAGAAGAAGGAGTCGTAGATAATCGCTGGTATTCTCACGAATGACGGATAGAACTCGGATGACGGAAGTGCAGTGCGTAGGCTCGCATAAAGTAACAAGTAACAAGGTGTTCATTATTATATTGACTTACAAAACCAACATCGACGTAACCACAAGTAAATGTTCACTCGCCTTCGTGAATTGCAAGATCACGCCCGCGACTACGTCCGCGTTAGGTTAGGATAGGTAGGTTAGGATTTAGGTTTTATAAAACCAATAATCCAACAAACAAACACACTTTCGTATTTATAATAAGTAGGTAGGTATAGTGATCTTAGACAAAACTGAGTCGATATAAAAAAAAAAGTTAATAGATTTGTTACTCTGTGTCTACTAATTAATAATTATTTCCTGAATTTTAATATTACTTAGTTATTTTTTTATCTTACTTATTTCTTTTTCGGTAATGGTGCATACCTATTAATTTTTTTTTTCATGCTCATTAATATACCTGTCTTCTCTATGCTGCGAAGCAAATTATAGTAGGTACCTAACGATAATCTCTGAATAATTTGAATACATTAAATTCATTATTTGGGTATAATCATTCTCCACTGATAAAGTCACTTTTTTTAGCTTCTATGTCTGCCTTTATAGTGCGACATCATGGGTTTATAAGTTTTTATTTTGCCTGTGCTGGCTTTATATCATTTTGGAAGAAAAAATTGTCTACATTTAATTGTTGATGTAATAATACGAAATGTATTATTTAATTGTAGCACAAGTACCTATTATAAATAGTTTATTACCCGTCAAACTATACAAGGAATGCTTGCAAATTCAATAGTCCTAATCATGAATGGTAGTTTACAAATCGCCCAAGCATAGAGAGGTATTATTTTGATCGTGAAAACGGTTACATTTTACTAGGGTGTGGATCTTAAATGCTGTTGGTATAAAATATCGACAAATAAAATAAAATAAAAAATTGTTTTAATATTTATTTTGTACCAAAAATGTTTACAGTAAAGAGAAAAAGAGAGCAAAAGTGGACAGGTGTGTACAGATGGTCAGATACAAGTTAGCCCTGCGTATAATGTCCCCAACCCAGGGAGGAACGATCAGCGACTATGAAGTTTGGATCATGGTGGCTTTGGGAGATAACAGGTCCCGATAACAGGTCACGGAGATGCGACAGGTTCCTGCAGTGGACTTCTATGGCTTGACAATGACAACAGTAACGTCGAGAGAGTGTCAGCCAAACGTGGCCAAACACAGAGGTGATTAGGTATCTACCTATTACATTCGTTACACTGTAGTCGGAAAATTTTGGTGATACAGCAAGCCGCTATTACTACAATACATGAATATATTATCGTTTATTGATATTTTGTAAGTAAAATTTAAGCAATATGCAAACATTATTTTAAGTATTCAACATAATATTATTAAATTTAATCAATAAAGGAGATATCTAAAGCACTTATTATTAATGTAGGCTGGTGCAGGTTTAAAATTTAACTTTTTAAAAACCGGCCAAGTGCGAGTCAGGCTCGCGCAACGAGAGTTCCGTACTAAAGTCGTATTTTTTCGACATTTTGCACGATAGTTTAAAAACTATGATGCTTCAAAATAAATAAAAACCTGTTTTAGAATGCACACGTAAAGACCTTTCATATTATGATACCCCACTTGATATAGTTATCTTACTTCGAAAATTGAAAATACTAATTATTAGTTCATGACCACAATTTTTTTTTGTGTGATGTAACCACCAATTCGCGGTTTTGCAGATTTTTCCCCGAATGTCTGCTATAAGACCTACCTACCTGCCAAATTGTATGATTCTAGGTCAACGGGAAGTATCCTGTAGGTTACTTGACAGACCGACAGACAGACAGACAACAAAGTGATCCTATAAGGGTTCCGTTTTTCCTTTTGAGGTACGGAACCCTAAAAATTGACATTCGTTGGGTACCTACTTAGGTACTATTCCATAGTTACATTCATTAAGTGCGTTTTGGTAGGTAGGTAGTAGGTACACAGAATTGTTAAATGACGGAACAAAAAATGCGTGAAACTACGGAATTTTTAAATGAAAGATATAACAAAAATAATGAATACGTTTTTTGGATTTACTTTTACAGACAGGTAAGATTCTTTATTAAATTTAATAAAATAAAAACAAAATCAACAATCATCATCATCATCATCATCAACCGATAGACGTCCACTGCTGGACATAGGTCTCTTGTAGGGATTTCTACGCGCCACAGTGATGCGCCGCTTGAATCCAGCGGCTCCCTGCGACTCGTCTGATGTCATCCGTCCACCTACAACCAACACTGGAGGTCGCCATTCCAGCACCTTGGGACCCCAACGTCTATCGGTTGTACGAACTATGTGCCCTGCCCAGTGTCCATTGGCCCATTGCCACTTCAGCTTCGAAACCCGTTGAGATATGTCGGTTACTCTAGTTCTCCTACGAATCTCCTCATTTCTGATTTGATCACGTAGAGAAACTCCAAGTATAGCTCTCTCCGTCGCCCGCTGAGTGACTCTGAGCTTTCTGAGCACGGACAGTCAGACAAGCAAAAATTTTAAAAATAGTGTTTTGTGCTCTGTATTGATAAAATTAACGCTGTACCTAGCGATTAATTTTTTTAAAATATTACATAATATACCTACCTATTTAATGTAAAGAAAAAGAAAAAACATCCATATAAACTCAACAGAGTTTTAGGATGTCAAGCGTAAATATTTGGCTGAATAAAGAATTTAAAAAAAATGGTCCAGTTACAGTTTAATTACTAGTGGTTCGCCCCGAACTAAGACCTCGCGGTATCCCATAATTCCATAAGATAGTTTTATTTTAGCTATCATTGTAATAGTTCAGTTTTAACATTAGACGCAACAAAAAGATCTAAAGAGTTATTAGTTAAAAAAAAATGTGAAAAACCTTGAATAAAATTTAAAATGACAAAAAAAAAAAAGAGTTATTGGGGGACGTTCGCCTGTTAAAATGCTGAAAGCAATAACGCAAGAAGTTAGCTTCACTATTATTTATTGTGAGGTTATGTTAAAAATACGGATGCCATTAAAAATAAAATAATTCGTTTCTTCATTTTTTTTAATTTTAGTATTTGTTGTTTAAGTACAGGCTACAGGATATAATTGAAATCACACACAAGTCTCAGTTTCTAATAATATGTGGCCTTTTTGACATTATAGCGTCAAGTTCAATATCCACTTTAAAGCCCCCATCTCGTATGAGAGCCCCCCTTATATAAAGCTTTTTATATTTGTTATGCAATATTCGGCTGAAAGACATCAGATTACTTATTATGTTTAAATTTGAAAAAACTACGTTCGGTAATTCAGAAGTTATAAGGCTCTGACAGACGGACAGACGGACAAGTGCAATTATTCACTCAAGTAGACTCAGATAGCAGATCAGATAGACAGTTTGAGAGCCTCAATAACTCAACTGTTAAGGTCACCGGTTCAAACCCCACCCGTTGCACTATTGTCGTACCCACTCCTAGCACAAACTTTTAGCTTAATTGGAGGGGTAAGGGAAATTATCATCATCATCATCATCATCAGCCTGTGAACGTCCACTGTTGGACATAGGCCTTCCCTAAAGAGCGCCACCATAGGGGGAATATTACTCATAATAATTAACCAAGGCTTTTAAAAAAAACGTCGTTTCGCATGGTCAATAACATTTAATGTTGTTTCCAGATGTGAATGATTTAAACTATAATGACCTAACAATTCATTTTTCACAGCTTTTTTCATGCAGTGCAGCTTTACTAAATTCTTTCTTTTTTGGCGTATTCACGGGAGCGCCGACGGTTATCGTGCCTCAAATGAGAATAGAGGCTAATTCTACGGATGTTGCAACACCAGAAATGGTATCTTGGTTGTGTAAGTTGATACTATATTATAGTTCTTATTATTTTTAGTACCAACCTGATTAAGTACAAATCTAGCGGAATTCTGAGAGTGGAAACACATTGAATTAAAACGTATTAAAACGTAGGAAAACGCTAAAAGCGGACAAAACACGCCGAAAAGAATTTACGCGCGCAGAAGGCCTAGAATTCCATGTACTAGATTTGTTCTTGGTGTTAAGCAGGTTTTAAGGGGAAGTTATCTGTTTATAGCTGGACATTTATCTCCGTCCACTAGATTACAACATGGGATTATTCAAGGGGCGGACCAACAAATTCCTGAAATGCTGCAACATTTCATGTGACCCGTCAGCTCGTTTGCTCGCTATATCTACTTAAAAAAAAGCTACTTATATATATTTTTTATCCATACTTCCATACTGATATTATAAATGCGAAAGTGGGTCTGTCTGTCTGTCTGTTAGCTTTTCACGGTCCAACAGTTTAACCGATTTTGACCTTAGCTTATATAATGTATATTATAAAAATATAAATAAATATAACTTTACGTTTTTTAATTGCAGCTTCCATTGCAGCCTACAGCGCAATTCCTTGGGCATTCATTTTGCCTATGATAGCATATCGTTTCGGACGAAAAATTTCCTTAATTTTAATTTGTGTCAATGTATTAGTTGGAAACACAATATTCTATTACAGTACAAGTGTTACAGAACTCATTATCAGTCAAGCTGCGTTAGGAATGCTCGTATCATCAGCACTTACAATAACCGTTATGGTTATGTCGGAGTACACCTCCCCTAAATATAGAGGTATTTTTTTAACACTCAAAGGAGCTACATTCTATTGGGGAGTGTGGGTCTCTAATGCTATTGGAACATTCTTCCACTGGAGGAACATTGGCGTTCTTGTTTTTATTTGCGGTATTTACAATTTAATATCTTGCATTTTCTGCTACGAATCACCTTACTGGTTGGCTACAAAAGGACATTTTGAGGAATGTGCAAAAGTTCACCGATGGCTAAAAGGCACAGATGAAATCTCGGAAGAAGAACTCCGTAAGCTAATTTCATCTCAAGAACAACATTTCAAAACTAAACTCAACAATAAAATAAAATATAGCAAAAGTACTAAGATCTTGAACGTCTTAAAATGTAAGGGGTTTTATAAACCTCTTGTATTTGCGAGCTTGCCATTGCTTCTGTACAACTTATCAGGTAAAATAGCTTGTAGTGTCTATGCTATAGATATAATAAAAAAAATTACATCGAGTGAACGAGTGGCGTACGAGGGCATGCTTATATTGGATGCAGTGACTGTGATAGGCATGTACTTGGGATGTGCATTATCTAAAATCATAACACGACGAAAACAGTTACTGTTCTTTTCCTCTGCAGGAGTCGTTTTCCTTTACGTTTTGTCAACTTACTTATACATGATCAAACTAAATGTTATATCAGAGAATAATTATGTTTCTTTGTTCTTTTTAATGGGGTATTCAATCAGCATTAGCTGCGGACCGATGATACTTGCGACCTGTTGCTCTGCAGAGTTGTCACCTTTACGATACAGGAGCTATTTTGTTTGTTGCCTCGGCCTTGTAGCTGATATAGTATTTGCGACCACTCTTAAAATTTCTCCGCTCGTATTTAGATTTTGGGGCACTCATGGGGCGTTCTTATTCTATGCTGTCTTAGCCAGCGTTCTTGTTTATCTTATATACAAATATGTGCCAGAAACAAAGGATAAAACTATTCAAGAAATACAGGAACTTATAACGGGTGTTCAGAAAAATGCTACAGTTAAAATGGAACTTGTTCCACTGAAGAAACCTGAGGCTGCACTTAACTTTAGTTAATTATAAGTTTTAGTGAATAGAAGATGTGTATCATATATTGACGGAATGTGTCTGGAGTGGAGTGCCGGACAGGACGCTGGGAAATATAAATATTATTTTGGCAAACCCGACGTCCGAGGCAGCAAAACGTATGTAAGAGATGGTCCGTAATAACATAAGTCGTAGAAATAATTTGTGAATGAGTAGTTTTAAGTGTTTGAATAATATTATGTAGACTTACGAGAGTCACTTAGTAATTAGTTACCTACACTAGAGACTCAGCTCTTTAAATAGGAATTTTAGAAAAAAGTTTTAGTGAAGAGTTTTACAAAATATTTATAAAAATATGGTTAGTTAAATATTATGATTCGATTATCTTACTCTGTTATTTGTTACATAACAATTATATTGAAATTATAAATGTAATTATTTCTGTTTTGTTTTTTCTTGCTAAAACTAATGAAGGTACTATTAGTACGACGTTGATAGAACACTATCCCTCTAACAAATAAACCTGGAATAGCGGTGGAATAGTTATACTCTGTTTTGTCTTTTTCCTTCAAATGTCAAATTACTGATGACAGAGAAAGACAAAACAGAGTATAACTATTCCACCGCTATTTCAGGTTTATTTGTTAGAGGGTATAAAATTAAAGTCAATGCCCCCCGTATAAAATTAAGTCGATATTTGGCACGAATAATCAAAACTATTACGCTTAAAAAGAAATAAAAATCTGTTTTAGAATGTACAGGTAAAGCCCTTTCGTATGATTTTCCACTTGGTATGTAATCCTACTTTGTATATTACCTATATTACATGTTATTTATAATTAATATTGTGGTTAAAATTCTACTTTTTAGGGTTCCGTACCTCAAAAGGGAAAAGGAAACCTTATAGGATTACTTTGTTGTATATCTGTCCGTCTGCAGTCACGCCTGTCAAGAAAACTAGAGTGTGCTTCCCGTTGACCTAGAATCATGAAGGCGAGTAGGTAGGTCTTGCAGCACATGTAAAGGAAAAAAAAAGAAAACCGTGAGTATGTTGCTACATCACCAAAAAAAATGTGTTCATGAACAATTAATTAGTATTTTCAATTTTCAAAGTAAGATAACTATACCAAGTGGGATATCATATGAAAAGGTTTTAACTGTACATTCAAAATCAGATTTTTATTTATTTTTAAGCAAAATAGTTTTTGATTTATCTAGCAAAATGTCGGGAAAATACCCGAATAACCCTCGGCGCGCGAGTCTGACTCGCACTTGGCCGGTTTTTAATTTTTGTTCCAAGCTGGATATTTGTCGTGAACTCTGATCTTATGCTACTATAATATTGTACATAAATTAAGCAGACAAAGTTCATGACCTTTATCAAACGTATTTTAATAAACCAAAAGAAATAAGGATAATGGTCTGAATACGTCTTATCACCGAGTACAATACCAATTATGTATTTATCATTATTTTGCAACAAATGGGTTATGGCCTTATGGATGAGGGTAATGACCTAGAGATGGCATTGATTATAAAATGAGTGTGCATTTGTTTAGCGCCATCTAGCATTCGATATCTTTATTAAACTGAGAATCAGTACCCTTATTATAAATGCGAAAGTGTGTTTGTTTGTTGGTTTGTTGGTTTGTCCTTCAATCACGTCGCAACGGTGCAACGGGTTGACGTGATTTTTTGCATGGGTATAGATAGAAACCTGGAGATGTACATAGGCTACTTTTTATCCCGGAAAATCAAAGAGTTTCAGAATTATGTTGAACACAGTTGTTTAATCGGAGTCAGCCACAGTTACAAAAGTATCTTACGTTTGTTGGCCAAATGCCAGCTATCTCAGTACCTATACAGATCAGTTCCATGAATGAGGTAACAGATGCCAGCTATCTCAGTACCTATACAGATCAGTTCCATGAATGAGGTAACAGATGCCAGCTATCTCAGTACCTATACAGATCAGTTCCATGAATGAGGTAACAGATGCCAGCTATCTCAGTACCTATACAGATCAGTTCCATGAATGAGGTAACAGATGCCAGCTATCTCAGTACCTATACAGATCAGTTCCATGAATGAGGTAACAGATGCCAGCTATCTCAGTACCTATACAGATCAGTTCCATGAATGAGGTAACAGATGCCACCTATCTCAGTACCTATACAGATCAGTTCCATGAATAAGGTAACAGATGCCAGCTATCTCAGTACCTATACAGATCAGTTCCATGAATGAGGTAACAGATGCCAGCTATCTCAGTACCTATACAGATCAGTTCCATGAATGAGGTAACATATGCCAGCTATCTCAGTACCTATACAGATCAGTTCCATGAATGAGGTAACAGATGCCAGCTATCTCAGTACCTATACAGATCAGTTCCATGAATGAGGTAACAGATGCCAGCTATCTCAGTACCTATACAGATCAGTTCCATGAATGAGGTAACAGATGCCAGCTATCTCAGTACCTATACAGATCAGTTCCATGAATGGGGTAACAGATGCCAGCTATCTCAGTACCTATACAGATCAGTTCCATGAATGAGGTAACAGATGCCAGCTATCTCAGTACCTATACAGATCAGTTCCATGAATGAGGTAACAGATGCCAGCTATCTCAGTACCTATACAGATCAGTTCCATGAATGAGGTAACAGATGCCAGCTATCTCAGTACCTATACAGATCAGTTCCATGAATGAGGTAACAGATGCCAGCTATCTCAGTACCTATACAGATCAGTTCCATGAATGAGGTAACAGATGCCAGCTATCTCAGTACCTATACAGATCAGTTCCATGAATGAGGTAACAGATGCCAGCTATCTCAGTACCTATACAGATCAGTTCCATGAATGAGGTAACAGATGCCAGCTATCTCAGTACCTATACAGATCAGTTCCATGAATGGGGTAACAGATGCCAACTATCTCAGTACCTATCCAGATCGGTTCCATGGATCAGGTAACAGATGCCAGCTATCTCAGTACCTATTGAGATCGGTTCCATAAATGAGGTAACAGACCTACCTCCCATCCAAACTTTCTCTTGTTTGTACTAGCAGTTGCCCGCGACTTCGTCCGCGTAAAATTTTTGATTTCAACCCCCGTTTCACCTCCTTAGGGGGAGAACTTAGTTGATCCTTTCTTATCTGATACCTACCACCTAGAAAGAACCTGCGTTTCAAATTTCAAGTAAAAATAACGATAGTTAAAACTTTTATAGAAAAACTTTTCCTCCCTATTTTACCACCCTTAAGGGGGAAAATTCCTATATTGAATTATACAGATTAGTATGGACAGTATAGTATGGATCACGGAGGAGAGAAATAACTCCATGGTATGGATATTGATTTATTTAATAGTTAGAACATTGGTATCCATACTATGTATTACATTAATTATCCCCACATTATATACCATACTGTAGACCTTTTTTTTTAACGCTAGGAAATGCGTTTACGCATCCCCCCTCCTGGAAGCGATCTAGCTAACCAGCCAGCCAACCAACTAGAGGGAAGGTATGTGGGACTCGGCGGCCGTGAATACCCACTAAACGAGTTTCTTGCTGGTTCTTCTCGGTAGGAAAGGCATTCCGAACCAGTGGTAGATGCATCCGACTATTCGTAAGTGCTTGTAAAAGTTTATACGAATAAAAAAGATTTTTATTTATTTATTTATTTATTTAAAACCCAGCGGCGCTCCTGCGCGTCGCCTGGTGACTGGGTCACGGGAACGCCGAAGCAAACCACCGCGACCCAGTCAGCGACATCCGCCGAGGCGGACCCTCCACCGGGGACCCCGCTCACGAGGTCCCCACGCCGCACATCCGAGGCGCACCGATCAAGTGCGTGCGCCTCCCGACCCGGGGACCCAACGGGCGACAACTGCACACTCCGCGCACGTCGCCCACGTCTCATCGTCCGCGTCGTCTTCTCGGTAGGAACGGCATTCCGAACCAGTGGTAAATTAAACCTGACTATTCATCTACACTATCTACACTAATATTATAAAGAGGAAAACTTTGTTTGTTTGTTTGTTTGTTTGTTTGTTTGTACTGAATAGGCTCAAAAACTACTGGACCGATTTTAAAAATTCTTTCACCATTCGAAAGCTACATTATCCACGAGTAACATAGGCTATATTTTATTTTGGAAAAAAATAGGGTTCCGTAAGATATTTGGGTTTTTCGGACACAAGGTGTAAAAAATCAACCAGAAAAGTTACTTATTTTGCGTACGCTGCCTAAACTATAAAAGATAGAACCATAAAATGTTCTAATTAATTGTAGATCTTATAAATATCTACAAAAAAGTCCGCGACACACTATACCCATCTATGTCGAGTGAGGCACAGCAACCATTTTTTTATTTAAAAATCTTGAATTTTTTTTGGACTACATTTAAACGCGTTTATTTTACTCATGCTATTAATCCTTATCAAAATAAATGATTTCATCACTAAGAACAGTTTATGGAGATAATATTTGGTCTTTGAATGATTAAAATTGGACGTTTGGTTTTGAAGTTATGGCGAAATTAAAATATTACGATTTCTGCTGCACGGCCCGTTGTATTATATAAAGAGGTAATGTCGTTAAGTTTGTTTGTAGGGGGTAATCTTTAGAACTACTGAACCGATTTTAAAAATTCTTTCACCAGTAGAAAGCTACATTATTCCTGAGTGACATAGGCTATACGGGATCTTTAAAAACCTAAATCTACGCGGGCGAAGCCGCGGGGATCAGCTAGTATTATAATATACTACTTAATCTTATTCTATATTATGGTGGTCAAGTGGTCAACCAAAAGATTTTTTAGTTCCCTCCAGGTAGTCTACACAAACAGAATAATGGCATTCCATACATCAAAAACATGTCGTACCTACATTTTGTATGTGTATAAGTTTACATGTGTTTAAGTATATATGTAATACCCTATATGTATATATATATATATATTATATTTATTACTCCACTAATAATGAAGTTTTTTATTTTTTATTTTAGTTGATTTTTATATTATAGAGAACACTTTCGTTGTCGGGTCGTGACACTAGGGCTCTGCCTGAAAATCAGCGCTGCAGTAGTCAAATACTGCAGCATCATGCTGAGGCAGTAGCCTTTTCAGCTCAAACAAGACATTATTTTTCTTTTTAGTACTGTCGAGCTCGTAGTTTTAAGCTTACCTAGTTTTAATTTTTTTAATTTGTAACATTTGGTTTGTATGTTTTTTGTATTTTCTTGTTTTGTGAGCTGAATAAACTTTTATTTATTTATTTATTTATTTATTTATTTATTCATAAGCACTTTTAAAAAGTTTACATGAATAAAAAAACATTCTATTCTATTCTATTCTATTCTATTCTATTCTATTCTATTCGTCCGCTGCGCCCTCTGCTAGTCAGAGGGACACGCGGAGAAACCTTCCCTCTGCCAGATCATTAGCCATGGCTAACAATATCCCCGAAGAAAGGTTATTAGCCATGTTACCGGGGTGCACCGGCCTGAATAGTACTCTTCCCCTCGGATGCCCGATGCATCCAAAAGGGACCAGCAGCACCCAGGCACACTGGGAGGTTACCTAGCTGGCACCTCTACCATACTATAGATCTGCCCCAGCTTTGTACAGATGGGCCTATCTATTTCATCGTATACTAGCTTATCCCCGCGACTTCATCCGCGTGGACTACACAAATTTCACAATTTAACTGAATTTTTAGTTGAGTTTAAAAATTTGGTTGAATTTTCAAAAATCCTTTCTTAGCGAATGTCTACGTCATAATAGCTATCTACATTCTAATTTTCAGCCTGATCCTTCCAGTAGTTTGAGCTGTGCATTGATAAATCAGTCAGTCAGTCAGTCAGCTTTTCCTTTCATAATATTAGGTATATAGAATACGTTTTTAATAAATTATATGTTTAGGTATATTATGTATATTTAATATGCGAATATGTTTTATCTGTTACTAATTATTGGTTAACATATTTTGAGTTAAGTTTATACCTTTCTTGTGGCATGTTCTGAGTGATAATAATACCCGTATTGGATTGCACTGAGAAGTTAAGATAGTCAATGTTTTTTACCGAAATCGAACCTGTTACGAAGAAGTATGAATAATAAAGTAGGTAAGTAATAAAATGTACGAATTATAATATGTTTTATTTAAATTATTGTTAGGTAGATATTAACTTTCCACTAAGCTATTGCCAGGATGCTGTGATATAGAGAGATGTGATGATAGAGGTTAGGACATCCGCCTTCTAATCGGAGGTCGGGGGTTCAATCCCGGGCACGCACCTCTGACTTTTCGGAGTTATGTGCGTTTTAATTCCTTTAACGGTGAAGGAAAACATCGTGAGGAAACCTGCATGCCTGTGAGTTCTCCATAATGTTTTCAAACGTGTGTGAAGTCTACCAATCCGCACAGCACATGGCATGGCATGCATGGTAGACTATGGCAAAAACCCTTCTCACTCTGAGAGGAGACCCGTGCTCTGTAGTGAGCCGGCGATGGGTTGATCATGATGATGATTATAAATAAACCACTGATCGCCATTGATTTGCTGTTACCCGTTGAGGAGTGTGTTCATCTCCGAAACTGTTCATCAAATCTTCATTTACATAAAATCTACCTGACAGTACAACCTGTTTAAAAAACCGGTCAAGTGCGAGTCAGGCTCGCGCATCGAGGGTTCCGTCCTACAGTCGTATTTTTGGACATTTTGCAAGATAAATCGAAAACTATGATACATAAAAATAAATAAACATCTGTTTTAGCACAAGTGAAGCCCTTTTTTATTAGTTCATGACCACAATTTAATTTTTTTGTGTGATGTAACCACAAAAATTAACGGACTTTTTCCTTTACTTGTGCTATAAGACCGATGTGATTTTAAGTCAACGGGAACGGCTTTTGATTTCCTTTCCTTGACAGATACGACGGACAGACAGATAGACGACGAAGTGATCCTATAAGGGTTCCTTTTTCGTTTTGAGATCGGAACCCTGAAAACATTATCCATACTAAAGTTTTAAATGCGACAGTGTGTCTGTCCGTCTATCAGTCCGTCTATCTGCTGGTTTTTCACGGCCCAACAGTTTAACCGAGTTTGATGAAATTTGGTACAGACCTTACATCCCGAAGACCTAGGCTACATTTTATTCCGGAAAATCAAAGAATTCTCACGGGATTTTTAAAAAACCTAAATCCACGCAGACGAAGTCGCGGGCATCATCTAGTTTTTTATATTTTTTTAATGTATTTTTTTATTTATAAAATGTAAATTAAATATCGAATGAATTATAATTAATTAATTCAACTTGTCGTTGTTGTATTTAGTGTTATCACGAATTTTGGCAATATCGCTAGCGATGTATAAGAGTAATTGATATTTTTTCAAAATTAAGTCTGCTATCATGGACTTTCCGACAGAGGAATATGCTAAAAAGAAAAATCAAGCAAGTAAAATATTCTTCTTTAGACAGGTAACAATATCTGTTATGTTTATTTTTTCGCTTTCGCAACTTTTTTCGTCGCTTATTTTCTAAGTCGCTTATTTTTACTTAAATTCAATAATTTACTAACTAAAACCATATCATATTCGACTAGCTTATCCCCTCGACTTCGTCCGCATGGACTACACAAATTTCAACCCCTAAGGGGGTAAATTTTCAAAAATCCTTTCTTAATGGACGTCTACGTCATAATAGCTTTCTGCATGCCAACTTTCAGCCCTATCCGTCCAGTAGTTTGAGCTGTGCGTTGATAGATCAGTCAGTCAGTCAGTCAGTCAGTCAGTCAGTCAGTCAGTCACTTATCTTATCCTTTTTAGGGTTCCGTACCTCAAAAGGAAAAACGGAACCCTTATAGGATCACTTTGTTGTCTGTCTGTCTGTCTGTCTGTCTGTCTGTCTGTCTGTCTGTCTGTCTGTCTGTCTGTCTGTCCGTCTGTCTGTCAAGAAACCTACAGGGTACTTCCCGTTGACCTAGAATCATGAAATTGGCAGGTAGGTAGATCTTATAGCTGGCATTTGGGGAAAAATCTGAAAACCGTGAATTTAGGGTTAGATCACACAAAAAAAAAATTGTGGTCATGAACTAATAATTAGTATTTTCAACTTTCGAAGTGAGTGACTATATCAAGTGGGGTATCTTATGAAAGGTCTTCACCTGTACATTCTAAAACAGATTTTTATTTATTTTTATGCATCATAGTTTTTTAATTATCGTGCAAAATGTCGAAAAAATACGACTGCAGTACGGAACCCTCATTGCGCGAGCCTGACTCGCACTTGGCCAGTTTATATATTTAGACTAGAGGATGCCCGCGACTTCGTCCGCATGGATTTAGGTTTTTAAAAATCCCGTGGGAACTCTTTGATTTTCCGGGATAAAAAGTAGCCTATGTCCTTCCCCGGGATGCAAGCTATCGCTCTACCAAGTTTCGTCAAAATCGGTTGGAACGGATGGGCTGTGAAAGGCTAGCAAGCAGACAGACAGACAGATAGACAGACAGACACACTTTCTCATTTATAATATTAGTATGGATTTAGATTCTGATGAAATAAGTTTAGGCCTGCTAACTAAAATGATTGGCAGTTTTTTATAACGGTCTCATCCCGGGAGGTATTTTTGCTTATTTTCAAGCTCATTATTTGAACCCCTATTAAGTAATATTTAATACTATCATAACGTTAAAAGTAACATTTCATAAAGTATGTGGTTTAAACTAAATTGTTCAAGCCTTGGAAAGACTCTAGAGAGAAAGCCAGCCCGAGCCAGACCTTCGTTATTTTATAAAAGCTGAAAGTTTTTCTTGGATCATGGTGACTTTTGAAGAAGATTGATTACATCAAAGTATAAAGTCTAATTTTTTTTATATTTTCTTCGAAGTAGTATTAGAAATCACGTCATGCATTGCCACTTAGTGTCAGGCAACCCCCTGCCAGACGCCCTTAAAGTTTTAAACTTTAAGGGCTATGTGGTGTAAAATACGCCTGGAAACTTTCAGCTTTTATAAAATAACGAAGGTCTGGCACGCGCTGGCACTCAGTCCACTCATTCCGTAAAGTAAATATTCTATCTTTACGAGATCTTATATCTCGCCAACGTTGATAGTATTCGAGTGTCGAAAACCTTCCGCATTATAGTAAACTGGATCTTAATTGCCTCGTTTTAAAGCTCAAGTTTGTCTGCACATCTACAGCCAGCGCTCCAAGCGGAAACGTTGCGAAATTAAAATCAGAGGCATTGAATTTTTGTCTTCAATTCTTGGTTCTTTAGGTCCATTTTACTTTCGCGGTATTGTGTTTCGACTTTCGACTCTCGAATTCTAGCAACGTTTGGTGATACGTAAAATCTTATACTAAGCGTACGCCGTACAGGTCATTATTTAAAAATTGTTAATCTGCGTGTTTTCAGTTATTCTCATGCAGCAGCGTTGTGTTGAATTATTTTATTTCTGGATTATACATGGGAGCAACTACAGTAATAGTTCCTCAACTGAGAAAAGAGGCTAATTCTACCGACGCTGTTACACCAGAAATGGCATCTTGGTTATGTAAGTCTTAATTAATAATTATGTCATCATCATGATCAACCCATCACCAGCTCACTACGGAACACGGGTCTCTTTTCAGAGTGAGAAGGGTTTTTGGCCATAGTCTACCACGCTGGCGTATATGTGCGTATTGGTAGACTTCACACACCTTTGAGAACATTATGGAGAACTCTCAGGCATGCAGGTTTCCTTCACGGTTAAAGCAAGTGATATTTAACTAATTAAAAAAAATGTATTGTTCGTTTAATACAAGTAGCACACCGGCAGGAAGCTCTGATAATAAGCCTTTCGTGGTGTTTATACTTTGGTTTTTGTAAATAACGTAGAAACGTTCTTTGCAAAAACCTATACAGGACCACAGGACATTTCAAATATCTAGATCGAATGGTTTGAATTGTACGATGGCTATTGTCAACATAATGTTAGTCATTTTCTCCTTGTCTATAATATTACTTGGGTACATAGATATAGAAAGTAATTAAAATTTCTTTGCTTCGGTATTATATCAATTTAAAGAAAAAATCTGTTGACAGCTTCGACGAAATGATAGCATACAAACAAGTTAACCTAATAAAAAGCTATTAAAAACAGAATATATTGTTTATTATGATTTTAGCATATTTCTGGTTTTAACAAAGGTCACGATAAACATATCAAATACTAGCTGCTCACGACCTCGTCCACGTGGACTACATAAATTTCAAACCCCCATTTAACCCACTTAATTTCGAAAAATCCTTTCTTAGTGCATATTATCTTCTCTTTACAAAGAACACACCCTCCAAATTTCATGTCTCTTGGACCAGCGGTTTAGGCTGTGCGTTGATATACTTATAAGGCAGTCAGTCAGTCAGGACTGAATTTTATATACAGATTTTAATGTTTGCTTTACATATACCTAGAGTGGTGTGCATATAATTAAGAACCTACGTCATGGCAAATGAACAAAACAACTTTTTATAACTTTGTCGCATAAAATCGTTCCCAAATTTTGACGTTTCATATAGCTACGTAGTTGATATATTTTTTTATTCAGATACAAGTTACAAGTGACTGCAATCTCACCTGGTGGTAAGTGACGATGCAGTCTAAGATGGAAACGGGATAACCTGGAAGGGGACAGTTTTTAATAAACCCATGCCCCTTTGGTTTCTACGCGGTATCGTACCGGAACGCTAAATCGTTTGGCGGCACAGCTTTTGCCGGTAGGGTGGTAACTAGCCACAGCTGAAGCCTCCCACCAGACCAAACCACAAATTCAGAAATCCAAATCCCTGCCAGCAATCGAACCAGGGACCGCCCGCTGATAAGACCACAGCCAGGGAGGTCGTGAATATATTATAGTAAAACAACTAATCAAAAATCTAATCATTTTCCGAATATTTTACTGAGCTTCGCAACCCGTTGAGCTATGTCGGTTACTCTAGTTCTCCTACGGATCTCCTCAGTTCTGATTTGATCACGCAGAGACACTCCAAGCATAGCTCTCTCTTTGACTCTGAACTTTCTTATGAGGCCCATAGTTAGGGACCATGTGTCGGATCCATATGTCATCACTGGCAACACCCACTGTTCGAAGACTTCGGTCTTCAAGCACTGAGGAATTTTGGACAAGAACTACTTTAGTTGCTCCTTAATGTATTTGAAATGAATTGGCAACGAACCCAAAGAATCCGTAGCCGTTCTTAATTATTATATGCACACCACTGTTTGTTTAAAATAATGATAACATCTTTGTACAGTAAATCCATAATTTCAGTGTCATCATTTTCTAATGATAAGGTTACTTTTTTTCAGCTTCAATGTTTGCCTACAGCGCAATCCCGTGGGTTTTCATTGCGCCTATGTTGGCATATCGTTTCGGAAGAAAAGTTTGTCTAATTTTAATTACTATTAATGTCATAATAGGAAATATAATATTTTATTGTAGCACAAGTTTTATAGAACTTCTTATCAGTCAAACTACGCAAGGAATGCTTTTAGGTTCCATAGTTCCCATCTCTGTTATGGTTTTGTCTGAATACACATCGCCCAAGTACAGAGGTATTCTCTTCACCATAAAGGCAGCTACGACTTACTGGGGGGTATGGGTCTCAAATGCTATTGGCACATTCTTCCACTGGAGAAACATTGGCATCGTTATTTTTATTTGCAGTATTTACAATTTCATATCATGCATATTCTGCTGCGAATCACCGTACTGGCTGGCTTCAAAGGGACGTTTCGATGAATGCGCGAAAGTTCATCGATGGCTGAAAGGTACCAATGTAGACTCAGAGGAAGAACTCAGAAAACTCATTTTGTCACAACAAGAGAATTTAAATCTTAAAAATGAACTCAATGGGCAGATCAAAGTAAAAAAGTACCTAAAGATATTGAATATAATAAGACGTGAAAGTTTTTATAAACCTTTCGTGTACGCATGCTTGCCAATGATTCTATACAATGCCACTGGTAAGATAGCTTGCACTGTCTACGCTATAGACATTATCAAAAATATCACATCGAGTGAGCGCATGGCGTACGAGGGCATGCTTATATTGGATGCAGTGACTGTGGTAGGCATGTACTTGGGATGTGCATTGTCGAAAGTCGTTACACGACGAAAACAATTACTGGTTTTCTCTTCTGCAGGAATCGGTTTCCTATATGGTTTATCAATTTACTTATACATGCTTAAATTTCATATTGTGCCTGAGAATAATTATATTTCTTTAGTCTTTTTAATGGGGTTTTCTATAAGTATTGGCTGTGGACCAATAATCCTTGCACCCTGTTGTTCTGCAGAATTATCGCCATTAAGGAACAGAAGTTATTTTTTATGTCTTCAAACGTTTATGAATAATTTATTTTTAGCGACTTCTCTTAAAATATCACCGGCGATTTTTAAAGTTTGTGGAACAGCTGGAGGTTTTTTATTTTACGCTGTATGTTCAACCGTTTCTATTTTTATTGTATATAAATATTTGCCTGAAACGAAAGATCTCACTATTCAGGAAATAGAAAAACGCATAACAACAGGTAATCGCCATGATCGGAAGACAGCTGAAACTGAAATCGTTTCACTAAAATAACCGAAGCTTGTACACTAATTATTATTAATGTGAGATAAACGAAGAGGCTTTTTAAGTAATCCCCAACTCCCTACCTATATTATAAATGCGAAAGTTTGCTTATTTGTTGATTTGTCCATCAAACACGTCGCAACGGAGCAATGGCTCGACGTGATTTTTTGGATGGGTATAGTTTAAGACCTGGAGAGTCTAGACATAGGCTACTTTTTATCCCGGAAAATCAAAAATTTCCCACAGGTGTTTTAAACCTAATTCCACAAGTCGTGGGCATCGCTGGGCTAGAAATTATACAGGGTAAAAACTTAGCGTTATTATTATACCTACTTCCTAAACACAATCCAATACTAATAACCATTTGCCTCATTTTGTAGTTTTAATGATTTAGTATTTTTCAACCCCGCAGTGTATAGCGTGCAAAACTCGGGTCAATGCCCCGCCTACCCCGCCTATAACTCCGAATAGCCTAGTTATTTAATGTTCGTTGACCTCTAGCGTCCGTCAGATGTTTTATTTGCAATATAGCGTAAACTTTTACAAGATGTAGGAATTTTTATATATTTTTCACGTTCTTTTTGTGGTATCATAATATCAGTAATCATCAGTACTGTGTACTATACGTACTATTTACTACGTACTAAATGTACCTGTTTTCGGTTTTGCTATCGTTTTGGTTACACCCCGTATAAAGATAATTGCGTATGTGATATTATGTAAAAACTTTGATACATAAGTAATTAAAAAATTATAGCACCCTGACCTCACGCAATCTCGTCTGTCCTGTTCCTGGAGTGTTTTCGTCAATCACGAAGCTAAAAGCTCGCAAAGGAGGTCCTGATATATAAAGTGAGCCTACGATACGAAAGGGGAAAGTGACGAGACAGTGACGAAGCGATCTGGCGATTTACGTCGAGGAACGTAGATCGAGTAGGTGAAGCTGAATAAAGGAGCGACGAGCTGAGGCTTCATCAGGCCAAGCCCATTTGAAAACACTCGTAGGGCCTAGGGGTAGGACAGTGCGGCGCTATAAGTCCCGCAAATTGCTAATACGCGTGGCCGCCCTTTTATTGACGTCAGCACTAGACTGAAGTTTCGAGCTAATAGTATATTTTTATTTTGATGTTAAATGAGACATGAGTTCCAGGGCAACAGCAATTTGTGGGACTCATACCACTTACAAGACGCGGCGCGGCGTCGCAAACATAGTTTGAGTTTTTTTTTAATGTTTATTTAATTTATAATAACTGTTTTTGCGGTTAAAATTAATTTTGATTGGATTGTGAACACATTGAGAGCCAGCCGTAGACTGCGACATTTTTGTGCAGGCATGTGCTAACCAGCAGGGCGATTGTCTAAAACCTGCATCAATCATTATTACAATCTCAATTGTTCTGATTGTTCTGATTGTTCTGAAAAACCGTAAAACTTTAATTTAAAAATATATTTTTCTTAGACAGGTGAAAACACTGTCGGCCATGTTTGGCCGATAGATTGTCTGTGCTCTGACGTCATGCATTTGTAAACAAAAGCATAACCTCCCAAAGTTTAAAAAACATGACTTCTATGCTAGTTTACATGAAAAATATAGTAATTATCGTTATTGTATCATCCGAGAATGTAAAAACGCATCGATAAAGACCACAGGAAAGTTGTGGATTAGAGTGCCCAGTGAAATAAATATACGTAACACGCGAAGACTTGCTTAAAAGGATCCTATATCACTAACGACTGCAACCCAAATTTATTTTTGCAAAGATCACTTTGTTGTAAGTCTTACTTAATAACTTATTCAATTTATAAAGAGAAAACGATAATTTTTTACGTTTACTATGAGATTTTAGAAATATATAAAAACTAGCTTATGCTCGTGACTTCGCCCGCGTGGACTTCATAAATTTCAAACCCCCATTAAACCCACTCAGGGGTGGAATTTCAAAAAATCCTTTCCTAGTGGATACCTTCTCTTTACCTACAGATATGAACACACCCACCAAATTTCATGTATCTAGGACCAGCTGTTTAGATGTTTAGGCTGTGCGTTGATGTAAGTTAGTCAGGACTTGTAATTTTATATATATGGATACTACGTTAGCCAATAGGGATGACATTTGTTTGTTTACATATTGAATGACGTCACATCATGGCTGACAGCGTTTTCTGAGTTTCAAATAAAAATAAAAACTGTATTTTTTTAAATTGGATTTATATATCCATCCTGCGTTTTTAATAATTGTTATTGATATATTTCGTTGTCTTAAGCAAAATACTATAATAAATAATCATTTATTGGACGAAATTAGATATGAGTCAAGTAGCCTATTGCAATCGTCGACTTTTTAGCTGCTAAACTTTGGTGATTAAGTAAATTTATTTATTTTAATGTAGGTAACGGGTACATACCTACCACGATTAATTTGGCGTTATTATTTGTCGATATTTTAACCCAATTGCACAGGTCGTAATATGTACCCGTTATCTATTATCGTTAAACTACGAAATAAGCTTAAAATCATTATATTTATTTGAATACATAAACATACGGTTATTACTGTAACACAAATTCTAAAATACATGTCTTTTATTTCCGTAGTTTTCCATATTCAAAACTTTGTGCTTCTTCTTTCTTCTTTGTCGTATCACTCTTGGCAGAGCGGTCGTGGTCATCACGAAGCAACGTCTTTGAGGGCCGATGTTATATGCCTCACGAGCATTCGCCATTTCTCCCTGCTGGTCGACAGCCTGGTACACTCGTGCAAAGGACCGCCCACAGCAGACTTATTTTGACCGGTCCGTCGCATGGGTGACCTTCCTCGTCCTCTGGTGCCCTCCACCTTGCCCTGCACCCATATTATTATGAATACCTATAATACTTGTGACTTTGTTTGTTGGTTTATTGGTTTGTTGTGGTTTGTCCTTTGATCACGTCGCAACGGAGCAACGGATCGACGTAATTTTCATTCCGGAAAACCAAAGAGTTCCCACGGGATTTTTAGACTTTAAATCCACGCGGACAAAGTCATGAGCATCAGTAATTAGTACAATATAATCAGGTAAGTATTCAATTAATTAAGTAATTCAACTAAATAAATAAGGAGATATCTCAAAAACCTATTTATTACTGTAGGTACTACTGTTGGTGTTTTAATTGTTTTTTATATCAGATTATTCCTTGGTTTAGTTGCTATGGTGAAGTTCGTTTAATACGTGTACATCGAACAAATCTCCGAATGAGGGAACAAAATAGGACTCTTCAAATGACGGATCCGAAAATAGAATGCGATTTTTGAATTAATTTTTATCTATTCACTATCCGCGGAAAAAAGTTTGTATAGCGCTCTATCTGTTACGTAACCCCATGCAAATAATAGAGGCAAAAATCTGAGTGGGCGTTAGACACCAACCAATCACAAACATATTTTTATAAATATTCAAAATTCAATTCGAAAATGTTTTCAAAAAACATTCGAAGTTCAATAGAAAATGTAGTTTCGTTTGTGATCCAGATAATGCATCTACATTACTGCACTAATTATGAGGACTGAGAAAACGTCGATTGTGAATTTATTTATGTACCTACTCACACAAAAGCTTCAAATAATTTACGAGCATGAGAAGTGATATAGTAGATTGTACACTACAACAAGGGCATAAACAAGCCATTTCATCCAAGACGTTTATCTACCCGAGCCGAAGGCGAAGCCTAAGATATTTAAATGAAGGATAAAATGGGTTTTATAACCGAGTTATACACTCTACTTTTCAATTCGATTGCGAGGAAATAATTATAATAATATTATAAGAATTACAAAATTGCTCGCCTGTCAAAGTGAACTTCGAGCAATTTTGTATTGAGGTTGTATAGGTTAGGAGACCTATACAACCTAAAATAAAGAAGAACAAAGAAGAATAAAACAGAACTTTACGAGCATGAGAAGTAAAAAAAAAATACACTTCTCATGCTCGTTATGATGACTAAATGGACATAATAAGTATTTATTTTCAGGCATCAAGTTATCATTGTGGCTAATTCCGTTGTACACAATCTCTAAACTAAACTAAAATGGCACGTCTAAATCTATTGCTATCCCTTTCATAATGTTACTTGCGGAAAAGGATAGCACTAGATTTAGACCTGTTAGTTTAGTTTTTGTGTACAAGAAAATCGGCCCCATTAATACAGTTGATTATTCCAACTTAATTAACAAGGTGTTTTAAATAAAAAAAGATTATACCTACATCCTTGAACTAATCGTTTAAGAATAATGGGGCCGATTTTCTTGTACACAAAAACTAAACTAACAGGTCTAAATCTAGTGCTATCCTTTTCCGCAAGTAACATTATGGAAGGGATAGCAATAGATTTAGACGTGCCATTTTAGTTTAGTTTAGAGATTGTGTACAACGGAATTAGCCACAATGTGTAGTTAGTGTTATCTTAATAAATGATATCGCCACAACTCGTCAGGAATGGAACTACAGTAAAGTAGCGCTTTAGGCTGTACTTTAACATTATACCACCAGGTGAGATTGCAGCCAAGGGCTAACTTGTATCTGAATAAATAAATAAATTTAAAAAAATTGGCATTACAAAAGTGCCTTTCATTATTTTTTACAACGTTACCGTTTGCTATCATGGACTTTCACGGAGAGGAATATCGTAAAAAGAACAATGGTGTATGTAAAATATTCTTCTTTAGACAGGTAAATTTTTTTACTACTTCTTTTTCATTCTCTTCCATAGCATTTTTATGCTCATAGATCCCTAAATAATCAGAAAACATAATAATATTTACTTTACTTCAGTAGTCCAAAAAATATATACCAATTACCACGGTATACTGTATAGCCCGTAAAATATATACCAATACTAGAGGACGCCCGCGACTTCGTCCGCGTGGATTTAGGTTTTTAAAAATCCCGTGGGAACTCTTTGTTTTTCCGGAATAAAAAGTAGCCTATGTCTTTTCCCGGGATGTAAGCTAACTCTGTACCAAATTTCATCAAAATCGGTTAAACTGTTGGGCCGTGAAAAGCTAGCAGACAGACACACTTTCACAGTTATAATATTAGTATGGATTAATAACTAGCTGCTCCGGCGAACTTCGTACCGCCTAACTGTCGATTCTTTTTCAGGCAATTTTTTAAATTTTTCTATTCCTTGTACTTCAAGGAATATTATAAAAAAAGAATTAGCGAAATCGGTTCAGCTATTCTCGAGATTTGCGATCAGTAACACATTCAGCGATTCATTTTTATATATAGAAAAAAAGATAGATATGTCAGTTGGTATTCTAAAGTTTTATATCTGCGTGTTTTCAGTTGTTCTCATGCAGCAGTGTTGTGTTGAATTTTTTTATTTATGGGCTATATACGGGAGCAACTACAGTAATAGTTCCTCAACTGAGAAAAGAGGCTAACTCTACCGATGCTGTTACATCAGAAATGGCCTCTTGGTTGGGTAAGTTTAAACTTTTTAATATTAAGTGAATTATCACATATTTTTACAACGATGCATGATACAAACTGTTTTTCTAAAAAATGATATGAAATGTGCCCATTTCGTACAACTGTTACAATTAGTACTAATCCTAATCCAATTACTAATGTTTCTAGTCCTAATCTTAATCACACTAATATTATTATAAAGGCAAATGTTTGTGTGAGTACCTATATCAAAACTCCTGGACCGATTTGGTTAAAAGAGATCAGCTGCTCAATTGCGGTAGAATGCCAGCTACAATGTCACAATCGCAATCATCTCTGGTTGGTTGACGCTTGCTCACTATTGGCTACAATGCATTGTTGCAACAAGAATCGCACAAATTCAGCCAATCAGAATAATTGAGATTGTAATAATGGTTGATGCATGTTTTACGAAATTGACCTGCTGGCTATCTATCCTAATTGGGTATTTTCCTACCTTTGAATTTGATAAATATTATTACTTTATTATAAACTAGGATAAAAATAATGACGTACCTACGCTGAAAAAAATATTTAAATCCAACAAAGATTTACAAAGTTACAGGCATTTTAATTTTGGAGTGGGAGGGTCTTCTATCCCTTTCTCGCAAAACGAAAATTTGTATGAAACCGCACGAAGCTACGTACTATGGCATTAGTAAGGTGTGACGTCAAAATGCTATATCGCAATGCAATATTTAAATGCTTATAATTTTTTGTTATTTGATAGATTTTTTTTTTTTTTTTCAGTTTACGTCAATATTTTTATCCTAGTTTATAATAAAGTAATAAAAAAATTGGACTCAAATACCCAATTAAACACATTGGATACTTTTTATTAAAGACGTGGACGAAGTTGCGGGTATATAGGTTTAATAACATTATAAAACGTGAAAGTTTGGATTACTCCTGAAGGAGTAATCCAAACTCAAATCGGTTCAGTCATTGTGGTGTTCACACCACAATGACTGAACCGATTTGGCTATAATATGGAATGGAGATAGTTTACACCTTTGACCACCGAGGAGTAAGAATGAGGAGTCTCTGCCTTTACACATAAGCTACTTTTTACCACAAAAACTAAAGGTTTCCCCAGGGGATTTTAAAAATCTATCTACAAATCTCGAAAGCATCACCAATTTGTTGTATAATTCCAAAATATTCTATTTGTTTCATTTTTATCGACTGAACCAGTAACTTTTTTTCAGCTTCTGTTTCTGCCTACAGCGCAATCCCGTGGGTATTTATTTTGACTATGTTGGCATATCGTTTTGGAAGAAAAACTGGTCTCATTTTATTAAGTATAAATATTTTAATTGGAAACGTACTATTTTATTGTAGCACAAGTATCGTAGAACTTATTATCAGTCAAGCTATGCAAGGGATGCTTGTTGGATCATTACTTACTATTACTGTTATGGTTTTGTCTGAATACACGTCGCCTAAGTATAGAGGTATTATTTTGACCATGAAGACGGCTACGTTTTATTGGGGGGTATGGATCTCAAATGCTATTGGTACTGTCATGATTTCCAAATAATACTAATATTCTGTGATGATTTTAAAACTGATGGTGTGTGATTTGGCTTAAATAATTTATGGTTTGAGTCAAATCACGTACTTTCTTAATAATAACATTGAAGTTTAGAAGGAATCTCATTGGATGGAATCTTGAGAGGATCTCATTGGTCAGTCCAACATGTTGTTACGGTTTAAAAATTAAGGGTGCAAGATTTGACTTAAATAATTTATTGTTTGAGTCAAATCACGTACCTTTTTTAAAACGGCCTTGAATTTTAGAAGGATCGCATTGGATGGAATTTTAAGTGGAATCTCATTGGTCAATTCAGTTTCAGTTCAGCTCAATCACATACTCTTTTTAGTTCAGTTGAATGAATGTAAAACATGATATTCGGTCCGGACAGCTCTTTAGTTTTTAAGTTAATCCTGTTCGAGCATCCAAACCGAAAGGTAAAAGTGTCTCCTAAGTACTACAATACGTGTTGTTCATAATTGTATTTATTGTTCATAATAAGTGTGCAGAATTATATATTAATACCGATACTATTGAAAGAGTTTTATTAAATCTCAGAAGTGACAAAGAATCCAAAAAAAAAAGAGTTGCTTGTAATAAATTTTATTCTAAAACGAGATTGCTAAACGCCCACTTTTTTTTTAACAAACTTATCAAATTTATTATTTTGCGATCGTTGGTTACGTGAGTCGTGACGCTACACATTAAGTCAGGGCAACTCTCTGATAATGTGTGGTTGTTTAGGTTATGTGTAACGGTGTGTGCGGGTACGTGGCTGGGGCTACTCTCTGGTAGTACTATAGCGCACATTGTTACATATTCTGGTGGGACATATCGTGTGCTTGGTCGGGGCTACTCTCCGTTAGCACGGGATGTGTTTTGGCTAAACGGAACTAATGATCGTAATTTTCTGTTACCTACCTACCCACTTTGAATAAAATAATGTATCTACACTGTTGCGATTTGTTGGTTACGTGACTCACTGCACATTAAGTCAGGGCAACTCTCTGATAATGTGTTAGTGTTTAAATTATGTGTAATAGTGTGTGTGTGCATGTACGTGGCTAGGGCTACTCTCTAGCAGTACGGTAGCGCGCATTGTTACATATACTAGCATGACATATCTTGAGCTTGGTCGGGGCCACCCTCCGATAGCATGGGATATGTTTGAGCTAAATGGAACCAATAATCGTGATTTTCTGATACCTACTTTGAACGAAACCACGTTTTCCCTTTTGTGATTTCTGCTTCATTATCTCATACCCTTAACTAATTATTTTGATGATCTATTTTTTTTTGTAAAATTACTTACAAGCAATAAACTGTAAGGTTATTTATTCTCACTAATAATAGTCTTCATGAAAAGTTGCCTAATTCATATTATTATGAACATCACGTTGCGTAATTGTTCATCGGATTATTTAGCTTAGGCGGCGTACTAGTGGCTTCACTAGTTTATTGAGTGGGTATGCTTCCTACTGGTTCATGAGTGAGTCACTGGTCGTCGGATTATAGTAATTTAGGGGACGT
Organism: Maniola hyperantus; assembly: GCF_902806685.2. Taxonomy (NCBI): domain Eukaryota; kingdom Metazoa; phylum Arthropoda; class Insecta; order Lepidoptera; family Nymphalidae; genus Maniola; species Maniola hyperantus. The sequence goes on from NC_048547.1 coordinate 2,564,333, forward strand.
ACAGTGGCTTCACTGGTTGGAGTGGGTATGTTTCCTACTGGTGTTTGAGTGAGTCGCTGGCCGTCGGATAGTGCTAGATTAGGGGACGTTCTAGTGGCTTCACTGGTGTATTTATTGAGTGGGTATGTTTCCTACTGGTTTTTTTTAGTGAGTCACTGGCCGTCAGATAGTGTTAGGTTAGGGGACGTTCTAGTGGCTTCACTGGTGTATTTAATGAGTGGGTATGTTTCCTACTGGTTTTTTTTGAGTGAGTCACTGGCCGTCAGATAGTGTTAGGTTAGGGGACGTACTAGTGGCTTCACTGGTGTATTGAGTGGGTATGCTTCCCACTGGGTTTTTTTTGAGTGAGTCGCTAGTCGTCGGATAATACTTATTCTATGGACCCTTTAGTAGCTTGAGCCAGCTAGTATTATGTATTAACGATTGGAATCAAGTCAATTGAATTGCTTTATGAAACTACTGCAATTATATTGAAGAACTTATATAGAAAACTTTTACATTTTTGCATAAATTTATCTACTTAGAAGACTTATTCTCAAATATTGTATTTATCGATTCTCTCATCAGTTTAAAGATCAAGACCCTATTATGTAAGGAGTGTGAATAGATTATGTCCCGAATATGTGTTTCAGGGAGGTGTAATGATGATGATGTCTGATGACGAGCCCGGTACTCCACCTGATACGCCTCCGAGATCGCGGCGTAACTCTAAGAAAAAGAAGGATAGGCGGCGAAGTCCGTCTCCTTCTAGTTCCAGTGAAGAGGTTGTACCTAAGAAGATGCGTAAGCGTGTGAAAGAACTTTCTGCTAAGGATATCCTAAAGTTAGTTAAGCATGTTTCAAGAGGTCCTTCCAAAAACTCCTGGAATTACAACAACCTTAACAATGTTATCCCGGAGTTTGATCCGTCAAGTAAAATTCAAAATATCGAAAGCTGGCTCCGAAAGGTTAATGAATGTGCGGCTATATATGGATGGGACGAGCAACAAACTGTTCACTTCTCTTTGCAAAAGTTAGCGGGTTTAGCGAAAAGATGGTTCGAGGCATTGCCAACAGTCGTCTTCACTTGGGAGGAGTGGCAAGTTAAACTCAGGAAGGCTTTCCCTAGTGAAGAAAATTATGGACGTCTTTTAGAAGAAATGTTAAGTCGGACTTCACGTTTTGATGAAAGCCTTCGTGAGTATTTTTATGATAAACTAGGATTACTAAATAGATGTGAAATTAGTGGACGGAAGGCTGTTGACTGTATTATATACGGTATTAGTGATCGTTCGATTAGGAATGGGGCGCAGGCGCAAAATAGTTCGGAACCTGAAGATTTACTTTGCTTTCTTGCATCCCAAAAAGTTCAACCACCGCTTAAAAGTAGAATAAATGAACGTACTACTCAGAGGCCAAGCTCTATTAATCCCAACACAAATTTTAACAGTACTAATTCCAACAGCAATGGTACTAGCGTCAATTCATTCTCTTGTTACAATTGCCGAGCTAGGGGACATCCTTTTTATAAGTGTCCTAGGCCCATTATCAAATGCAGAAAATGCAATCGAATAGGACACGATTTTGAGGCATGTAAATTAGAGCCCCGTGCGTCCCCAAATGTTAAATCTAACCAAGCGGAGAGTACAGCGGAGAAAAATATTTTAAAAATTGATTCTAACAATGATAGTAACGCCAAATTCTTTAAAACCGTGGTAATCAATGATAAATCTTTCAAAGCATTTATTGACTTCGGTAGCGAGTGTACACTCTTGCGTAGTACTGATGCCGAACAACTTAATGTAGTTAAGAGTTTTGATAATGTTCCAGTAGTCAAAGGTTTTGGACAATCGTCAGTTGTACCTCTATATAAGACAAACTTGTTTGTTAGGGTCGATGAAATTGAATCGGATCTTGAGGTTCTAGTTATAGATGATGTTCACATGCAGACCTCGCTTATTATCGGACAGAATTTTACGGAATTGCCATTTATTACCGTTTTAAAAGACAGCTCTAATCTTACATTTTATAAAAGCCCAAACCTAGCCTTTTCTGAAGATTCAAAAGGCACTTTAAAGCTATATATTACTAATACGATTGAAGTTTCAAAAACCAGTACTGTCCCTGTTCATTCAAACTGTAGCTTCACGGGAGATGTGTTTATCGAAGGTTATAATAGTGTTGAAACGGGTAAAGAGTTTTGTCTATTGCAGGGTGCTTTTAGTATTACCAATGGTAAGGGAGCCGTTGTTATCACTAATTTGTCGCCGTATACCATATCGTTAAAACCAAACGTTTTAATAGCTAGAGCCACGCCGTTCAGCGAACAAAAAGTCTGTCATGTAAATCGAATAGTGAAAGACTTATCTACTGTAAATCCTCTCAATAAAAATGAGATTAAAACGGGACCAGGATTGGATAGTGAACAATTGGATAGATTGTATTTGTTACTGCAAGACTACCGCGATTGTTTTGCTACAAACCTTAGTGAAATAGGTTGCGCGATTGATGTAGAAATGAAAATTGATTTAGCAGATGATAAGCCAATTTTTTACCGTCCATATCGATTGTCACATCATGAACGAGAGCAAGTCCGAGCAACTATTGACGAATTACTTCAAAATGATATTATTCAGGAATCGAAGTCTGACTACGCCAGCCCGATTTTAATGATTAAAAAGAAAACGGGAGAGCAGCGACTGTGCGTAGACTTTCGGGCCTTGAATAATAAGACTATTAAGGATCGTTTTCCGTTGCCGCTTATAGAAGACCAACTTTCAAATCTCAGTGGCAATAGTTTCTTCACGACTCTTGATCTCGCTTCAGGGTATTATCAAATCCCCATGGCCCAAGAAAGTCAACATCTCACTGGTTTTGTTACGCCCGATGGGCATTACGAGTTTAAAAGAATGCCTTTTGGCCTAGCAAATGCTCCAGCCGTGTTTCAGAGAATGGTTAACAAAATACTCGGAAACCGGCGGTTTGAATACGCGTTAGCTTATTTAGACGATGTTTTAATTCCGTCAAAAAGTATTGATGAAATGTTTCAACGACTAGAAGACGTGTTAGTACTTCTTAGAGAATATGGCTTGACCTTAAATCTGAGCAAGTGTCGATTCTTTGATAATACTGTCAGCTATCTTGGATATGAAATCTCCCCACAAGGCATTCAGCCTAGTGAATCAAAAATTAGGGCAGTTAGGGAATTCCCGACACCACAAAATGTCCATGAGGTCCGCCAATTTCTAGGCTTAACTGGTTATTTTAGGAAATTTATTAAGGGTTATGGGGAGATTGCTCGTCCATTAACATCTTTGTTAAAGAAGGACTCTGTTTGGCGATGGTCTAATACAGAAGACCAAGCATTTTCAACTTTAAAGGATAGGTTGATCAGTCGGCCTGTCTTAGCTCTTTACGATCCCACTCTCGAGACAGAACTCCACACGGACGCTAGTGCATTAGGCATAGGAGGTATACTTATGCAATGGCAAAAGGATACTAGGGTTTTAAAACCAGTCGCTTACTTCAGTCGGCAGACTACTCCCGAAGAAAAACACCTGCATTCTTACGAACTAGAAACGCTAGCTGTCGTATGTTCTTTAAAGAAATTCCGCGTGTATCTGTTAGGCATTCATTTCAAAATTTATACAGATTGCGCCGCTTTACGCACTACACTAACCAAGAGGGATCTCGTTCCGCGGATAGCGAGGTGGTGGTTGCAAATCAGTGAGTTCATATTTGATATTGAATATCGACCTGGTGTTCAAATGTCACACGTGGATGCACTGAGCAGAAACACCCGATTGTCTGCGGAGCCAGATAATAGCCCCTCTGTCGGTGTGTATGCTATAAGCAAAGAAAACTGGATTTTATCATTGCAATTAGCAGATCCCGAAATATCCCGCATATACAAAATTCTTAAGCCCGAAAATGACCAAGAAAGTAAGGACATTCGCAACAGTTATGTTATACGAGACCATACCGTGTATAGGAAGGTAGATGATAGGCTATGTCTAGTCGTTCCGCGAAGTGCTCGATGGCAAATATGTCGTGCCAACCACGATGAAATTGGCCATCTAGGGTATTCAAAAACTCTAGAAAGAATACAACATTCGTACTGGTTCCCTAAACTAAGAAAATTTGTAAAAAAATATCTTGCAGCATGTTTAGAGTGTGCTTATAATAAAGATAGCGCGTCAAAGCAAAAGTCTGGTCATTTGTATCCCATAGAAAAAGTACAAATACCATTTCACACGATTCATATAGATCATCTTGGGCCTTTTGTTAGGAGTAAAAACGGTAATACCCACATTCTAACGGTAGTAGACGCTTTTACTAAATATGTGTTCGTAAGAGCGGTGAAAAATTTAAAAACGAAAAACACAATTAAAGTTTTAGAAAACCTATTTTATGACTTTAGTGTTCCGGCTAGAATTGTTTCTGACCGAGGCACAAGTTTTACATCAACAGCTTTTCAGACCTTTTGTAAGACACTTGGTATTAAGCATATATTGAACGCAGTAGCTTGTCCCAGAGCTAATGGGCAAGCAGAGAGGTTTAACCAAACCATCTTGAATTCATTGTCAGCACAAAACTTTGCAAGCCATGAACGCGACTGGGACAAGTGTCTGAGTAAAATTCAATGGGGCATCAACAACACTGTAAATGCTTCAACACAGAAAACTGCGACAGAAGCTATGTTCGGAATTAAATTGCGCGATGTTTTATCGAATAAACTTAATACCGAAAACTATTCGAGTAATAATTTAGAATTACAACAAGTTAGAGAGCAAATTAGTAATAATATCCAGAAAAATCAAGTAAAACAAAAAGAAAAACATGATGTAGATCGAATCCCCGCAACTAAGTATGAGATCGGTGATTTAGTGAAAATTTCACGAAATAATTTTGATAACAAAAAGAAAAGTACAAAGCTCCTGTCGAAGTTTGTGGGTCCATATAAAGTTACTGAAGTTCTAGGCAATGACCGCTATAGGATAACAGATGTTCCTGGTTTCATTAAGAAAGGCAAACCTTATAAAACTGTCATTGCAGCTGATAGAATCCGACCTTGGATACATATAAAAGCTTTAGAGTTACATAGCTCCGATCAGAGTAGCTCTGACGATGCTGGTAAAAGTGAATCCGAGTAATAAATTGTAATTATTATCTTTAATGATGTTCTAGAAGACGTTAAGTTCAGTGGGTTTTTATTTACACAGGAATTTGATTTTGTATGAGTGGTATATACAAAGATGATTTTATTTTTGTTATTAATAAATTGTAATTATTATCTTTAATAATGTTCTAGAAGATGTTATGTTCAGGGATTTTTTTTAATTATTTACACAGGCATTTGATTTTGTATGAATGATATATACAAAGATGATTTTATTTATGTTAATAATAAATTGTAATTACCTATTTTCTTTAATAATGTCCTAGAAAATGTTATGTTCAGTGGTTTTTATTATTTACACAGGAAGTTGATTTTGTATGAGTGATATACCTAATACAAAGATGATTTTTATTTTCTGTATGTCAATAATATTCCCGGAAAATGTAAGGTCATAGTATTTTTGTTGTGTTGTAATAAAACTAAAATGTCATGATTTATTTAAAAGTACAAATGATGATTGTGTGTGCCAGGAGGCTACACAGTGTCTGATGGCCGAATGTCATGATTTCCAAATAATACTAATATTCTGTGATGATTTTAAAACTGATGGTGTGTGATTTGGCTTAAATAATTTATGGTTTGAGTCAAATCACGTACTTTCTTAATAATAACATTGAAGTTTAGAAGGAATCTCATTGGATGGAATCTTGAGAGGATCTCATTGGTCAGTCCAACATGTTGTTACGGTTTAAAAATTAAGGGTGCAAGATTTGACTTAAATAATTTATTGTTTGAGTCAAATCACGTACCTTTTTTAAAACGGCCTTGAATTTTAGAAGGATCGCATTGGATGGAATTTTAAGTGGAATCTCATTGGTCAATTCAGTTTCAGTTCAGCTCAATCACATACTCTTTTTAGTTCAGTTGAATGAATGTAAAACATGATATTCGGTCCGGACAGCTCTTTAGTTTTTAAGTTAATCCTGTTCGAGCATCCAAACCGAAAGGTAAAAGTGTCTCCTAAGTACTACAATACGTGTTGTTCATAATTGTATTTATTGTTCATAATAAGTGTGCAGAATTATATATTAATACCGATACTATTGAAAGAGTTTTATTAAAGTACGTTTTTCAACTGGAAAAATATCGGCATCGTTATTTTTATCTGTAGTATTTACAATTTTATAGTTTCCGTATTTTGCTATGAATCACCGTATTGGCTGGCGACAAAGGGGCGCTTTAAGGAATGTGCAAAAGTTCATCGATGGCTAAAAGGCACCGATGAAAACTCAGAGGAAGAACTCGGAAAACTCATTGTGTCACAACAAGAGAAGTGTAGTAAAACCAAGCTCAATGGGCTTATAAAATTTGAAAAAATTAAAAAGATATTGAACATAGTACGACGGAAAAGTTTTTGTAAGCCTCTTGTGTATGCATGCATGCCGATGATTCTTTACAATGCTTCAGGTAAGTTCGCTTGCACTGTCTATGCTATAGACATTATCAAAAATATCACGTCGAGTGAACGCATGGCGTACGAGGGCATGCTTATATTGGATGCAGTGACTGTGGTAGGCATGTACTTGGGATGTGCACTGTCAACGGTCGTAACGCGACGAAAACAATTACTGGTTTTCTCTTCTGTAGGAACCGGCTTCCTATATGGTTTGGCAATTTACTTATACATGATTAATTTTGATATTGTATCAGAGAGTAATAATTATATCTCTTTAGTATTTTTAATGGGGTTTTCCATAAGCACTGGCTGTGGACCAATAATCCTTGCAACCTGTTGTGCTGCTGAGTTGTCTCCGTTAAGGAACAGGACAACTTTTTTATGTTGTCTGTCTTTCGTGAACAATATATTTTTAGCAACTACTCTGAAAATGTCACCGTTTATTTTTAATCTTTGCGGTACACCTGGAGCGTTCACATTTTATGCTGTATGTTCATCTATTTGTATTTTTGCTTTATATGAATACTTGCCCGAAACAAAAGACCGTACTATTCAGGAAATAGAAGAACACATTAGAGGTGTTCCTTATGATAGGAGTACAGTTGAAACTGAAACCATTCCGCTGAAAGAACCAAATTCAAATTAATTAAATTATTGAGAATAGAGTTTTTGACTCCGGACATGACGTATCGTACAAAGTAAGTAAATATTACTATAGCTCTATCGGTAATTTTGTATTCGTACCTAATCATGAAAAAAGTAATTAATATTAAGTATATAAGGTTTTTTGAAATATTATTGTGTTCCTTTCTCTGCATTGTAAATGAAAATTTAAGGTAGGTACAGTACTTATAGTTAATAATCTTACTATCTAAGGAGTAAGTTTTTTAAAACTGTTTCTTATTATTGTTTAAACACTGGATTATAATGATTACTATGGTCTAATATTTTAGAGTTAAATTACATATTTGTAAGTATTGTAAAAATGTATACAAAAGCGCCTAACACACGATTTTGTGTCGAAGTGTGCCCGACTAGTTTCGGGTTCGAAATCCTTATTCATGAGCCTATTCACGCGTTGCCGACTCATTTATCAAAATATTTTAAATATAATGACTGACTATTATAACTACCTACAAGAACTAATAATATTTCGTTTTCTTTCTTCTTTAAACTTTATTATAAACATTAAAGAAGAAAGAGGACGAAATATTATTATAAACATTTAAATTTTAAGGTGTCCTTAGCCTGTCCTTAGTATCAGGTATTTATATTACGTACCTTCAATCTTTGTAATAAAATTACCATAAATGGCTTTTTTATTTTACTACAAACTAGGGTAAAGTCTCCAGTGTATGAACAAAACTCAGGTTTATTACGAATAGGTAAGTAAGTACCTAGGTACGACGATATTGATACCTACCTCATTTATACGGGTGTTTTAGAAGTCTGACTTGACGCTTTTATAAAAACCTAATAAAAATGTATACCTATTTTAGGTAGGCGTAGATCATGAAAACTTTTTGTAGCACTTACCTTAGTATTCGGAGGCGACGACGATTTCTTCAGTCGATATCCCGGCAACTGGATTATTCTATTTTTTTAATTTCTCATCGTGTAATCGTAATATCGAGCCTTTATCTATTTATCATAATGGATAATCATTATTGTCGATTATCAATAATTTTATTGACTGATACGAATATTATCTACGATTGCAGAAGTAGAATTCTTAATCTTAATACGGTAACTTCAATGATAGGTATATTTTATTATCATTCATATTATATTACTACATACTACGCTCCTAAAATTTGGCCTGAAGAATTATTTATTATTGGGTCGATTTTAAGAACGGAAATAAAAGATTTTCAAAAACGTATACCTATTCATGTATTTTGAAAAAAGAAATATAAATACGTCATTTAACTACGATCTACAATATTAATATAAATTATATTATTATTACTTATCTACTTTTACTGTAGAAAGTTATTATTTTACTAGGTATTTACATTATTAGCTAATTCATAGGAATAGTAATATTGAGATGAATATCAAAATACTTCTCTTACATTACATTACTTACAACCTATAACTAACAAAAATAATTAACTACGTTAAGATTTTGATTTTTGATCTCGGGTTAATATTTCATCTATTAATGTAAATAACGTATACGTACCACGATACGATGATTTTGATTGATCGATATTCGATATTTCGACCCAGTTGCATGAGTCGTGGTCACGTCAGCATTGTAAAAATCAAAATCAAAATGTGAGAATTAATATCATCGAATTATTTGTGGTACGTATCCGTAATTTTCATTATTATAATATGACGTTAAACTGCGAAATAAGCCTAAAATCATCATTCAGTTCTGTCAATCATAATCGATGAAATATTTAATGGTTCAGAGAATTATTATAGCTAAATATATAAAAGGAAAAGGCGACAGACTAGTGCCAGCTTTAGCCTGGTTAGGACGTCCGCCTTCTAATCGGAGGTCGGGGGTTCGATCCCGGGCACGCACCTCTAACTTTGAGCCGGCGATGGGTTGATCATGATCATGATGAAGTCAACTCATAAAAATGTAGTTAAGGATAGAATCACAAATTGGGGCTTAAAATCTAGATATAAAATTTCGATCAAGTATTTTATTGAAATTCATTAAACTATTTTTTTTTGTTATCACTGTCCACCTTCACGTTTGGCGTGATCGTGTAAGTGAAATCTAAGTTTTCATACACACAGACATCAAGATTCTAGATGCAAGATGTCTGAATGTAATAAAAACTCCGATAAGTATTAAGTAGGTATAATGAATCTGAAGTTTTTATATGCTTGACCTCTTAATTTGTACTTAAACTTGAACGCAAAATACTTATAGGTGTTTGTTTAAAATAAAATAAATAGAAACATGCGACAATTCAACATGAGTAGATTAGATCAGACTATTTTATCAACAAACGTGCTGTACAATTTTGGATTATAATTATCATTCATTCTCGTCATTCTAAAATTTCATGATAAAAGTACGATTTTGGTCCTTATTTCAAAGATGAACCGTACTTTTGACATGACAGTTGACTTAAAGAGTAAAAATGTCAGTTATGCATAATAATTATAAAGGCGGAAACACACCATCGGAAGTGTCCGTAAGCCGTGGCTGACAGTCGTGACAGATAGGTGTGCACAGTCGCTTAGCACGTGGCTTGCGAGGTATCTATCAGACGTCAGAGCGCTTACAGCGATCACGCACTCATCTGATCCGAATCCGTGAAAATACGGATATAAAAAATATCTACGTCATATGTCATAAGCTACCATACAAAACGAAAAGGAACGTATTTTACGGACTCGGATCGAACGAGTGCGTTACCGCCGTTATGGTAACGTCCGCTTCTTATGCCCGATAGGCTGCACAAGTCAATGTACATTTTACTATCCAGATACCTAGAACACACGAGTTTCTAGCTATAGACAGAAGTTGCAGCGGTTAGCCGAGTCCGATGATATGTTTCCACCTTAATACCTTCCTCAGAGTAAGGAAATCGTTATGATAATATGACTAGTAGAATTTTATGGCAATAGTTACATTTAGCTATCCATTGTTTTGCCAACTATGTGTTTTATTTATACTTATATATGATAATTAATAGTTCATTTATCAATCACGCATCGGTAACTCTAGGTGCAGATTTATCTGTAGCTAGAAGCCAATCGACAATGGTCTGGTAGTTCTTTTCCATCCATTGTACGTTGGCGGCCGTCCTCTCTAGGACTTGCTGAACTGGTCGGCCTAAGTCGCCACATGACTCTGCCACGAATCTTTTAAGCTGAAAAAAGATATAAAATTATTTAACAGTATATGCACACAACATTTTTTTTTATATAAAAGGAAAAGCTGAATGACTGATTTATCAACGCACAGCTCAAACTACTGGACGGATCTGGCTGTGGCATGCAGATGACGTAGACATCCGCTAAGAAAGGATTTTTTTTTAATTCAACCAGTAAGGGGGTGAAATAGGGGTTTGAAATTTGTGTAAATAAATAAATAAATAAATAAATAAAATAACAATCTTTTTTATTCAAATAAACTTTTACAAGTACTTTCGAATAGTCAGATGCATCTACCACTGGTTCGGAATGCCTTTCCTACCGAGAAGAACCAGCAAAAAACTCGGCGGTTGCTCTTATCAAATATTTGATATAGGTAGTCCACGCAGACGAAGTCGCGATATGCTCGCGACTTGGTCTGCGTGGACTAGCTCTACAAAAAAATAATATTACCTCTTCATATTCATGTACATGATTTAGTCTTCTCGTGACCACCTTGAGAATCGAATTTAATGTAGAAACAGATCCAACACTGTAAAAAAAAATTGACAAATTATTAGGTTACAATAGATTTTCAGTTAGGTATAATATTATATTAATTCATTAATAATTTAATATGGCATTTTACACCAAGCGAGAAAAAATCGAAAAATATATTATAAACAAGATAGAATTTGCAATAAGCAATCGAAAAATGTTAATTTCAGTTTTTATAAAATAATTTTATAATTCATTTTACAGATTTCACTTTTTTATCTGTTCTATAAATATTTAAAACGTATGATACCGTAGCCGCCATATTAGTTCTGACTGTGACGTCACAAGGATTTTAATTTTAATGTAATTCACTAAGAACACCGTTGCTTATAAATCCATGTAACGTCATGACAGCTCATCAGGCACCTAAGAAGACATGCATTTAAATGCATTTTTATTGCAATTATAATAATTATTTTATTTATTAAAATATTTTTTTTATAAATTTTTGGTATGTAGTTTAGTTATTATAATTTAGGACCAAATTAAGACACCGGGTAAAATACCGTATTTTTTGGATTTGATACCCCTAGTTAGTCTTTGTAAACGTAAGAACCGTAATACTAAAGCCCTAAGAGCCAATATCGCTTAATAAAGTTTGAGACCAAATTCATGGTCCGAAATCGTTGGACCACGGACATGGGCGACCGACACTTGAGGGAATCTTTAAATAAGACTTACTATTCCTTTAACCGCTGCCAGTTGGCTCTAACAAAGTTGAAAGCTATCGGCTCTCCGATGGAGGAACTGGCGACGGCGGAGAACACCCTCACTGTGTCTTGTTTGCGAATGCCGCTGTCGTTTCTGAGTGATAAATCCAAATATCTGTGAACATGCAAGTAAGTATATAATTTTACATTGCTTAGTGATTAATTTTAAATTAAAGGAGTGGTATTCGCTTTTTTCGAGTCTATAACAATTATTATAATTTATTTATACAATTTAATTTATAAGCGATAAGGCCTCCTTGGTAGACACATTTTAACCAAGTAATTATTATTTTTTTGTGATGTAGGTAACCACAAATTCACGGTTTTCAGTTTTTTCCTTTACTTGTGTTATAAAACATTGCTGCCTGCAAGTGCAAATTTTATAATTCTAGGTCAACGGAAAGAATCCTATAGATTGTGATTCCCTTGTCTTGACAGACACGACAGACGTGCAGACTGTGAAAATATGATCTCATAAGGGTTGTGTTTCACATCAACCTAAACTCAAAACTTCACGCTGTTATTCTAGAATTTGTCATTCACAATATCTAACCTATACAACAAGTATGGGGCCCTGGTACAGCCGAGCACAGAAAGCAGCAGCTCTCTCTCGGAAGGCACGCTGACAGCCAGGAACCGTTCCCAGGCAAAATTCCACTCCCTGGCGTTCCCGGCTTGGACTCCAACGCAGTACACCGTACTGCGAAGATCCGCATGTATACTGAAAAAGGGGTTATTGTTAACTTTTTTACCTTGAACGCGATGGAATGTTGATAAAAATGGTGGAATACGCAAATGAGTTAAAAATAATGCTAATTTAGTTACTAACATAGTTGATAAGGTCTTCTGTTACTAACACATTATGGATGAAATATCTGAAATAAAATAAATAATAATAATAAAAATAAAGACAAAGTTATAGAATTTATAGCCCGACTTCGTTCCCTTGGATTTAGGTTTTTAAAATTCCGTGTAACTATGATAATAAAAAGCTGTGATAGCCTAGTGGTTAGAACGTCCGCCTTCTAATCGGAGGTCGGGGGTTCGATCCTAGGCACGCACCTCTAACTTTTCAGAGTTATGTGCATTTTAAGTAATAAAATATCACTTGCTTTAACGGTGAAGGAAAACATCGTAAGGAAACCTTCATGCCTGAGAGTTCTCCATAATGTTCTCAAAGGTGTATGAAATCTACACATGCCCAGCACAGTAGACTATGGCCAAACCCTTCTCACTCTGAGAGGAGACCCATGTTCTGCATCAGTGAGCCGGCGATGGATTGATCATGATTGATGATGATACAAAACACTTACTCGTTGTAAGCGTCAGGGTTTGGTGCGTGCATCCAGTTGATGTACATGCGGACAGCATGCTCCAAGCATTCCGCATGCTGCAGGTGACAGGCGGTGGAAAGCAGGTCCACTCGGTGCTGCGCGCGCACGACGCTTTCGTTCCTCGAAATATCCCACCCTAACTCTTGAACTGCATCACTTAGGAGCCCTAGGACGTATCTCTGAAAGTTATGAAAAATTATTTTGTGCTTGCGCTATTAATGCGAAAGTGTATTTGTTTGTTGGTTTGTTGGTTCGTCCTTCAATCACATCGCAACGGTGCAACGGATTGCCGTGATTTTTTGCATGGGTATAGATAAAGACCTGGAGAGTGACATAGGCTACTTTTTATCCCGGAAAATCAAAGAGTTTCCACGGTATTTTTAAAATCCTAACTCCACGCGGACGAAGTCGCGGGCATCAGGTAGATCATTATAATTACCGCTAACCATTATAATATGGTTAATATTAATATCTTAAAGACCTATTCTATCATTATACAGCAGGTTACAAAATACCTAATAGGAATCATTAGGTACTATATCTACCGAATCGATACAATTAGATAACATTGGTTTTATATCCTAAACCGATAATAATTAATTATTTATTATCATAATAATCTTGTTAGTTATCTAGGTATATTATGCCGGTAATTTTTATCAATCGTAAATATTATGAGCTGGAATGTACTGGGTTTTAGACACGCTTTAGATAAGTAACGTTAGATAAGTAACTCTTTGGGTGTCAATCGTACCTAAGTCATATTAAAAATACTTAACAATTATAAATAATATTACAATTAATTACGCTGACATAGACCATTACTAATTACAGATTAAGATCTCAATCACTCCATTATAAGTCAGTTGTGATAATAAAATATCCAGATTTGATACTGCTAGGGGCTCAATTTGAATGCCATAAGCCTACTTTTCCGTATTAGTTTACAAATTGCGAAAAACTAAATTAAATTTGAATTTCACGGGCAGACCGTGTCATCCACCTTAAACCATCATTCACTACCAGTAGCGCCATCTATTATCGTACTTCACAGTTCACACTTTCTGCTGCGTACTGTACTGGTTGTCAATTGAGTCATTATCATCATTCATTGGATCCAAATATTCATAACATTAACCGCAGATAACTCACCTTATATTCTAGATAGTAGGCTCCCTTAGACAGCATGGTATCAATATAACCTAAAGCAACGAGACCTGCCTTCCATGGCACATAACTCTTCTCATGCGATAGGTAACTTGTGATATCCAATGCGGTTCTATAGTTCAAACGTCCAGATAAAGCCAAATTCATCGCGTCGTCGATGATTTGAGCTCGGTTTATTGGATGTATCTCTTGGAAACGTGATCGATCGTTTAGAATTTTGATCAGCAAGTTCCAATTACGCTGGTCGTAGTTGATTCGGTAAAATCCTGTGTAAATACAAAAAAATAGAACTGAGGTTTGTGGAATGGAATAAGTAATTGTACCTAATAGACGTGGATTTTACAAGTCGAAAGGTTTGTGAGAGTTTTACTAGTATCGTAGGCGAAACCTAGTCATTCTAAAAGAAGAAAATTTGTGATATTTGCAATTTGTGGTAAAATCACAAAAAATATTATGCAAATGATGTGCAAATGAATAAAGGAAAAATTATAAAATAATGTGTTAAGTAGGTACTTTCCAAAATATTGCGATCTTCCTAGCTGTTTATGGTATTTATAAGAAAAGATACTTTTTCTAGTAGGTGGTAATACCTAGTGAAAAGCTAAGTCGCAAAGATAAAGTCGTTTTATGTTCAGAAACTTTATGTTTCAAAAGATCCTGCAATATAACCTTACTTAAAATTTAAAAAAAAAGTTGGTTGGATGCTAACGTTTTAAAGTTACTCTAACCTGTTTGCTGTATGTTTCCAATCAGCCAATCATTTTCACCGACAGTTATATTATCAACAACTATGGACCTCTCTCCTCTCAACCATAACTTAGGTCGGGTCGATGCGAAGTCTTTTTCTGAAGCGGTCGTATAAGAGACAGGAATCCACCAAACTGAAGAATTGTTTCCATTTAGTGTGTTGTTTATTAAGACGAATCTTTCCTGCAAATAATAGTAGGTATGGATTTCATGTCATCATCATCATTATCATCAACTGATAGACGTCCACTGCAGCTGGAAATAAGTCTATTGTAGGGATTTCATCTAATAAAACTAAAATCAAGTTATTCTACGAGTATTGAATATTGAAGAACTATCTTGACTGCAGAATACCAAGCGAGAAAAATCTTAAAATTTATAAAAGTATAGTATTAGCCATTACCAATCAAAAAATGTTAATTTCAGTTTATAAAATTACTTATACCTATTATAATGAATTTTATAATTCATTTTAAAGATTTCACTTTTTTATCTGTTCTACAAATATCCAAACGCATGATACCGTAGCCGCCATGTTAATTCCGACGGTGACGTCACATGGATTGTAGTTGTAATGTATTTCACCAAGAAAACACCGTTGATTACCAATCCGTGTGACGTTATGACAGCACAGCAGCTCAAGAACCTAAAAAGATGGCGGGTAGCGTTTTCGCGGCGAAATTTGAAATGCATTTTAATTGCACTAATCGATTAAGTAAATTTTTTGGTAGTTTAGGATCAAATTAATACACTTTTCAAAAAAGGGCAAAATACCCTATTAATAAAAGAATTACCTGATTTAAAGTAATCGTTCCATTTTTGTAATCCCTCGTGATAGTCAAAACGGGAAAGCCAGTTTGCAAAGTCCAAGAGTCCATGACTACGCCAACATCCGCATCGAATGCTTTCCTTTCTCTCGCTGCATTCGTGAGGGCACTCCATAGATCCCTCTGTTCCGCGTCTCCGAACTTCTTGGCGTTGAGATAATCAGTGATACCAGCGTTAAAGACGTCATCGGTTAGGAAGTGGTTCATCATCCGCAGGATTGCTGAACCTTAAGAAACACCATTAGGATATAATTAGTCACTATGAAGGTTTTGAATATTCAAGACACAGTCCTTGAAAATTTTAGTCATGCATAGGTACGATTTTGAGTTCTTAAAAATCATGTCGGGGCAGTTAGGGAGGAAATGGTTCTATAATAATATGTAAGTATAAAAGTAAGTTTATTCTGCTGCAGTATTCTATTCTATAGTCCAAGTTTGTTGACCATTATTAAATATTTTTGAGCAATTTTTTCGCCTGTTGTGTCAATAAACATTGATTTTAACGAGTAGGTATGTGGCATTTTGAACCTTTCTTTTATTTTAAAACATCTGTTTATGACATCGAGGGTAATGACCTGAAATAATATAGTCAATTCTCATTTCTTAATTACCTTTTCCATATGATATTTTATCAAAAATCGCTCCTATTTCCTCAGGGTTTCCGACTTCTACCGATATTTGATGAGACGACGTTAAGGCGTCCAGTTTGAAAACGCTTTGTACTTCGTTAAGGACGAAGACTTCCATTAATTTCCAACTTTTCTCAACCTGAAATGTATACAGGTACCAAATGAGACATGAAATGTACCAAAATTGGTTTAAATCTTCTGCACTTCTAGGCCCTGGTTATAACTGCCCACATTCAACGGGCTGATTGGAGCAAATTGCAGTTTGACTTTCGCAAAGGGTTGCCGGTTTAAGGCAAACAATTAGCGATTTATTTATTAGCAAAAAGTTCGTTAAGGTAATAATCAGGACGATAAGTACATAAAGTGAAAAGCGTAGAAGACAGAGATGGAAAGATGATGATTCGTGATGCAGCTGGTGTAATCAGATTATTTTCACTTTCACAAGGCAATACGGAAATCGTCCTCACTCTAAAGTTATTCTCCTAACACGGTCTTGGACTGTAGAAATAAAATGACCTGATTTTTTGTATGGCGGCAGTTTATGGGGCTAGAATTCACCTTCATGACGTTCATGTTAAAAATAAATAAAAATCATGTTTTTTTTTAAATCAACAATGAATTCTAGTCACATAAACTACACAACAACACAGAAAACCACATCATTTTATTACTACAGTCCAATATCTTATTCCTTACCGCATCGTTGATTACAAACATTTTGTTATACACAATCGCTATGCTGAGAACTTTCCTTACCGCATCAACAGCAACGTATTCAACGTAGCTGGCGAAACCTTCGTTCAGCCAAATGTCGGACCACCAAGCCGGTGTGACCAAGTTTCCGAACCACTGGTGCGCGATCTCATGAGCTACCACAGAAGCCACTCGAGCCTTAGCAGTGGTTGGAGATAAACCGGTATCGTACAGCATGGCTATTTCTCTGAAAGACAAATTTTCAAAAATTGAGATTATAATTTCCTTTATTAAATTAAAATAGGCTATATGGCACTTGTTGGCCACAGACGATTACTGCGAGCAACGAGAAGAGAGTGCGTGTGTGAGATAGTTTTTTTTCTCTGGGCTAAAAGCGAGTGTGCGAGTTTGACAGGTGACTAATATTGCATTGACACGGTACATCGATTGTACTATTTTCGTACGTTTCTTGAGCGAGAAAATAGTCGATAGCTTGTCGCTTCCTCGTCGGCGGTGAGACAAGTGTTATCTTCTTCCTCTATGCATATAAAAGGAAAAGTGACTGACTGACTTGCTGACAGACTAACTAACTGACTGATTTATAACTGGTTTACTTATATATTATTGATAGCACAGCTCAAACTATTGAACGGATCGTGATGAAATTTGGCAGGCAGAAAGCTGTTAGGTAAGACGTAGATATCATCTAAGGGTGTAAAATAGAGGTTTGAAATTTGTGTAGTCCACACGGATGAAATCGTGAGCATGTTAATAATAATAATATAATAAATTTATTCATAAGCTAATAATATCTTAATTCATATCATAATTCTTAAGCTAGTAAACAATAAGTAAAAGGCAGAGTATGGTCCACGAAAGTTTCGATAAATCAAAATTAGGATTGATCGACCTCTCAAAACAAGGCTAAAAGTTGACGTGGGTACCAAATTCATATAGTTATTGCAGAAAATGATCTAAATTAAGAAATCGATTGCCAAACCGAATTTTTTCTAAACAGTAGATCAGTGGCATGCAAAGTAGATGCAGATTATGTGTACAAGTAGATAAGGAGAGAATGTGTAACACATCTCACCTAAAAGTCAGTAACCCCCAGTTCTCCATAGCTCCAGCCTTGAAATCCGGCAATGCCACCATATCTATCTTTGGCAAAGGAAACTTTATCTTATAGTAGTCTTCCAAGAACTTCAAAATCTTTGGTCCTATTTCCAATGCATACGCTGCAGATGGCAAGGCTTCCTTTCTCGCCCAAACTGAGAAGTTATTCTTTCTATCACTCATATAACCGAAATCAGTAACTACAAAAGCTACTAAATATGTCGACATAGGTAGAGATTCAGCATAATGGTCCCATGTGTAGTCCGGCAGTGTATCGCTGTGAAAGCAATAGAAATTAATTAATAAAACAGTTTTTTAGTTCTGTTCGAAATATCACAATGTTTTTAACAAGAAAGAGGGTAGTTCGCAACTGCCCATGACAGCTCGAACTTCATCTCTCGTAGCACCGTAGTCCCGTCGTGACCACGTGCAATTGGGTTGAAAAATCAACAAATAAAAACATTAAATTAACCGTGGTATGTACCCGTTATCTACATTAAAATATACACAACGTCTCTTGAAGGGTAGTAATTTAATCGGGCCGCTTTTGAAGCACTAATTACAATTGGGTCTGGCGATGCTGATGGTGAACCGTCCCTTCAGCGCGGGCTCGTCCCAGCAGGGAAACGCGCGCCGGGCGTCCGTGGCCTGGAACTGAGTCACTGCTATCCATCTGTATACAACTTACTGTGGCTGTTTGGCAACAATGTTCATATTGGAGACGGAGGTGAGGTTGTTGGGTCTGGCAATGCTGATGGTGAACCGTGCCTTCAGCGCGGGCTCGTCCCAGCAGGGAAACGCGCGCCGGGCGTCCGTGGCCTGGAACTGAGTCACTGCTATCCATCTGTAATATGAACATTATATTATGAAACTGGCTGTCTATCTTATACACGCGACTTAGTCCGCGTGGATTTAGATTTTCAAAAATCCCGTGGGAAGTCTTTGTTTTTCCAGGAAAAGAAGTAGCCTATGTCACTCTCCAAGTCACACAAAGTTCTATTTAAGTAACTACTTATTTTAAAGATTTTTAAATTTTTTACAGAATTCTATAAAAAAGAAAGGGTGTTTCGCAATTCAGCAAGAATTTTCCTTCAAATTATGTGTATTTGGAGGCTCCACAACGAAACGAGTTGGACAAAATTTTCCCCAGGCTGAACTATGCCTATCACAAAATTAATGCCACAACTGCAAAATAACATGCGACTTTTTGTTCTTAAAATAGAAGATTTTTACCATTAAATGGCACATATAATATTATCATCTCTGTACATTTTGGGGCACGCGTTCATACAATTTTTGTCCATCTCCTTTGTGATGATTATGAAACATAATTTCTTCTATTCACATCCAAGCTTCTATAGTTTGGCTCTAAACACAATACAACGATTCTCACTGGCAATAAAAATAATTAATTTCGCATTTAAATGCGAACCGGCGGGTCATTGGCGGAACAGAAGCACTCACACGGTACAAGCAACGCATAGTAAACGGACATACTGACCTCCCATTAGGAATACTAAGAGAGCCCATTTATGAGACAGAACGAATTTCCGCATGAAATAGTTTTTAGAGAAGTTTCCCTAGCGCACTCCGTACAAAGGTAGTTTAGTTTGTTTGGTAGTACAATAAAATACTAATACATATTATAAATGCGAAAGGGTGTCTGCTAGCTTTTCACGGCCCCACAGTTTAACCGATTTTGATAAAAGGTACAGAGTTAGCTTACATCCCGGGGACGGACATAGGCTACTTTTTATTTCGGAAAATCTAAGAGTTCCCACGGGATTCTAAAGGCCTATCCGTTTAGCCGATTTATATGACATTTGGTACAAAGGTAGCTTGTATCCCGGAAACTAACATAGGCAAATTTTGTCTCGGAAAATCAAAGAGTTCCCACGAGAAAACTAAATCCAAGCGGACGTAGTCGTGGGAATCATCTAGACTTGGTATAAAATTCGTACCTTTTGTCTTTTTTCTCTTCATACGAACTTCTGTAGAACCCATGAAGGTCGTCATTCAGAATTCCAGTATACGATATGTTCAAGACATACTGTTGTCCGGCGATCAGTTCCTCCGCTGTGCTCAGTATCTGAAACTGTCTCGGAACGTCTTCTGTTCTTCTTACAATCTTTACTTCCTTACCATCCACTTTCTTATGCAGCTCAATTTTATGGAAATTTAACTCTACACCATGAAAGGTGACTGAGTTGGTCGTGTTTTTGATCGTTATAACAATACTGACTTCACCGTCAAATGTGAAATTCCCTTCGAAAATATATGGAGTAAGCCTCAAGAAGTACCTATCTGGCTTAATGTTATTCGGGAGCCGAACATCTTTTACAGAGTTTTCGTTAACACTTGTCGATTCGGCTTTATTAGTAGTGCTCTCTAATAATGTAACACTTTTACTATTTTCTGTACTTAGAGGTATAACTGATAACTTAGATTGATCACACAATTGTTCGTATTTGGTAACGTTGGCTAAATGGTCAGTCCTCGGGCAGGCTGCGAAGTTGTACACTATGAACGCGGTGGCGACGAGTGCGAGGGCGAATATGACGAGAATGACGAAGGTAAGACTTTTTGAAAGGTGGACACCTCTCTTCGTTTTAGTAGAGAAGTCTGTTTGGAGATTGCCGTCCATTATTGTCAGCGGTTCTCGTCCTTGGGTCATCACAGCATCATTCTGGAGTCTGAAACAAACATCATCTTTATCATCTCATCGCCTGCACACTACTGAGAATGGGTTTCCTCTCAGAAATGGAATGGGTTTAGGTCATAGTCTGTACTCTATATTTTGGCCAAATGCGTGCTCAGGCATGCAGGGTTCCTCACGATGTTTTCCTTCACCGTTAAAGCAAGTGATATGTTTTAATTACTTAAAACGCACATAACTCCGAAAAGGTAAATTCCTAAAAGGCCGGCAAAGCATCGGCGGTTCCTCTGGTGCTGCAAATGTTCATGTGCGGCGGTAATCACTTAACATCAGGTACGCCGCCTTCACGTTTGCTCGCTATCTCTATTTTTTTTTTAATTTAGACTTGCGTAGCCGGAATCGAACCCCCGACCTCCGATTAGAACGCGGACGTCCTAACCACTAGGCTATCACAGCTTGTTAAGCAAGTTATATACTATTAATTATAAGTAGGTACACAACCCATTCAGGTGTCCAAGGGACATCTCTCGAACTGAGCGCGTTGCATCTTTGATCACGTTGCTGACTCACGTACAAGTTCATCGACCTTTTAATTGATCCCTATGGTCGATAAATAATTATTTAAAAAAAAAACGACGAATTGAGAACCTCCTCCTTTTTTGAAGTCGGTTAATGATAGACTACCGGAGCGACCGGCCTCAGCTTCTAGACCCACTGGTTTGAGCTGCACGTCGATATATCAGTCAGTCAGTTTATCAGGGTGTTAATGTCCCGCTGGATGAATAATGGACTCTACCCCAAAAAAGAAAATTATCGTCATTTTTGATTTTAGTAAATTAGTATACCGAACTTATTTCATAACAGCTCGATACAAACGCTTGATTTTTTTAAAAGAATATTAGCCCTGTTAATTATGACTAATATTCCCCTTTCCCCTCCAATTAAGCGAAAAGTTTGTCCTAGGAGTGGGTACGACAATAGTGCAACGGGTGGAGTTTGAACCGGCGAACTTTCGGACTTCAGTCCGATCCTTAACCGTTGAGCTATTGAGGCTCTTAATTTAAATAATTAACTGTCATGATATCTACTTATAGAACTTTTTGGAAAGTACTTAGTGTAATGTTCAGTAAAAAGGTAAAAACAATATAACAAAACAGTTCGTCTGTACCTCAGAACAAGGACTGTTAGAAGTAGCCATATTGTGACACTTACTATTAGAGCGAGATAGCTAAATGCATTTAAACTCTTGTTAGAACGTGACAAAATGATTATGTTTTGTCCTTATCACCGTTGCCACTTTTTTTTGTTTGCCAAAATGTATTTGTGCGTGAGTATTTGGCAAACAACGTGAAGTGTAAAAGGAATGACATTTCACAAGTAAGAAAATCTGCTTGAGCGAGAGGGACTGAGGGCGACACGCTAGTTGCAAATCTGGACATCGTCTGTACATTTCTTGTAAAAATGTAAATAGGAAATGCTGCAGCCTGCAGCATCCAATCATTGAAAAGTACAAAGACAAAAGTTCCAATAAAACTGCACGAAACAGAGAGAAGCAGGTTTCCCGCAAACCACAAAGTAATCACTGTTTCGTATTCGATCCAAATCTGGGAAAGTAATCAAAGGCATTTGTTGTGTGGACTAAACCAGAAGCTTAACTAAATACTTTAAAATCAAACTAAGTAGGTAGGTACTTTACTTTTTGTAAAATAAGCTAAAAAAAAGTTGAGGGATGATAATTTAATTATAAGTTTAGTTATATTCTGATTGTAGGTATTTTAAATTTTAACCCTTTATTTGTATTTTTAATGTTTATCATTTTATTGTACCTCAAATTGTATTTGCAATACCCTGACAGGGTCTCATGTATATTTAGCTTTAAGCACCCACCATTAATGTGCATGAAAGCAAATAAATAAATCTAAATCTAAGAAGTTAAAAAAAACTAGCATAATATAATTCTCTATCACGATTAAATATTAAGATTTGGAACACCCTTCCAGCATCCATTCTACAATCAATTTTCACCTGTTGTAAGCAACTTTAACAAAACATATACGATGTATTTATGTTGCAACTTGCAAGGGAAAGAGGTTCAGCAAAGTAATTACTTTGCCTCCTATGGATTGGAATCTGGAAAAGTAATCAGGGGCGTTTGTTGTGTGGCCCAAGTATCAAGCTCTGAGCGTGTGAATGTCATATCAGCGAACTACGCACAGATCCTTTTAGCATAATTGCGCTTTAGGAGTTCAGAATATAGGAATCATTTTGTTATTCAGTTACAACTATGCATTATTTTTAACACTGGCTTAAAAAGAAAAAATCTGCGTATTTATCCACAAGTATCGGAGATGGGTTGTGCAACTTTAACTATTACGACTTTATGTGCTACTTTTACCGCATTTTAGACCTTTTCTTCGCGCAGTTCAATGGCTATACCATGCAAATGCATAAGCAATGCATTTTCATGTCATAGCCATCGAATAATATGTATGTATAATATATATTATGTTATAATAACATGCAAAGCATGTTTCAGTTTTTTATCACGTGCTTGCCAAGCTAAATTACTATCATTCAATTTTTGTCATGCCTTTTGTCTTTTGATCCGCTTACTGCTTTGCCTTGGAACGCAAACTATCTAATACGTGCAGTCAATTAGGTCACAACCTCACGGACTTGTTTTCGTTATTTATATTGCAGGAACGCTTCTCACACAACTTTTTACGTCAGCTTGAAACACTTTTAGTTTTGCTTTACTTGCAAACACGATCATCATCATCATCATCAACCGATAGACGTCCACTGCTGGACATAGGTCTCTTGTGGGGACTTCCTCACGCCACGGTCTTTCGCTCCCTGCGACTCGTCTGATGTCGTCCGTCCACCTAGTGGGGGGTCTTCCAACACTGCGTCTTCCAACAGTGCGAGAGGTCACCATTCTAGCACCTTAGGACCCCAAGGTCTATCGGCTAAACACGATAGTAGAGTTTAAATTTAAAGCAACATAAATTCAAACGAAGTAATTTTTCTCCTTTTGGGATAGGTACTTAGGTACTCTTTTTAAACAATATTTTTGACCTTATTTTTGAGCCGATTACAAAATATAAAAATGTAGATTTTTACTCCTTGGCACGTCTTCATGTGAGATTTATACTTTGATAATTTCGGCATCTGAATGCAAAAAAGGTCTGCAAACCCAGAAGCCTAAGGCCACAAGCTATTCAATGAAATACCTACCTACTTAGGTACCTACCGGTAGTGATCATTTAGTTTCTAAAAAAAAATTGCAAATTGGTCCAGAAACCTGGAAAAAATCGATGTATACATACATTAAAAAAAACGAAAAAAATAAAACGGGCCGAATTGAGAACGACCTCCTTTTTGGAAGTCGGTTAATTAAACATCGTCCAAAATTTAGCATTTTGGGATATTTTAAATAAAGACCAGGTTTAATTTTTTCAAATTCAAATTCAAATGATTTATTCGAAATAGGTATTAATTTTTTTTTTTTAAGTATATTAGCCATGTTAAATGACTAATATTCCCCTTTCCTCTCCAATTAAGCGTCAGGCTTGTGTAGTGCAACGGGCGGGGTTTGAACCGTCGACCTTTCGGTTTTCAGTCCACTCCTATACCGGTTGAGCTATTGAAATTACTCTTTTTGATGGTCAGATGTTGGATTTGCAAGATATAGTGTAGTATACGCAAACTTAAAACTAAAGCTACGAGGGTTCCAAACGCGCCCATGTCTGAGAAGAGCCCAACAAACACAGCCGGGTATATATTTGATGTATTTTATTTAAAGGATCCTACCTAATAAAATAATCATCAATTCTACGTCATTCTATCCATATTATACCTGTTTACTGAACCACTGGGGCCGATTCTCGTTCACACAATCTCTAAAGGTTCGTACGCACCTAAGCGGCGCGGCGCGGCGCTTCAGCGAGCTGCACGTCGCGGCACAGAGCTTCAAAATATCATTTCTATCATTTTGTATGGCGCATATCGCACTAGAGCGGCGCTGCACAGCGCTTCACCGCGCGTTGCCGCGCGGCACGGCTGGAGAGAATATTTTGAAGCGCAGCGAAGCGACGCGCAGTGCAGTGACGCTAGTGCGACATACCCAGCGGCGCGGCGCGGCGCTTCGCGCTCGTACGCGAACGGGTATAAAAGTGACGCGCAAGTGACGCGAGGTGCCGCGTACTGAAGTTGTAGTGCGGTAGGCACCGTCGAGCGGCCTGAGGTGACGCGTTCTGCAGTCGGACTGAAGCGCCGCGCCGCGCCGCTCAGGTGCGTACGAACCTTAAACCTAAACTAAATTAATAGCTCTAAATCTAGTGCTTTCTGCAAGCAACATTATGAAAGGGATAGCACTAGATTTAGACTTGTTAATTTAGTTTAGTTTAGAGATTGTGTACAAAGGAATCGGCCCCACTGTTAGCCTGTAAACTGTAGGGGAAAGAGTCAGGATATATACTTTAAGGATAGATATCATTGACATACGTGCCCTATCGTGGCTTTACAAAACCCCATAATGCAGGTCTATGTTCGCCACACTTAACTGGGTGGGCTCTTAGCAGAACAATGGTTCATCGCGTCACGTGGTGTTAATTAGGAAGTCATAAGACTCCGCGAAGGAAGTGCCTCAGGCCGAGAACCAGCTAGCTAGGTAACTATATAACAGGAAATGAGATCTTTCAAGGACATCATTTCCTGACGCTGTGATAGCCTAGTGGTTAGGACGTCCGCCTTCTAATCGGAGGTCGGGGGTTCGATCCCGGGCACGCACCTCTAACTTTTCAGAGTTATGTGCGTTTTTATTAATTAAATATCACTTGCTTTAACGGTAAAGGAAAACATCGTGAGGAAACCTGCATGCCTGAGAGTTCTCCATAATGTTCTCAAAGGTGTGTAAAGTCTACCAATCCGCACATGGCCAGACTATGGCCAAAATCCATCTCAGCCGGTGATGGGTTGGTTATGATGATGATGATTTCCTGACGCGCTACAGCTTGTGTTATGTGTAAATTGTAAAAGCTCTTCTCACTTGTATCTTGTCATCCGGAAACTCTCAATTCTTTAATTCCTCGGCCTAGAGACAAAATTAAACCCAAGGAGCTGAACCGACAAATGTTAGCCATTTTCGAGTTTTATCATAATAAGTCTAAACTGGACGACGCCACGACGCCTTCCTTATCTGGAATTTAACTACCTACTTATTGTTATTTACTAGCTGATGCCCGCGACTTGTACGCGTAGATTTGGATTTTTAAAAATCCCGTGGGAACTCTTTGATTTTCCGGGATAAAAAGTAGCCTATGTCACTCTCCAGACTTAAAATATTCCCACGTAAAAAATCACGTCGATCCGTCCGTCGCTCCGTTGCGACTTGATTGAAGGACAAACCGACAAACAAACACACAAATTTATAATATGGCTAGTGATAACATGGGTAGTGATACCTACCTAGGACTAACAAAGCTGAAAGGAAAACATTTGTCTACCTACACAAATCTCCACAAAATCATCTCGCAAAATACAGGAAGAAACAATGTAAGTAAGATGTCGTAGAAAAAAGCATTTATTAATGTTAAAAAGATACAAAACAGTATAAATCTATATATATAAAATTCAAAGTCCTGACTGACTGACTGACTGACTGACATAATTATATATATCAACGCACAGCCTAAACCGCTGGTCCTAGAGACATGAAACTTTGAGGGTGTGTTCTTTGTAAAGAGTAGGGATCCAATAAGAAAGGATTTTTTGAAATTCCACCCCTAAGTGGGTTAAATGGGGGATGGAAGTTTGTATGAAAGTCCGTCATTTTTGAACTTACATTGATGAAAATTGGTACTTAAGCTTTAGGTTAAAAATAAAAAAATACGTATTTCATGATTTTTAAAAATTCTACTACCAAGGGGGTTCAATAGGGGATGAAAGTTCATATGAAAGTCCGTCATTTTTCAAGTTATTTGCATGAAAATTGGTATTTGGATTTTCAGTCACAAATAAAGAAATAACTACGTGTTCCAAGATTTTTAGAAATTCGACTCCACCTTGATTTTCTAAATTCCACCCGAGCGAAGCCGGGACGGGTCAGCTAGTTAATGTTAAAAAGATACAAAACGGTATAAATAAATTGAACACAACAAACAGACGCCCTTGAAGAGACTACTCAAAACTCGAAAGCACTAAATTAAAAATATACCGTCGCGTCCAAAGTATCAGTCGTAGATAGAGCACGATTGACGCTAAACTTGCTTTTAATATGCCCTATAAATGGACAAATATATTACTCCTAAATATCTATAGATCCCTACTTATTCCATAGGTAGGTACTTAATAAGGTGCGTCTGTCTGTCTGCTGGCTTTTCACGATGCAACAGTTTACCCGATTTTGATGAAACTTTACGAAATCGCGGGCTAGTCTTAAATATACAAAAGGAAAAGGTGGCTGACTGACTGATTGACTGACTGTCTGACTGACTGACTGACTGATCTATTAACGCACAGCTCAAACTATTGGACGGATCGGGCTGAAATTTTGCATGCAGATAGCTATTATGACGTAGGATAAGAAAGGATTTTTGAAAATTCAACCCCTAAGGGGGTGAAATATCTAAATCCATGCGTACGAAGTCGCGGGCATCAGCTAGTATAATATAAAATAGTAGTAAGTAAGCAAAATAACATGAAAACCTAAATAATTCAGGATTTAGGAGTAATAAGCATTTGGTGTGGGAATCCATAGCCCACATCGCATTAGCGCACATGTCCCGAAGGACGCGTGTTAACATATTGTATATATTATATTATATATTATATATACGTCGATCTGTTGCTTCATTGCGAAGTGAATGAAGGACAAACCAACAAACAAACACTTTCGCATTTATAATCTCTGGGTACTGATCAACCAGAAATCGAAAAGTTCTAACAATTTCTAGTATAGTTCTTGCAATTCACGACGGCGAGTGAACTTTACTTGTGGTTACGTCGTATACACGGACATTGCGTAAGTGTGCGTGCATGTCGGACCAATCAGTCGCGAACAAGCGCTCGCAAACGCACACATGTAGTGTATCTTACTTATACCGATACGACTTACACACAAGCATGAGACACTGGCCCTCGTGAAATGCAAGAACTGTACATCTATTGATCTGCCGGTAAATTTTAAATCAATACATCTAAATGCTCAAATTAAATACTAAAACTAAACGAAATAATACTAATCTAAGCGATGGGGATTGAACAATCTAGATATTTAACCGAAGGCTTTTATATAGCTTGAAGCATCGATATAAATGACAAGATATGAACAAAAATTTGCACGGTTTTGGAACCAAATAAATCAGCGCCACCTCTTAGATACTAATGAACGACCCGTTTGAAATCCAGTCGTCACTGAGGTTGCGACTCATTGGTGCTAGTAGCACTAATGAGTCGGTGCCATTTTGTTTGTTCAATGGCCCTGTCCATACGAAGTAATATATAAGTCAATGGCTTGAAGTCATACATTAGATCACATCAGTAACGCATAAATGTGCATATTTGTGCATACAAGTTGCCTAGCTTGCCTTCACCAAGTAGGCAATGTCAGGTCAGTTTAATTAGAACACTGCAAGTATGGCTTATTTTGCTTTGCGAATCTATTCAATGTTTTTCTCGTTTTACTATACTTTAATACTCCTGCAATATACTTATCACTACCCCGATTATTTATACCCCTAGTATTTTGCTAGATGATTTTGTGGAGACTACATTTTGGAATGTTTTCCTATCAGCTTTATCAATCCTAGGTAGATATCACTACCCATATTATAAATGCGAAAGTGTGTTTGTTTGTTGGTTTGTCCTTCAATCACGTCGCAACGGAGCAACGGATCGACGTGGTTTTTTGCATGGGTATAGGATGATAGTTATTTATATGTAGATGATTTGATAGGGTATTAAGACCTGGAGAGTGACATAGGCTACTTTTTATCCCGGAAAATCAAAGAGTTCCCACGGGATTTTTAAATCGACGCGTACGAAGTTGCGGGCATCAGATCCCTGTAACATTTGACGCCTGCCAGTGACGTTTTGTTAGAAGTTCTTTTTACTGTCATGAACTGTGGTATTAGCAAACAAGTTCAAAGACGCAAAAATTCTTAACGCAGAAAAGGTTACGGAATTAGACCAGTTTAGGGTACGCAATAATAAACATTCACAGAGCTATAACACGTGTGCCCGTAAAAAATTTAAGTGTGATTTCAGCTGCTTAGCTTTATGTATATTGTATAGCTTATGCCCGCGACTTCATCCGCGTGAACTACACGAATTTTAAACCCCTATTTTACCCCTTTAAGAATTGAATTTTCAAAAATCCTTCTTTGCAGATGCCTACGTCATAATAGCTACCTGCAAGTCAAATTTCAGCTCGATCCGTCCAGTGTTTCGAGCTATGCGTTGATAGTCAGTCAGTCACCTTTTTTTCCTTTTATAATTATAAATATTATGCTCGTTCACAGGCACCAGTGAAGTCGAAGCGAAGGACAACACGTAACTAGTAAGGCAGCGGGTCGGAGTGATCGAAATTTGCGATTCAATGAGCCCGTCTCAACAATCGCATATTGAACAAGCCATTGTGTATGTCATACCTACTACGTCTTATATAACGCTGCCAACATAATATTATGTAGTTTGATCTGGAGATACCACTAATAGTAACATACCAAATCTATTACCTATTGATACTGCTCAGAAAGTTAACGCCGAGTGTATTATATCTAAACAGGCTGTGGACGGAACCTAATCAATGTCTTGATCAAGAAAAGTATAGTAAAATACAAAAAACAGTATTAATTAATATAGTTAATACTTTAGATAAAATTGCAAAAACTGTTTAAATGCGTTTCAGATCCAGCAAAACACATAATATAAAATAGGACTCCGTTAGGTTCCGTAGCCTTGCTAATTGCTAAAAACAATGGCGGATGTTTCTTAAATGGTACATTTTTTTCGATAGAAAGAAGATGAACTCGTTTACTACTACTGAAGCACAAAGCACAATCTAACGTTCGTAACTAAACAAATCAACAAAATATACTCAAGCTACAAATAAATAACTCTCGACGCCTATTGATAAGATACCGAAAAGAATAGCTAATAAATCGGGACGATATCAAGGTTTTAATGAAGGGGGCCCAGTGCACCCCCATGCATGACCCCATCACAGCATAGAACACCGGGTTGTCCTATTGTTACACTATTAATAGGTTGACCATACATTGGTTATTTCAGTCCAGGATTATTCCAGTTTTAGCTTTCAGTATAAAATTTTCGGTCGAAGCTATCTTATTAAACAACAAAATGCTTATCTATACTAATAGTATAAAGAGATAAAGTTTGTAAGTTTGTTTGTAAGGCGAAATCTCTGTAACTGAACCGATTTTGAAAATTCATTTACCAGTAGAAAACTACATTATTCCTAAGTGACATCGGCTATATTTTATTTCAAAAAAAATGTAATTAACTGCCCGAACGAAGCCGCGGGCGGCTGAAGGGCGGGCCGCTAGTCATGTATAAATGATTAATAGCTACTTCAAAGTGGAAAAGGGTGTAACTCTAGGCATTATAAAAATTACACAGAAACATAACGAATCACTTTAAAATTACCCTTTTACCAACTTTTGATTTAAAGTTTGTAAAAAATTCTAAACCAAATGCGAAAATCTGATGTCAAATTAAGCGAAGCTGATTTATGTGCCATAATTTCTAAGAGTGAATTTTTTTTACAAATGTTTTTGAAAAATGAAATGAAAAAAATTGAAACGCCAATATTGGCCGGACTATAATATCTCATAGTTTGAAATAAGCTTTGTGGTATTAATTTTACTCTGTCCTAACCTGTTTACCCAAATTCATGGTGATTGTAGCTAAAGGGCTTCTACTCCACTCCCCTTACAAA
This sequence comes from Maniola hyperantus, assembly GCF_902806685.2. NCBI lineage: Eukaryota > Metazoa > Arthropoda > Insecta > Lepidoptera > Nymphalidae > Maniola > Maniola hyperantus. The sequence continues at coordinate 2,595,110 of NC_048547.1, forward strand.
ACGTGAGGAATACAAAGGGTCCGGCGCAACCAAAGTTCAGTATTATTATACTGAGGCAATAAAGAAGAACCAGTCCTCACATTGTCGCGCTTCGTTCAGAATTAAAACGTAACGTTTTATTAGGGGGTGACAGTTTGGACGAGATTGTAATACCGCTATTTTTCGATGCAGTAATTTATTACGGGCTTTGCACTTATGGTTTAAACCAGTAAAGTAACGATATTTCTCAGCCGCTTTGCTAGCATAGAATATTTCTTAGTTGACCTAAATAATATTAAGTTAAGCCTCATAGTAACAAGCGCTTTGCGAGTGTTAGCAATGGGTTGGAAGATTTCAATTTTTAAGTCTTTAGGGAAGCAATGGGCTCTGCATTTAGCTGATAGAACATAACGTACCTCATAATTTATTAATTTGTAACACTCACTAGTAGTAGAATCTGCTTTCTGAGTCTTGTTCAATAAAATATATTAAAGCCTGTAAAAGGGCCTAGGAACGGGTAATTTAAGTTTGATTTGGAGTTTTTTTTATCGATGATTGTTGAAATGGTTTAAAATATGATTTATTGTAAAATCATAAAAGAAACATAAAAGTAAAACATTATGTACATAACAAAAATATAGTGGCACATAACTTATTTAAACTTCAGTGATACTTAGTAACCATTTTCAACTTAAAACCATAGGTCTGAGAAGCCCACAGCAAAATCCTGTCCGTGTCGGGGGTTCTTTAAATAGAAGGGCAATAAAGTCATCTTAAAATGCGCAACTAGAAAATGTAACTAAACGTCTTGAAAATCTCAAAGCGAAAAGTGTATAAAAGTTTATTGTTATAAAATAAACAAACGAAGAAGAAAAACGCGAGCTCAAACAAATTGAACTTACAACCGCAATCATGAATCCACGGTCGAATGTTGCGCTAGATCTACACTGTAGTATTTCATTATTTTTATTCAATTTTCCAATTACTTAATTTCAAAAGAAAGTCAAATTTCAAAATTTTCTACCAAAAGTATGAGATTTAAAAAACGAAAGGATCTCCAAAGCAAGTTCTTGAAGGAGGATTTTGTATCATTTTCGAAATTGAATTAAGTATGTAATAAGTACAAAATGTCTGCAAGACAAATTCATATCTTAAGTAATTAATAACAGTTTTAACCAAAACAAATGACAAAAATATTTTGAACAATTTCAACATGTTTTGATGAAAACGCTGCAGCCTTTTCAACAATAATAATTTCAATACTTAGGACCTGATATTTTTATCGCAAGATAGGCAAGTTTATATTGTAAAAACTTACGTTTTGGTATTATTTTGATTAATATTTTCATACAAGACAAAGTCTGGATAGTAATTTGTGATTATTAATAAATTATGCAACGACTTGGTCAAGACATGTCGTGGGCTGCGGCGTCTATAAATTTGTTTAAATCGACGTCTAACATTGATTTATCAAAAAATATTAACATCTGCTTGAGACTAACATCATATTGCTTTTAATAAAATGAAGAAATAAAAATAATAGCTGAATCAATCAATAACATAACTAACATAAAACATAATATTATTATCAATATTCAAGACGTACACGATCGCTGTGACAGCTGTGATAGCCTAGTGGTTAGGACGTCCGCCTCCTGATCCGAGGTCGGGGGTTTGATCCCGGGCACGCACCTCTAACTTTTCAGAGTTATGTGCGTTTTAAGTAATTAAATATCACTTGCTTTAACGGTGAAGGAAAACATCGTGAGGAAACCTGCATGCCTGAGAGTTCTCCATAATGTTCTCAAAGGTGTGTGCACTTGGCAAGCGTGGTAGACTACGGCCAAACCCCTTCTCACTCTGAGAGGAGACCCGTGCTCTGTAGTGAGCCGGCGATGGGTTGATCATGATGATGATGATGACACGATCGCTTTTCCAAAGTAACCAAATCGTCCAACCAAGTGTAGACCGGCTTTAAGAAAAACACAGAAAGCGCGCCATACATTTTCCCAAGCTATGTTGAGTTGTTTACATCTCGCAACAGATTATGTCTTATGTGATAATAAAAAAAAATGCAAGAAAATTACCTTTGAACACGACATCCATTGTTTTCTTTGGCTGAGTTTTCGTGATTTCGTCCGTTTGAGATTTAATTTTCTTTTCGTGTGGCGGGAATTTGTCTGATACTCACAGACATCCGTGCCGCGTCGTGGTTGGTATGATACTGGCTCCCCAGCCTCTCGGTGGAAGGGGCGATCAGGGGTAACTTCACACGATAGGATATAAGAGTTTTGATGGACACGTAATCGACATACGACCTCCGACGCTAATTTCGAAGATGGCAGTTTTATTGAACATCGATAGGGTTTTATTTATGTACTTACTAAGTTGTTTCCCATGACTACATTTTTCAAATATCCTTGTGGAATTCCTGAAAATCGTTGCCTAGTGGGGTTCTACTAACATTACATTAAGAAATTACATGCAATTATATCTCAAATTTCTACACGCAATGGTTTGGATTGTAGGTACTTCTATTGACTGAATCTATCAATCAATCAATTTCTCCTTTTAAACGATAGGTACCTAGATAAACTAGCTGATCTAGCTTGCCTCACATTGGCAGCCTAAAACTATTGGCGGTCTATTAGTGTGGGACGACCTCCAACCCGCTGGACTGACGACCTTAAGAAGGTAGCGGAAAGTGGATGGATGAGGAAGGCAGAGGATCGTGTGTGGTGGCGCGCTCTGGGGAAGGCCTATGTCCAGCAGTGGACGCAATAGACACGGGCCTTCCCAATGTATTGATTGATTGAGTGAAAAGTTGAAAACAACTAATTGAAAACAAAAGAAATTGAAAATAATAATGAATATTATAGAACAATAATTTCAATAACAAGAATTTTCGCCGACAGAGGCTACTGTTGTATCTGTTGATGGAAACTTTATAAAAGTGCGTACAGCAATTCTCAAGGTTTGCGTTTTTCTAACAAAGATTACGACGACATTTATTTACTTATAATATTATAATTAAATAAATTTTCAGCTGCTTCTGCTGCGGCTCCCGGTCAAAGGCCGCCTTTGCATTAGTTTTTAGTTTCTTTGTGTTTTGTCCTGTTTATCTCATGTTTTGTGTGCAATAAAGTATTTTTATCTATCTGTCTACCTATCTATCTATCTAGCGCTTTTATGTTGGAGTCTTGGATAGCCTTGACATCTACTTAAAGTTACCTAAGTAATTTAGAGGGAATGGGTAAAAGCTTCTAGTAACGAAACATTGTACCTACCCGCTTTCCTTAAAACTTTGGTTTTACAGAAGCCTGTTAAATTAAGGAACATTATTATCGCAGTACGGTTGGTAATGGTATACCGTAAGGTTTAAGACACATGCACGACTGCTATATTGAAATAACCCGTCTATATTCAGGAGTGCGTTGATTTTCCAGTAACTCATTACAGTACCCGGCTAAAAGTGATGAACATCGGTCTTTAGAAGGAGACAGCAGATTTGTAGAGCACTGTCTCAGTCGTTAAGATCGACAAAGCTTCATATGGGTATGAGTGACAGAGACAACGCTCTACAAAGATGAAATGTCATTCTAAAGGCCGATGTTCATCACTTTTGGCCGCGTACTCTACCATAGTCTAATACAGCATAAAATTCTTGGTCTAAAAACTTGACATTTATTTTGCATGTAAGTTTTCTCTATAAGATTTCAGCGGGATTTTAAAAAACATTATTCCACGCGGACGAAGTCGCGGAGGAAAGGAAAAGGAATAAAGGTTTGGGGCGCATTTGGATAGGGCAGGTATCCACTAAGAAAGGGTTTTTTTGAAATTCCACCCCTAAGTGGGTTAAATGGGGGATAGAAGTTTGTATGAAAGTTCGTCATTTTTGAAGTTACATTGATAAAAATTGGTTAAGCTTTCGGTTAAAAATTGAAAAATACGTAGGTACCTACCTATTTCACCATTTTTGGAAATTCTACTACCAAGTGGCTTAAATAGGGGATGAAAGTTTGTATGAAAGTCCGTCATTTTTTCAAGTTATTTGCTTGAAAATTATTGGTATTTCGGTTTTCGGAAACAAATGAAGAAATATGATGTATTTCAGGATTTTTGGAAATTCACCCCGAGCGAAGCAGGGACGGGTCAGCTAGTCGTACTGTAAAGATCTAGTCTGATCCGGAAAACAGTCTGTGTGAATTAAACCTTAGTTTGGAAACTTTTGGTACCTATATGTAACTACCTTGGGCGAAATGGAACTTTGCACTTAAGATTTCAACCACTCTCTTAAAAGTTTGAGTCAAGGACGTACTCTGACTGCCACTAACTGTTATGGACTAAGAGCCAGCGCGTGCCAGACCTTCGTTATTTTATAAAAGCTGAAAGTTCCTCTGTGAATTTCCCCAAACACAGGAAGGAACGATCAGCGACTATGACGTTTGGATCTTTGGGAGATAACAGGTAATAAAGGTATAAAATCTTACTCTTAAATTTTAATCATTTATTAAACTTTGTAGTTGGATTGAAAATGTTCATTGGTGGCGGTAATCTCTTAACATCAGGTCCTGCACGTTTGCTCGCCGTTTTTATTCAAAGTCAAAGTCAAAGTCAAATGATTTATTCAAAATAGGTAATAAATTACTCTTTTCGATTGTCAGTTGTTGGATTTGTAGGATATAGTGGTGATAATTATTACGCAAACTTAAAACTAAAGCTACAAGGGTTCCAAACGCGCCCGCTGTACCTGTAAAAAGCTGTGATAGCCTAGTGGTTAGTGGCCGCCTTCTAATCGTAGGTCGGGGGTTCGATCCCTGGCACGCACCTCTAACTTTTCGGAGTTATGTGCGTTTTAAGTAATTCAATATTACTTGCTTTAACGGTGAAGGAAAACATTTTGAGGAAACCTGCATGCCTGAAAGTTCTCCATACCTAATGTTCTCAAAGGTGTGTGAAGTCTACCAATCCGCACATGGCCACCGTGGTAGACTATGGCCAAACCCTTCTCACTCTGAGAGGAGACCCGTACTCTGTAGTGAGCCGGCGATGGGTTGATCATGATGATGATAGGTACCTGGGTACTACCTACTATCGCTGATCGTCTAGCCTTGTCCCATATTACCTATATCCGGGAAAACTACCAAATAGTCGCAATAAACACACCCATCCAATGCGAGCTTGTGTCAAGGCTAGGCTAAACATTATAGCAACAGTTAGGCTGCTTCTCCACCAGAGATATGCTATGCTACAAGTACGTTGCTATGAATGTGCGTGATATCCGGTATACACCAATCACTTATAGTGCTCCATATAATATTATGCATAGCATGAGTGAAAACGGGTTCAACGAAGCTTTATTTTTTACTAGATGCCCGCGACTTCGTCCGCGTGGATTTAGATTTTGTAAAATCCCGTGGGAACTCGTTGATTTTCTGGGATAAAAAGTAGCCTATGTCCTTCGCCTGGATGCAAGCTACCGCTGTACCAAATTTCGTCAAAATCAGTTGAACGGATGGGCCGTGAAAGGCTAGCAGACAGAGAGACGGACATACAGACAGACAGACAGATACACTTTCGCATTTATAATATCAGTATGGATTAGGTTAGAAGTATGGATATGGACGGATGCTTGCTATGGATGAGACCTACGGTGGGAGCCATTGATGGGAGCTACAGATGGGAGCTACGAATGCGCCCCGTGTCTACCTACCATCGATGCATGGCTTAGCTGGACTCGTGGATCTACCTAGCACAGCTACCTCGTGGTAACGCATCTTCAGTCTTCATAGCACATCCCGCACGGTCACATACCTTCGTAGCTTAGCTTTGACCTCCTCACAGCATAGCTCCAGCACATTTTTGGTGGAAAAGCAGCCTTAATTGGAAAACTTGGTAACTTTAGTAGGTACCTAACTGCAACTTGCATTAATAAAATAACTAGGTTACCTCAATACAAAGCAATAATACGCTAGATATCAGAGAGTTGTCATTGTGACTAGAGCAGCTAGCTAGGACCTAGTTAGGTATACCTATATCTAAAACCTGCCAAGTGCGAATCAGGCTCGCGCACTGAGGGTTCCGTATTACTGTTGTATTTTTTCGACATTTTGTACTATAAATCAAAAGCTATTATGCATAAAAATAAACAAAAATCTGTTTTAGAAAGTAAAGATAAAGCCCTTTCATATGATACCCCACTTGGTATAAAAATCTTAATTTGAAAGTAAATAGCAATATTTTTTCATGAACACATTTTAATTTTCTGTGTGATTTGACCACAAATTCACGGTTTTTGGATTTTTCCCCTTATGTGTGTTAGAAGACCTACCTGCCAAATTTCATGATTCTAGGTCAACAGGAAGTATCATATAGGTTTCTTGAGAGACACGACAGACAGACAGACAACGAAGTGATCCTATAAGGGTTCTTTTTTCCTTTAGAGGTACGGAACCCCAAAAATGTATTGACTGCAAAAGTTGCAACTTGCAAAAAAATAATTTTAAAATTATTTTAGTAGTATTAGGTGGGTATAATAATAATAAATAATAAATAAAATTGATTTATTTCAGGTTAACATACCCATAATAACAATTTTGAAATTAATAAAAGTAAAATAACAATACATAAAATAATTAATAAATAAAAATAAAATTAAATATCTAGTACCTTCTCTCCGGCATTGGTACTGGAACATGTCTTTCACAGCAATGCCGAAGATAAGGACAGTCGAGTCGGGCTGCAATCATCTGCAGAATGGTGTTGGGGCTGTCCCGCACTCTGCGCACCAACGACGCGCACCGCTTGCGTACATTAGTATAGAAGCAGTCGATGCGCGCGTCCGCAAACATGCCTGAGGCGCTGCAGAATCGGGGCAACCCCATCAACATTCTGAACGCATTGTTGTAAAGGACCCGGAGGTCACTGTATCGTTTCTTCGTGTAGTTAACCCACAGGCTGCACGTGTATAAGGACGTACAATACGCTCTAAAGAGCGTAACCTTAACACCGGTGGAGCAACGAGCAAACCTGCGGGCTATCATGTTTGCTCTTATCGACAGTGCCCTCCGTTCCCGTTCAACATCTGCATCATCCTTGAGGTCGGTAGTAATCACGTGCCCCAGGTATCTGAACTGCTCCACCGTGTCTAAAGAGACGCCAGAGAGCAGCACAGGTGGTACATTCTGAGGACGTTTTGTACCGGCGGCCTCAAAGACCATACATTTACTTTTTGCAACATTGTATTTCAAGCCATGACGACCTGCGTATACCTCACAAGTCTGTACTAGTCTCCTCAGTCCACAAATCGACGCACTCAGCAGCACCATGTCATCTGCATAACTTAAATTATTGACGCAAACGCCGTCAACATGGCAACCGACACGCTGCTTGCTGAGTGCGACGATCAATTCATCCATATACAGGTTAAATAGAGTTGGAGACGTTAACCCACCCTGCCTGACACCACATTCGAGCTGATATGAATCCGACATTGCCCCCGCCCAACGAACACTGTTTGACTGATGCGCATACCAATATTGAAACATATTGATAAGTTCGTGTGGTAATTCTACACGCTTAAGTTTTTCCCACAGTAGATCATACGCCACCATGTCAAAAGCCTTGGATAAGTCGAGGAAGCACGCATACACTGGTGTCTTGCGGTCTGTGTAATATTTGACGGTGTGCTTAAGACACAGTATAGCACTTTCAGTAGACAGTTGAGGACGAAACCCAAACTGGTTGTCATGAAGTGCTACATATTTGTTCAACTGTGCATTAAGCAAACCGTCAAAAACCTTGGCCATGACAGTGGCAAGAGAAATTGGCCTGTAGTTACTTTTGTCAGCCAAGTCACCAGTCTTATTTTTCACAATGGGTACTATCACTGTTTTCATAAGGTTGTGCGGCAAGTAAGAATGGCTCACGCACAGCGAATAGAACATAGCCAGTACTCTACAAATATGAGATCCGGCATGCTGAAGGTGCTCGATGCTCAGTCCATCATGACCCGGAGACTTGCCTCTAGATATTTGAGTTATGGATCTATATACATCCTTCGCAAGGAATGAAGTCCCAACCACCTGTCTATTCATCTCAGCATCGAGCACTCCCATCGCCGGACCTAACGGTGATTTAACAGAAAAATGGGTCTTGAAAATATTGGCTATATCCCTAGGATCACTCATACCATCGATGCTCACCGGAAGACCAGGCCGTATATTTTCCTTACTCGTATCCTTCCAGAAACCGCGAAAATCACCTTTACAATGTTTTTCCGCCAGAGCATCCATTTTTATTTGCTCCTGATGATCCTGGCACCATTTTAATCTAGATTTAAACAATCTACGGCTTTCACACTATAGCCGATAGGTGTATACTTTTTGTATTTACTAGAAACACAATTGAATAAGATAATATCATCGATGGAAAAAAACTGAAAACTGGTGACTGAAAATGAAAATCTAGATTTATTCGTTTTAATCGAAAACGATTTTTTTATATTTTTTGATACCTACTTAATACATTTCTGTAATAATATAATTGAACGCGCCTTATGAGCTTTGCTCCTCTGCGCTGTCGACTACTCAATGCCTGTATCATGTTTTCTCAAATTAAAAGTTTCAAGTTTTTGTTTTAGATAAATAAGAATCATCCATCCAGTGTATTTTTATGCAGGTCGCTTTAAATAACACCCAATCACCCAATTAAATAATTCTTAAAACTTATTTTAAACTGAAAGAAGGCAAAGAAAATCCGCAGAAAATCTTTCGTGTGCTGCCATCTAGCGTCGCAGTGTATAACTACAAGATAAATGAAACTTGACAAAGCTGCGTTGACAAAGCAGCGACGCACGTAGCAGACCTACGATATAAATTAATTCTATGATACAAATTAAGATGGCATTTGTAATTAATTTGAAAATAGAATATGCTATTTTTCAATTTTTCATACCAGACCTCAAAATACTTACATAATAGTACGGGCCCTAAAGTAGGGGCCGTACCTACTCTAGGGCCCGTACTATTATGTAAAGTATGTTCAAAGTTAACGTTAACTTTGCTTAGATCGGGCAAAATTGTATGGAGATGCCATTTTTAGGGTTCCGTACCTACAGGTGCCAACGGAACTCTATTAATAAGCCTCCGCTGCCCATACTCTGTCCGTCCATTTGTCTGTCAGCGGGCTGGATCTCGTAAACCACAATAGGTAGAGTTGAAATTTTTACAGAAATGTGTAGGTATATCTATTCGCCGCTACGCTATAACAACAAACAATTTTTTTTAAAGGCCACCATGAAAATAAAATAATAACATAATTTTTAGGGTTCCGTACCTACCTCAAAATGAAAAACGGAACCCTTATAGGATCACTTTGTTGTCTGTCTGTCTGTCTGATTAAATTGTGGTCATGAACTAATAATTAGTATTTTCAACTTTCGAAGTGAGTGACTATATCAAGTGGGGTACCATATGAAAGGTCTTCACCTGTACAGTCAAAACAGATTTTTATTTATTTTTATGCATCATAGTTTTTGAATTATCGTGCAAAATGTCGAAAAAATACGACTGTAGTACGGAACTCTCATTGCGCGAGCCTGACTCGCACTTGGCCGGTTTTTGTACTATTGTACGAATACGGTACGGTGCGCTGTGGTGCGGTGCTGTGAGGAGCGGGGTGGTGCGGTGCGAAGATGTGCAGAGCGGGGCAGAGCGGTGCGGTACGCTGCGGTGTGATGCGGTGCGGTGCGGTGTAGTGCGGTGCTGTGTAGAAACTAAAGAGTTCCAGGTTAGCCCACTTCCACTACCAGGTGAGATTGCAGTCGACAGCTAACTTGTAACTGAATTTAAAAAAAATTCAACGTTCGATACTGCCTCGTTGGTCTTGCGTAGCTAGGCTGCGGGTTCGACTCCCGTGGTCGCACCAAAAAAGTTATTGATTTGTTCTGTCTAGAAATTCTTAGTTGACGGTGTTACACCCCGTGCTTCGGAGAGTAGGTACGTAAAGCCATCTGTCTTACGCCTCTCTCCGGTCATGTCGGATTGCCGACCCATCAATGATAAATGATAAAATCTATTGATAGGGGATAGAGAGTGCACGGTCCACACACTTTTGCAGATTACTATTTTCCATTGCAATGAGATATTGAGATTTTACTTTCGCCCGTACATAAAATTGGTTCGGGATTTGGGAGGAACATAATTCAAATTTAGCTTTCTAAATCGATTTCAAATTCCGATTCAAATACAATATGGTATTAAAAAAATAGTTTTAGTACTAAACATTGGTCGGTAAGTAGGTACCATCGGTCTATCGCTTCCAAATAGGTACAATCATCGTACATCAGCAGATCAGACGCCTTTGTATGCGCATTTGGGTCTCAGATAGTCGCAGGGCTGCCAATTGCCGTGAAAGAGAAACAAAATATATGCTATCAAAATAAAATATCTACTGCTTCGCCCCGAACTAAGAACTTGCGTCCTTAATATGTTCAACTATATTCGGACTATATTTTTTGTACCTTGTCCGACAACTTGTGTCCAACTTTACAATAATTGTGTACCTAGTACACAAGTACACAATTATTGTAAAGTTTTTGCAGAGAAAAATCAGGCAGACGCTCAGGGAGGCAGTCTTTCTCGTAAAGAAAAAGTAGGTACCTAATGATTTTCATAATTATTTCAAAAAAATTATTATGTGTATATATACGTTTATTATGTGTAGCTTTAATAGACTGTTGGACGTCGGACACTCAAAAAGATTTGGAGAGCTCGCTTCGCTTGGTCAATAAATGATACACATGAATACACAGATAGATGGGCACTTTACCTCTGTTTTATGCTGTGTTCACTAGCAATCAAACTTGCTGAAGTAGCTGTCATTCTTGATAAGTAATTAATTTATTCAGTTTTGTTAAAACAAAGCTTAAAATGTTATGTTGTTAGATCGGGAAATTAGCTTTACCAACATTCTAAGCCCGATCCATTGGGCGAACAGTGTTGGGGCCAACGCGTGGACTTGCAAAATATAGCTTCTGTAAATACTGACAGTGTACACTGGGCCTAAATATTCAATATTTAAGTTACATATAAGATTTTAAAAATATTTAATAAAATATTTAAAAAATACACATACATTAATAGCCAAATAAAAGATATAAAGTTGCCCACTCTATAGATATAGCCCTGGATGAAAGTGGGCCACAAGATACATACATCCTCATTTGCTATTGCGCGCGGCGGAACTGGCCATTGTTCAGCACCATTCAGTTCAGCGACCAGCGACCAATGACCGGTGACTTGCAGACTGCACTCTCTTCTTCATACATCCCTATGAGATGTATAAAAAGAGCAGACTGAGCGGTGATAGCCTAGTGGTTAAGACGACGAAGACTATTCGGGAGGTCGTGGGGTCGATCCCGGGCACGCATCTCTAACTTTTCGGAGTTACATGCGTTTTAGGCAATAAAATATCACTTGCTTTAACGATGAAAGGAAAACCCGTGAATTTGTGGTACATCACAGAAAAAAAATTAAAATGTGTAAATTTTCAAAGAAGATAACTTTACCAAGTGGGGTATCATATGAAAGGGCGTTACTTGTATATTCTAAAACAGATTTTTATTTATTTTTATGCATAATAGTTTTTGATTTATCGTGCAAAATGTCGAAAAAATGCGGCTGTGATACGGAACCCTCGGTGCGCGAGTCTGACTCGCTTTTTCAAGTTTTCGTTAGCGGTTCTAGCACACGAGTTCTAGGGCTACATGTCCGCAACGCCTAACTCTAAATGACCTTAAAAACGTCAACCTACCCATCTTGAGTAGGTACATCATACATAATACGTCAATACTTAAAGACAATTAACACAATTTCCAAGCTCACCCACTTTACACCCACATGTCAAGTAACACACCACTCAATAATCTTATCTGATTATATTAATTTCAAGATGCATTATAATATTATGCGCCAATAACAATAATATCAGTACCTATGAAACTTATCTTAGCGATGGCTCAATAACTTGTTAAGAAAATTATTATTGTCAAGCATTTGCTGTTCATTGTTAATTTTTGTGTCCTTTTATAATGAAAGCTGCGAGTGATCATCCGAAAATGGTGGTTAAACCGCAAACTTACGTGAGAGGCATTGAATTTATAGGTAAGTTTTTTTTTATTAGAGATAGCGAGCAAACACCTGATGTTAAGTGATTACCGCCGCCCATGAACATTTGCAGCACCAGTAGAACTGCCGATGCGTTGCTGCCGGCCTTTTAGGAATTCGGTCCACCTCTTGAATAACCCCATGTTGTAATCTAGTGGGAACACCGCCGATGGGAGTTGGTTCCACAGTTTGCATGTGCGTGGAAAGGATTTGGCACAACCAGGTATGATGTAGGTTCTTTACATGACACCCTGCACACAGTGGCGTGCAGGTCATAGAGGCATAAATACACTGCTTACCCCAGTTGTAATAACTCAATGCATATTTTTCATTATGACCTGCCAGTGAACAGGCTCCTACTTAACTAGTGCCTACCCTGGTTTCAAACCCTGTGCACGCCATTGCCTGCCCAACATAATATTAATATCTACCTACCGTAATTCTACTTATTCAATTCATTTCAATTAATTCACTTATATTTTTGTTTTCAAGGTTCTTATAATTTACATATACCTACCTACCTACGATAAACACGTTTTTGTTTTGTATAATTTTTTTGTTTTGTATTTTTTGTTTTGTATAATTTCCAGCGATCACGCACTCATCCGATCCGAATCCGTGACAATTACGGATATAAAAATGTCTATGTTATTGTATGTTATATGTTTTTTTTTTTTAATTTAGAAAACAAACAGCTAAACATATTACCTACATAGTTTTAACCTTAATCTAGAAATTCCATTAATCCAGAAGTTTTCACAAAAAAAATTATAAATACCTACTAGTTCCTACTTTTCCCGATCGGGTAGTCTATATAATGGCCCGCATACAATAGTTATAGGCAGGTAAGGTTTGCAGCTGCAGTCAGGAAACGAGTCAAGCACATTTCCTTATAAGCTACCATAAAAAACAAAAAGGAACGTATTTTCACGGACGCGGATCGGATGAGTGCGTAACCGCCGCCGTTCGGGTTTTTGCCGTTGTGTCAGAAAATCAGCTTTTTAGGGTTCCCCTTTTAGGGAACCCTTATAGGATCACTTTGTTGTCTGTCTGTAGGTCTGTCAAGAAATCTACAGGGTACTTCCCATTGACCTAGAATCATGAATTTTGGTAGATAGGTAGGTCTTATAGCAGACATTTGGGGAAAAATCTGAAAACCTTGAATTTGTGGTTACATACCACAAAAAAAATTAAATTGTGGTCATGAATTAATAATTAATATTTTCAATTTATAAGTAATATAACTATATCAAGTGGGGTATCATAGTATGAAAGGTCTTCATCTGTGGATTCTAAAACAGATTTTTATTTATATTTAGGCATCATAGTTTTGAGTTATCGTGCAAAATGTCGAAAAAATACGATTGTAGTACGTAACCCTCTTTGCGCGAGCCTGACTCGCACTTGGCCGGTTTTTTTTATCATAATAGGAGCTATAAACCAAAAACTAAGGGTATAACTAAGTACTAATAGATAGACAGGCAGTTAAATCTTAGATTGGGATTACTAAACTTGTATCTAGTGCTAGGTGTTGAAACGTAACAGATGTTTTCATTGCTGATGTAGGTATATAATATACAACGATCATTCTGACCACTTCTGAATGTAAATTAGTTGCTCAGTAAACACAATTAGATTTAAAGACCGCATTTTTTCACGGCCATTAGCTAGGTGTAAGTATTTAAAACAAAGCTTAAAATACATAATAATAATATAATCTTGTTATTAAATATTAATCCCTAATTAAATACTAGCTTATGCTCGCGACTTTGTCTACGTGGACTACAGAAATTTCGGACCACTAGTTTACCCTCTTAGGAGTTGAATTTTCAAAAATCCTTTCTTAGCGGATGTCTACGTCATAAAAGCTATCTGCATGCCAAATTTCAGCCCGATCCGTCCAGTAGTTTGAGCTGTGCATTGATAGATCATTCAGTCAGTCAGTCACTTTTTCCTTTTATATATTTAGAAGTATGGATTAGTATTATGGATAATATTGGTATGAATGGAAATTAATTCCAAAGTTCTGTCTATGTCACTCTTCAGGTCTTTATCTATACCCATGCAAAAAATCACGTCAATCCGTTGCACCGTTGCAACGTGATTGAAGGACAAACCAACAAACCAACAAACAAACACACTTTCTCATTTATAATAAGGGAAATTAATTCCAAAGTTCTGGCAACACAGTCACAATTCATTAGGTCTAGTCGGCGAGGAATGAGCGCGTAGGACGCCCGTCCGCACCCGCGCACTGTGCCAGTTATGTGTCGTGACATAGAAACATACCACTTTATTATTTACGTGGATACAGTGTTTTGATCTAGAACCTACATTTTCACACAAGAGTCGTAAGTAATTTCTTAGTAATTTAATTTAAAAAAATATGGGCAACTAGCTGATGCCCGCGACTTCGTCCGCGTCGAATTAGATTTTTTTAAATCCCGCGGGAACTCTTTGATTTTCCGGGATAAAAAGTAGCCTATGTCACTCTCCAGGTCTTTATCTATACCCATGCAATCACGTCAATCCGTTGCACCGTTGCGACGTGATTGGAGGACAAACAAACACACTTTTGCATTTATAATAAGGGTACCTACTGATGATATAAAAAAACTAAGAGAAGCAGTTCATTATTGATTTAAGTCTTTAAACTGTCCTTATTTTCTTTTACCTCCTAACAGGCGAAATTAATAAATGAATATAATATATTATTATGCATACATATCTACCTACCTAATTTTATTATGGCGGGACGAATCTGGCACTAATTTTAGTTTTATTAATTTTAAATATACCTAGTATAACAAGCATGATGACCACAAAATGATAAAATAAGAATTGCGATAATTAGGTACCTATACATTGTAACTAAGGTGAAATTATTTTACGATTCTTTGATTTTGGCTCGTTACTAATCGAATTTACCGATTTCAAAGTGTCTAGTCAACAAATAACAGTAAAACATTTAAACTCATTTAGGTTAACTAATGATGTATAATGTATAATGTTAAATAAAATTATTAAAGAACTAGCTTATGCTCGCGACTTCGTCCGCGTGGACTATAAAAATTTCAAACCCCTATTTTACCCCCTTAGGAGTTGAATTTTCAAAAATCCTTTCTTAGCGGATGCCTACGTCATAATAGCCAGCTGCATGCCACATTTCAGCCCGATCCGTCCAGTAGTTAGAGCTGTGTGTTGATAGATCAGTAAGTCAGTCAGTCAGTCAGTCAGTCACCTTTTCCTTTTATATATTTAGATTACTTAAGGTCAATAATTACGGGACTAAAATGCATCATGTCTAAAAACTATTTAAGTACATTTTTTATTCAAAAAGTACCTGCAGTTTTATGAATAAGTTTCACATGAAACTGCATATCTTGAGTTCTACATTAAGTATATCAAGCATGTGCGGCTTAAAATGGCGCAATCGATTTAGGTAGGTAGGTATACAATACGTAAAAATTAACGGTCAAACGTGGGTAGGTATCTATCTATCTATCTATCTATCTATCTATCTATCTATGTATATGGATTCTTTCCTGGTTGCTTCTTATCTTCTTTAAATTATTTAGTAGATGGGGTCACCGATTTGTGTATAAACATATTATATATATTTACATTGAAGCCGTGATAGTCTAGTGGTTAGGACGTCCGCCTTCTAATCGGAGGTCGGGGGTTCGATCCCGGGCACGCACCTTTAACTTTTCAGAGTTATGTGCGTTTTAATTAATTAAATATCACTTGCTTTAACGGTGAAGGAAACATCGTGAGGAAACCTGCATGCCTGAGAGTTCCCCATAATGTTCTCAAAGGTGTGTGAAGGTGGGTTAAGTGAATTTTAATTCCTGTACATATTTAACTATTTCATTTTTACCTACTGTTAATCTGTTAAGTTACTCTGTACGTTATTAAGTAAGTCTGTCTGTTATTAAGTTAATCTATACTCTTAATCTGTTAAGTTAGTGCATGTTAGTTTGTAAGTAAAGTTTTCACCTGTAATTGACGAACATACTGTTTATTGTAGGGGAAAGCAGGTAGGATTCGTACAGAGGGAGCATTCGTACAACAGTCATATCTACACTATGCAACATAGTGACGCGTTTGTGTTTTTGTATATGTAAGGCCCGCTCATATTCATAGGCTCACAGCTAAGTGCAGTGGCTGTAAAACAGTCCGTTTTTTTTTAATAAGTCAAAACGTGTTTTCACACCGCGAAAATAATTTTTCGACTCATCTTTGACGACATTAATTCGTAATAAGCTTGGCTCAAATTGTTAAAGTAACATATAATAGTCTTTGGATAAGTGCCTTAGATTCATGTGTAAACATTAATTTTGGGATAGCCTTCACCGTTATTTTTATTTTAAATTTATTGTTTGATTTTTTTGGTTGGGGTACCTTCGTGCAGTTAGGAGTGGGGTGGATTCGTACTTTACGAATGCACCCCGCGTGAGTTCAGATCGTTTTTGCACTAACTGGGTTATGGGAATCCAATTCTAAACCACTCCCAGATGATAACATGCAACAAATAGTGGTGGTGCCTAGACTAGCAGAGTAGAACTAGAGTGAAGAAACTTTCGGTTTGATCCTGAAATCGACATCTGCTAAATATTAGGCTAGGGGTGTCGTTAAATCAAAAATACCTAGTAGTTTCATAGCCTACCAAGCGTCAAATACAGGCGACATTTGACGCCTGCCAGTGTGGGTGAAACCTCGATGTTTTCTTTCTTCGAAGTTTCATGCCTGTCGTGAGCTGCGCTATAAGTCAAATTAGCAACTTCTTATCAAACGTCAAAACGCTGGCTTAGTACCTATGGCAGCTTGTATAAATGATATACATAGATATGACGTCATAAACATTTGACGTACCTACTCTTTATATTTAAATCAACAACTTTAGAATCAGTTTTGAATGGTTAAAACTTACAATGGACGTGGATTTTACGAAATTTGGAAGACCCTCTGTTTAATAATAATTACTAAGAAATCGTTTATTTTTGACATAGGCGCTATCCCAATTCAACTCCCAAAGAAATAGCTCTTACTCAACCAAGATCTATCATCAAGATTGCCACCTCCATCACCATCTACATCAACTGTGGGATGATGACGCCAGAAATTATGCAACCTTTTACCTTAGCCTAAAAAGACCTAAAAAGACACAAAGAAAGGAAAAGTATTATAAAAATTAAGGATATAACATATAATCCCGAAAAAAATAGACTGATAGAAAAGGAAAGAGCAAAAAAGATGAAAAAAGGAGAACAAGAAAGAAAACAGAAGGCTAAAGAGATGAAACGCGAGTTACTATAACGGTAAATTAGAATGTTGATTAATGAATGACTTAAATTGTAATAAATTGTTTGTAAACACCATATTGTTAATTATTACTATATTTAAGGTTGATTCTGTGTTAATTTTGATATCAATAAATGTTTAATTTCATATAAAATAGCCTTTTTAATTCCTGTGTACGAAAGCTCCCCACTATGTACGAATGTACCCTAGTCGATGTACGAAGCTACCTCGCGTGTGGGGTGCTTTCGTACGATTTCCATTTTTGGGAAATTCATCATAGCTTTGTCATCTTACTTTGCATCAACACTGAACTACACTATAATTAAAGCCAGACAACTAGGTAATCCAGCAGCGTTGAAATTATTTTGAAATATTTATTAGTTTTGTTTTTACATGACCTAGAGTAAAAAGTGTACGAATCCTACCTGCTTTCCCCTATGTATTTAAATGTGCGGTCATTTATGTATGGAAGTTGTCGGTGATAAATAAATTAAAAAAAAAAAAAGTCTACCAATCCGCACATGGCCAGCGTGGTAGACTATGGCCAAAACCCTTCTCACTCTGAGAGGAGGCCCGTGCTCTGTAGTAAGCCGGCGATGGGTTGAGTATGATGATGATGATATTTACACTGTTGCTTTTAACTGATACATACAGACATTACAGACTTACGTAGCCTGCTAATGGCTTCAAAAATGTTTAAAGTAAAGCGGCCAAGTGCGAGTCAGGCTCGCGCAACGAGGGTTCCGTAGTAAAGTTGTATTTTTTCGACATTTTGCACGATAAATCAAAAACTCTGATTCATAAAAAATAATAAAAATCTGTTTTAGAATATACAGATAAAGCCCTTTCATAATATGATACCCCACTTGATATAGTTATCTTACTTCGAATATTGAAAATACTAATTATTAGTTCATGACCACAATTTATTTATTTTTGTGACATGTAACCACAAATTCACGGTTTTCAGATTTTTCCCCGAATGTCAGCTATAAGATATACCTACCTGCCAAATTTCATGATTCTAGGTCAACGGGAAGTACCCTGTAGGTTTCTTGACAGACAGACAGACAGACAACAAAGTGATCCCATAAGGGTTCCGTTTTTTCTTTTGAGTTACGGAACCCTAAAAATAGGACGCGTACGGCAAATGCTGCCAGATAGACTATCCCCCTTTTAAGTGTGCACTAAACAATGGAATGGACGAAGATTAGCGTAGTTTTCCGGGTCATTAGTCATTAAAGACTCGAGGTCAGGGATGGCAAACTATTGGCACGCGGAAAAAATTTGGGGCACGGCAAATGTTGAAAAGGTTTCAGATTTATTTGGCTACTAGCTGATGCACGCGACTTCGTCCGCGTGGAATTAGGTTTATTAAAAATCCCGCGGGAACTCTTTGATTTTCCGGGATAAAAAGTAGCCTATGTCACTCTCCAGGTCTTTATCTATACCCATGCAAATCACGTCAATCCGTTGCACCGTTGCGACGTGATTGAAGGACAAACCAACAAACCAACAAACAAGGGTACTGATTTAAAAATGCTTTTGATGTACCTAACTAAAGCTAATGGAAAATTAATAAAATAGGTAGGTCACCCGTACTGTATACTTGTGACATTTTTATTCAGATACAAGTTAGCCCTTGACTGCAATCTCACCTGATGGTAAGTGACGATGCAGTCTAAGATGGGAGCGGGCTAACTTGGAAGGAGTACGGCAGTTTTTATTAAACCCATACACCTTAGGTTTCTACACGGCATCGTACCGGAACGCTAAATCGCTTGGCGGCACGCCTTTGCCGGTAGGGTGGTAACTAGCCACGGAGAAGGCCTCCCACCAGACCAGACCAGAAATTTAGAAATTATAAAATTCAAAATCCCTGCCAGGAATCGAACCCGGGACCTCCCACTAATAAGACCGCTTACCACTGCGCCAGGGAGGTCGTCAATTTTGAGATATTTCCTTAGAATTTATTTCTCTGCAATGCTTAGGTATTGGATTTTATAAGCATACCTATAGTACGCGACAGGTCGAGATGGCAATCGGAGTGGGACGCCCCGCACACCCGCGCAGCCCCCGCGCTAACCCGGTGCGGACGAGCGCGGGTGACGCACGCAATTTTTCGCTTTCGTTTCGCCATCCCTGCTCTAGCTATACTCTGATTTTTAATTCGGTGGAATTCTGACGTTGTCATTTTTATACATCAGGGGAGTTATTTGTATGAAAACAGTGTGACCACCACCTGAAGTTCGATTTTACCCCAAATTACATTAAATCCCTACCAATATAAAAAGCCCTAAGACATAACTTCGCACTAAAATAGGGTGCAATCTTTAACAGTGGAAAGTGGAAACTGGCAGCAATGGGATGGGTTGATTTGAGGATGTAATCTTAACTTATTATGTTAAGTTTATTTTAGTTCCTTTTAATTTTAATCATCTTGATGTGCCTAAAAGTACACGCTTAGATTATGATTCAGGATTTTTAAAAAAATTCTTTCACAAAAATCTTGTTCTTTACGAAAACAACAAAAATCGGCCAAATCGGTTCATTTGTTCTCAAGTGATGATCTTACAATATACATGCGGCAATTGATTTATGTACTTAAATTTACCTATGTACAATACTTATTTAAAGTTTTCGTCTTTGTGGGAATTGTTTAATCTATGGTAACATTAAGAAACGTCAGAATTATACGGAAATAAAAATCAGACTATAGGTCCACTATCGACAAGTTTAGTACCTCGACCTTCAACTGAGCTACGCTGGGCAATATTTAGAGCCAATTATTGGCTTAAAAGTGAGACAATAGAAGATTAATAGGTACCTATCTAATTAATCTTCCAAATAGGTATGTAATGGAAACAATAGGACGTGGTGTCACAGCTAACTGCTAATCTGCAAGAATGAGATTGACAAAGTCCCGATAACATTCGCTTTGATAACGAGCGAGTAGTATTTGGACAGCGGCCAGGTATAAAAATGGCGTCGCTCGTCTCAATGCAAGTCTGCCTGGGGATCGTAAGGTTGCCAGCACACGTCGCCCGGATCTAAGGCAGAGGAATTTTGATGGACTGACTGAGCTGCGATAGCCTAGTGGTTAGGACGTCCGCCTTCTAATCAGAGGTCGGGGGTTCGATCCCCGGGCACGCACCTCTAACTTTTCGGAGTTATGTGCGTTTTAAGTTATTAAATATCACTTGCTTTAACGGTGAAGGAAAACATCGTGAGGAAACCTGCATACCTGAGAGTTCTCCATAATGTTCTCAAAGGTGTGTCATTATCATCATGATCAACCCATCGCCGGCGCACTACAGAGCACGGGTCTCCTCTCAGAGTGAGAAGGGTTTCACACACCCAAAAGTGTGTGTAGTCTACCAATCCGCACATGGCCAGTGTGGTAGACTAATGGCCAAACCCTTCTCACTCTGAGAGGAAACCCGTGCTCTGTAGTGAGCCGGCGATGGGTTGATCATGATGATGATGATGATGACTGAGCTCAATGGTTTTGAGCAAGAGGTCTCGGCTTCGATTCACGCCGCCTGATTCGCTAACTCAGTATTTAATATTGCATGATAGCCACTGACCTCATTTGACATTGGTTGCTTATACATTGCTGCTTCGTTGAATGACATGATAATAATTTTTCGTAGAAAACCTTCAATGGATTAAAAATAAATGGCAAATGTGCTCAGAGGCTATCATTCATATCATGCCTCGCTAACTGTTCCTCCCTGTGTTGGGGACAAAACACTATTACATATTCTGTGACAAAACGCAGATAAACTTTCTTCTTTTTTAATTTTTTTTTTCAAGAATATTAGCCATGTTAAATGACTAATATTCCCTTTACCTCTCCAACTAAGCGTCAAGCTTGTGCTAGGAGTAGGTACGACAATAGTGCAACGGGCGATGTTTGAACCGTCGACCTTTCGGTTTTCAGTCCATTCCTTTACCGGTTGAGCTATTGAAGCTTTGATAACAAAGGTCTGGCACGCGCTGGCTCTCTCTCTATTACTATAAAATGAAATTAACTCCTAGAAATGTTCGAAAGAGCCAATTTACCAGCAGTTGTACATATACCTACAGAAAATAAACTGTTATTTACTCTAACATGGTGATAAACTAGATGGCTAGGTGCCCGTACATTAAAAACGCGTTGTTCCATTGATAACAATTAGCTCAAAGGTCGCCGCCCATTAACCCACACCGTCATGTCACTCGGGAGCCGGAGATAAGTAATTAAAAACTTGAAATAATTTCACACAATCGGCCACGGTGACGTCATAGGCGCCGAACTGTTTGGTTCTGTACGCTTAGTATAAGATTTTACGTCTCACCAGTGGCGTAGCTATCTAGGGGCTAGGTGGGGCAGTGCCCCGGGGCCCTAAAGCTCAGGGGGCCCTCGAATCCTTACCTGAAAATCTCGACCGAACTAAAGTTTTGAAAATTTCTCCCATTTTCAAAATAAATATGATAATTTGAAAGTTACTAGGGAATTCCCCTAAATTCTTTCTGTGAATGTATTGTATATTTAATATTTTTACTTGATAAAACCTAACCAGTTTAGATAGCAGTGGGGCCCCATTTTTGATTTGCCCCAGGGCCCTTGGTTACCTAGCTACGCCACTGCGTCTCACCAACCGTTGCTAGAATTCGAGAGTCGAAACACGATAAGGTCAAAGTAAAATTGACCTAAAGAGCCTTGAATTGAAGTAAAAAATTCAATGCCACTGATTTTCATTTCGCAACGTTTCCGCTTGGAGCGCTGGCTGTAGATGTGTAGACAAACTTGAGCTTTAAAACAAGGCAGTTAAGATTCAGTTTACTATAACGCGGAAGAGTTTCGACACTCGAATACTATCAACGTTGGTGAGACATAAAATCTCATACTAAGCGTACTTGGAACATACAAAGTTTTCGTTGGCTCTAGTTAAAACAACGCTCTTTGACCAATTTTCGGCCATGGTAGCCAATATCAACGGAGACTTGCCAATTACGCAAGCGACTCGAGCTAGGCAGGAGATAATATTTGCCATCTTTTATCTAACAAAAAAAAAACCGACTTCAATACACAAACACTAAAAATTAAAAAATAATTTAATTTATTACCGATTACATTATTATGTATACAAGAGTAATTATAGTTCCATAATAATACTTTTTGGTGCCGGTGCCAATTAGCTTTAGCTGCGTCTAATCGTCTAGACTTCATATTTTATGAGACTACAATGGCACCTCATTGGCATCGACCCCAAAAAATATTATTATGGAACTATATTAACTCTTGTTACATATTATATTCGGTAATAAATTAAATATTAAATAATTTAATTTATTATCAATGGTTAACAAATAAACTATTAATAAACTTAAATCTAAAAAAAAACAACATTAAATTAATTTTAAAATAAATTAAATTATTTTTAATTTTAAGTGTTTGTGTATTGAAGTCGGTTTTTATTTTTTTTGTAAAAAAAATTATTTCACAATTTTTTGTGGCCCCCTGGTATTAAAATATGCTATGCCTAGTTAAAAACCTACTGTTTACTAAGCTATAAAACTGATCGCGAGCAATGTACTCTTATCCGTTGAGGAGGAAAAGACACAAAAAGAAACATGTAAAAGAAGAAACATACAATTATCTTCGAAGATCTTTATCAGATCTTCACCAAATTTATATGGGACCACATCATTCAAACAAAAAAAATATTTTAAAATCGGTCCAGGCGTCTTCGAGTAATCGGATGAAATACATAAAAAAAAGATTCCGACTTAATTGAGAACATCCTCCTTTTTTGAAGTCGGTTATAAAGCGGTTAAATGAAAAAGTAGTTTTTTCAGTTATCGATCTCCAAAAAAGCGGGAATTTCCTAAACCAAAAACTAATCAAATTTTCAAGAACTTATGTTTTTAAAAACAATGCTATCTAGTACTAAGGTTTTTAAATTGGTCCTAAGCTACGAACCTAATATTTTGGAAAAACCCAAGATTTTTTTTGGCGATAGCTCTTAAATTACTTTTTCCAAATAACCGCCTGGCAGTAACTTTTTTGGCCCGTTCCGGGTCTCGAACCCGAGGCCTCATGATCCACAGGACATTAAGTTAGCCAATAGTCAGATCTAGCTATAAATTATAATAGCTACCTAATAGTCAACATGAGATTTTTCTCTTCTAAATATGAACCAATAATATTTTGTTTATTCTCCAATGCTCGCGACTTCGTCCGCGTGGACTACATAATTTTCAAACCCCTATTTCACCGCCTTAGGGGTTGAATTTTCAAAAATCCTTTCTTAGCGGATGCCTACGTCATACAATCCGCATGCCAAATTTCAGCTCGATCCAGTAGTTTGAGCTGTGCGTGGATAGATCAGTCAGTCAGTCAGTCACCTTTTCCTATTGTATATTTAGATTTGCTAAATAAAGTAAATGTACAGCTAGCAGCGAAAGCTAGCTGCCTAAAGTTTACCATCGATTTGACCTTGACCTGCGACCCCAGCTGTCAACTGCCGATTTATACGAAATGTTAATCACTGCAAATACCATTAACGTCTGTTGGAAGCTATTTCCGAAATGCTTGCATGAAACTGCAAAGCAAGCCGAGTCCATCTTCTATCTTCTTCTAGGAGTAAATACTTATAAAAATTATTTTCCTAACTGACTGATCTATTAACGCCCTGCCTTTAATTATTATTAGCGCTGGGATAAGAAAGTTGAGTCATCAGGTTCCTTTGATGACGCAAGTAACGCTTACTAAGAAAGGATTTTTGGAAATTTCAGCCCTAAAGGAGTTAAATGTGGGATGACAGTCCGTAATTTTTCAAGTTACTGTGAAATCTTGTTATCTGAGAAAATTGGGAAGTAGGCCTTTTAATTAAAACTAAAGAAATATGTGTTTCTGGATGCCCAACCTTTTTACTTAATAAGTTGAAATTTTGCTCAGAGTTTTCCCTTATAATGCAAGAATATTGTCAGATTTGATGAGAACGAAGCCGTGGGCGTGGGCTAATATAATCACTACCCATATTATAAATGTGAAAGTGTGTATGTTCCTTAGTTTATAATAAAATCACGGCGTAACGAAGCATAATTTCTTTTTGGCATAATTTTAAATCGGCATATTTTTTTGCATGGATATACATAGTTAAACACCTAGAGAGTGACGGCTACTGTTTTTATCCCGAAAAATCAAAAAGTTCTTACGGGATTACAAAAACCTAAATCAGCTAGTATTCAAATTAAGCATATAGGAATCAAACTTGTATTTAATGTGACTAATTTTATCAAAACTATGTACCTACACGTTGTTAGGTAGGTACATCATAACATCATCATCATCATCATCATGATCAACCCATCACCGGCTCATTACAGAGCACGGGTCTCCTCTCAGAGTGAGAAGGGTTTTGGCCATAGTCTACCACGCTGGCCATGTGCGGATTGGTAGACTTCACACACCTTTGAGAACGTTATGGAGAACTCTCAGGCATGCAGGTTTCCTCACGTTTTCCATCACCGTTAAATCAAGTAATATTTAATTAAGTAATTAAAACGCACATAGCTCCGAAAAGTTAGAGGTGCGTGCCCGGGATCGAACCCCCGACCTCCGATTAGAAGGCGGACGTCCACGGACGTCCGGACCACTAGGCTATCACAGCTTTTTATCATAACATATTGCATGCTAATACGCAGAATTTGGCTGTACCTTTTTGTTTTTGTAACATCTCCACTGTTTACCCATATTCGCAATAAAGAAATTTGAACTGAAATGAATTGAAACTTCGTTTTATGGGGCGCGCTCGAAATACCCTCTTTTTAATCAGACATTCAGCTGCTGTAAAGGAACGATCGCTCTAGCGACTGTAACTAGCCACTGGGCGTCCAGCCTAAACAACAATTAGGTTGTTTTGGCGCAAACTCGTGTCTACGTGCCTGACATTCCGCGCCACACGCGCATGCCGATACCATCCGTTTTTGTTCGGATGACACTCCATCTCCACGGGCGAGGGAATCGCAACCAACCGATCTACTATCGTCGGCGATAGTATCGCCTTGTGGACATCCATACTAATATTATAAATGTGAAAGTGTGTCTGTCTGTCTGTCCGTCTGTCTGTCTGTCTGACTGCTAGCTTTGATGATGGATTTAGGTTTTTTAAAAATCCCGTGGGAATCGTTTGATTTTTCGGGATAAAAAATAGCCTATATCCTTCCCCGGGAGGTAAGCTACCTCTGTACTAAATTTCATTAAAATCCGTTAAACCGTTGGGCCGTGAAAAGCTAGCAAACAGACTGACAGACAGACAGATGGACAGACAGACAGACACACTTTCACGTTTATAATATTAGTATGGATTTGGTGGCACGGCGAGACTATCGCCACACGAGTAGATAATTTATATCGCCGCGATTCTATCTTCCTCGGAGATGGCGCCTAAATTAAAAGCCACATAATGAAGACCACTTTTACTATTCGGCACTTCTGAATTGATTTTAAGCAAATTTCTTAAAATTTATAATATTTTATTTTTTGCATCGCGTTACAAAGTTTAGAAATTCAAAAAGTACTGCACCATATCTGTGCCATATGTGCCATATGTGTGGTAATATGTCCATGTCTGTGCCTCTTAATAAGTAATATTATAATGTCTTCCGCCAACGCGGGGTAAAAGTAGGCCAGTGGGTTTCAATAAGGGGAGCGAACGGGGTAAAATGTACGCAATAATATTTTTTTATTATGCTGACTACCCAGGCAGGGCCTGACAGCTCTGTGCTTTGAATATTTAATTTAGTCTATGAGGTCACTTTGTACCTACTTTTTTTCATCATCAGACTAGGAATTACAAAGTAAAAAAACCGGCCAAGTGCGAGTCAGACTCGCGCACTGAGGGTTCCGTACTACAATCGTATTTTATCGACATTTTGCACGATAAATCAAAAACTGATATGCTTTAAAAAAATAAAAATCTGTTTTAGAATGTACAAGTAAAGCCCTTTCATAATAATATGATACCCCACTTGGTATAGTAATCTTACTTTCAAAGTTGAAAATAGCAATATTTGTTCATAAACACATCTTAATTTTTTTGTCATGTCAACCACAAATTTACGATTATCGGATTATTCCCTTTATGTGTGCTATAAGACCTACCTACCTGCAAAATTTCATAATTTTAGGACTAAAGATCCCTACGAAAATTGTAATAAGGTACCCGTGCGAAGCCGGGGCGGGTCGCTAGTTAGACAATAAATGTACAAATCACTAATGCTCAGTTGCATAAATAGTGCATCTTATCGGTAGGTCTCGAGTCGTCAAACGTGGTCGCTCCGCTGACCCACTGCCAACTTTCGCAATAATGGGCTACTTGACAATTTTTTTAAGTTGGTCTTAAATGGTTTATATTTGTCCTATTATATCAAAAAAATTAACACTATATTTTTTTGCGCCCTAAAAACCGTACAACTTTAATTTAAAAAAATATTTTTCTTAGACAGGTGAAAACACTGTCGGCCATGTTTGGCCGATAGATTATCTGTGCTCTGACGTCATGCATTTGTAAACAACAGCATAACCACAGAGTACATTATATATACTGAGCATAACCTACCAAAGTTTAATAAACATGACTTCTATACTAGTTTACATGAAAAATATAGTAATTATCGTTATTGTATCATCCGAGAATGTAAAAAACGCATCGATAAAGACCACAGGAAAGTTGTGGATTAGAGTGCCCAGTGAAATAAATATACGTAACACGCAAAGACTTGCTTAAAGGGATCCTATATGACTAACGATTTCAACCCAAATTTATTTTTGCAAAGATCACTTTGTTGTAAGTCTTACTTAATAACTTATTCAATTTATAAAGAGAAAACGATATTTTTTTACGTTTACTATGAGTTTTTAGAAATATATAAAAACTAGCTTATGCTCGTGACTTCGCCCGCGTGGACTTCATAAATTTCAAACCTCCATTTAACCCACTCAGGGGTGGAATTTCAAAAAAGCCTTTCCTAGTGGATACCTTCCCTTTACCTACAAAGAACACACTCACCAAATTTCATGTATCTAGGACCAGCTGTTTAGATGTTTAGGCTGTGCGTTGATATATAAGTTAGTCAGGACTCTAAATTTTATATATATGGATACTACGTTAGTCCCCGCGTGACATAGGAATGACATTTCTTTGTTTACATATTTAATGACGTCACATCATGGCTGACAGCGTTTTCTGCGTTTCAAATAAAAATAAAAATTGTATTTTTTTAAATTGGATTTATATATCCATCCTGCGTTTTTAATAATTGTTATTGATATATTTCGTTGTTTTAAGCAAAATACTATAATAAATAATCATTTATTGGACGAAATTAGATATGAGTCAAGTAGCCTAATCATTGGGATTCGCGTTTATAAATGACAGGTTTACTGCTGTCACTGTCAGCTCTACTCTAGGTCTTCTTTACTAGCTTGGTATAAGTTGGTATAAGTCCTGCAAATTGCTATTGCGCTGGAACCATGTCTCATTAACATCGGAATGACGTCATTTTGACGTCAGCCGAAATAAAAATCACCTCGAAACTTCAGTCTAGTGCTGACGTCACTAAAATTACGCGCATTAGCAGTTTACTTACGTAGTAACGGTATTAACATTTGTAATGAACTTCTTCAATCTTCAGACTACCACACACAGATTAGTTATTACTTATTATTAGATAGCACAACGTTAGTTGTATACGCAAACCTGAAAGTAGTTTGTTTCAGAATCAGTAACAGAATCTATTGCAATAATTTTTACTACGGATTATATTTTAACCAAAAAATACTTTAAAATCCTGCAAGTTTGAACACCTACTTGAATAACCGCATGCACCAGCTGATTCGAGCCACACAGGCGGGAGCGCGCACGATCAACGCTAGGCGTCCCGTTCGCTCACAGTTGCTTGCTTGGGGTGACCATGTTTTAGCGGGACAACGACTCAACACAACAAGCTTATAACTTCATAAGTTTTCATTAAATATTTTTGAAATTTTGCATAAAAATTTTCGATACGTGTTACGGTTTTGCGTAAGTATAATAAAACTAACGTTGAATACCCACAGATGACTTACTATGGATCAAGCCTCTTTTAGTATCAGCTTCATGAGGATGTGAAAGAAACACTGAACACTGAATATTCTTATCAGTGAATAGGCATCTTCTAGGCAAGCGTGCTCAAACCTAGACCTCATCATTGCTCTGTTTCTCAGGCATGATTGTCGTCAAGCGCAAGTCTATCTCTCAATAAATAAAAATAAAAAATTCAAATGATGCCACGACTATAGCCATGCCCAATTTCATCTATCTTTATGGTGGTTGTTCCAGGTCCGGGCCCGGTCGGCACGATGTTCCGCAGCGAGGAGATGGTGCTGTGCCAGCTGTTCGTGCAGCCTGAGGCCGCCTACGTCTCCATGTACGAGCTAGGCGAAGCTGGCATCGCGCAGTTCAGAGACGTGAGTTTGTCTCCACAGTTCCAGGTCCGGGTCCGGTCGGCACGATGTTCCGCAGCGAGGAGATGGTGCTGTGCCAGCTGTTCGTGCAGCCTGAGGCCGCCTACGTCTCCATGTACGAGCTAGGCGAAGCTGGCATCGCGCAGTTCAGAGACGTGAGTTTGTCTCCACAGTTCCAGGTCCGGGTCCGGTCGGCACGATGTTCCGCAGCGAGGAGATGGTGCTGTGCCAGCTGTTCGTGCAGCCTGAGGCCGCCTACGTGTCCATGTACGAGCTGGGCGAAGCTGGCATCGCGCAGTTCCGAGACGTGAGTTTGTCTCCACAGCATGCAACTAGTAAACATAAACTAAACATACTCCCATTGCAAGAATTTGCCTATATAGTGACCGTGTTGGGCAGGCGTGATGGTCATCGCAGGGCTAGACTGGTCGCACTGGTGTTGCTGCTACCATATTTTATGCAGTAGGTATAGCCAATTTTCGTAGAGGCGATGGCCGTTGGAGCCGGAAAGTCCTTGAGTGGATACCGGGTTTAAGCAAGCGTAGTTCGGGACGCCCTCCAGCACGATGGACTGACGTTATAAAGAGGCTGGCGGGAAATGGCTGGATAAGTAAGGCTGAGGACCGGGTGTGGTGGCGCTCTTTAGGGAAGGCCTATGTCCAACAGTGGACGTCCACAGGCTGATGATGATGATAGCCAATTTGAAATGTGGACGAACGACATCAGGCGAGTCGCTGGATTCGGGCGGCGCAAGACCGTGGCGTGTGGAAGTCCCTACAAAAGACCTGTGTCCAGTAGTGAACGTCTATCGATTGATGATAAGTGGATGAAAAAATCTATTCAGGGTTGATTTTTTTAGTGATCAGTGAAGCGAAAACTTAAACTATTGATAAGTAAATCCAACTGGACTTACTTATCAATAGTTTAAGTTTTCGCTATGTAACTACATAACAAACGGTTGAAGTTACGACAATGCCTGCTTCTTGAATCATGTTTATTGGGCAATTGGACGTAATGTGCTGGTCTCAGTGTGGTAGACTTCTTCACTCTGGGCTGGTTTCCGCACTTAAACGTTTCCGTCTGTTGTGCGTGTTTCAGTGTGGTATCGTATAACATAATTATGAGACTAAGCCTAGACGCAACTGGTTGAAAGCCACTTATAACCTAAAAACACGGAAACTGGTTCAGAATTCAGATAGACAACGAAAATAGACTACTCTTGTTTGGAATGCCAATTACGATTAGGTATTGAGAAAATTTAGTGCTTTTAAAACCAGTTATTTACCTACCTATGCCTACCACTTAAAAATACCCACAATAGATATTATATTATACTATTGGACCTACCATATACTATATTGATACTACCTTTTACCCTTCATTTATCTCCATTTTCCATGATGTCTATCTTAGAGTATATAATAGGGCTTAAACCATAGTCTACCACGCTGGCCAGGTGCATACTGGCAGACTTTGCACACCGCCGGGAACATTACGGAAAACTCTAGGGCATGCCGGTTTCCTTAATTACTTCATGAAATGTTTGTTGGTTTATTGGTTTGTCGGTTTGTCCTTCAATCACGTCGCAACGGGGCAACAGATCAACGTGATTTTTGCATGGGTATAGTTAAAGACCTGGAGAGTGACATAGGCTACTTTTTATCCCGGAAAATCAAAGAGGTCTGACGGGATTTTTAAGGACCTAAACGCGGACGAACTCGCGGACATCAGCTAGTATACTAAATACATTCAGGCAAATACCCGTTCACAGACCCAAGCCGAAAGTCAAAGGTTTGGAAGCCACAAGGCCAAACAAAGTGTTGCTGGCCAAAGCAAACTTTGCACGTGACAACTATTCTTGATGAGGGAAAAAAACGCCTCACTTGTGGCTAGTTGAATAATAATGACATCCGATAGTAGGTACCTATTCGATTTTATTTTTTCTTAAATCCAGGCTTATTAAAGCATTCAAATCAGTGATTTTAAGCTTATTTCGTGGTTTCACGTGGTTCAACCCAATTGCACTTTTAACCCCGGAAAATCGAAGAATTCTCACGGGATAATCAAAAGCCCATTTTACCGATTTATGTAAAATTTTGTAAAGAGGTAAGCTTGCGACCCGAAAATTGTGATAGGCAAACGTTTTATCCCAGAAAAGAAAAGAGTTCCCATGGGATTTTCCAATAACCTGAATCCAAGCGGACGAAGTCGCCGGCATCATCTAGTAACATAGAGTTCAATCCGGAGAGTATTGATTAAACGTTTGATAGACTAAAGAGCTCCTATGATCCAGCACATGTACCGTCAGCATAAACTGAAACAAAAATAAATAATTAAACCCCATTCACAGACATTTCGGACGGTTTTCAAATGGCGTGGCGCTTCTTCTAGTCTGCCGCGGATGACATCCATTTGGATTGGATGCATGTATTCTATCATTTAGTTTTCACATTCTCGAAACGATTTTGGAAGACGTCCACTCCATTTGGATTGATAGACGTATCGTCAGTGGGCACTCTAGAGAGCACCCGTGGACAACTTCAATCCCATTCCGCCTTAAATTAAGGACTAAAGTCGTACTTTTGACATATGTTAATATGGCCAAAATGTCGGGTGAGATCTCAAAATATATGCACTATACAATCAAGTGATATTTCAGTCAAGAACTAAAATATCAAAGATCAGAAATAATAAAGATTATGCTCCACTAACAAATAGTAATAATGATAAGCTATTTTAACTTCTATTGATATTCAAAATAGCCGGTTCTA
Organism: Maniola hyperantus; assembly: GCF_902806685.2. Classification (NCBI taxonomy): domain Eukaryota; kingdom Metazoa; phylum Arthropoda; class Insecta; order Lepidoptera; family Nymphalidae; genus Maniola; species Maniola hyperantus. The sequence continues at coordinate 2,626,828 of NC_048547.1, forward strand.
TTCCGTACATCCGAAAGATGTTTCCTTATAATTTGGAACCTCTCCAAATATATATTGTGGATCAATTTACCGTAGAGCAGATTAACCTGGCTTTGATTGCGCAAGCTTTAATAGTTTACGCAACGAAAGCTGGGCGGATACAGTATCTTGCCCGGCTGTGCTTGTTGTGGGCTTCTTCTCAGACCAGGGCGCGTTTGGAATCCTCGTAGCTTTAGTTTTAAGAAAAATATTTAATTTCCTAAAACATTAACAGCTATTAAATACATGTAATTAAAAACTTCAATTTGTGAAGATCTAATTAATTCCTTAATTTTAGTTATTCGTCCATTTACTGGAACCCTTTACTCTAGTACGTAAAAGTACTAAAAGTTTGTGTATTGTATCTGATTAAATGTCAATAAATTGCGCCAAAACCATTCAACAAAAATGCTAGTTTTTAGGTGAAATCGCTAACGTCAGTTGCGAATGGTCTTCTCTTAAATCCCGTTTCCGAATGACCATGTACTTGTAAGCTGTTTTTACTGCGAAAAAATATCCTAGGCTCACCGGAAAACCGAATTTCGATGTGGACTAATTCGCGAGCAACTGACTGTCGCGACGACAGGACAGTTTGTCCTATTTGTGACCGTCCTTCCACTTATCCAGTTTAAAAATAATTTATCTCTGTCATGGCACATTGGATAAAAGTCCCTAGTCTACCGGGGGTCTAGAATCGCTAAACGTTCCGTGGACTGATTGATTACACAAGAAAACTTAATATATTTGTGATATGTACTCAGTACTGAAGCAATTATTGTTCAGTACTGATTACATATAACAAACTAGCTGATGCCCGCGTCTTCGTCCGCGTAGAATTAGCTTTTTTTAAAATCCCGTGGGAACTTTTTTCCGGGATAAAAAGTAGCCTATGTCACTCTCCAGATCTTTAACTATAGCCATGCAAAAAATTACGTCAATCCGTTGCAGCGTTGCTACGTGATTGAAGGACAAACCAACAAACGAACACACACTTTCGCAATTATAATAAGGGTACTGATTTCGTCACTGACAGCAAGCAAACCGTAGCTCAGTGGTCAGAGCGTCGGGGGCAATCCCAGGAGACGCGGGTTCGAATTCTGCCGGTCCGCAATTTTTGATATGTATTTAAAATTATTTAGAAATTTCCTTGAAGTGTATAGGCTATAAAAACTATAAAAGTAGGTACGGAATTTTTATGTGCGAGTCCCACTCGCACTTGTCCAGTTTTTGAGTATATTTTAATAGACAAAGCAGCTGTTATTATTTAGTAGGCTGTTAGTAGGCCACACGCCATGCAGAGTGGTCTGATATTCCTTTGTTCTTGAAACCAATAAAACATAGGTACAGTAAGCGGCAAAAAATAATGTGCATCGACTTTTTGAAGGCGTTAGCGGATTTGTAGAGCATTGTCCGAATACCGTGTGTCATATATACCAAATATCCCATAACTTTTCCAAGATTTCCCAAATGAGGCCAATTCCCCAAAATGGCGCAGAAGTGCGTGGCCATCATTTACTCGGCCCTCCCCTGTTCGCGTGTCTTCATAACAGGGGAGTGCCCCTAGCCGGGCTACGATACAATCGATTCGGATTTGGATTATTTTAATTCGAATACTCTACCTTTTTTTAAAAAAAAATCTTTCGTGTTTTTAATGAAAATATTACAATAAACTTAAAGCTAGCCTTATCTAATTACTATACAAATCATGCCCGCATGGAATGGTGCTAAGAATACTGGCTGCATTTCCGCGCTGGACAGCCAGGCTGATCCGTTGCGCAAAAAATGAGCTAGCCCTTCTGTCACCAGATGAGGCTATTAATCGCGGTGAAATGTCTTGTAAATTTAAACAATTACAATAACGATTAATACGTTTCTCTTACACAATTGGGGGGCAGATGATAGATAGATAAAACTGTCGATTTGATTACCTTACCTTAAGACTAACAGGTAATGTGAATAGATAGTTATAACCTATGGCGACAATATGGGTAGGATCAACATTAATATCGTTCTTTAGGGAAAAACGCTGTTATTATTCACATGGGATTCACCTTTCACGAAACCCTGTGTGGCAACAAGGGCGCGGGCTGTCCTTTACAAATATTACGCTCATCAAACTGCCTAGTATAGTACACGACAGGTTGAAATAAAATCGGGGAGGGTATTTTTTTCGACATTTTGCACGATAAATCAAAAATGCATAAAAATTACAAAAAAACTGTTTTACAATGTACAGGTCCTTTCATATGACACCCCATTTGGTATAGTTATCTTACTTTGAAAATTGAAACACATTTTTATTTTTTTTTGTGATGTAACCACAAATTCACGGTTTTCGGATTTATTCCTTTACTTTTGCTATAAGACCTACCTACCTGCCAAATTTCAGCATTCTAGGTCAACGAGAAGTACCCTGTAATTTTTTTCTTGACAGACAACAAAGTGATCCTATAAGGGTAATTTTTTCCTTTGGAGGTACGGAACCCTAAAAAATGCGAAGTGCACGTGTTTGCGAAAAATGGGAAACGTGCTGAACTAATAATTCCTTCAAAGAAAAGTTCAAGAACAGTAATAACATAATGGACGCGGGCGTAAATGAGTGAGGACGGAATTTTCAGTGAGGAACAACGTGAGGAAGCCTCTATAGCTTCATAAATTCAAAGGGCACGTGTCTCGTGAGGAAATCAGATAACAAAAAAAAAATCTGAGGGCACTTGTAACCAGACAATCTACGAATAAAAGTTTGAGAGGCCAAAAAACTACGCTAATTAATTTTTTTTAAATCCTAATCCTTCCTAATCCTAATCCTAATCCTAATAATATTAATTATAAATGTGAAAGTGTGGATGTTTGGATGTTTGGATGTTTGGATGTTTGGATGTTTGAATGTTTGGATGTTTGTTACTCAATCACCGAAAAACTACTGGACGGATTTGGCTCAAACTTCGAATGGACATAGATTATATAATATATACCCTGGATTAACACATAGGCTACTTTTTATCCCGGAAAATCAAAGAGTTCCCGCGGGATTTTGAAAAACGTACATCCACGCGGACGAAGTTGCAGGCATCAGCTAGTATCACAATAAAACTTAAAGCTAGCCTTATCTTATTACTATACAAATCATGCCCGCGTGGAATGGTGCCAAGAATACTGGCTGCATTCCTGTGCTGGACAGCCAGGCTGATCCGTTGCGCAAAAAATTAGCCATGCCTAGGGTCTGGAATACTCTTCCGAGATCAGTGTTTAAAACAAGAGTGAATAGGCACCTTCTAGCCAAACGCGTCCCATCTTAGGCCACATCATCACTTCCCATCAGATGTGATCATGGTCAAGCGTGCGCCTATAATGAATTAAAAAAAACCTACATTACTGTTGATACCAAAGCATGTGCGAGAACTACTGTAGGTATTCAGTATTTTAGAACAAATTGATCAAAAATTCAACATCCGTATTAACTAGTAGATATAAGCAATTAGCTCAAAGGTCTCGCCGCCCTCGCAATAATAATTGTTTTAATTGAAACGACAATGAACAATAGTATCAGTAACCCGTCCCATCACACTTACGTAACGTGATAAAAATAAGTGTTTGCTCGCATTGTCTTATTGCCTCTTTGCCGCTTATTGCTCGACGGGATCATTTACGCTGTAATATCTATCGTAGGTACTACGGATTCTATAGTAATCTAAATATTTTTTTTATTAAAAAGAATATTAGCCATGTTAAATGACTAATATTCCCCTTTCCTCTCCAACTAAGCATCAAGCTTGTGCTAGGAGTAGGTACGACAATAGTGCAACGGACGGGGTTTGAACCGTCGACCTTTCGGTTTTCAGTCCACTCCTTTACCTATTGAGCTATTGGGGCTGATTCTCTTGTACACAATCTCTAAACTAACCTAAATTAACAGGCCTAAATCTAGTGCTATCCTTTTCCACAAGCAACATTATGACAGGGATAGCAATAGATTTAGATGTGTCATTTTAGTTTAGTTTAGAGATTGTGTACAAGAGAATCGGCCCCATTGAGGCTCTAAAATATATAAAAGGAAAAGGTAACTGACTGACTGATCTATCAACGCACAGCTCAAACTACTGGACGGATCGGGCTGAAATTTGGCATGCAGATAGCTACTATGACGTAGGCATTAGCTAAGAAAGGATTTTAGAAAATTCAAATGTTGTTGGGGTTTGAAATTTGTATAGTCCACGCGGATGAAGTCGCGAGCATAAGCTAGTAATATTATAAACTAGCTTAAGCTCGCGACTTCGTCGGCGTGGACTACCTATATTAAACTTTCAAAGTAAGATTAATATAGGTACCAAGTGTGGTATAATATAAAAGGGCTTTACCTGTACTTTCTAAAACAGATTTTTATTTATTTTTATGTAGTTTTTGATTTATCGAAAAATGACAAAAAAAATACGACTGTAGTACGGAACCCTCAGTGCGCGAGTCTGACCTGCACTTGGTCGGTTTTTTAAAGAATATTAGTCAAGTCTATCTTGATGACTAATATTCCCATTTCCCCTCCAACTAGGAGTAAGTACCTACCTACGACAATAGTGCAACGGGTGGGGTTTGAACCGGCAACTTTTCAGATTTCAGTCCGCTCCCCGTTGAGCTATTGAGGCTTTAGAGCTATGCAAATACTTCAGTATTTACAATACTGAGCACTGAATTTTCACTGCGCAGCGACAATATACCACTTCTTAACCTAATCATAATTCTATGGTAGGTGCATTAACTTAATCCCACTTAGGACACAAATACTTCAAGTTGGTATCAAATGGGTTTTCCAGTAAGTGGACAAAACAAAAACAAACAACTTCGAATCGATAACGACAAAATTATAACTTTTTAGGAATAGGTATTATGACAAATAATAATATGATAACATAGGTTACTATGTCAAACATTTAGTGCCACTCTACAATTTTAGAGAAATAGATTAGCTATTTAGGCTCTGTTACTGGTCTCCTCTCAGAGTAAGTAGGGTTTAGCCATAATCTACCACGCTGGCCAAGTGCGGATTGGCAGACTTCACACACTTTTGAGTACATTATGGAGATCTCTGAGGCATGCAAGTTTCCTCACAATGTTTTCCTTTAGGTACTGTTAAAGCATGTGATATTTAATTTCTTAAAACGCACGATAACTCCGAAAAGTTAGAGGTACATGCCCGGGATCGAACTCCCGACCTCCAATTAGGAGGCTGACGTCCTAACCACTAGGCTATCACAGCTGTTATAGCAACAACGGATTGGACGGTGACACCCGAATACGGGATGGGACAGCGACGCTCGATGAACTGGTTATGAAAGCAATAAATGCCCATAAGAGCCCAAATGCTGTAAACCAGTTATTGATGAACTATTTTCGGTGTTAAGGTGCGGCCTCATAAAACGGCAGTGGTATATTTTGGTGTGTTGAATATAACGCGACAAATATTGATAAATACGTAGTGTAACCAGAACACTAGCAAAAACTAAGTCAGTCAGTCAGTCAATCAGGACTTTGAATTTTGTATATACAGAAGACATTAAAATATTGTTATGCATTTGTCTGAAATGTTGTGTAAACGCAGTGAAAATTCAAAACGAAAATACAACACCACGGTGCTTGAAAAGTTACTTTGAATACCTATGTCGGATAACAGACCACTTTTGTAGTAGATCGTAATTTTTTTAATAAAAATAGCGAGCAAACGTTTACTGACATTCGTATAAATATTGTGTGAAAAACTGATGAAAATATCACAACCTACGTCTGTTATTTATCACGCGAATATATACGATTTTCTTCTTCCTAGAATTGTTCCAAAATTTCTTCGGGTTAAAAATTATTGTAAACTGATGTCAGTGAAACAATTAAAATAGAAATACAATATGGTGGTATGAATTATTATTAGAGTAGCAAACTTTAAAAAAATTAAAACTATTTTTTTTAGGTAGATAGGTAGGTACCTACAGCAATTAGTAAAACTGAAAAACCAAGTGGGCATCAGCTTATCTTATAGGGTTTCCGTAGAAAAAGCGATGGAACTAGGAATCATCTTAGCTTATTCTAACAAGGAGAAGAATTAAGTTTTTAGGGTTCCGTGCCTCAAAAGGAAAAACGGAACCCTTATAGGATCACTTTGTTGTCTGTCTGTCTGTCTGTTTGTCGGTCTATCAAGAAACCTATAGGGTACTTCCCGTTGACCTAGAATCATGAAATTTGGCAGGTAGGTAGATCTTATAGCTGACATTTGGGGAAAATCTGAAAACCGTGAATTTGTGGTTACATCACACAAAAAAAATTTAATTGTGGTCATGAACTAATAATTAGTATTTTCAATTTTCTAAGTAAGATAACTATATCAAGTGGGGAATCATAAGAAAGGTCTTACCCTGTGCATTCTAAAACAGATTTTTATTTATTTTTATGAATCATAGTTTTTGATTTATCGTGCAAAATGACTGTACTACGGAACCCTCGGTGCGCGAGCCTGACTCGCACTTGACCGGTTTTTTTTTATGAAAAGAAAATCTCACCCCTGCACCAGCGAACTGGCAATACTGAATGAATAAGAATTATTTATCCTTATTAACTTTTGAACTACACATTTACTCCAATTTTTTTTTTCTCTTTATTTTGACCAAAATAATAAATGTACATTTATCCGCTTTACATCCAAAAACTCTAGAGTTTGTGTGGATGTTGCACATTCCTCTTATGATCTAAACTAAGCTTCGAATTACAAAATCAATCTCTGTGACTTTTTTCAATAATGTTTTCCGCACTCCGTTATCTGCTCGGTGCAGTTGCCAGAGTGATGCCAGAAATAATGATGATCCAAATTAAATTTTTCGTCTTCCTCAGTTAAATCCCCACGTGAACGATTTCCAACGGCGCTACGTAACAGAAGTGAGGAGGTGCAGTGAAATGGAACGCAAGCTGCGCTGGGTGAACGGAGAGCTGCCCGAACCTCCTCCGCCGCCCAAGCTTTCGCCCAGAGTGCTCACTCCTAGAGAAATCAATATATTGGAGGTAAGAACCCACCATCATCATCATACTTCACCTTGTTAGAATTTGGAAGCCAGTCGCCAAGCTGCTGTAAGTTTGAACAGTCTGTCTTGATTTATTAATCTGTCCCGGACAAGTAAAATACCTGAAAGAAAAGTTATGTAAGTTTATGAATAATTTGGAGCTTTCACAGTAGTTATTAGCATACTTTTTTTCTTATGAAAATCTTACTATTTTTTTTTCATTATCAGTCACTACCCTTATACCCTTAGGTATTATAAATGCGAAAGTGTGTTTGTTTATTGGTTTGTTGGTTTGTTGATTTGTTGGTTTGTGCTTCAATCACGTCGCAACGGTGCAACGGATTGACGTGATTTTTTGCATGGGTATAGATAAAGACCTGGAGAGTGACATAGGCTACTTTTTATCCCGGAAAATCAAAGAGTCCCCACGGGATTTTTGAAACACCACGCGGACGACGTCGCGAGCATCAGCTAGTCTTATTATAACTATAATAATGTTTGAGAGACAGAATAAGTTCTGTCAATGCGCGCATGTGTGGCGTGAACTTCTCTCGATTATATTATTAGGTCATTGTAAATTATTGTAACTCATTAATTTTATTAGAAACTGTTTCTATACGAATCCATCAATTGGCCCCGTGTCGTATCAGGGAGACAGAATCAAGACCAGGAGCCTCAGCAGAAATGGCTGAAAACGGCAAGCGGCGCAAGTATGCCTCTCTTATCGAGAGTTACATTTTTGTTACATGTTTGCCGTGGAGACCCTGGGGCCATAGAGTCTTAGTGCAAAAAAAATACGATACATTTCACCACGATTAATAGCCTCATCTGGAGACAGAAGGGCTGTCTTATTTTTTACGCCGCGGATCAGCCTGGCTGTCCAACGCGGAAATGCAGCTACTTATCCAGTAGTACTTTTAGCACCATTCCACGCAGGCATGATTTTTATAGTAATTAGATAAGGCTAGTTTTAAGTTTTATTTTAATATTTGAAAAAATAATAAATATATACCTATACAAAATTCGTGCTTGGTGATGATTCGGAAAAACGAACGACAGTAGAAGACATAGAGCGTAGAAGATGTAGTTTTAAATCTTTGCAAGCGACTAAATAAGATATTGATTATTTAGGAAAGGATAGACTACATAGAATCGGAAATCCAAGAGATAACCAAAAACGCACAGAACCTCAAAACTGATTACCTCGCACTGATTGAGCTGAAGATCCTCATAGAAAAGACACAGACCTTCTTCCAAGACCACAGCGCGCACAGAAAGATCTCCGCCTCCGTCCAGATTTACAATAACGAGGGTGCGATAGGGCATCTGGGGTTCATAGCTGGAGTGGTGGCGACTCCAAGGGTGCCGTCGTTCGAGAGGATGCTGTGGAGGATATCGCATGGCAACATCTTCTTCAAGCAAGCCCAGATTGATGAGCCGTTAAAGGATCCTGTTACTGTAAGTAGTTTTTATATTTTGAAAAAGTTAATAATAATGCTGGTGCTATGGAAGTAGGATGAACCGTGAACGAGTAACTAAATGTTTTTTATCTAACTAAAAGGTGAAGAAATCGCAGAAGTGAATCGTAATCCGTCGGACGATGCTTTGACGACCTCCCTTGCGCAGTGGTGAGCGCTGTGGTCTTAATAGTGGAAGGTCCCGGGTTCGATTCCTGGCAGGGGTTTGGAATTTTATAATTTCTAAATTTCTGGTCTGGTCTGGTGGGAGGCTTCGGCCGTGGCTAGTTACCACCCTACCGGCAAAAGCCGTGCCGCCAAGCGATTTAGCGTTCCGGTACGATGCCGTGTAGAAACCAAAGGGGTATGGGTTTAATAAAAACTGCCATACCCCTTCCAGGTTAGCCCGCTATCATCTTAGACTGCATCATCACTTACCACCAGGTGAGATTGCAGTCAATGTATTGCAGACTTGTATCTGAATAAAAAAAATAAAAAAGTGCTTAGCAATGTTAATTATTGTCTAAAAGATTAAAGATCATAGGTACCTATAGTAGACAGATAACAACTTACTACGCTGATAATAAGTTACCTAGTTTATCGACAAATTAACCTATATGACCTCACATCATTGAATCTCTGAACCTTCTCTGAACTATTGAGTTGTGTCAGTTTACAGTTGCGATCTAATTTTGTCATCACCGCAACAAAACTTTACCTACTTCATTCTGAGTACGGTAGATTTTTTCATCCACGTTTGAGTCCACGATAGTGATATTGATTTAATTTAAATATATAAAAGGAAAAGGTGACTGACTAACTGACTGACTGCCTGATCTATCAACGCACAGCTCAAACTACTGGACGGATCGGGCTAGGCATGCAGATAGGTAGCTATAATGACGTAGGCATCCGCTAAGAAAGGATTTTTGAAAATTCAACCCCTGAAGAGGTGAAATAGGTGTTTAAAATTTGTTACGGCTGTACTGCCCGACTAGTTTCGAAAACTCGAACCCATCCGGGGTCCTTTTTATTTAACTATCACAACAAAAAATACATGATCCTCTTTCATATTACAGTATTATGTATATCCCCGTGTCAGTAAATAAAAAGTAGTTATCGGTCATTGCGGTAGGCTTCGATCAATAAAACACCCGACACCCGGGTGAATGGCCCTGTGGCATTTCAGTTAATAGGTAAACCTACTTTAAACCTAACTAAAACATTGCGTTGATTACTTTTGAATGATACCAACATACATATTTACGTAAGTGTTCAGTTAATTTAGAAGTAGATAGTAAATAAATTAATAATAAAAAGCCATTTATTCTCAAGTTCCTTAGTTTTTTTTTTTCGTTATAGGTGCACGCTTGACCACGATCACACCTGATGGAAAGTGATGATGTGGCCTAAGATGGGACGCGTTTGCCTAGAAGGTGCCTATTCACTCTTGTTTTAAAGATACCCGGATTATAATTGACAGTTAGTTACATAGTAGATTAGTTTTGTTAGTTACATTTTACTTATTTTCCTAGGTTAGTATGGTTAGTAAGTGAACGCTATTTTTTTATGGAACAGGAGCCCCTTTGCGGGTAAAGGCTTCCCCCAACCTCTTCCACTTCTCCCTGTCCTTGCCTAGATACAACCAGTTCTTCCCTGTAGTTTGTATTATCTCATCAGCCCACCGAATGACTGATCTATCAACGCAAAACTCAAACTACTGGACGGATCGGGCTGAAATTTGGCAGACAGATTGCTATTGTGACGTAGGCATCCACTAAGAAAGAATTTTTGAAAATTCAACCCTTAAGGAGGTCAAATAGGGGCTTGAAATTTGTGTAGTCCACGCGGACGAAGTCGCGGGCATAAGCTAGTATAACATATTTTCAGGGTCACGAGCTACAAAAGACAGTATTCGTGGTGTTCTTCCACGGCGAGCAAATCAAGCTGAGGGTAAAGAAGGTGTGCCATGGGTTCCAGGCCACGCCCTACCCCTGCCCGGCTACTTACAAGGAGCAGCAGGAAATGATGGCCGGCATAGAGACCAGGATCAAGGATCTGGAGATGGTAGGATCTTTTATTAAATTTAATAACTCGCCTCGACTTTGCTTGAGTGTTTTTTTTGAAAATCAGGGTTTAAAAAAAGCCATATACCAATTTTCATGATAATAATATTATATTCATTGGCACCGACCCCAAAAAATATTATTATGGAACCATATTAACTCTTGTATACATAATATATTCGGTAATAAATTAAATTACTTTTTAATTTTTAGTGTTTGCTGTATTGAAGTCGGTTTTTATTTTGTTTGTAAAAAAAAAATATTTCACAATTTTTAGTGGTCCCATGGTATTAAAACATGCTATGCCTGGTTAAAAATCTACTGTTTGTACTACTAAGCTATTACACTGATCGCGAGCAATTTACTCTTATCCGTTGAGGAGTTCCATTATCTATCTTCGAAGATGGTCATCAGATCTTCACTAAATTTAAATGGAAGAACCATTTTTGAAGTATACCCTTTCAAACAAAAAAAGAATTTTCAAAATCGGGCCAGGCGTCTTCGAGTAATCGGGGAACATACATTAAAAAAAAGATTCCGACGAATTGAGAACCATCTCCTTTTTACTGAAGTCGGTTAAAAACATGGTCTTCCCAAGCAAGCGGCTGTGAGCAAATGGGACGGCTGGCGTCGCTCGATCGTGCGCGCTCCCCTTGCGTGGCTCAAATCGACGGCGCATGCCGCCATGGTCATTCAACTAGGCGTTCAGACTTGCAGGATTTTAAAGTATTTTTCGGACAAAATATAACCCGTAGTAAAAAAAATTATAGCAGTCGATTCTGTTACTGATTCTGAACTACTTTCAGTTTTCGCGTATACTAAAACTAACGTTACATAAGTCTCGGCCGAAATGTCATCGGCTTCGCCTAGTCCTTCCAACTCGGCTGTAAATTATAGCTTTATTTCTGACATGGTCAGTAAGTACCTGATGTTCTTCTTCTTGAAATGCCGTCTCCTATCGGAGGTTGGCAATCATTAGGGCTATTTGCACCTTGGACACTGCTGCTTCGGAAAAGACATCGGGTACTCTTCCCGTACCATTGGTGTAAATTCTTTAGCTACGATGTTCTTCTACGGCCCGCCGGCTATTTTCCTTTGAATAATGAGCTGTGCCCAATGTTCTATTATTATATTCCAGGTGTTAGAACAAACAGAGAACCACCGCAGACTGGTGCTGACGAACATCGCGCGTGACATCAGCACGTGGATGGTGGCGGTGCGCAAGGAGAAGGCGATCTACCACACACTCAACATGTTCAGCATGGACATCGTCAAGAAGTGCCTCATCGCCGAGTGCTGGGTGCCGCGCCAGGACCTGCACATCCTGCAGCGCGCGCTGGACAACGGGGTGGTGAGTACACTCAACATGTTGAGCATGGACATCGTCAAGAAGTGCCTCATCGCCGAGTGCTGGGTGCCGCGCCAGGACCTGCACATCCTGCAGCGCGCGCTGGACAACGGGGTGGTGAGTACACTCAACATGTTGAGCATGGACATCGTCAAGAAGTGCCTCATCATCATCAATTGTAAATCAGTAGCCTTATTATAAATGCGAAAGTGTGTTTGTTGGTTTATTTGTTTATTTGTTTGTTGGTTTGTCCTTCAATCACGTCGCAACGGTGCAATGGATTGACGTGATTTTTGCATGGATATAGATAAAGACCTCGAGAGTGACATAGGCTACTTTTTATCCCGGAAAATGAAAGAGATTCCACGGGATTTTTAAAAACTCCAATTCCACGCAGACGAAGTCGCGGGCATCAGTTAGTCCTGGATAAATGTCTCACTGGTACTGCAGGTAGATTCCAATACAGCTGCATCAATCATTATTACAAAGTCAATTACTGTGATTGGCTGAATTTATAGTATTTTTAATGCAACAATGCATTTTAGCAAATAGTGGTAGAGATTCACCCAATCAGCAATTGCAATCGTCACACTGTAACTGTCATTTTACCGTAATCGAGCCCCAGCTGGTCGATTGCGGAAAAATTGCATCAATCATTATTACAATCGCAATGTTGTGATTGGCTGAATTTATGGTGTTCTAGTTGCAACAATGCATTGTAGCCAATAGTAAGTGAACATCAACCAATCAGAAGTGATTGCGATCGTGACACGGCTATCATTGTAAACGGCTATCATTGTACCGCAATCCAGCGCGCCGCGCTGGCTGCCTGGTTCAGGATCAGAAATAATTTGTTTGACGGCATGGGCTGCGTAATGTCCTCGTTGCAGAAGGCCAGCGGCAGCCCCATCCCGTCGTTCCTGCACCACGTGCCGACGCGCGAGACGCCGCCCACCTTCAACCGTACCAACAAGTTCACGCGTGGCTTCCAGACCCTCATTGATTCCTATGGAATCGCTAGCTATAGAGAAGTTAATCCAGGTACTTTTATACTTCTTTACAGTTCCAGCGTGGCAGGCCGAGGCGACGATGGCGTGATGAATTAGATAAACAGTTACGTAGCCCGAAGAGGCCAGACGTGGGATAGTACAGGCAAATTTAGATTACATAGAAGCTGTGGTAGATCCATAACCACATAACAGACGAATCGTTACAGTTCTCCACATAAGGCAGTATAGAGAACAACACCACAAAAAGTGTAAAATATGACAGCATTATAACATTCTTAGTGGTCTTTACTCTTTTCAAAATACTAACCTTATGCCTTATAGTATAATTCATTCTTATTCCACCTGTAAAGATTTATTTTTCTTTTTTCAGCATTGTACACAATAATAACATTCCCATTCCTGTTCGCGGTGATGTTCGGCGACATGGGCCACGGCATCATCATGACAGCGTTCGCAGCCATACTGGTCATCTTCGAGAAGAACTTGGCCAAGAACAAAACCGACAACGAGATATGGAACATATTCTTCGGAGGACGCTACATCATACTACTGATGGGCATATTCTCCATATACACCGGTTTTATATACAACGATATGTTTTCCAAGTCTCTGAATATATTTGGGAGCAGTTGGAAGAATGTTTATGATGAGCACACGCTGAACTCTTCATTCAGTTTCGACTTGGATCCGAAAGATGCATATACTGGCACGCCTTATCCCGCAGGAATGGATCCTGCCTGGCAGGTGATTTTCATAAACTAATATGCATTTTGGTCATTCATAAACTTTTCTAGTTTCCAGAGGATGGCTATTTGTGTCCTACCTATTGTATGTAATTGTATGTTTTGTGAACAAAAAATCGCGATCGCGATGACCGTATACTAAGAGGCAGCCCAACCTCCCATTTCCACTTATCGTGTCTTGGGCCCGGATTTAAATCGGTATGTTCCAGTGGCTGAACATTTTATATGAAGCTATTCACACTTGTCGGAACACGATTTTGTGTCGAAAACTGCCACTGAAATATCAAGCGACAAACGACAAGTGGGAACGGGGGGTCAGGCGCAAAGCGATCACTCTAAGCTATTAATATTACAATGTTATTCTGTAAAAAATGTAATCAGGCACACTAATGTAGGCGCCAGTTTCCAATATTTGTATGAAAGTTACACCTTTTTTGGTCAGTATAAAATTGTGATTAATTAATTGAAAGGAACGTAAAATTATAATTTTATAATACCTAAGTAGTATTGTTTCTGATAAAAAAGCCAGGCGGATCCGCTAGTCTAAATATATAAAAGGAATAGGTGACTGACTGACTGACTGACTGATCTATCAACGCACAGCTCAAACTACGGGACGGATC